>NC_040088.1:13530714-14191428 GCF_003369695.1 Bos indicus x Bos taurus | reverse complement strand
AAGGAGGGGAGGGGAATACAGTTCTTGGTCTCAGTGAAGCTGCAGAAGCAGAAAGACAGATGAAAGTAGTGCAGGTTAAACCTAAGAGCATAAATGTAACAGAATCTTCCTAGATTTCAGAATCTGGGTGTACATTTCAAAAAGAAAGAATCGCATGTCCTGTTATACCACAGTTCCCCATGCCAGCAGTCTTCTCACGTTGATTTGTCTTCCATCACTAGTGTGAGTCTATCTGAGTGTTTCTCTACCTTTGCCTTTAACGGTGAAATTGTCAAAATTCCTTAGTTCCAACCTTCCCTCTCCAAAACCCTCTAAAGTCTCTTCCATTTTGGAGGGTAAAACGTCTGCTCATGCACACTCAGTCCTGAGTCATGTTCGACTCTTTGTGACCCCATAGACTGTAGCCTGCCAGGCTCCTCTGTCCATGGGATTTTCCAGGCAAGAATACTGGAGTGGGTTGCCATTTCCTTCTCCAGGGGATCTTCCCCACCCAAGGATGGAACCCATATCTCCTGCATTGGCAGGCGTATTCTTTACCACTGTGCCACCTGGGAAAGAAAAAGTCTGAAGATAATCAATTTTCATGTTCTTTGAAAGGAGACTTTCTTTTCTTCCTTGTTGTTCATACTCTAAAAGTGCATTATCCTTATAATTGAAATATTCTGGGCTCAAAATAGTGAGATTCCTTTGTATTTTTCCTTGTAATGTGACTCCTTCCATTTTGCATATTCAAAGTTTTCTGAACAGAATTTTTTTAAGCTACCACTTATTGAACATTCAGAGCCGCATTTAAAAAAATTAACTTAGGTAACCCTTACAAGACTTCTTTTTTTAATATAAATTTATTTATTTTAATTGGAGGTTAATCACTTCTTATCAGAAAATGATTCGTGAGTGTCATGGCTAAGAGTATTGGATGTGAAGTCAGGCTATCTGAATATCCATCCTGAGTCAGAGCTTTTCCAGCAGAGTAACCCTGGACATGGGTCCCAAGCACTCTGAGCCTCAGTTTCCGCATCTGTAACTTGGGGGCAGTAGGGGTACTCACTTCACTGCGGCTGTGAAGATGAGATGAGCCGACACAAAACACTCGCGCTGCACCTGGCACATGCAAGGGCTCTGCTAAGGCTGACTTTTAGTGTGAATCCCCTTTTCCTTTAAAGGAAACTGGGGCTCCAACAAGCTGAGTAACTTGCCCCCAGTCACACAGTGAGAAGTGATGGAGTGGAGATTCCAACTATCTTTGTAAACCCAAAGTCTACACCTGTAGCCATCAGGGTGTGGTGTCTTGTGCCCAGCCTCTGCCTGCCATGGAGGAAACTGAATCAGGAGAACTTCCTGTCATCAACCACGGAGCACAGGAAATAGAACAGATGCAAAAGGATGGCTTCAAGCGTCTTCCTCCTCCAGGTTTGGGGTTAGTAGGCTTAGCCACTGCGACTGATAAGACTTAAAGGTCCAGAAGCCATACTAGCCGACAGGCTGACCCACACATGCCTGTCTACACTATTACCCTTTATCATTGATGTCATGTTCTTGAGATTTACTTCTGCTCCTTTTGGTAGACAGAAAATATATATGTGTGTGTGTGTGTGTGTGTGTGAGTGAAAGTGTTAAGAGTGTTAATCGCTCAGTCATGTCCGAGTCTTTGCGACCCCATGGACCGTAGCCCACCAGGCTCCTCTGTCCATGGGGATTCTCCAGGCAAGAATACTGCAGTGGGTTGCCATTTCCTTCTCCAGGGGATTTTCCCAAGCCAGGAATTGAACCCAGGTCTCCTGCATTGCAGAAGGATTCTTTACAGTCTGAGCCACCAGGGAAGCCCCATGTACATCCTTCAAGACCCAGAGCACATGTTAATTCCTCCAGGAAGCTTTACCTGATGACTTTCACCCCGTGTGGTTTATTCATGTCTTCCTCTGTGCTTCCACAGCATCCTGTGTGTGTGTGTGTGCATCAGAAGACAAATGCTTCAATGACTATATGTATCTGGTTTCTTTTTGGACTGCCGGGGCTCACAAGTAGATTGAGTTTTACAATACATTTCTGTCTGATGTTGCTATCTGAACACTGCCTGAAGTGATTCCCAGCTGGATTCAGGAGGTGCTTTTTCATCATTATATTCAGATATATATATACACTGCTGCTAAGTCGCTTCAGTCGTGTCTGCCTCTGTGAGACCCCATAGACCCTATATACAAACACACATATACATATATCCCTGGAGTAAACAATGGCAACCCACTCCAGTATTCTTGCCTGGGAAATCCCATGAACAGAGGAGTCTGGCAGGCTACAGTCTGTAGGGTTGCAAAGAGTTGGACATGACTGAAGCGACTTAGCACACATACATATATACATACATATATTTATATATGTATACATACATACATATATATATAAACAGCATATATATAATAACATATAGTCAATATATCTGGACTCCACTTCAGGCAGTGTTCAGGTAGCAACATTAGACAGAAAAAAATCATAAAATTCAATCTACTTGTGAGCCCTCGCAGTCCAAAAAGAAACTAGATACATATAGTCATTGAAACATTTTCCTTCTGATGCACACATGTGCAGGGTGCTGTGGAAATGCAGAGGAAGACGAGAATAAACCACACGGGCTGAAAGTCATCAGGAAGGCTTCCTGGAGGAGTTAACATGCATGCTGGATCTTGAAGGATGAATAGGAGTTGCCATGCTAAAAACAAACAAACAAAAAAATCGAGGCCCACACCAACAAAGACCGAGGGGTCGAAGGGGCATGGTGGGATGCAGTTAAGGAAGATCCCACCATTACTGCTTTACATCCTCACCTCTTCCTTTGGTCAAAGAAATTAATGAACCCCCAATAAACACCAGATCCTTTGCAAGCTACTGACGTAGTAAAGCTTAATCCAGCCTCCAGTAGCTCCCAGTGTGAGCCATGAGCAGACCATAACACAAGGCATGGGGGGAGTGACATGGATGCTTCTGGTACATGTGAGGAGAAGGGATTAAAACTGCAATACAAAGGCAAACAAGAGTAGGGATCTTTTGAGCTCCACTTTTGAAGCTAGGGCTTCCCTGGTGGCTCAGAGGTTAAAGCGTCTGCCTGCAATGCAGGAGACCTAAGTTCGATCCCTGGGTCAGGAAGATCCCCTGGAGAAGGAAATGGCAACCCACTCCAGTATTCTTGCCTGGAGAATTCCATGGACGGAGGAGCCTGGTGGGCTACAGTCCATGGGGTCGCAAAAAGTCAGACACGACTGAGCGACTTCAGTTTCAGTTTTCAGTTTCAGTTTGAAGCTAGAATATGCAAGATCCTGTAACTGATTATATTCCAGGGACAAGAGAAAGGGAGAAATCTGAGAGATTGTCAGATCTCCAGCAAAGAAGATCAAGAGGAGGGAATAAGAGATGAGAAATATGTTTAATAAGTTAAAAAAAAAAAAAAACTTAGCTTTAGAATCCACTTCCTAAATTTGTGAGTCTAGGAAGTCTTTGGACTGGAAACTCCATGAGAGCCAGAATTAAGACTGAGCATCCTGAAGACTTGACATCGTTGCACAGAGCAGTGGTCCCCAACCTTTTCTGGCGCCAGGGACATGTTTTGTGGAACACAGTTTTTCTACTGACCAGGGAGAAGGAGATGGTTTCAGAATGATTCAAGTGCATTGCATCTACTGTGCACTTCATTTCTATTATTATCACATCAGCTCCACCTCAGATCATCAGACATTAGATCCCAGAAGTTGGGAATCTTTGATAGAGAAAACCTAAAGCCATTCTGGGTATATACTAGGTGCTCATTGTGTGCCCGCTAACTTGACCTGTCCTACCCACACTGTTCTTGGGTCCAGCCTTACTCTGCAGCTCTGCAGAGCCATTCAGAGCATGGAAGGCCAGGTTCACAAGCCAGTCTACTGGCACGCCCCACCTGAGCCTGACTCTGGGGTACCAATACTAGAAGCTTCTGCGCATCACAAAATGACAAAAACCGTTTCTCTTTTCAAAAGCCGAAACATCCCAAGATTGAACGTGCAAATGCTTGTGCAGCTATAATCTCGGGAAACATCTGCTACCTTTGTGTGGCAAACGCAGCCCCTTTAGAACAGTGTCTTTGATTTCAAGGAAAGACAAATCAGGCCTCACGTTTTTGTTCTGAATGCGTCTCATCACAGGAGGAAATTTTCGGCAGCTTGGATTTCTGAATTATGAAAAATGGGTTACTTTTTTTTAAACAAGGAGTTCATGAGAAAGAATCAACAAGGTTCCTGAAAGAGACGCAGCCGATTCTCTATTCCTATCCCTTACCCTTCCCTGCCTCATCTTTCCCTGGATTCCCCCACGTCCTGCTCTGGACCTGAGTCTCATCTTCACTGCCATCTTCAGATCTGAGGTTGTAGCTTTTCTGGCCTTGGTGGGTCGGGTCAGGGTCAGGTTCAGGGCTGATAGCAGGCTGATAGCACTCTCTGCAGAGAGTGAGCAACAGAATAAGGACCAGGCCCTTCGCTCCTGGTGCCTGACTTCACAGGGTGTACTTATGGATAATCACACCGGAGAAATGTTTGCAGTGCTGGACCTTGTCTAAGACGTGGCCCTCACCTTCCCAGTCAGAAGGTTTTCATGTCACTGTCCCCAAAGCGGCAGGTGTGGAGAAATAAACTCTGCTGTCTTTGATTCAGCTCCTCTCTTTGCTGCCTTCAAGCTGGGTAATCCTGAGGGGATGCTTGACTTGCTGGATCTTAGGTTCACTGTCTATAAAGCAGGTAAAACCAACCTGCTGTCAGAAGGCAGTAAGACTGTGCACAGCTGACTTGCCAACAGCAAAGGGACATGTAGGTGAAGGGTGACCCACTGTCCCAATTTTTCTGGGACTGAAAGATTTCCTAGAATGTGGGATTTCCAGTGCTCAACCCAAGAAAGAACTGGGCAAACTGGGACCATTGGTCAGTGGGTGACTCTGTGTGTCTTCAAACATAGCACAACCCCAGTGTGATAGGAATAAGGATTAAAGTCAGCAAGGGGGTGAAATGAATTTTCTGGAAAAGAGTGCACTGATGACTGACTGACTCCTTAAACAAAAGATTCTGAGAGCTTTCTAACAGGGTTAATCAAGAGGCTTTCTTATTCTAGCTTAACCCCCCATCAGCAGATGGGAACTAAGAGAAATAAGATTTACAGATTGCTTAATGGAAAGAAATACTCCATTTACCCGTCTTAGTTTGGGAAAATACCCATGCTGGTAGCTCTGGTGAGCAATGCATGACAGATTAACTAGAGTCCCTCTGGGCATGGGACATTTGTCATCCATATAAGCACACAGAAGATAGGTTTGAGAGCCAATGCCCACCACTGCCATTTTAGCCCAGGCCTCAGTACCTCTTCCCATGGAAGATGCAACATCTTCCTCACTGGATCCCTCCCTTCTACTCTTGACTTTCCAACAACCCCTGTCCTACACAGCAAGCAGAGTGTTCTTTTCAGGTGACAAATCAAAGCAAATCTTTCCCCTGCTTCATATCCTTCAGTGCCTTCCCAATGCACTTAGAACAAAATCTCTCATAGCCTGCACGATCTCACCCCTGTGGCCTCCACAGTCTCATCTCCAATACTCTTCCCTTTGCTCATTGAGCTGGTACCCTGGCCTCCTTTCTATTTCTCAAATGTGCATCCTCAGGACCTACCTGTGGATGCTTTCACAGCTGCTTCCATATCACTGCTCAGCCCTTTGTGTGGCTGGCTGGCTCATGCATCCATCTCCCCTCAAATATCACTCTTCAGGGATGCTTTCCCTGATATCACTGAAAATCACCTTGTTTGCACATTTGTTTCCTCGATTGTTGCCTGTCTCTGCAGCAGGATAACAGTCCCCAAGAGACTTCCTCTGTCTTATTCTCCATACCTAAAACAGTAGATCCCATAAATGTTGGCTAAGTAAATCAGGGAACAGATAAATGACATTATTAAAAAATTATAAAAGAAGGATGGGTATTTATTTGAGTAGAGTAAAAGTATATGCCACCTCCAACCCAATAGAATTCCTTCTACCACCTCCATGTAGGTGAGACAAACCTCTTCCAGTCTGAGGTTCAGAGACCTCTCTCAAGGTCACATAGCCTCAGGACTCACCCAGGAGCCTTTTCAAGCTGACATTTCATTTTATCTCCCTATTTATCACGGTAGTAGTAAATAGACCCAGATTCACCTCGTCTTAGGAGGACCACATTTTCTCATTCAAAAACCTCAATTTGAAAGACAAGAATCTCAAAATCCTTGAGAACTCCAGAGCACATCTAACTGCCCACTAGCCTCCACACTCAGAGTTTCACAAACTCTGAAGCTCACTGGGTTCAAGGCCAGGTTCATTATCTGCCTCCCTCCACCTACTCAATCTTGCCGTCCATCAGCATCCTTAGTGTCCCAGAGGAGCCACCATCCTTCCAGCTGCCAAACCAGAAACCTGGGCATCTCCACTGATAACTCCCCTACCCTCAATCCCCACATACTCCTTATGCCACCTCCTAAGGACTCTGCTCCCTATCTCCACTACCACACTGAGTCTAACCAACCATTATCTCCCCTGGACAACCTTATTTTCTCCTCACAGGTTTCCCCACATACATCCAGGCAGCCTTCATTATCCCCATGGTGTCCAGAACAATCCTCTCAAAAAATAAAGCAAGTTGTATCCCACAGCTTCTTAAGCCCCTTCTATGGCTTCCCACTTTTCTTAGAACAGAAGCCAAATCTTTCACTTAGCCTGCAAGGTTTCAGGTAGTCAGCCACTACTTGCCTCTCCAGCCTGACTCATACCCCTTGGTCCTTGTTTCCAAGTTCTCATCCTATAAACTTTGTTTATTTCCAGCTCTACACAAAGACTTTGTGCATGGTGTTCCCTTTGTCTGGAGCAACCACTGCCAACCACCTCCTATCCATTCTTCAGATCTGCACTCAGTTTTACATCCTCAGGGAAATCTTCCTTGATCATCCAATTTGAGTCAAGTCCTCATAGAACTATTTTTTTTCCTCCTGAGTACTTTTATAATTATGGATTCATAGTTGTGACCATTGGACTATCATCTCTACCTCCCATCAAACTGTAAACTCAAGAGGGCAGGGACTTGTCTCTTTTGGGTCTGCATTCTACCCCGATGCTTGGTAGAGTGCCTGGCACAGAGTGGGAGCCCAAACCATTGAATGAATGAATAATAGTTATCTTATGGATTTGGGCTCACCTTCCAGGAGCTGGCCAAGGTCCCTTGTTTAGCAGTCCTCATGGGAGATGGGAGAACTAGATGAATTTCATTACTAAAAGTAGAGGAAAGAAAACTGAGTCACTGAAAGATTCAGAGCCCATTGCTGAAATTAACCATTCTTTCCCATTGTAACTTGCAAGGATCCATCATACTACACCAAGGAAGTGCATAACTGACTCCCAATCTCTTCTCATTGAATTTAGTTTCTCTCTTTGGAAATCTTAGGTTATATCTTGGATTCCTTACAATTTAGTGGAAAGAGTGGGCAACACAGAGAGGGAAAAAAGGCTGAGTTTGCAATGGTCACTAAGCCAAAGAAAAGAGACCTACTAACACCTAAAAGATGTCCCCAGCCACCCACTTTACTCATCGTATTCCTAAGAAAGAACACACAACATACGCGCATACACACGCACTCCCACTATGAGAAAGAAACGAAACCAACTTGAGACCACTGGGTCGAACGGTCTCAAATTACCTGTTGGTCAGCAGATATCCTGTCAACTTTTCCCACGTGTTCTGCTAGATGCTGGGATCACAGCAAAGAATGATCCCACGGACCCAGAGGCTGTCCTCATGCTCTTTCAGTGTGATGGGGCTGTGACTTCGAGCAGGCGTTCACACCATGCAGCAATCACAACTGAGAGGGAGGTACAGGGGCCTGGGCGGCACAGAAGGGACACCTGGCCTGGCCTTGGAGATAGGCCGAGATTTGCCAGAGAAACTGAGAGCAAAGCTGCACCATGCTGACCCCTCTGAGCCCATAGAACAGAGACAATCAGGCCCATCTCTCAGGGTGGTTGAGAGGGTTACATTTAAAATAACAATAATATTGGCTAACATTTAGTGAGCACTTATTCTGCACCAATCACTAGGCTAAACACATCTTAGGCATTAGCTCATTAAATCTTCATCCCAAGTCCAGAAAGTGGGTACATGTATTATCCCAATTTTAAGACCATGATGCTGGGAAAGATTGAAAGCAAAAGGAGAAGGGGATGGCAGAGGATGAGATGGCTAGACAGCATCACTGACTCAATGGACATAAATTTGAGCAAATTCTGGGAGATAGTGGAGGACAGGGAGGCCTGGAGTGCTACAGTCCATGGGGTTGCAAAGAGTCAGACACGACTTAGCTACTGAACAACAAAAGCAATGGGTAAACTGAAGTTTGGGAAGGTTAGGACAGCCAGTGGGGCTCTGGTGACCCAGGTCTACCTAGCACCATGCTTTGAGGCAGGGCTTTCTGCTGCCTCCCCCATGTGACCTTGAAAAGCACCCTTCCCAAAATAAACCATCAACAAGTTTTGGTTCCCTTCCTCTCCTTGTCCCCTCCTCCCCTTTCCTTCACAGAGGAAAAAACAACAACGATCCCAGAGTTATGTGCCTTTAGCTGGTTTCTCTGGATTCCACAAAGCCAGTTTATAAATATAGTCTTTGAACAGGCCTGGAAAGGGGAAACCAGAATATTGAAAGTTATTCCTACCTCAAGAACAATAAACTAAATTCCTGAGTCCATCTGTGGCCTCAACCCTCACCCAGGGGAGATCCTGGGGAGGAGAGCTCCAGGCTCTGCCGCCCTTAGGGTGGGAGGTTACGGAGTTCCTGGTTGCCAAAGCATTCCAACGATGCGGTCCAAAAATTAGTCAAGCCCCCAAGGTGCTCGGAGCCAGACTTCACCGTGGCCTCCTGCGGCTTGCATTCAAGAAGATGTAGCTTCAGCTGCTGCTCTGCTGGTTCCTTTGGAGGACTTGGCACTCCCCCATTCACGGATGCATCACCCCCATTGGCCTGGTTGTCCTCCTCTCTTTGACCTATGCCCTGTACTACAAGGTTGACCTCCTAAAAAATGTATTTCTTCACCCATCTGACTTATTCATTCACTCATTATTGGGAGCCTACTATGTGCCAGGCCTGTGTTCACGCACTGGTCAACTCCTCATTGTGCTGATATTCTGAGTATTTTTATAAATAAAATCAGGAGAAGACCTGGTTTCTGGCCAGCTGCCACGTTTCTCACTTGGCTGCAAGCAAGTGCGTCCAGCTGTCAGCCGGCCTCCTCCCTGCACTTGATCCCAGAGCTGCAGAGGTCAGTATGGTGGGACTGAGATGTTGAAGTCACTGGGATGGTGGCCCAGCCTCCCTGGTCAGCTCAGCTAAGAACAATCAAGGTCAGCTCCCTGAGTCAATCCAACGACCCCTGGGAGATCCTGCCCCCAGCAGGTAGGACCTGAACTTGTTCTCTTGCAATGGCAACAAAACTCAGTGGTTGTTGGGCCTTAGAGAGTTCCTCACATATCTCTGAGAATCAGTCCCCAAGCCATACTCCTTGTCCTGACCTGTATGTTCAGTTGGTCCAACCTTTCAGTTTCCAACAAAGTAATTAAGTTCATAGGCTTTGAAATCCACCGAACTTGGGATCAAAGCTGAGCTCTGTCAGTTTTCAGTTTGGTGAATTGCTTTTTGCACCTAATCCATAGTTTTCCCATCTATAAAAAGGGGGTGGTAATAACCGTAGTACCTTGTCATAGGGTTGGTTTGATGATGAAATGAGATAATGCATGTAGAGTGTTCAACCCAAACTTTCTCAACATCAGCACTAGTGACATTTCAGGCTAGATATTATTTGTCATGTGGGATATCTTGTGCATTGTAGGATACTTAGCAAAATTCCTATCCCCCACCTACTAGATGCCCACAGCACAACTCCCCTTTGGCAGATACAATTCAAAGTATCTGCAGACATTGACAAAAGTCCCTTGACATCATCCCTCTTGAGAACCACTGGTTTAACCCAGTGCCTGGAAAATACATCTAATTAATGTTTGTCAATATTATTACTGGCCATTGGAACCCCATCTACTTGGATGGTCCCTGGCTCTTGTCCAGATCTTGTCAGCACCACCACACAAGAGTTATTCCTAATTCCAGTTTTCTGTGTACTAACAGACCCTGATTCAAGATATCTGGAATTATGTACTGTTACTACCTGACAATGCCTAGAAACATGTCTGCTATTCCATACTGAGTAGATTCCTCTGAAAATACCACAAACAAAAGAGAATAGATAGAATTGAGTAAGGACTGTTAGGTAAGGATATAATTGAGAAAAGAGGCAATTTGAGGCCAGAAAGAGAATGGAGATCAATGCTGAGAGAGCTCAAGAGCACTAGGACAGTGATGCCACTCGACCATTGCAATAAGACATGAAAAGAAATAGGGATGATGATATACTATTAATCCTATCAACATGGGGCACACAATCCCTTGATTATAGATCTATTCTGAAACAAAATGTGTTTATGGGTGTAAAAATGCCTAGCCCATGACCTGGCACATTGTAGACCCTTGATAAAGGTTGTCTGAAGCAGTCATTCAGCTTGATTTATTTTTTGGTCAGGGAGGATGATGGGTTAGACAGAATTGGCTCAGCATCTTAGAATGTCAGAGTTGAGAGGAATCACTGAGATAAACCTGACCCAGCTCCTTAATTTTGTAACTGAAAACATTTGCATAGGGAGAGGGGAAGTAGATTGTACAAAGTGTAATGGCAAGAACTGGGAATGGAACTAAGTTTTCCAGACTCCACAGGTGAGTGCAATGCATAGAGACATACACATCTACGGACTTGCCCTGAGCCTAGCACTTAGGTTACAGGGTGTCAGACTCAGCTGCTAGAAGAAAAGTGATCCAGTGCATTTGGATCTGTAGTCTTAGGCCAGCCCCTGCCCTTTGGCCTTAGCATCCCCAAACGATCATCTTACCTCCCCTTGAGTCTGTACCCTTGTGCTCCTGGCCTTGCCTCCATTTTTATGTCTCTCTCCTCCCTAACATCCTCCCTGCAAACCCTGGTCATGCTCTATCAGTACCATTTAATCCCATGAGAGTACATAAGGATAATCTGGCTCCTCATTGTTTGACTAGTGTCTCCTTCCTGACAACAACTAACTGGTACTGAGCATTTACTATGTGCCAAGAACCTTATATGCAATGCTTGTCTGTACAATAAGGTTCATGACTACTATGTCCATTTTATAGATAAAGCAAACTAAGGTTGGGACAGTTTCATGCGTGGGAAAGGAGAAAGTGAAGTCAGAAAGTGAAGTCACTCAGTCGTGTCCAACTTTTTGTGACCCCATGGACTGTAGCCCGCCAGGCTCTTCTGTCCATGGGATTTTCCAGGCAAGAATACTGGAGTGGGTTGCCATTTCCTTCTCCAGGGGATCTTCCTGACCCAGGGATTGAACCCAGGTCTCTGGCATTACAGACAGACTCTTTACCGTCTGAGCCTCCAGGGACAAGCCACCAGAGCCACCAGGGAAAGGAGAACTAGTGTGTTAATAAAACAGAAATAAAAGACTAATTAATTAAAGCACTAGCTGTGGGAAACACAATGATCCTAGAGCAAAGCACGAAGATGGCTGAATTCCTGGAGAAAGTAAACTAGTTTAGTCTGAAGGTCATAGGGAGGTGGTGACTTGTGAATGCTTTCTGAGAGCTGATTTAGAATTGTCCTTTAGCCTTCATGTCTGGTAAATTACACATGCTGGGGTTCCTTGTTGGTGGAATTCATAGCCAGGCAGCCTCTCTTTGCTCTCTCCAGCCCTCCCAAAGCCCATGCCCCCTTCTGAGAACAGGTCTGTGCCATGGCCAGGTTCCTGTTTGTCCTCACCAGGTCGCCAAACCACAGGTGGGGTAGGGATTACAGGTCTCCACTTGTCTTGACATTGGACCTCCAGGTCCTGACCCATTTCTGACTAACTCATCTAAGGAGTCGTCCAAGTCTGTGACCCACTTCCCACAGGGCTCCTCCCCAGACAAGCCTCCCCGTGGACCTTCTCTGTGCTCTGGAGTTCCTACAGCCTGCAGGCACCAGCACCACCCGTTCTGGACAGCTCCACCCAGCCCAGTCCTTACCTGGGTGTTGTCCTGGACTCCACCCTCTCCTTTCCTTTCTCTGGCCCAAAAATATGTCTCTCTCTCCTAGGCCTTTTTAACAGCTGTTCTCCCAGATGCAATTACTCCCTCTCAGATATACTCACCCCTCAAAAACACCAATTTGTTCATATCAGATTGCCACTTAAACACCTACTGTGAATTCACTTTTTCCCTAGGATAAAACCAAGCCCTACAGGTTGGGTGTCCTACCCTGAAGCTGAATCTACCAGTCCAGAATTTTTTTTTCCAGGTGAGTCTAAAGACGATAGCATTGCTTAAGCTAAGTAACTAAAACTTCCCAAATTTTGGTTCCACACACAATAGCACTTAGATCATAGAATCTTCCATTTGGTTGTTGTTGTTGTTCAGATGCTAAGTTATGTCTGACTCTTTGCTACCCCATGGACTGCAGCACGCCAGGCTCCTCTTTCCTCCACTATCTTCCAGACTTTGCTCAAATTCATGTCTGTTGAGTCAGTGATGCTGTCTTTAAAGGGACCTTAAATTAACTTCCCACTATCACAAATTCGGAGAAGGCGATGGCAACCCACTCCAGTATTCTTGCCTGGAGAATTCCACGGATGGAGGAGCCTGGTAGGCTACAGTCCGTGGGGTCACTAAAAGTCGGACATGACTGAGTGACTTCACTTTCATTTTTCACTTTCATGCATTGGAGAAGGAAATGGCAACCCACTCCAGTGTTCTTGCCTGGAGAATCCCAGGGACAGAGGAGCCTGTTGGGCTGCCATCTATGGGGTCGCACAGAGTCGGACATGACTGACGAGACTTAGCAAGCAAGCAAGCATCACAAATTCAACCTTTTCTTGACCACTACCAATGACAGGAAGTTTGCAATGTTGCAAGGCAGCCAAAACTACTGTGTAAAGGACTTTTAAAATCACAGAGTCCTAGAATCTTACATGTGTTATACACCCAGAAGGTGATGACTTTCTTCCCATTGCAAACACCTCTCTGCAGCAAATCAACAAGTATTGAAACCCAAATGCAGAATTTTGCCTCTAAACAACTTTCAACATGCACAATTCATTTGGATTTTGAATTAAGCCATCAACACGACGCTTCGGCTAGTTTTTTCCAATCAAATGTTTGATCCATTTGCCTAAAAGTGCAGGCTCTAGAGTCAGACTGCCATGTTAAAATACCACCTCGGCCACTTACAGGCTCTTGGCATTGGTTGAGTGATTTAATTTCTCTGATCTTTAGTTTCCCCTTCTATGGAGATGATACCTGCCTTGTAAGGATTATTTGTTATGAAAATTAAATAAGATAATATATATAAACTGCTACACATGGTGTTGCGTCTATATAAATGTGAGTGTGTTATCTTTTATTATTATATTAATATCTTTATCTATGATATCTGGTGGCTTTCAAACATTTTCCCTAGAATCTCAGTATTTAAGGCAAAAGCAGTATTTAAGCAGACAAAAGCAGTGTGGATATGTGTCCCAAGATCCCAGTGTCTCTGCCTTTCTCTTTCCCATTCCTCTCCTCTGTAATTCTTTAGATACCACATTGAGACCTTAAGACCTAGCCAAGTCTACTTTGAAGACTATTTACCTAATATCATTAATAAATGCTCCATTAGAAAAGGTGAATTGGAGAGATGCATGGAATGTGTATTGGTTTCTTATTGCTACTGTAACAAACTTAGTGACTTAAGCAGCACAACTTTATCATCTTACAGTTTAGTAGTTCCTGCTTTTGAAATTGATCTTATTAGGCGAAAATCAAGGTGGACAGAGCTACTTTCCTTCTGGAGCCTCTAAAAGAAAATTTGTTTCCTTGCTTTGTCACAGTTTCCAAAGACTATCACCATTCCTTGTTTCATGACCCTCTTCCTCCATCATCAAAACCAGCAATGGAACATCTCATTGGTCCTGCTTCCACCATTACATCCTCTTCTGGCTCCTCTTCCACTTTTAAGGACCTATGTGATAGGGTTTCCCAGGTGGTAAAGAACCTGCCTGCCAATTCAGGAGACATAAGAGAGGCAGGTTCAATCCCTGGATTGAGAAGATTCCCTGGAGGAAGGCATGGAAACCCACTCCAGTATTCTTGCCTGGAGAATCCCATGGACAGAGAAGCCTGGTGGACTATGGTCCATAGGGCTGCAAAGAATTGGACGCAACTTAGCATGCCCATGTGTGAGTATACTGGTACCACTCACATAACTCAGGATAAATTCTCTATTTTAAGGACAGTTGATTAGCAACCTTAATTCCACCTACACCCTTAACTCCCTTTTGCCATGTAACCTAACGTGTTTACAGTTTCCAGAGAATAGGTTGTGGACATCTTTGGAGAACCATTATTTCGCCTCCCATAACTTGTCCCCTAGGAGACCAACCTGGATGAATTACTATGCCAAAGCCTTCACTGTAAGGGAAGCTGAGAAGTTGAGCATGTACCATTTTTAATTTTATGGTGAAAGAAAGATCCCACATCTCACCAAGATCCATAAAGGGAAAATTCCCCCAAATTAGTCCAAAAGGTGGAAAGATAAAAAACAATAATAAACATCCACTGCACCAATCTAGGTAGGTGGTTTTTCAAAAGAGAAATACAGATATTTTAGAAGTATTAAAAGTTCTCAGTGAACTTGTGATGGCTACAAACTGATTTCTACTTTCTTTTCTAAGTATACACAACCCCTCCACCATTTAATGAACCCTTTCTAGTTCATTGCCAGAGACTGATCACAAGCCATAACCCAGGTTTTGAAAAATTCTCTAGAACCCAGGTTTTGAAAATCAAGACAAGACATGCCTGTCCCCAGTCTTCTGGCATCTCTCTCACTCCACAGTTCTTCAAATAAGACCGACAGAGATTTCACAAAGAGTTCTGCAAGTCCTTTCAGGACCCTGGGCTATAATTCATATGGGATTAAGATTTGAAATAATTAGGAGCAAAGACGTGTGCTTTTTGCCTCTCTCCTACCTTGAGTTCCCATCTTTTCAGATTAAGGGCTTTTGCCTTGACGAATTGAGCAGCTCTCAGCTCTCTCTGGTAACTGTTGACATGGTACCATCATCACCAGGCTCTGGACTCTCCTTCCTTCACTGCAGTCTTTCTCTGAACAACACAACAGAAACCCTCATTTTTATTTTCAATGGCATTTCAAAGGTCTTAGTTCCTCTCAAGTTTAGCCTTTAATACACAGTTCTTTCAAAGATGGGTCACTTCCCCAGGCGTTTGGCTGTGTGTACTTTCTAAGTATTTGTGTTTTTAAAACCCAAGCCCACAGAGATGACACTATGAAATCACATTGCTTCCATTTCACCCATGTCGGGATTATACGATGGAAGGAACATGGATGCTGGACTGATTCACGGGGACTTGAGCTCCATCTGCCTCCCTCACCAGCAGTGTGAGCTTCAGCTCTAAAATCAAGATATTCACCCTCACAGAGCCACACAAGTGGGTATTTGTGTGGCAGTCCCTTGTGGACATGCTTTTAGTAAATCTCTCTTGGACGTTTTCCCTTTGGCGAGCACAGAGATTCATCTGTCTGAACTCCTTCTATCACATCCCTTAAAAACACCAGGAACTAACACATTGTAAATCAACTACACTTCAGTTAGAAAAAGAAGATGGGCAGATCTTCACCAAATGTGGAGAGTTCTTCAAGATAGTCCAACATAAACTATAGGCTATATGGCATCCAATATGCTCCTTGTGGGCAGCCGGGAACATTTCAAAAACATATATAAAGTCATCTTCCAGGACTGATCTGTCCTTAGGGTGTATGGGGGCCTGAGCAAATTGTTTTTGTGGAGCCTTGTCAAATAAACAATTTAATTTAAAAACATTATAAAATGCATGGGTCCATGCAATACAGTGACTTGTCAATGAAGACTTAGAATAATGGATAAAGGAGTGGTAACTACATACCTGTTTACTGTCCAGTATTGCACATGAAGATTTTTGATAGGTCCAGGTACTGTCTCTCCCTGTTCATGTCCAGGAACCACCTCTTTGTTTTCTTTATTGTCAAATGCATCATTTCTGACTAGTTAAGAAGATGAAATACTGCATTTATTTCCAATAACATGGCATTTCAGAACCTGGTTATTTGGAACCAATATATTGGATCCCTGTGTCTATGCAGTGCCCTAATAGCATTTTTAATACCAGTGACATCATTACTCACAACACTGCTGCATCCATCATGCCACCTATGAAGACTGGCTTCCAATGACTCAAAGCGGGTACTGAATTGCATCAGTGAAGACCACAAATGCATATGCAGGAAAATGTGAATGATAATCCATTTCCAGTTGTGTCCAATTTACCACGTGGAATACTAGAGGACACACGTGGCAAAACCCATCTTCCAAGCTTATCTGGAACTCTTTCAGCCATAATCACTGCAGTCCTAAAAGATGACGTCTTTCATTGTTGATGACGTGACTGCCTTCCACTCACAGGTGCTGGTGGGGAGCACAGCTGAGGCACCCAGGGAAAAAGCAAGAAGAATGGTCCCACTCCTCCGTCCCGTGTTCACATGGCCTAAGGTCAATTTGGAGGAGAGCATGAGACATCCGTCAAGATAAGAACAGCAGTGAGAAGGGCTCATGGACCATCTCCAAAGCCCTCGGATAGACATGACCACCTCTGGAGGCAGTTCACGGAATAAGGTAACCACCCTAGATGCCAGCAGTGAGAGCTGCTCAAAGGTAAGGGGTGAGTGATAAGATATGAGGCTTGAGAGGTCAGAGGTCATCAGGGTCAAGTAGAAAAGCACTGGGAGGATGGGCAAACCAAGAAGCAGGATCAACACGTGGAAAGGCAAAGGCCTTTGAAAAAAGAAGGCTTATCTGGGGACGCATCCAATGGTCTCTTGTGACTGAATTCATGTGTCAGGCTAGGAGATATGAACTTTATTCTGTACATCGTGAAGACTTAGTGTAGCATCTCAAGCAGGAGAGAGACATGGTCAAACTGAGATTTTAGGAAAATCATCATAGCATCAGAGGGAAAGTCAAGCTGGAAGAGGAGGAGGTAGATGAGTGAGAAACCAGATAGGAGGAGGTTATTTTAATTATCCAGCAGGAGACAAAGAGAGTCAGAATTGAACTTGGTTAGGAGTCATTGAGAAGGAGAGAACAGGGTGGACTCTAGACAGGGTTCAGGAGCCAAGCAGGCAGATGTGATGATTGACAGGCATAGGAGTGAGGGCTGGGGAGGAGCCCTGCATGACTCCCGGGTTCTAGCCACAATGACTGGGTGGAGAACAATGTCATTCCTGAAACAGGGAATAGTGGAGGAGGAGCAAGTTGGGCAGGAAAAAGAATCAATTCAGGCTGGGACTTGTCAAGTTAAAGGAGTGGAGAATTAGAAGAAGTTCCCAAAAGACAGGGAACGCCTTCAAAAGTCAGCAGTGAAGTCTGGCCTGGAGAGGGTTGTGGTCAAGTTGGAGCCCGTTGAAGGGATTCTTAGAATGAGCACCCAGAAGAGAAGCAGGGAAACACTAAAATTTAAAGAATTTTAATGGAGTGAAAATCAAGAGTTAAAATTCAGGACACCCCGGGATCAAAGTCCATCCTCCAAGTATTAGAAACCACACCCAGTTCCTTGGCTGTTTTCATCATCGACTATTCACAGATACCCACCCCTAGTCCGTCTTTCCTTTCCAATGATGAGTAAAAACACAACTGCACCCTCATCACATTTACAAAACTCCTATGCAAAATTTCTTTAGAGCCTCACCTGAGTCAACAAATCTGAACACAGCCAGGGGGCAGCGGGGGGGGGGTGGTGCTGAAGGTAGGATAATGCAATGGGTTGGTCGTGACAGTTGATCAATCACAGTTACAAATCCTGCAGAGATTAAGTCCAGGAGCCTCGACCTTAGACTCACCCCCGAGACAAATAAGGAAGGGAGACCCTTAGATTTACTTTTGTCTTCCCTATTACCAAATGGAGAAACTGACGCCAACAGATGGGAAAATTTTTACTCAAGGTCAGTTGTGACCCTGACCCTACTGACCCTATTAGTGTGACTAAATCTTCCCAATTGATTAAAATGTCTTAATAAGCAGAATATTTCCAAAATTTTTCTGCCAATGCAACCAGGTGTCACCAGCTTCATTCAAAACTGAATGAGTCTGCAGGTCCTCCAGCTCATTCACAACTCCTGGGATGAGACACAATCCAGGATATTTCTGAAGCACTCTTTGGACAATGGGTGGAGAAAAGGTGAGAGTGATCGCCCTCCACGGGGCTCCATAGACTGTGGTTGTCACATATCCCTCCCTCCTCGAGGATGCTGGGATCTGCATTTGTCCTGGGCAAGGGCTTTGGGTTCATTTAATGATCTTGAGAAGGAGACTCAAGGATGGAATTTAAATCTGTTTTGCAGAAGTGACCTTTCCTGAAATTAAGTCATATGGGGTACTCCTCTCTGGAAACAACTGTCCCTGGATGGGCATTTTCATAGCTTCCTCTCCGACATCCCTGCCTCTGGTCTTACCCTATTTCAGACCTTACCCCACACAGCTGCCAGAGGGATCTTTCTGGAGTACCCTTTTGATAATATCACTCTCTGCCTGAGAACTCCCAAGGCTCTCTCCCATCTACAAGCACCCTGAGAAAGTATTCAAAACTCTGGTCCCAGTGTAACCTTCACCCTGTCCAGCTATTATTTCTCCCAGGCTCCCCAGAGTTCTCCCCCTTTGGAAGTCTTAGACTTTCTTAAATACATCAGATACTTTTATGCCCCAGTGCCTTTGCACATGCTTCTTGGAATCTTATTTTTCTTTTTAATCATTTTTTAAATTCCTATTTATTCTTATTAATTTAAGTATTTTGTATCTACATGTTAAATCCTTCTAAAACAGTGGCTGTATCTTACCTTACCATTCTCAACACATAATTCAGGATCTGTCAACATGGTGGAATGAGTGTCTATGGGCCAATCAGACTACAACAGAGTCAGAAAAAAAAAAAGAAGGCTGAGAGTAAATGATCCAGGACCAGCTTCCCCATGAGTGTGGGAGAGGGGAACAGCTAAGAAATTGGCCATGAAGAGCCATGGTGGCCAAGTTTCCATCCAGTGAGGGAATCCATTTTCAACTCAACCTTACTCAGGAAGTTACTCTTCCTACCAGAGGGGCAGCACGCTAGAACCATCCCCTTCATTACTTCCTCAAAACAACTCTAACCATGGCTGGACCACAGGGAGTTTAGATGCCCTAGTGGTGGATCATAGGTGTAACTCTGGTCCATTGAATAAAAAGCCAGGGCAGGCATTTTCCAGAGGGTACAAGAGCAAAGCTCTCATAAGCAAAGCTCCTTAGGAATAATTAGGGATATCACTGATGGTCCATGGAGTAAACTTTGGGCAAGAACATAAACACAAGCTAAGAATTTTCTGCCAACAAATGGTAACATGAGGTCAGACGTGTGTGAGCAGGAGGAACAACATACCTTCAGAAGGAACTCAGAAGAAATGTCTCCAGGAAGAACCAGACATAACCTGTTCTCTTGGCTGCACCTAAGTTTTCACCAGGTGCCTAGTGAGAGTGAAGTGGGAGCTTACACAGAACTCCATTGTGCATCACAAACAGGTTTTCCTATACTGGTGCCCTCAAGTTACACATACAGGCTTCTCATTCTAGAATGTGGGTCCAGTATTCTCAGGTAAAATTTTGGTTGTCTTAAAGTCCTAAACTGAAGTGCTTCATTACTACTTAAGATTACCTGAGTCAGGTGCCTCCCACCAGAAATGAAAAAATGATTTGAAAGCCCACATAGGGCATGCACTAACTTAACAAATACTTATTGATCACCTACATTGTGCCCAATATCGGGGTTAAATAATAAACTAGACAGCCTAGGGGATATTGACAAGCAACCAGGACTCAGAAAAATCATTGCAGTTGGTGACTGACGCCATGAAATTAAAAGACACTTGCTCCTTGGAAGGAAAGTTATGACAAACCTAGACAGCTTATTAAAAAACAAAGACATCACTTTGCCAACAAAGATCCATACAGTCAAAGCTTTGGTCTTTCCAGTAGCCATTTACAGATGTGAGAGTTGGACCATAAAGAAAGCTGAGTGCCAAAGAATTGATGCTTTCAAATTGTGTTGCTGAAGGAAAAGACTCTTGATAATCCTTTGGATAGAAAGGAGATAAAACCAGTCAATCCTAAAGGATATCAACCTTGAATATTTATTGGAAGGCCTGATCCTGAAACTGAAGCTCCGACACTTTGGCCACCTGATGCGAGCAGTTGATTCATTGGGAAAGACCCAGTGCTGGGAAAGATTGAAGGCAGAAGGAGAAGAGGGCAGCAGAGGATGAGATGGTTGGTGGAATCAGCAACTCAATGGACACGAACTTGGGCAAACTCCAGGAGGTAGTGAGGGACAGGGAGGCCTAGCATGCTGCGGTCCCTGGGGTCACAAACAGACAGACATGACTTAGCGAACTGAACAAGAACAGAACTTAAAATACAGTGCACCCTGTCCTGGGATGAAGAAGCAAAGGAGGCCACAGAGACACAGAGAAGAGGGCATCAGATCTGACCAATGGGGTAAGGGAAGTCTTCCAGGAGGAGGGTTGTCTGTGCTGAGATGTCTCATCAGACAATGAGGGAGAAAAGTGGAAAACAGAGGCATCTTCCTGGCAGAATGAGCTGGGAGACAACACATGCAAAGATCCAGAGTTGAGAGGGGTATGGTCTCTTGTGAGGGAAACGTGAGAAGAGAAAGACAGATCCAAGAATGAACCCAGCCTGGTTCAGCCTATCTACGCCTGTTATCACAGAAGAGACCAGCAAGTTAGAGAGAGAGCCCCAGGTTTACCTCCACGTGACATGCTATTCTCACTTCAGTTGCAGGCTTGGAGATTCAGCTTCACCAAAGCTGCAAGGCCAGGGTGATCCTTGAAGCCCTGACCCTAGCAGAGAAGAGCTTTCCCAGCCTTCATCACCCGAGGAAGAAAGTCCAGCCCTGAGTAGAGACCTTTCCTGTCCCTCTCCTTTGCCCTCCTGACTCCTACCAGAGTGATCACCAGCAAGAGGACTGCCGTCTTGGACAGGACAGGATCCTGGGGTGGGGGTGGGGCGAGGGGAAGGGAAGAAGACCCAAATGCCGGCCCAGTTCCGTGGTGGTGCTGTGGGTTCAGTCATGTCCGACTCTTTATGACCCCATGGACTACAGCCTGCCAGGCTCCTCTGTCCACGAAATTTCCCAAGCAAGAATACTGGAGTGGGTTGCCATTTCCTCCTCCACGGGGTTTTCCCCACTCAGGGATCAAACCCACGTCTCTTGCATTGTCAGGCAGATTTTTCACCACTGAGCTATCTAGGAAGTCCCCAGTTCCATGGGGAAGCTGTTTGTCACCAGACGGCCCAAGGAAGAGACAACTGGCTGCATTTCAGTCACATATTGTGGACTGTGTAGACACTTTATAGGTCTATGCAGGTGCCCAAGGGAGCTTTCTAAGAGGCATCACACCTCCCAACAGCCGAGAGTCACATCCTCAGGGACATGTGACCCACAGACCCAGGGTTGAAAGAAGGGAAAAACTGCTTAACGATACTTTATAGTTCACAAACATTTTGATGTTCACTAAGTATTTATGATCCAAGTTTCTGCCAAGTACTTTTGAGGGGGCACGGGTATTTTATTTATTTTTGACAGTTTCAATGTGCATTTTATAAAATATGGGCTGTGTTCTCCAGGTTGTACAATATTTATTATGAGGTTGGTTCCTCATAACAGCCCCGCAGGGTAGGCAGTATAGCCCCATTTATCAGATGAAGACACTGAGGCCCAAGGAGATGTAAGAAGCTTGCTCAAAATCTCCTTTCTAAGTGCCAGAAAGAAAATTTAAACCCTAGCTCCGTGCTTCCTTTCACTCTCATCCACACGTTCGTTCATGTAATCATGCCTGGAGCCCTGGTAAGGCTGGCAAAATTAATAGGTTCAGTAGAAGAAAGTGAGGTTCAGATGGGTGGCAGAAGGTTCCAGAAACATGTGTTTTGGACAGATAAGGTTAGAACAGTCAGCACATTTTCTGAGGCAGCTCCCCCCGACTGCAGGCTACCTCCCGTAATCTATTTCTGACATTTTAATGAAAAATAAACGTCCCCCCACCTCCGCCCTATTCACTAGGCCAAATCAGGCAATTATGCAGTGTTTGTGTGGGAGGCTTGATTCTGAGCGACCTGGTCAGCAGTGAGGAATAATGGCTGTGAGGAAACCCAGCTGGCCCAGCAGGGTCTTCCCAAGCCCCCTCAGACCCCTCTCCCACTCCCTTTCCACTCCAAAGTCTGCTCACCCTGCCTGGAACAAATTGCCTTCTGTCTCCCGAGAAAAGCAAAATCCACCAGCAAGCCCTTTGGCTTTGGCACTAAGAATGTGACATGCCTCCCAAACAAACTCTAACACAGGCCATACAGCACAGTGGTTAAGGGCTCAGGAGCTGGGGAGACACTGACTTTCAAAAACACATTCCCTCTGTGAGCTTGGACAAGTGGCTCCATCTCTTAGAACCTTGATGTTGTCTTCTGTAAAATGGGAAGATGGTAGCGCCCAGCTCCCAGAGTTAAATGAGACAATCCATGAAAGGAGAGGGTACTAGGGCCTCTTGATGAGAACTCAAAAGACATTGGTTGTTCGACTCTGTTTTCACTTCTCATTGAAGTGTGATGAACTAATAGAATGCATCTATCGTTAAGAGCGTAACTCACTGGTTTTCACAAAACAAACACATCCTGAAGCCAGCACCCAAATCAAGAAACAGAAAATGCTCAGCATTTCAGAAGACTCCACCCTCATCCCTTCCAGTCATTATTGCCCACCACGAGTAATCTTAACCCTGCTTCTAAGAAGCAGCCTGGCTCAGATTTGTTCCTCTTATTTGGTATGTGCCAGAATCTGGGCTGTCTTTTAGATGTGACATCTCACTTAGGCTTCACCACAGTCCTTCCCCATGTCCTGCATTAAGAAATGGAGAAGATCCTAAGGACTCTGCAAAGATGCCGGTAGGACAGAGTTTAGCAAAATCACAATGTACAAGGTTAAAATACAAAAATCAATTGCATTTCTATATACTAGCAACAAACATCTGGGACCTGAAATTGAAAATACCATTTACAAAACAGAGTTAGATTTTAAAACCTTGAAAAGCTTAGGGATGCATCTAATAAAATATGTACAAAAACTGTACAGTCAACATTGCAAAGCACTGCTAAGAAAATTAAGAAGATGAATAAATGAGAAGATATGCTGTCTTCTTGGATTAGAAGACTACGTTGTTAAAATGTAAATTTATCCCTAGCTGATCTATAATCTAATGCAATCCCAATCAAAATCTCAGCAGACTTTTTTTTAATTGACAAACTGATTCTAAAATTTATGTGAAAACGCAAGGGGCCTGAAAGAGCTAAAATGATCTTGCAGGGAACTTTTTGGAAGACTTACATGATCTTATTCTAAGACTTACTATAAGGACTTCCCTGGTGCTCCAGTGGCTGGGAATCCATCTTACAGTGCAGGGGAGACGAGAGGATAGCTCCCTGATGGAGGAGCTAACATCCCGCATGCCGAGGGGCAACTAAGCCTGTGTACTGCAGCTTGTGAGCCTTCGGGCCTCAACTAGAGAGAAGCCCAAGCTCTACGACGAAGAGTCCATGTGCCCCAACTGAGACCAGATACAGCCAAAAATAAATACTTTTTTTAAAAAAGACTTACTATAAAGCTAGTGTTATCCAGACAGAGCAGTATCAGAATAAGGATAGAAATAGATTGATAAAAAACAAAGGAGTGTTCAGAAATAAACCCATATATATTATATATATATATATATATGTGCTTCCCTGATGGCTCAGACGGTAAAGAATCTGCCGGCAATGTGGGAGACCCAGCTTCAATCCCTGGGTCGGGAAGGTCCCCTGAGGATGGAAATGGCAACCCACTCCAATATTCTTGATAGAGAATTCCATGGACAGAGGAGCCTGGCGAGCTATAGTCCATGGAGTCAGAAAGTGTCGGACACGACCGAGTGACTAACACACACATACAAACACATGTGTGTGTGCTCAGTCGTGAGTCATGTCCAACTCTTTGCAACCCATGGACTGTAGCCCACCAAGGTCTTCTCCATGGGATTTCCCAGGTGAGAATACCGAAGTGGATTGCCATTTCCTTCTCCAGGGGATCTTCTGGATCCAAGGATCAAACATGTGCCTCCTGCATTGGCTGGTGGGTTCTTTACCACTGAGCCACCAGGAAAGTCCCTTCTAATATGATAATTATATGCTAATTATTAATAATGTGACTTTTATAAATAAGCAAAGGATGGAAGCTGTTGGTTTTATTATTATTATTCACCTCACCATGTCCTAAAAACTGTGCCAAGCGCTTTATGTGTATTATCTCATTTAATCCTCTCAGCAGTCATCTGATGTATATACCCTAACGTTACCCCATTTCATAGAGGAGAAAACAGAGGCTCCTGGAAGGATGTGGAGCAATATGGCCAACTGCTGCTAAGTTTCACTGCTGCTGCTAAGTCTCTTCAGTCGTGTCCGACTCTGTGCGACCCCATAGACAGCAGCCCACAAGGCTCCCCCGTCCCCGGGATTCTCCAGGCAAGAACACTGGAGTGGGTTGCCATTGCCTTCTCCAATGCATGAAAGTGAAAAGTCAAAGTGAAGTCACTCAGTCGTGTGCAACCCCATGGACTGCAGCCTACCAGGCTCCTCCAACCATGGGAGTTTCCAGGCAAGAGTACTGGAGTGGGTTGCCATTGCCTTCTCTGAACGTTTCACTGCTAATAAGTAATCCAGGATTAGACCTTGACCAGTTTCAGTCAGTGAATCTACTACCTCCAGAGCACAGAGGAAGCCTGCTCTGTACATGTAAGTAATTCTCAATCAGTAAATGGTTGTAACAGATATTGTTCCAGTGTTGCCATTTGCAGAGGTGATAATTAAAGTCCACCTTTGGGAATGTCAAGGTCACAGGCATGTGAGCATGTGGAGTGCCTCTAACTTGAAGGACAGCTTGAGAGTGTTGGGACCCTAGTCCAGTGGAACAGATCACATCACAGACCTCAGTCAGCAGAGAACTTAGAAGCTGAGTTGAAGAAAAGGCACACACAAGATTAAAGCATGGTGGTCCTGAGCATCCTGGGAATGCCCACACCAAGCCTGGGACCCCGAGGAACAATAAAAAGTCTAAAAAAGCCCTACACAATGTGGGGCTGAGGTTCCAAACACACTTCCTGTACTGGTCAGCAAGGATCGAGAACTCGGCAGGGCTGGGCAGGGCAGGATGAGATGGCTTGGAGAGCCTCGGATGCCTGGTATGGCTGTCCCAACCCCGGTCAATCTGAAACAGGTCACTCCTGGCAGAGTGGAAATTTTGACTGCACATGGCCCCCTCTGACCTCAGATCCTCCCCTTGTTAACAGCAGAAAGTTTATCTTCAGAGATTTCCCTACTTCTCTGACTCTGCCATAGCAGAGGGTAAGATCACACCCTGTAATCATGACGTTGGTCCTGAAACAATTGTTCATCCTCTTCCACTTAGGGTTGGTGGCCCGTGCTCACTGGTCACGAGCTCTCCTCCTAATCCCTCCTCCACCCCGTTCTTAGGGTTCGGTGCCTTTCAGCTTTTGTTGGAGGCGTTTGCATCAGGCGGCAGGGGTGGGGGGTGGGGTGGAGAGGAGACATGGGAAAGGTTTTGAGTGCTGAGTTCCAGCCCAGAAATTAAGAAATGGATGAGAGGGAGAAGACACAAAATGACTCTTCGCTTCAAAGCCTTAGGACCTTCATGAGTACATCTTCTCAGTGGATTGCCATTTATCAGGACAGTACTCAGAATTGCTAAATCCAGAAGTATGGACTCCTCCGCTCAGTGGAGGAGAGATTTGAAACTCTCACTTAAATTGTCCAGTGCAAGCCAGCTTCTCCATCTTGCCCACCAATTCTAGGAGCTTCTTAATAGATTTTCTTCCTAGTTATGGATTCTGTCATTTGCAACTGAGAAGCAGGGACGATTCTTAGACATTTAGAAGCAATAATTAAGAGGATTTAGTGACCAAGCAGCACACCTTGTGCAGTGACTGACACTCAGTAGATCTTGAAATTCTTATTGTGTGAATAGAGGGAGAGAGGGAAGGAGAGAGAAAGGACAGAAGGAAGAGAGGGAGGGACAGAGGAACAAAAGAAGGATAAACAGTGTGCATATAGTATGAGACAGGAAAGAGTGTAGGATGGTACAGATTTCTGACTTGGACAGATTTGTAGATGGTAATGCCATCACTGAGACATGGAGGAAAGAAGATGGTCAGGTTTTAAGGAGAATACGGTGAGCCCAGTTTGAGAGTGCTGGATTGAGTTTCCTCTGGTACAATCCAAGTACAGAGATTTTCAGCTGGTAGTTGGATATTTGGATCTAGTGTTCAAGAAGCTCAGGGCAGTGGAAGATGACTTGGGGGTGATCAAGACACAGTAGTGAGTATTGCAGGTAGAAGAAACAACCTAGTGAAAAGAGGAAAGAGCAGAAGACGGACTCCTGGAGTCTACTAGCATCTATAGAGGACTAGAGGAAGGGTGGCTCACAAACAAGACTGAGGAAAACTACCAGAAGTTCACAGACAGAACAGAACCTGCTTTTCAGAGCTGAGCCTTGCGGACTGAGATACAACCAAAGACCAGAGAGCTTTGGAAGAACCCAGGCAAAAACAAGAAATCTTTCTGCTTCTGTCTCCACCTTATTTGTGCCAAAACTCATCTTCCCAGCCTCCTTGATGGACACAGTCTGAGATGGTAGACCAGTGGACCCACTCACTGATTTATGGATGCCTAGCTAGACTAAGGATTTCCCAGGTGGCTCGGTGGTAAAAACTCTGCCTATAAATGCAAGAGATGTAAGAGAATCAGGTTCAATCCCTGGCTCGGGAAGATCCCCTGGAGGAAGGCATGGCAAACCATTCCAGTATTCTTGCCTGGAGAATCCCATGGACAGAGGAGTCTGGTGGGTTACAGTCCATGGGGTTGCAAAGAGTTGGACATGATTGAAGAGACTTAGCATGCACTCACCATGGGCTAAACAATGTGCAGGGTCATCTACATTTGTTGTCTTTTTAATCCTCTCTGTCATGCTGTGAGTGAACTGTTATATTTACCTTATTCATATAATGAGGAAACTGAGATTCAAAGAAGGAAGGTCATGTACCCAAGTTCCCACAGGGCTGGTTATAAGAATTTGTTCAACAAGAGATTCTCAGACTCTGAACAACAGTGAAGAGGAAACATTGAAAAAAAATCAGCCAGTCTCTATGTTTGTGCCCCTATCCTTACCCTGCAAATAGGTTCAGTTCAGTTCAGTTCAGTCACTCAGTTGTATCTGACTCTTTGGGACCCCATGAACCACAGCACGCCAGGTCTCCCTGTCCATCACCAACTCCCGGAGTCCACCCAAACCCATGTCCACTGAGTCAGTGATGCCATCCAACCATCTCATCCTCTGTTGTCCCCTTCTCCTCCTGCCCTCAATCTTTCCCAGCATCAGGGTCTTTTCAAATGAGTCAGCTCTTCGCATCAGGTGGCCAAAGTACTGGAGTTTCAGCTTCAGCATCAGTCCTTCCAATGAACACCCAGGACTGATCTCCTTTAGGATGGACTGGTTGGATCTCCCTATAGTCCTAGGGACTCTCAAGAGTCTTCTCCAACACCACAGTTCAAAAGCATCAATTCTTTGGTGCTCAGCTTTCTTTATAGTCCAACTCTCACATCCATACATGACCACTGGAAAAACCATAGCCTTGACTAGACGGACCTTTGTCCTTCAAAGGTCTAGAGAAAGTAATATCTCTGCTTTTCAATATACTGCCTAGTTTGGTCATAACTTTCCTTCCAAGGAGTAAGCATCTTTTAATTTCATGGCTGCAGTCACCATCTGCAGTGATTTTGGAGACCAGAAAAATAAAGTCAGCCACTGTTTCCACAGGTTCCCCATCTATTTCCCATGAAGTGATGGGACCAGATGCCATGATCTTAGTTTTCTGAATGTTGAGCTTTAAGCCAACTTTTTCATTCTCCTCTTTCACTTTCATCAAGAGGCTCTTTAGTTCTTCTTCACTTTCTGTCATAAGGGTGGTGTCATCTGCATATCTGAGGTTATTGATATTTCTCCCTGCAATCTTGATTCCAGCTTGTGCTTCCTCTAGCCCAGCATTTCTTATGATGTACTCTGCATATAATACGGCAACGCAGAAGAGTGGAGGCTGCGACGGCAGCACAGAAGCACGGCCAAGAGGAGATACCCCACGTCCGAGGTAAGGACCAGCGGCTGCACTTTGCTGGAGCAGCCACGTCCAAGGTAAGAGAAACCCAAGTAAGACGGTAGGCACTGAGAGAGGGCATCAGAGGGCAGACAGACTGAAACCACAATCACAGACAACAGGCCAGTCTGATCACACGGACCACAGCCTTGTCTAACTCAATGAAACTAAGCCATGCCATGTGGGGCCACCCAAGATGGATGGGTCATGGTGGAGAGATCTGACAGAATGTGGTCCACTGGAGAAGGGAATGGCAAACCACTTCAGTATTCTTGCCTCAAGAACCCCATAAACAGTATGAAAAGGCAAAAAGATAGGACACTGAAAGATGAACTCCCCAGGTCGATAGGTGCCCAATATGCTACTGGAGATCAGTGGAGAAATAACTCCAGAAAGAGTGAAGGGATGGAGCCAAAGAAAAAACAATACCCAGTTTTGGATGGGACTAGCCATCATAGTCAACAAAAGAGTCCAAAATGCAGTACTTGGATGCAATCTCAGAAATGACAGAATGATCTCTGTTCATTTCCAAGGCAAACCATTCAATATCACAGTAATCCAGGTCTATGCCCCAACCAATAATGCTGAAGAAGCTGAAGTTGAACAGTTCTGTGAAGACCTACAAGACCTTCTAGAACTAACACCCAAAAAAGAAGTCCTTTTCATTATAGGGGACTGAAGTGCAAATAGGTTCCTCAGTACCATTTCTCTAGATTCGTATATATGTGTTAATATATGTTATTTGGGGTACTCCTTGGAAGGACTGATGCTAAAGCTGAAACCCCAGTACTTTGGCCACCTCATGTGAAGAGTTGACTCATTGGAAAAGACTTTGATGCTGGGAGGGATTGAGGGCAGAAGGAGAAGGGGACGACAGAGGATGAGATGGCTGGATGCCATCACCGACTCGATGGACATGAGTCTGAGTGAACTCCGGGAGTTGGTGATGGACAGGGAGGCCTGGCATGCTGCAATTCATGGGGTCGCACAGAGTCGGACATGACTGAGCGACTGAACTGAACTGAACTAAGTGCCCTGGTGGTAAAGAACCCACCAGCCAATGTAGGAGATGTAAGAGATGCAGGTTCATTTTCTGGGTGGGGAAGATCCCCTGGAGGAGAGCATGGCAACCCACTCCACTATTCTTGCCTGGAGAATCGCCACAGACAGAGGAACCTGGCGGGCTGCAGTCCATGGGGTCACAAAGTATCGGACACGATGGAAGTGATTCAGCAGCAGCAGCAGCATACATTATTTGCTTTTTCTCTTTCTGACTTACTTCACCTGTATGACAGGCTCTAGGTTCATCCACATCATGTCAACTGACACAATTCCGTTCCTTTTCAGGGCTGAGTGATATTCCATGTATATTTGTACCACATCTTCTTTATCCATTCACCTGTCAATGGACGTTTAGGACTTGTGGACATAGAGGGAGAAGGAAAGAGGGGAGTGAATTGAGAAAGCAGCATTGACATATGTCCACTGTGCTATGCTATCCTTAGTTGCTCAGTCCCCTCTGACTCTTTGTGACCCCTTGGACTGCAACCTGCCAGGCTCCTCTGTCCATGGGGATTCTCCAGGCAAGAATACTGGAGTGGGTTGTCATGCTCTCCTCCAGAGGAATCTTCCCAGCCCAGGGATTGAACCCAGGTTTCCCGTGTTGCAGGGGGATTCTTTATTGGCTGAGCCACTAGGGAAGCCCATATATACTCTACCATGTGTAAAACAGCTAACTAGCAGGAAGTTCTGTATTAAAAAAAAAAAAAAAAAGGGCAGCCAGTTTGCTTTATCAGAAACAGACACAGAGCTGCTACTTCCCTGAGGTCACGTGGCTAGGGGCTGGATCTAATCTCTGGGTAGCTGCCTTCAGGATGCAATGGTGATACTGGTGATGATGACGATGTTGGTGATGATGATGATATTAATAATAATAATAACAATGATAATTGCTGCTACCTTTACAAGGCACCTATTATGTCCCCAGACCAGTGTTTCATGCATTATCTCACTTCATCTTCGTGACAACCCGATGAGGTAGGGGTTATCATGAACCCCCCACCTTTGACTGTGGGTGTAAAGGGGCTCAAATTGCCCCCAGAGCAGTAATAATCCTTCCACTAGGGCTTGTGGCTGGAGGGGAACATGCAGGACAAGACAGGCAGGGGACAGGCTGCCCAGCACAACAGACGCTGGTTCCTCAGACCCGGAAGCAGCCCCAGGGACCAGAGCGCAGCCCGGGTATGGGAGACAGTCTGCCCAGACAAACCACAGAAGTGTCTGGGTCGCTGCCGCCTCCTGCCTCCCTGAGCTTGTAGCAGCTTGTGCGGACCTCGGGGATGAGATGGGCAAGGCCGGGCCCTCCTGTCCCAAGTGCTGGCGAGGACTCTGTCCTGTGTGCCGTGGGACTTACTCCTCCAGACCTGCCTAGACCCAAGCCTTTGAAATGACCCAGGCGTGAGTCTACAGGTTGGGGCGTTGGGCAGAAAAAGATCCCTATTCCAGAAATAGAACCCTGGAAGGGATTTCAACACCACCACAGGGCTCTGTCCTTGGGCTTTTTACAGTTTTTCTTCCTGAACTAGGACCTCCCGGGCAGTTTATTGCCTCTCTTAAAAAAGTCACGTCTGAAACAATATTTCAGTAGTATTCCTAGTAAAGGTACTCAACTTGGTGAGGCTCCTCAGTGCCTAGTAAGTAAAATAAATATTGATTTATTTATTTTTCATAGTAAAAATAGTAAGTAAAATAAATATTGATTGTTTACTATGTGATAAGCAAGGTGCCATGAACTTGACATTCATTATCTCCTTTAATGTTCACTACAACCCTATGAAACCCGCTCTATTATTATCTCCATTTTACAGATCAGGAAACAGAGACACCAACAGACAAAGTGATCTGTTCAAGGTCACAGAATTAAAAAATGGCAGAACTAGGTTCTGACTGGAGTTCATGCTCATAACTGTCCCACTATGATAAAATGTTGGTCAAATGAGTAAATGTAGATGTGCATTCTTGTGTGTGTGTGTGTGTGTGAGAGAGAGAGAGAGAGAGAGCACATGCACGCCAGTTTAAGCACTCATAAAGGTGACCTAATTTGGTGTAGACATTTGAGAATCTTTGGATCTCAGCTTAACTCTGCTGTATGAAGGCTGTGTGACCTCGTAAAGTACTTCACATCTCTGAGCCTCTGTTTCCTCATCATTTTCCCGAAATATCCAGTTACTGGAAGAGGAACACAAAAAGTTACTCTAAAATAACAGATATGAATGCAGTAAAAATGCAACATGATTGAGTATACTACTGACACGTTGTTCAGTCACTCAGTCGTGTCCAACTCTTTGCAACCCCACGGACTGCAATTTGCCAGGCTTCCCTGTCCATCACCAACTCCTGGAGCTTGCTCGAGCTCATGTCCATTGAGTCGGTGATGCCATCCAACCATCTCATCCTCTGTCGTCCCCTTTTCCTTCTGCCCTCAATCTTTCCCAGCATCAGTGTCTTTTCTAATGAGTCAGGTCTTCACATAAGGTAGCCAAAGTATTGGAGCTTCAGCTTCAACATCAGTCCCTCCAATGAATATTCAGGATTGATTTCTTCCATGTGTGTGTATATCTGTGAACGTAGCAGTTTCCTAGGCAGGGTTGTGAATGTGTGATTCAGAATTCATGTGTGTTCCCTCCCTGACTCTGGTTATACACTAGAGGTACAGGAAAGGTATCCAGAGCTCGCTCATTATACATATCTGCCTGCCATCCATATAAACCTTTCTTTCCAAGAAGATGGTGGCTGCCTCCCAAATGCTGAAGTCTGGGCTATGACATGAATGGGAGCAAAAGGCTGCTTCCAAACCAAAGCCACCTTCTACCTCAGAGCTCAGCTCCAGGACCTGCCTGCCACTTTCTCATCTTAGGCCAAGGCTATTCCCTGGGAGATTTCCCTTAGACTCGGTAAGTGAGCCATCTCTGACCCTCTGCAGAAAAGGTAACCTTGGACAATGTGGAGGGGATGGGGAAGGAGGGACCTGCTCCAGGTCTTCAGTATCCTAAGTAAAACACCCTCCGTGAAGATGGGGACCTGGGCTTGTCCATATAAAGCCAATGCTCCATAAATATATCCTAAAGACCTCAACTAGGTTCATGTCAACCTATGTCCACAAGTCCTAGATGTCCAACCTCAAGGATTTGGGCTCAGGCAAAGAGCAACTTCTATGTAATGATCAGTGATTCCATCTTAATAAAGTCTGAGTGATCAGCAAAAAAAAGTTCACTTTTGTAAGTAAGCCCCATTTTACAATTGAGAGAACTGAGACTCAGAAAAGTAACTTACACAAGGTCATACAATATGTAAGGAGCCAAGACAGCATTCTAACTCAGTCTATCCCACACCAAAACTTGTGCTTGCTCCACTGTGCCCAAGAAGGTACCAGTTTTAGGGCACCTGGTCAAATCAAAGGAGAAACAGCTGGGGTTTCCCAACCCACCTGACAAGCAGCCTTAGCCAGGGCAACAGGGTACAGTCTCAGCCTGAGTCCATGGCAAGGGAGGGTACCTACCTGGAGACCAGCTTATCCATGATCTGAGGGGTATGCTCCTACATCCTCAGTTTCTTCATCTGTAAACTGGGTTAGCACACCACATCTCCCAAAGCTGGCAGAGACTGAAAGTGTGTGCCAGGTTGAACACTTCATGTGGCCAGAGTGTGGGGTATTGTATGTTTGAGGGGGTAGAGTCAGAGATGAAGTTCTGCTAAATGGAAGGTGGCCAAACTGGACAAGAAGGTGGAACCAGATCCTGAAGGGTCTGGGGAAACCTTCCGTTTAGTTTTCCAAACCACAGAAATGTATTCTCTCCCAGCTCTAGAGACCATAAATTCAAAATCAGTCTTACTGGGCCGATATCAAGGTTTCAGGAGGGCTGCCTTCCCTCCATAGGTTCCAGAGGAAAACCTGCTCCTGGCCTTGTCCAGCTTCTCATGGCTACTGCCCTTCCTTGATTTAGACCGCATCACTCCAGTATCTGCCTCCGTGGTCACATTGCTTCTGCTCTTTCATCTGTGTCCTTCTCTTCTGTGTCTCATAAAATCCCCATCTCCCTTCTGTAAAAACACATGTGACGGTATATGGGCTTCTCAGGCGGCTCAGTGGTAAAGAATCTGCCTGCCAATGCAGGAGACACAGGAGTCGCATGTTCAATCCCTGGGTTGAGAAGATCTCTGGAGGAGAAAATGGCAACCCGCTCCAGTATTCTTGCCTGGAGAATCCCATGAGCAGAGGAGCCTGGCAGACTACAGTCCATGGGGTTGCAAAAAGTCGGACCCGACTTAGCGACTGAGCACTAATGCACGCATGCATGCATTTAGATAATCCAGGATAACCTCTCCATCTCAAGATCCTTAACTTATTCACATCTACAAAGACTCTTTTTCAAAAAAAAAAAAGAGAGTTAGTGGGCAGTAGCATTTATAGGTTTCAGGGATTAGCACTATCTTTAGGAACTATTTAAAGAAGTTTATTCATACTTTATCATGGTGGCACTAGGGCTATTGGAAGCTTTCAAGTGGCAGAGTGCTTTGATGAGATTTCTTTGCCAAAATAAATGTGATTTATCTTGGATTTCTCTGCTATATCCTGTGGGAAGTCCAACTCTCTACAAAAGATTTCTGAAAAGTCTCACTTACAATCTTTAGTCACTTGTCTCTCTAGTTCCCTGGATTCACTTTCTCAATTGTAAGATCCTTATATTTCTACTCAAATATGGAATTAAATCTTTCTTCCTTGATCTTCACACACACACACACACACACACACACAAAACTTTAGTGTATGCTGATGACTTTACGAAGATTTGCACTGTCAGAGGGAGTTTGCATCACACAGTACAAACAATTTTAAATTAAGTGTTAAATACCTTCTTCTTATATGTCCTCAAGCCACTTTGGCCACCACGGCTCTTTTATCAGCTGCCTTTTTCTCAGAACCTCTTCTCTTTAACCTCCTGCCACATGCCCAGCCCGGCATCTCTCCATTCTCTTTTACCACCCCTGTTTTCTCTGAAGTACTCCATCTCTAAATTTCTATAGCATCTAAGGTTGAGCAGTTATGATATGTCTTATTCACTCCCAGGGAACTATTACTTTCCTATGCAAGGGTAACTCTCCCTCCAAGATCTTTGAAATCAGCAATTAAAATAAGAATTTTTCATCCCACTGCTTGTATGCTTGAAAGCATGTTATAGGTAAATTTATTTAGAGGGACATCATGTATGTCAATAGACACACACCTGCCCCAAAGGTCACAGCTCAGTTCCAACTTGAAAGAAGGATGTTCTACTGTCATCACTACAACCAACTATCTGTCTAGTTTCAGCTGTGGTTGGCAGCAAGTAATTACCATCCAGCAGAATGGCCAGGCCCAGTGCTCCACCGTGTATCCCAACAGACTTCTTCACAGCAAGAGTCTCAGCACTGATGTAATTACCTGTGCCCTGCACACCAGTTACCCTGGTGTGATGTCAGCCCCTCTGCATTGTTTATTTTAATTAAAACAGAAATTGCAGGTCTTAGGTGCTTGTAATTACAGCCTGTGAGCTAAATTGACAGAGGCCCCTAATTAACCTGAAACATGTCTACCTGGCTGGAGATGTAAGTTTGGACTTGAATGGTCCAAAGCATTGCATCGACTTTGAAAAGAGAACCGGGGAAGAGCTGGCATAGACTAGGATAGTGCAGTTTGCCTCCAAAAACAGCCTCATGGTGGCCTGTACCCTCTCACCCGCAGTGTGGGGTCAGTTTCATTTCATTTCTAAAGGGACATATTAGCGCAGAACACATTCAACAAAAGTGCATTAACAGCACTTGAAAATCAAGTAGTGGAATACACCATATCAATAAAATTTTTAAAAACCTGTACAATCATCTCAATAGATACAGAAAAAAATATTTGACAAAATTCATCAGCTTTTCCTGATTAAGAACAAAAACACTCAACAAACTAGGAATAGAAGGGAACTTCCTCAACCTGATAAGGGACGTCTATGAAAGCCCACAGCCAACAGCATACTTAAGGATAAAAAACTGAATGTGTCTCCACTAAGATCAAGAACAATACAAGCATGCCCACTCTCATCACTCTACTCAACATTGTACTGGAAGTTCAAGCCAGACCAATTAGGAAAGAAAAATAAATAGTGGATAAGAAAGCTGTGGTACATATACACAATGGAATATTACTCAGCTATTAAAAAGAATGCATTTGAATCAGTTCTAATGGGGTGGATGAAACTGGAGCCTGTTATACAGAGTGAAGTAAGTCAGAAAGAAAAACACCAATACAGTACATTAATGCTTATGCATGGAATAGGAAGATGGTAACAAAGACCCTATATGCGAGACAGCAAAAGAGAAACAGATGTAAAGAACAGACCTTTGGACTCTGTGGGAGAGGGTAAGGGTGGGATGATTTGAGAGCATAGCACTGAAACATGTATATTATCATATGTGAAATAGATCGCCAGTCCAGGTTCAATGCCTGACACAGGGTGCTCAGGGCTGGTGCACTGGGATGACCCTGAGGGATGGGATGGGGAGGGAGGTGAGGTGGGGGTTCAGGATGGGGAACACATGTACACCTATGGCTGATTCATGTCAATGTATGGCAAAAACCACTACAATATTGTAAAGTAATTAGCCTCCAATTAAAATAAATTAGTTAATTTTTTTTTAAAAAAGAAAGGAAAAAGTAAAGCAACTCTCTTATTTGATGACATGATTCTAAGGAATCCACTTTAATAATAGCAGAACATGAGATCAATATACAAAATCAATTGTATTTCTATATACTTGCAAAAATAAACTTAAGAAAATTCAATTTGAAATAGCATCAAAAAGAGTAATACACTTAAGAATAAATTTAACAAAAGACATGCAAACTGATACTCTGAAAACAATAAAACAGTGCTGAAAAATGAAAGAAGACCTATGAACTGGAAAAACATCCCATGTTCATGATTTGGAAGATTTAATGTTGTTAAGAAGGCAATATTCCTCAATTTGATCCACAAGCTCAAAGCAATTCGTATAGAATTCCAACTGGCTTTTTTACAGAAACTGGCAAATTGACTCTAAAGTCCAAAGCAAGAATTGCCTTCATTTTTAAAAATTAACTCTTTAATCTATATACAATCTAACTTAAGAGATGATGTAAGCTGAAGTTCTAACTTTATTTCATTCCAACATTTATTTAAAAATCCATCCTCTTTCAAATAATTAACATTTCTTTTATCTTCTATTAAGTTTGTAGGTATCCTATTATGTAATTCAAAACTATCACTTCTGGTTCATGGAACTATATTTTAGTGCCATATTGTTTCAACTATTATATATATAATACTTTAATAATTAATGACATTATTACTTCAGTTTTCTTGCCAAGGGAGAGGTGTTTATTTTGCCTAATGTAATTCAGAATCACTTTAAAAATCAAAATTCCAGATGATGTTAAATGTATGAATTAACCAGAAGACTAACATCTTTGCAAAATAATCTTTCCAACTAGGTGCACACTTCTCTTCCATGCATTCTTATATTTCATATTTCTCAATTAAAGTTTGCAGATTTGAATCTTAAATTTTATGAAAAAACATTTCAAATACAAAAAAAAAAAAAAAGTTGAAAGAACTTTATAGTGAGCACTTGTATAGACTCTATCATTAACACTTTTCTTGCCTTATCGTATCCCTGTCCCTCTATCCATCCATCAATCCATCTTGATTGTTTTGATATCCTTCAGATTACATCAGTACATATCCCATGAGGTATTTCAGAATGCATATCATTAACTAGAGTCCAATATTTGTTTACAGGATTTTTTATGGAGTAAAATTTACATACAATGAAAGGCACAAATCTTAACTACATGTTTGCTGAATTTTGACAAACACATACATCTATGTACTCAAAACTCTATCAGGATATTAACATTGCATCATCCCAGAAAATTCTCTCATGCTCCTTCCCAGTCAATGTCCATCTCTCTGCACAATCACTATTAAGACTTTTTTCACCATAAATTAGTTTTGTCTTTTTAGAACTACACACAAATGAAATCATACAGTATTTACCTGTGGGAATGGCTTCTTTCATAGGAAAAAATATTTTGAGACTCATCCACCTTGATATATGCATAATTTATCCCTTTTTGTTGCTGATTAGTAGTCCATTAACTGAACATATCATAGTCTGTTTATACATTCTCTTATGATGGAAACTGGGCTGTTTTCCAATTTTTTTACTATTTTTAATGATGCTGCTAGCAACATTCTCATACAAACCTTTTTGTGGACACATATTCTGTTTTCTTGGATAATTACCTAGGAGCAGGATTACTGGGTCACAGGGTACATATGAATTTAGATTTATGAAAGTTTTTCATAATTTTCAGATTTTCCCAAACTCTCACCAACATGTACGAGTGTTCCATTTGCTCCACATTCTTGACACATTTGGGATTGTCAGCCTTTTCAATTAAGGCCTTCTGAAAGCTGTACAAGGGTATCATGTGTGCGTGCATGCTAAGCTGCTTCAGTCGTGTTGGACTCTGTGCTGCCTTTCGGACTGTAGCCCACCAGGCTCTTCTGTCCATGGAATTCTCCAGACAAGGATACTGGAGTGGGTTGCCATGTCCTCCTCCAGGGGATCTTCCTGACCCAACCCTGGGTCACTGGGGTTCGCATCTCCTACATTGGCAGGCAGGTTCTTTACCACTAGCACTGCCTGGGAAGCCCCAAAAGGGTATCATACTGGGCTTTAATTTGAATTTCCCTCATGTTATGGTATTGAGCACTTTGCCTATTTTCATTGGCATGTGTGTTCCTCTTTGTGAAGTACCTACCCAATTACTTTGTCCATTTTATTAGACTTTATTCTTCTATTATTGAATTACAGGAATTCTTTGTAAATCCTGGATGCCAGTTCATTTCTTTTCTTTTAATCTAGTTTACTAGTATTTTCTCTAAGCTTGTGAATTGCTTACTTGCTTTCTTAACAGTGTCCATTTTAAGCAGAAATTTTCAAACTGATGAAATCTAACTTACCAAGTTTTCTTTTATGAGTCTAAGAAACTTTACCTATCTCTAAGTCATGAAGATAGGCATCTATGTTTTCTACTGAAAGCTTTCTGGTCTTGTATACGGAATGAAGAAATTTAGTCCTTTTTTCCCCCATATGAATATGAAGCTTTTCTAGCATCAAGAGTTGAAAGACTTTCCTTTTTGCCCTGAATTGCTTTGGTGCTTCTGCAAATAGTAATTGATCAATTGAGTCTGCTTCTGAGCTTTGTGTTCTGTTCCACTGATCAGTTTGTCCATCTTTTGCTAATACCACACTCGGTTACCATAATTTTAAAAACTAAATCTTGAAGTCAGATTGTCTAAGTTTTCCAGCTTTGCTTTTCTTTATCAAGATTCCTTTTTATATTCTGGGTGTTTTGCATTTCTATGTAAATATTCACTTCTGCAGAAGACCTTCTGGAATTTCTATTGTGATTGTGTTGAATCTGTTGGTCAGTTTTGGAAGAATTAACATCTTAACAACACTCAACCTTCCTATCCATAGTGAAGTCACTCAGTCGTGTCTGACTCTTTGCAACCCTGTGGACTGTAGCCAACCAGGCTCCTCCATCCATGGGATTTTCCAAGCAAGAGTACTGGAGTGGGTTGCCATTTCCTTCTCCAGGGGATCTTCCCGACCCAGGGATCAAACTCAGGTCTGCCACATTGTAGGCAGACGCTTTACCATCTGACCCACTCTTCTTATCCATAAACACCCACTAAGTTTGTTCTTTTTAAGTTGTTCTTGGCAGTGTTTTAGAGCTTTCAGAGTACATGGAAGGCTTGCACATGTTTTGTTCAGTTTAATCCTCAGTAATTATTTGTTTGTTTTTGATGCTCTGCAAAGAGATTTTTAAATTTCACCAAGTATTTGTTGCTGATATGTCAATAATAAAACTGACTTTTGTATATTAACCTTGAATTCTCTGAGCTTGCTAAACTCACTCATTAGTCCTAGCAGTTGTTTGGTAAATTTCCTAGAATTTTCCACATAGTCATGACACCTGAGAATAGATGGAATTTTACCTTTTCTTTTCATATCTGCATGCAGTAGGAATGGTAAGAGAGAATGTCTTCCCTTTATTTTCAATCTTAGTAGGAATGTGCTCAATATTTCACCCGTAAATATGATATTTGCTATAGTTTTTAATAAATAGTTTTTATCAGATTGAGAGATTTACCTTTTCTTACTAGACTGCTGAATTTTTATCATGGGTAGATGTTCATCTTTGTGAAATGTCTTTTCTTCATGGTTTATTTTCTTCTCAATTTGGTAAATGTGATGAATTACACTATTGGAATTTCAAATGTTAAACCAAGTTTGCATTTCTGGGATAAACCCTACTTGGTCATGATGTGTTGTCTGTTTTATATATTGCTAGAATTGACTTTGTTAATATTTTGTTAAGAATTTTTGAACCTGGGTTATATGGATTTTAGTAATTCTATTTCTTTCTCTCTCTTTTTAGAATGTCTGTCAGATTTTTGTATTATGATTTTATAAATGACTATCATAAAAGAAATTTAGAAGCATTTCCTCCTCCTCTGGTCTCTGAAAAAAATTATGTCAAGATTAGTGTTGTATCTTCCTTAAGTATTTGAAGAGTTCACCAGGGAACTATGTAAACCTGGAATTTTCTTTGAGGGAAGTTTTTAAAAATTCTTTAGCCCTACATCAATAGAGAGTATCATACTTATTTGTTTGTGTGTTTGAAGGAGGGTTTTTATTTTTAAATTGGTTACTCATTTTTTTCAGTCTTTTATCTAATAAAACTCTGCTCCACTGAGATGGAATGGTCTCAAACTTCCCCTACCTTATTCTCTGACATTCAAAACCAATGGAGTACAGAACACATAAAAATCTATAGTCTCCAACAGGCCCTGCTACTCTGTCTCTCTCTGCTTCAATCCTCACCTACATAGGTTTCCACGTATTGTCTATTCCTTCCAGGATGAGTGTCTTATTAGTGTGTCAACCTTTACCCTGTCATTTCATTAAAAAACATAATCTCCCGAAAATATACAGAGGATGGCAAGTCTTACGTGCCTTAAAAAGCAATACTCACAGACTTGAGTATCATGGCAAATAGATGGGGAAACAACAGAAAGTGTGACAGACTTTATTTTGGGGGGCTCCAAAATCACTGCAGACGAATGTCCATCTAGTCAAAGCTATGGTTTTTCCAGTTGCTCAGTTATGTCTGACTCTTTGTGACTCCGTGGACTGCAGCACACGAGGCTTCCCAGTTCATCACCAACTCCCAGAGCTTGCTCAAACTCATGTCCATTGAGTCGGTGATGCCATCCCACCATCTTATCCTCAAGTCTGTGAGCAACTGAACTGAACTGAATTGACACAAGCAATTTTTGATGAGGTTTTTTCCACTTTTTTAATTGATGTATAATTGCTTTACAATGTTGTGTTAGTTTCATCTGTACAAGGAAGTAAATCAGTTACATATATATGTATAGTCCCTCCCTCTTGGACCTCCCTCCCCTCAACAACCATCCCACTCCTCTAGGTCACCACAGAATACCAAGCTGAGCTCCCTGTGTTATACACGAGGGTCCCCACTAGTTATCTATTTTATACATGATAACATATACATGTCAATCCTAATCTCTCAATTCATCCCACCCTCCCCTTCCTCTCTATGTCCACATGTCCTTTCTCTAAGTCTGTGTCTCTGTTCCTGTCCTGCAAATAGGTTCATCTGCACCATTTTTATCGGAGAAGGCAATGGCACCCCACTCTAGTTCTCTTGCCTGGAAAATCCCATGGATGGCGAAGCCTGGTAGGCTGTAGTCCATGGGGTCACTAAGAATCGGACGCGACTGAGCGACTTCACTTTCACTTTTCACTTTCATGCATTGGAGAAGGAAATGGCAACCTACTCCAGTGTTCTTGCCTGGAGAATCCCAGGGACGGGGGAGCCTGGTGAGCTTCCGTCTATGGGGTCACACAGAGTCGGACACGACTGAAGCGACTTAGCAGCAGCAGGAGCAGCAGCATTTTTCTAGATTCATATATGTGTGTTAATACACAATATTTGTTTTTCTCTTTCTGACTTATTTCACTCTATATGACAAACTCTAGGTTAATTGACATCTCTACAAATGACCCGATTTCATCCTTTTACATGCACTTTTTAAATTGCTACTGGTGCTGTATTTCTGAATTAGTAAAAAGAGGGGGATAGGGAAAGAGTGTCCCCACTTTTATGATGATGAGTCTATGCTATTTCTATGTCTTACTTCAGTTCAGTTCAGTCACTCAGTCATGTCCGACTCTTTGCGACCCCATAGACTGCAGCATGCCAGGCTTCCCTGTCCATCACCAACTCCTGGAGCTTGCTTAGACTCATGTCCATCGAGTCGGTGATGCCATCCACCCATCTCATCCTCTGTCGTCCCCTTCTCCTCCCACCTTCAATCTTTCCCAGCATCAGGGTCTTTTCCAATGAGTCAGCTCTTCGCATCAGGTGGCCAAAGTATTGGAGTTTCAGCTTAAGCATCAGTCCTTCCAATGAGTATACAGGACTAATTTCCTTTAGGATTTACTGGTTGGATCTCCTTACAGTCCAAGGGATTCTCAAGAATCTTCTCCAACACCATAGTTCAAAGAATCAATTCTTTGGTGCTCAGCTTTCTTTATAGTCGAACTCTCACATGCATACATGACTACTGGAAAAACCATAGCTTTGACTAGACAGACATTTGTTGGCAAAGTGATGTCTCTGCTTTTTAATATGCTGTCTAGGTTGGTCATAGATTTTCTTCCAAGGAGCAAGTGTCTTTTAATTTCATGGCTGCAATCACCATCTGCAGTGATTTTGGAGCCCCCGGAAATAAAGTCTGTCACTGTTTCCATTGTTTCCCCATCTATTGTCCATGAAGTTATGGGACTGGATGCCATGATCTTAGTTTTCTGAATGTTAAGTTTTAAGCCAACTTTTTCACTCTCCTCTTTCACTTTCATCAAGGGACTCTTTAGTTCTTCTTCGCTTCCTGCCATAAGAGTGGTGTCATCTACATATCTGAGGTTATTGATATTAGAGAGGTTAATTGGAAAGCAAGAGAAGCCAGGCCTGGGGCAGCTATAGCTTGCCAGAAGCCATTCTAAACTGGAAGTTGTCCAGCTGATTTCTTTGAGAGCGTATGTTACTTTGCTCTGCAGACTCAGTGCTGCTGACGCTGAGGAAGAGAGTGCATCCAACACACAATAGTTTATTTTCCCTTCTTTCTGTTGATGTTCTGCCCCCGTAATTGCTGAAGTATATCCATTCACCAGTCCTGATTATTCTTTAGGGGAATATGGTCAACATGTCCACAATTCAAATGGAAACCAAATGATCATGCCTCCCCACTACATCAGAAATGAGGCCTTCCCATTAAGAATCAGAAAGGATGGTCTCTCCAAGCATAATGCAGGTTCTCGTAGGGAAAGGTCATCCCCTAAACCTGCAGAGGAACTCTAGGGGCTCTGGGGGGCTCAGGCCAGGCTCCAGGGAAGGAAAAAGGACCAGTTCTTGCTTGTCTTCCGGTTCCACCTGCTGGCCTTACCTCCCCTACAGTAGCCACGTGGAAGTAGAGTTTCTTTTGAATGATTAGCATAGAGAAGACTCAGATCCAGACGTGCTATGAAGGCAGGACTGCAGGGGCCAGGCGACACCCTGATCCTGGGCATCACCAACTCCATTGCAAGGAAGACAGAAGGGCTACTCTATTCTTGCAGGGTCTGCACTGCTCAGTCAGGGACCAAAGAGACCCACAGACATGTTTACTGCATCTCACATGAGACTTTGGTCTTTCCTGTCGGGCCGAATGACAGCTGTACTGATTAAACTAGGATTCAGTCCCCTACCCACAAAATCCATATGCTAATATTATATAGATAGATAGGCGAATATGTATTTTTTATTGTGTCCTTTTTGGAATCCTGAGCACATGCACTTTCATCTAAAGAGAGATTAAACTATAACCTTAGTAACAAAATCAAAATTTAAAAAAAAAGAAATACTTCAGAACTACTTTTTTCATTTTAATTATTCAGTTTATTCATACTAAAAGCAAAAACAGTTCACCCATTTCTTCCACCCTACTCCCACCCCCTGCCTCTGGCAACCGTCAACACATTCTCTGTATCTAATAGCTTGTTGTTTATTTATTTATTTATGTGATGCTACACATAAGTGAGCATCACATAACTGCTACACATGGTATTTGTCTTTATCTATATGGCTTATTTCAACTCAGCATAATGCCCTAGAGATTCATCCCTGTTGTTGCAAATGACAGGATTTTATTCTTTTTCATGGCTGAATAGTATTCCATTGTATACATATACCGTCACTTTTTTACCGATTCAGCCATTTATTGATGGACACATAGGTTGTTTCCATGTTTTGGTTATTGTGAGTAACATGGGGGTGCAGATATCTTTACAAGTTACTGTTTTTCATTTCTTCAGATAAGTACCCAGAGGTAGGATTTCTGGATGATATGGTAGTTCAAAATTTTTTTTTAGTTTTTTGAGGAACCTCCATCCTGATATCCATAGTGACTGCACCAATTTACATCCCCACCAACAGTATAGGAGGGTTCTCTTTTCTCCACATCTACACTAATACTTGTTACTGCTAATCTTTTTGGTAACAGCCATTCTTAACCGGTGTATGGTGATATATCATAAAGTTCTATTCACTCCATCTCATGATTACTAAAAACCTACTGGTTGGGTTTTTTTAAGAGTTTTCTCAAAAATAGATATGGACCAAAACAAACACTTTAATCTTAGCACTCAAAAATAATTACTGATGCTTCACTTCCAATCTTTTTTCTATGCATAGTTTTAAGTAAATTGGATCATACTGAATAATGGTTTCTATTGTACTCTTCTGCTTAATATTTATCATGAGCATTTCCTCAAGTTATTAGGAGTCTCTCTATAATCTCAATTTTGAGGGCTGCATTTTTCCATTTTTGTATTTCTATTTAATATTGATATATTAACAAATCCACTTTCAAGATATGTTATTTCTAATCTCCCACTATTCATACAATGCCATAATGAATAACCTTGAATATGTCTGTATATTATTTACATCTGATATTTCCTTAGCATAAATTCTGAGACTCAGAATTAATTAGTCAAAGAATATGTACATTTTAAAATGTTTCCTATCTGTTGACAAATACAGAAGGTTTAGAATCCTACCATGAGTATAAAATTTCACTTTTTTCCCCACATCCTGTAAGAACTCGGTCTTATATTTTTTTTTAATGTTTGTCAATTTGATAGGTGAAAGGTGTTCTTATTTAATTTAGGGTGTTTGAACAATTTCAGTATTTAAATTATTTCCCCCAAAATGTATTTCTAAAAGAATAGGGTCCTTGCCACCTGCTATCTGGACAGTTTGAAATGCTCGCAAAACCCTTTGGAGTTTTGACTCTTCATTACAAACCTGAGACCACAGTTCTGTAGGGTTTTCCCATCATATCTCAACTGGCTTATGTCACTTTCTTATATGTAATCCTTTGCATGCTCAGGCACTAAACTGTGTTGGACTCTTTGCGACTCCGTGGATTGGGGCACACCAGTCTCCTCTGTCTATGGGATTCTCCAGGCAAGAATACTGGAGTGGGTAGCCATTTCCTTCTCCAGGAGATCTTCCTGACCCAGGGATTGAAACCATCTCCTGTGTCTCCTGCATCTCCTACTGCAGGCAGATTCTTTACTGCTGAGCCACCAGGGAAGCCCCAGTTACATCTGTTGTTAGTGGCTCAGTTGTGTCCTTCTCTTTACAATTCCATGGACTGGGGCATGCCAGGCTCCTCTGTCCATGGAATTCTCCAGGCAAGAATACTGGAGTGTGTTACCATTTCCTTCTCCAAACTACATCTGAAAAGACCCTATTTTCAAATAAGCTCATGGTCACAGGTTTTGGGGATTGGGACCTGAACATATGTCTTTGGGGGGACAGCATTCCAGAGCAGGGCTCTAGCTCAGAACCTCCTTTGAGGTTCCATACATGATGGGTTCTCTCCAGTCTCATTGGGTGGACAGTAAGTGCCCTGTTCCCGATAAACTTGATGAGAAATCAGAAAGAAATGGCTACAAGAAGGAGGGAATTATTTGTTTTGAAGAGTTGAAGATGAGCTTCACTTTTGTTTTTTGTTTTTTCTTTTTCATTCCACATTTGTTGTTCTGATTAAAGCAACTCACTGATTTAGGGTGAACCCAGGCCAGAGAGGAGTAGATGTCACATGCTGGTCAATACAACTCCCACATCACGAAACTCTAAACCCTCAGACTCTAGAGGGAGAGGTGGACAAAAATAATCAATTCCAGCATAAGACAATACAACAAGCATTCATGAGACATGTAAGCCAGACACCACCTACGGCAGAGAAAGTTCTGAAAGACTCCAGAAGGGAGGAGGCATTTGACCTGGACGATGACAGATCAGCCAGAAGCCGCCAAGTGCACCAGAGGGAAGGGCAATTCCCAAAGAAGGAACTGAGTGTTCAGGACACAGACTCAGGCATGTATAAGGGACTTTTATTGTCTGGGAGGGGCCTTCTCCCATATCCAGAATGTGGGGGCAGCCGCAGGGCTGGATCAGGTGTATTCAAATTGTAAGATCTTATTTAAGGAAAAAAATACAAAATAGGGATAACACAAAATGACAGGCAATGCTGAGCCGCTTCCCCCCAATAAGGGGCAGATAGCTAAGGGTACTTACTGCATAATTCCATTTGTAGAATGTTCTAGATCAATCAAAATCTCGAGTGGTTAAAAAAAGATGTGGATAAAACTGGAGCCTATTATACAGAGTGAAGTAAGTCAGAAAGAAAAACAGCAATACAGTATATTAACACATATATATGGAATTTCAAAAGATGGTAAGGATGACCCTATATGCAAGACAGCAAAAGAGACACAGATATAAAGAACAGACTTTTGGACTCTGTGAGAGAAGGCAAGGGTGGGATGATTTGAGAGAGTAGCATTGAAACATGTATATATTATCATATCTGAAACAGATCGCCGGTCCAGGTTCAATGCATGAGACAGGGCACTCAGGGCCGGTGCACTGGGATGACCCTGAGGGATGGGATGGGGAGGGAGGTGGGACGGGGGTTCAGGATGGGGAACACATGTACACCTATGGCTGATTCATGTCAATGTATGGCAAAAACCACTACAATATTGTAAAGTAATTAGCCTCCAATTAAAATAAATTAATTTAAAAAATAAAGACAGGACACACACACACAAAAAGATTAATCACTGCCTGGGCAGGAGCATGCAAGGAAGTTGACATAAGGAGCAAGAGGAAAAAAGAAATGAATTTGAGTCAGTTGTAGTGAGGTGGATGAACCTAGAGCCTGTTATACAAAGTGAAATAAGTCAGAAAGAGAAAAACAAATATTGTGTGTGTGTGCACGCGTGTGTGTGTATATACGGAATCTAAAAAAAATGCTACTCATGAATCTATTTGCAGGGCAGGAATAGAGGGGCAGACATAGAAAGCAGACCTATGGACACAGCAGGAAAGGAGACAGGGGTACGAATTGAGACAGTAGCATGGAAACATACACAGTACCATGTGTAAAACAGACAGCTAGTGGGGAGCTGCTGTAGAGCACAGGGAGCTCGACCCAGTGCTCTGCACCAGCCTAGAGGGGTGGGAGGGTGGTTCAAGAGAGGGGACATGTGCATACCTAGGGCTGACTCACACTGTTGCATGGCAAAAACCAACACAACATTGTAAAGCAATTACCCCCTGATTTAAAAAAAAGGCTTTAAAAGTTAAGGAGTGTCAGAAATGTTCTATAGCTCGATCGGGGAAGGGGTAGCTACACAGGCATGTACATCTGTCAAAACTGACAAACTCTGCCTTTAGGTGTTTGCATTCCTTTGTGTGTAAATTATATCTCAATGAAGATTTTCAATTAATTAATTAAAATTTACCCACAAAAATTCATTCAGAAATCACAACTAATTACAATTTTTTTAAAGCTGACAAATATCACCAACATTGCCACCTCCAGAAAAACAAGCCCTTTTTGCTTTCATTCACCTCCTGATGTAAATACATCTATAATCTTTTTCCCTAGGTATTTTGGCTTTGTTCTGTCATTGCACACATCAGTCATATCACAACAATTTCTTAATATCAGTGGTTGATAAAAAAATTTTTATTATTGATAATTTTGAAAACGTCTCTCTGCTTCATAACCATTAATGTCCTCTCTGTTTTCAGGGTTGCTCCAAAACTTGGCAAAGTATCAAGTTTTTTCACATTTGGGTTGGGCGACTTGCGAGAATGTTCCACGGATTAGCTTATGGCTCTGTGTATTTCAAACTTGGTTTCTCCTCCATACATTGGACATCACAGGACACGTTCGTGTCATGACACAGCCTCTGATCCCAAACCTTCGTGTCGCAACATGTCACATGTCACCTGTGAGTCGGCGCAGTAGGTCACACAAGTTTCCCTGGAGGAGATTTCTACACCTGAATAACTGGCTATTACTTAACTATACATTGAAGAAACTGCAAGTCACATAACTATAAACCCAAACTAAGTGTATGCCCAGCTCATTCTTAGCCAGATGCCCCGGGGCCGCTCTGACAGTAAGAGATGGAGGGGTAGTACAGAAGTCAGAGAGAAAAGACAGAAACCTTGACTTATCTCAGTTAAAATATCTTACTTTTGCAAATTTTATAGAAACATATGGCCCTGCGAACAAATCGCCGCCCCCGCCAAGTCGCTTCAGTCGTGTCCGACTCTGTGCGACCCCACGGACTGCAGCCTACCAGGCTTCTCTGTCCATGGGATTCTCCAGGCAAGAACACTGGAGTGGGTTGCCATTTCCTTCTCCAATGCATGAAAGTGGAAAGTGAAAGTGAAGTCACTCAGTCGTGTCTGACTCTTAGGGACCCCATGGACTGCAGCCTACCAGGCTCCTCTGTCCATGGGATTTGCCAGGCAAGAGTACTGGAGTGGGGTGCCATTGCCTTCTCCTCGAACAAATCGCAAGGACCCCCAAAACTCCAGGCATACATTATTCCTACTTAGCAGGCCCAGAGGAAAGAGAAAAGCTTTGTACATCAAGACTGAGGGAGGAGCTCAGGTTGGCTTAGGGCATGTGGCCGGGGATGGTTGGATTCTGTCCCTGGGAACTCCACCACAACCCCAAGGAGGGAAGAGACAGGTGAGTCTCAATACAAGAGGTGAAAGGAGGCCAAACAGAGATAATAGACACCACCTCACAAGGGTTATCAAGGTGAAGGCCCACCAACCGGTCCCAACACCACAATTTCCATGCCAAGGCTCCCGTGCCATTCACGCAATGCGGGCTTCCTGCAGATCTCAGACCATGGGGCTCTTGTCACCCACCTACACTCCGAGGCAGGCTGCCACCTGCTCCCTACAAGAGGCGACCTGGCTGCAGCTGTGGGCACCGAGCCAGGCACTGGGCGTTCGTGAGCCAGGGAGGTTGCTGAGTCAAAGGGCCCCAGGCTGAGGCTCGGGCGGATCAGCCCTGCTTCTTTCACGCGGGCAGCAGAGGAGGATCCGGAGGCAGGCAGGGCGGCTGTGTGCCTTCACTAATTGGAGATGATGAAAGAACATGTAGGGAGAATTCAGGTGCCAAATGCCTCTCCTAGAGGTGCATTTAAAGTGTCTGGGAATTGACCAGCCCCACTGCAGGCATCCCTGGGGGAGTTTCCCAGCAGAGGCTGCCCTGGATCTACCAGGGGGGGAAGCACTCAAGGCATTCTGTGGTCTGCCTCCACTGGTTCCAACCTGGACACTTGGGCAGCTGTCTTGACCGCTCTGAGCCTCAACTTCCTTATCCCTAAAATAGAAATTATCAATTTTATCTGCAATAAAAGGTTCCTGAAGATAGGTCTCATGGGGCTTTTCTTTTCTGAAGTCAGGTTTGGTAAACTAATTTTACCAAAATCTTTCAAAATAATTTCTAATATCTCAGTATAAATGATTCACAGGGGACTTTCCTGGTGGTTCAGTGGTTAAGAATCTGCCTTCCAATGCAGGGGATGTAGGTTCAATCCCTGGTCCAGGAACTTAGATCCCATATGCCGGGGGGCAGCTAAGCCCGTGCACCGCAACTACCGAGCCCATATGCTCTAGAGCCTCGCTCCGCAGCAAGAGGAGCCTACAGGCCGCAAAGAAGACCCAGCACAGCCAAAAAGTAAAATAAAAGATCCACATACTCTCCTGTTACTGTCTATCTGCTGTCTAGGTAATCAGGCTCTTTTTTTTATTTCTTGCATTTTCAGAGAGTCAGCTTTTGGCGGCTTGATCCCCCTAATATTTCCAATATTATTAACATTTGTCCACATTTGATTATTCCCTTCCTCTGTTACTAAACCTCTTTTTGGATTTGATCTACTTGCCTTTTCCTCTCTTCTTAAGTTCATGCTAAGCATTCAAAGCTACGATTGCTTTAGATACAATCTATAAGTTTTGATATGTAGAATGTTTATTACTATTCACTGACAGATCTTAATTCTATTACATATTTTATGGTTTCTCATTTGAGCCATGAAATATTTAGAAATGAGCTTTTTCATTTCAAAAATACATATATATTTTTTTAAGCTACCCTACTCACCACTGCATTTCCATTGTTCACATACCAGAATACCTGGCATATGGTAAATGATCCAAGATTACTGGGAAACAAGAAAGAAGAGAGAAAGGAAAGGAAAAGAGAAAGAATAGAGGATGGATCTCTAATGGAGGTCACAGAGTGACCCTGATTGGTTTGATTACAAGTTACCAAAGACAGTTCTGCCATCAGGATGAATGTTAGGATCTAACAATATAAGAAGAGGAAAGTAGCACATACCCCAAGTCCCAAGCCTGAAAGTCTCGAAGGAATTTGGAGAACACCTGAGTGCTAGACCCAGATCCCACGCCCTCTGTGACTTCTCCTCCACTTTTGTCAGCCCGGGTCCCATCCTCAATCGGAAGAAGGAAGACAGAGCAGCCGGAACCTCCAGCCATGCCCTGACCACTCACTCAAAGGCAGCAGCTTGTGTGATTGCAGCAGAGTTTGGGAAGACGCCAGTAGGTCAGGTCTATGGACAAGTTCCCTTCTGGCTGTGGAGCTGACTGCCTTCCTTCTGTGTCTCTTTTAAGCAGTTTTCTTGTGCCCTGAGAAAGCTCAACAGCCAAGGAACCAAACATAGTCTTCAACCTCCATTTCCTGGCAGAAGAATAAGAGTGGCAGCCAGTAGCCAGCCAGGCTGGTCACACATAATGTGCCCCACCTGACAAATCTAATGAGTCTGACTTTCATGTTCCTCCTCTGGAAAGATGCTTCCCCAACTTATCAGGGCTGAATCCCCTAACCTCCATCACTGGTTTCAGGATTGAACCTCCAGGATTCCCCCAGAGGTTTGAATCCAAGAAGGGAGGTTGTGTTAGTACAATACTCACTCATCTACAGCCAGGACTTTCTGGAAGACCACCTGCAGTAGCTGCCCCTCAACACATCTGGAGCCTCCCAGATGGTTGGCTCCATGGGCGCAGATCCCAAGAAGCAAGAGTTTCAGTCTTGCTTATGGTCATTCACATGATCATTCATTCACCAAAACCATCATAAGCTCCAAAAGCGTGTGCCCTGTAGTCAGGAGAAACATAGCCCCATCCCCCACAAGGGGCTCTACATGCGGAAAAATGAAGCAGGAACAAGTCCATCCTTTTATGAGCTGGGTATGTTTCATTATTTCATGGCATTTCATTATTCTAAAAATCTCATCCTCTTAAGTAATACAAGAACACTATTAGAAAGGTAATAATCTCCCTTAACTTTCAGAAGCTTCCCTAATAGCCTTGTATCGCCTCATGGGCTTTTTTATTATATTTCTAAAACATGTATAGAACTTGAGGTCTGGGGAAATGGGTTCTTTTATTTTGTTTTCTGTTTTTTGTTTTGTTTTACAAATGTATTTTATCACTTACTTGGCAAATCACTTTTATCAGTCAAAAGACCCTAGATTACACTCCAGATTATTCCATGTATATCTGATTCTTTCCAATTGCTGTTTATATACAATATCACTGGAGAAGGAAACAGCAACCCACTCCAGTATTCTTGCTTGGCAACCGCGTGAACAGAGGAGCCTGGCAGGCTACAGTACATAGGATCGCAAAGACTCGGATACGACTGAGCAACTGAACAACAACAAGAATAGAATACCACAATGTATTCAACCATTCCCCTATTAGTTAAAGGAAAGTATACTTTTCCAGGGTTAAGCCGCTGACGTCTGAGTTTATCATGGCAGTTAGCATCACTGCAACCCAGTAACTCTCTGAGCGTGGTTACCAGAACAACCAGCAGCAGACCCTAGGAAATAGTTAGAAATGCACAATTTTGGCCCAGTCCCAGACCTATTTATATCAGAAAGTCTGGCAGGGAGGTAGGGGGAGAAGATGGCCCAGTGTCTTAGAAGAAGATGGCTGTGTCTTAGCAAGCTCTACCAGTGATTCTGACACACGTTCAAGTTTGAGACCCATGACTCTAACTTGCACCATTGACCCCGTGTCATTCAGAGCCCACAAGGATTGTGTCCATTTGTTTGCCCTCCACAAACAATTGCAGCTGGGTACCAGCTTCTCTGCAGAAGGTGTTTTTCTCAATGTATAAGAATCCAAGAAGTTTCTAGATATGCAGCGTTTGATGAAATGTTCTAGCCAGCTACCCAGCTGTCCATTAATAAATTAACTCATCTATTCAGTCTTTGAGGATGTACTGAATTCACAGTCACAGCCATAAGCAAACATACACTCCTGTCTAATGTATTCAGAAAAATATAACAAGCAAATGTTCCCTGAATGGTCTGGGTGCCTAACGTGATTCTTCCTTAGGTTCAAAGAGATTGCTGTTGATGGACTTGTAGTCACAGAGAGGGATGGAGAGAGTGGGAAAAGTGAGAGACAGCATTGGCACATATATACTGCCGTGTGGGCTTCCCAGATGGCATTAGAGGTAACAAACCCACCTGCAATGCAGGAGACATAAGGGACTCAGGTTCAATCTCTGGGGTAGGAAGATCCCCTGGAGGAAGAAATGGCAACCCACTTCAGCATTCTTTCCTGGAGAATCCCATGGACAGAGGTGCCTGGAGGGCTACAGTCCACGGGTCTCAAAGAGTGAGACATAACTGAAGCAACTTAGCTGCACGCACACATACTGCCATGTGCAAAGCGGATAGCTAGTGGCAACCTGCTTTACAACACAGGGAGCTCAGCTCGGTGTTCTGTGACGACCTAGACGGTTGGGAGGGAGGCTCAAGAAGGAGGGGATATACGTATACATACAACCGATTTCACGTTGTTGTACAACAGAAACTAACATACCATTGAAAAGCAATTATCCTCCAATTTAAAAAGTTTTTAAATAAAAAAGCAAAGCAATCACATCTGGTGAGTTCTGTCTGTGAAAGGCCAGCCCCCTGGAACCTGCAGACATGGGAGTAATAACAGTGCCCAAAAGAATGTGGAACACGGAGGCAGAGAGAGGCAGGTTTGGATCCTGATCCCACCACTCATCAGCAAGCACCCTGGGAACCTCAGTCTGCGCATCTCTCCCACTAGGTGGGGGTAAGGAAAGCCACCATGGGGCTGTTGGTCCAGTCGTGATTTATAGCTCCCAAAACCAAGCTTGTCATTCAGTCTGCTGTCCAACACTAATGGCAGTGACAGTAGTAACAGTCGAGAGAATGAAAAAACAAGGGAGAAATTAATGTTATCTCCTGGGAACGCCGTCTTGCTGTGCTGCCTTTGTTTCAAGAATTTCAGCAGGTGTCACTGCATGGCTCTGCAAGAGGCTCTGGGGAAACGGGCTGGGGTGGGGCCGACGTGCGGATGGCACTGGGGGAGGGTATGAAGCCACTGAGAGGTCTTGAGTCTGGTTCTCCATCCAGGACATAAATAAGCATGCGTCACAATCCCCTGGGGGCTTGCTAAGACCCAGATGGGTGGACCCCACCTGAGAGCTTTCGAATTGAGTGGATCTAAGGTGGCACTGGAGAGTTTGCATCTCTAGTGGGTTCCCAGGGGACACTGGCACTGCTAGCCCAGGGCCCACACTTTGAGAACCACTGGTACCATAACCATTGTGTCATGCCAAGTGTTGTGCTTAGTCACTCAGTCATGGTTGACTCTGCAACCCCATGGACTCTAGCCCACCAGGCTCCTCTGTCCATGGGGATTCTCCAGGCAAGAATACTAGAGTGGGTTGCCATGACCTCCTCCAGGGGATCTTCCTAACCCAAGGATCAAACTCAGGTCTCCCGCATTGCAGGCAGATTCTTTACCACCTGAGCCTCCAGGGAAGCCTGCCAAGTGCTATAGCAAATGCCAAAATGACAATGACTGGTCCCAATGCAAGTTCATTTCCCATGTGGAACTTTTCACTCAACCCAGGTGCTCCTGGTTTCTGAGAGTAGGAGGCACTCTGCTCCACTCACATATTGGAAGCTCTGATCCACAGGTAACTTTCAAGATCACATGAATATTGACACCCCCCTCACCTCCACCCCTAAAACAGAATCTTTTTGCTGGACCCTAGGAACTAATACAGCATTGTGAATCAACTATACTTCAGTTTTTAAAAAAACAAGCCCTTGTTTTATTTCACTCACAGTCATTTTGCTTCTCTTCTGAAACCTTGACTGAGTGTCTTCTTTCAGCATCCTCATTTAATTTTCACCACACTCCACTGGGAAGGTCTTATTTTAGACATGATAAAAGGGGGGATCAGAGAGGCTAAGACGTTTGTCCAAGATCCTGCAGCCAGGGACAGAGGAGGGGAGCTAGAACTTAAACCCTGGCCTCTCAAACTCCAATGTGCTCTTCCCCATTATTTCTCCTTGAGAAAAAAACTGGTCCCATAAGCTTGGCAACACTTGAGTTTTCACCTGTACCTGTGCCAAGGTCCTGCCCCCTCTCCCCACTGCTCAGGGGAAGGGACATCCTTGGTCCAGGCCCATGGTCTGGAAAGAGAATGGCGGCTGTCTTCCCTTCCTTTTTGCTGCTCCCCCCTCCCCAGTTCTACCAGAGTTCCCCATGGATTAATTACACTGTTTTATCATGAATCAATAGGAGGAGGTAAAACACTTTCTTGGAAGATTCCAAATGAAACTCAAGACCCAGGAGAGAGCCTCCCTTGAAATGGTTCTGCTTTTGTGTCAAAGAAGACAAGTGTCGATAAAAAAGATGTTGCTGCTGTGGGAACAGCTCCTGGTTGCGAGTGCGGAGACCTGCCCACCAGACAGAATCAGACAGGCAGGCAGGAAAGGAGGCAGAAATGGAAAGAGAGTAAACTAGAGAAAATGACAGAGGAGAAACCAAGCAAAGCAGCGAAGAGAAGTAGGGAAGAGACAGAAACAGGGAACAAGGGCTGTCACTGTTGTTCAGTAGCTCAGTCGTGTCCGACTCTTTGTGACCCCATGGACTGCAGCACACCAGGCTTCCCTGTCCTTCACCATCTCCCCAAACTTGCTCAATCTCATGTCCACTGAGTCGGTGATGCCATCCAGCTATCTTGTCCTCTATCGTCCCCTTCTACTCCTGCCTTCAATCTTTCCCAGCATCAGGGTCTTTTCCAATGAGTCAGCTCTTCACATCAGGTAGACAAAAGTATTGGAGATTCAGCTTCAGCTTCAGCATCAGTCTTTGCAATGAATATTCAAGGTTGATTTCCTTGAGGATTGACTGGTTTGACCTCCTTGCTGTCCAAGGGACTCTCTTCAGCACTGCAATTCTTCAGTGCTCAGCCTTCCTTATGGTCCAACTCTCACATCCATACATGACTACTGGAAAAACCACAGCTTTGACTACATGGGTCTTTGTCACTGGGAACAAGGGAAAGAGGCATAAAAAAAAAGAGGAAAAAGCATCAGAGACAGAAAAAAAAAGGAAAATAAAAAGAATAGGATGGGAGAAACTGGAATAGAGGGAAGAGAAAAAGACAGAGGAAAGGAAGAACTGAGAAGAGAAGGAAAAGAGTGCCCTAACACAGACAGAGAGACACAGAGACAAGAGTGGAAAGGGAGACAGATGCCTGTCAAGTTCCTCCCAAATGAACACCTCCCTCCAGGGCCCAGGTTCTCTGGGGGAGGCTAAAGTGGGACCCAAGACAGCCAGTGGGGAAGCGAGGTGACTTGGGGCACTGGGCCTGGCACACCAGACACTGGCCACATTTGGCAGACCACCGAAAGACAGACACCCACCTCTGAATCAGCTCCTTTCTTCAAGCCTCGCCTGCCCCACCTCTTGGGCTAATATTCCAGAGATAATTACAGAAAGCCTGCCCATCTGGGGATTTATGAGCCTAGAAACAGCCTGGCTGCTGGAGGGGAAGGGCAGACCCATGGGAGAGATTGGTCACAGCCACCCACTGAACTGGACACCAAAACTTTCTGCCCTGAAACGGACTCTCAAAAAGCACCCACAGACAAATGGTAAGGCCAGAAGAGATAAAGCGAGGTCTGTCCAAACTTGGGTCCCAAAGCCAACTGCTCCATCATTGACAAACTTTTACCCTTCTACCAAGCCCTCCTTCTATCAATCCCTCCATCTTTCCACTGAATGTTTCACCCATCTGCCATCTTCCCATCTCTTTGAGTCCTTCTCTCCATCTTCTAATATCTGACATCTCTTCTACATTCATGCTTGGTCACTTCAGCCACATCCGACTCTTTGCAACCCCATGGACTGCAGCACACGAGGCCTCCCTGGGCCTTAACATGTCCCAAATTTTGCCCAAGTTCATGTCCATTGCATCGTTGATGCCATCCAACCATCTCATCCTCTGATGCCCTCTTCTCCTTCTGCCCTCAGTCTTTCCCAGCATCAGGGACTTTTCCAATGAATCAGCTGTTTGCATCAGATGACCAAAATACTGGAGCTTCAGCTTCAGCATCTGTCCTTCCAACAAGTATTCAGGTACTTTTACTTACCCACTATACTCCAGCTTCACCAATCTGTTGAACCATCCATACATCAAAAGTCCCATGATTCAGCCCATTCCTTATCCACCCTTCCACTATTCCACCCAGCTACCAACCCCTCATCCATCCACCCAGCCTCCCTTATCAACCATTGTTTTCATCTCTCTACCAATTCCTTTACCCTCCACAAAACCTTCTGCCACCACCTTTTCTTCTACCCATCAGCCAACCCTTCATCCATGATTCAGCCCATGTATCTGCCAACCCCATCTCATATTTCCTCCTCCTCCACCTATGCACCATTCTCCAGTTTTCTTCCCAACTGTCTATTCATCCAATAACCCCTCCAGCCATCTGCCAACTTGTCCATACATTTGCCAACCTCTCTCACTTCCACCAACTCCCTGCCTACTGGCTCATCTATCCATTTCCAAATCCTCCACCCACCTGTTAGAATATCCGACCCACCCCTATCGATCCCCATTCATTAGCTACCTTCCTTCCATCTAGAAATACAACTCCCTGTCCAAAGGGCCCATACCTACCGCAGCCAGCCAGCCACGCTTCCATTAGTGGGTCAACGTCTTCCTACAATGCTTACTCTTTCACCCACCAAATCCTCAAAACTTCAGCTACCTCTCAGAGTACCCACTGACTTCACAAAGGCCCCAATCCAGCCCTCAGGGTGGTTCAGGGAAAAGAAACCAGATTGGTAGGCCAGGCACCTGGGATATAATCTCAGTTTGGCACACACTGGCAACGTAGCTCAGTCCAGTGCTCCTGCCGCCTCATCAGAGCCTTGGGAGGGTCCTCAAGGCCATTAAAGAAGCTGGCCAGAGTAGAAAGGAGAGTAGGGGAAAGGTCTTTTGGCCTCTGTGAAGGACGCTGGTAAAGTTAATTACAGCCAGCTCCGCACCCTCCCAGCTAACTGGACAGCCCTGAGGAAGCCTCACCCCGCTGATTTCTGCCCTGGCCTGTCCTTCCCGCCCCCATGGGGTGCATCCAGATCACAGTTCCCTCCTCCGCCTGGGCCCTGGGGTTCTGAACTAACTCCAAAGAGTCTGAATAGGCAAATCCATGTTGGACCAAGGCCTGGGGTTGCAGATGGCCCCAGCACTATAGTGACCCACTCAGTCCTACCCAGTCCCAACCACTGTCTTCAGTTCAGTTCAGTCGCTCAGTCATGTCCAACTCTTTGCGACCTTAAGGACTGTAGCACGCCAGGCTTCCTTGTCCATCACCAACTCCCAGAGCTTGCTCAGACTCATGTCCATCGAGTCGGTGATGCCATCCAACCATCTCTAAGTACAAACAGATCTCTTGATGACTTATGGACCGGGGTGTGTGTGTGTGCTAAGTCACTTCACTCATGTCCGACTCTTTGCAACCCTATGGACTGTAAACCGCCAGGCTCCTCTGTCTATGGGGTTCTCCAGGCAAGAATACTGGAGTGGGTTGCCATGCCCTCCTCCAGAGGATCTTCTCAACCCAGGGATCAAACAGGCAAGTTCTTTACCACTAACACCATCTGGGAAGCCCAAGGTAGACCAAGTTTAGACCCAGGCCACATAGACCCCAGGTAACACAGAGATGAAGACACTATATAAACCTAAATACAGGCTATGGAGTCAGTAAGACCTGTGCATGTCTCCTTCTCGTTACATTTCCTGGCTGAGTGACCTTCCAAGGTCACTTAACCTCTCTGAGCCACAGTGTCTTCATTTGTAAAATAAGGGTCATAACATTCCCACCTACTGCTCTGGACTTGATTAAACGTATGTACACATCAGGATGGGACCTGACACACAGTAATCCCCCATCAGATGTCAGGCTGCCTTGCCTCCACTTGAGCTGGCCATGGTGAGGTGATGGGGTTGGGGTGATGAGGCCTGGGCTTCTGGATACAGAAGGGAAAACAGGACATGTTTCTACCCCCATCCCCAGCTGCCTGGGTCACAAAGCTAAAGCCTTCCCCCTAGAGCCCCTGAGATCAGCATTTCCACTGAAAAACCTCTGTTTTCAGGGAATCTTACATGCCTGGAAAATTCTTCTGTGAGGTGAAACTTGGCCAGAAACAGAAACAAATTTCCTTTGCAAATCCTGGTCCTCACTTTTGACATGTGCTGGCCCCTCGCCGAAATTTGAGCCAACAGGTCAGCATGTGAGTTTCTGTGACTTGGGTGTCTAAAGTGCAGTTCAGCGAGTGATCAGTCTAATTGCTTTTGATATCTAGAAAAGCTAATTAAGGTAATAATACTTGGCACTTGTATAATAATAATAAAAATAATGACCCTTTATATGTCAGGAGCGTCTTTCATCCAAGGATCACAAAGCCTGTACAAACATTAATTAATCTTCACAACTTCCCTGTGAGGTGGGTGTAATTAGCCCATTTGATGGCTGGATGAATTGAGGCCTGGATGGGGTAAAGAATGTGGCAGAAATCACACCCTGCATCTACTGCCAAGACAGGGATGGCTCCAAAGATTCCAGAAGTTCCAATGAGACCTCCCCAGGCTCCCTGGTAGGATCCTTCCGCCTGCCTTTGGGTGTCTTGGGCAACTCACCCATGAACCAAAGCCCTCTTGACCAATCACAGAAAAAAGCGGAATATCAGGACCACCTCTGGCTGGGTGACCTTGAGCCAGCCCTTTTCCCTCTCTGAACCTTTATTTCATTGTCCATAAGTTAAGAGGATGGGGCTCCATATTGCCTCATAGCCTCAGTGTCCAGCTCCAGGCTTGTCCTCTGGTTTCTGGCTTCACTGGCAAAGTTCTCCAGGTCTTAAAGCCACCAACAAAGACCCAGGTTCAGCCAACATTGCTAAGCAGCTGGGTTGCCAGATTTAGCAAATAAAAAATACAAGACACCCAACTAGATCTGAATTTCAGAAAAACAACAAACCATGTGTGAGGGTAAGCATGTCCCAGGCTTATACTAAAACATGTTGGTTATTTACCTGAAACGCGAATTTAACTGGGCATTGTGGATTTTATCTGGCAACCCTGTTCACTAGCCATTCTGTGCCAGGCACAGGCTGGCTGTGCTCACATCACAGGTCTCATGTAATCCTTAGCAGAGCCCTGGGAGGCAGGCACGGCTATTCCTTGGCGCCTTTGCTGACAGCTCCAGCAATTCCCTTACGCCTAGAAAACAAAACCCTTGATGGAATGCTTTTCAGGCCCTGCAAATCCAGCCCTCAAACTTCTGAAGCTTTGTGTGGGCCCCAGTGGCCCCCATCTTGTACACAAGATCAGCTGGGTGTACTTAGCTCAGCCCTCCAGCCAGCATCCTACCTGGTCTCTTTGGTTTCCAGCCTCTACTTCTGTTGCTTCCTCCACCTACCATGCTATTTATCCATCTTCTAGAAAATATCTACACTGCCTGCAGGACTCCAGGGTCACCTCCTCAGAGAACGCTTCCTTCCCTGAAGAGTCCGTCCCTCTGCTGTGTTAATCTCTTGGCCCCCATAGTCCATCGTATATGTGTGTGTGTGTATATGTGTGTGTGTGTGTGTGTCTGTGTCTGTGTTCTCTGTACTCCATCCACACCACCCACCCCATTACCAGCACATCCTTTGCTATTTCTTGACCCCAAACCTTGGCAGACCTTGAAATTCCAATAAATATACTCTCCAAAACTGATCGTCATTGATTTGTTGAATTGAAATTTATTAAGTACTTACTATGGGCTTCCCAGGTGGCTCAGTAGTAAAGAATCCGCCTGCCAATGGAGGAGGCGCCAGAGACATGGGTTCAATTCCTGGGTTAGGAAGATCCCCTGAAGGAGGAAATGGCAACCTGCTCCAGTATTCTTGCCTGGGAAATCCCATGGACAGAGGAGCCTGGCAGGCTACAGTCCATCAGGGTCTCAAAGTGTCGGACATGACTAAGTATGCACACAGGTATTACTATGTGTCAAATTTATAATCCCCATCCTCAGGAAACTGATGGTCTGGTATAGAGGTCAGCAAACTTTTTCTGTAAAGGTTCAGATAGTTAATAGTTTAGCCTTTGTGGCCCACAGACCCTATGTCACAATCCCTTAACTCTCCTGCTATGGCATGACAGTAGCCACAGAAAATACACAACTGAATGGATGTGGCTCTGTTCCATTAAAACTTTATTTACAAAAACAGGCCGTCGGCCACATATGGTCCACAGGCCATAATCTGTCAACTCCCAGTCTAATGTTAGAAACATATTGAAAAAATATATCACAAATACCCAATGACTGTAATTAACAAACTTCCTTCAGTGCTATGAAGGCAAAAATTCTGCTCCAACTCTTCCCCGTGAGATCTTTATGTCAGTGGCCCTTGCTCTCTGCTCTCCCAGCTGCTGAGTGTGGGCCGAACATTGCTGATCATTCTTAACAGAGACAATCCTCCTTTCCAACACAGGCTTTGTATCCACCATTGATGTTTCATATGATCCTGGCTGAAGTTCCCCTCTCTGGCACTAGACACACCGGGGCTGCCAGGCCTAGGCCCCCCACCCCAGCAGAGGCGAAATTCAGCTCACCTCTCACCCAGAAAGGTACTCCTATTAGCACTCCTTCCAGTCGCCCAGCTCTGGTTAACAACCCAGGCTGAGAAGACCTGGGGACGTTATTCAACAGAAAGTACCCATGTCTGTATATTTGCTTGAGAAGGATTGTGTTCATTGGCCAAGAGGAAACACAAACCCTCTCCAGAGACCCCGGGGCCAAAAGGAGGGCCAGATGTTTCCAGCATCAGACCTTTTTATCCCCTCCCAAAGTAACTTCACCCCGCCGAGCTGCAGGATGGTTTCTCAGGACACGCAAACACAGAAACACTGAGATTTGTCCTCTATGCATCATACACATGCATCTGACACACAGGCTCCCGCCCCCTTTAGGCACATGCATGTATAAGAGCATGCATTGCGTGTGTGCGTGCTCAGTCGCTCAGTTGTGTCCGATTCTTTGCGACCCATGAACTGCAGCCTGCCAGGCTCCTCTGCCCGTGGGGTCTCACAGGTAAGAATACTGGACTGGGTTGCCATTTCCTTCTCTGGGGGATCTTCCCAACTCAGGAATTGAGCCCACGTCTCGGCACTGCCTGCATCGGCAGGCAGAGTCTTTACCACTGAGCCTGCCCTGGGAAGCCCAGGAACATTCGTAGACATAGACAACTGCCTGCTTCACACCTATACCAAGAGCACACCTGTCCAGGCAGACAAACTCGGGCACAGACAGACACACTAGAGACACAGTCCCTGAGTTTTTGCCCACACCGACACTGCACACACCTGTGCACACTATACACGTGTGTGCATTCACGGTATCCACATGTGTGCTCATAAACTATATACAGTTACCAAACACGTGTATGCACGCATACGCTACAGCACGTGTGTGCACGCACACATACGCTCTACTCCTCTATACGGTGAAATCCAGCCCCACCATGTGTCTTGCAGGAGGAACTGGCCATAAAAATCTCAGCTTCAGCATCTCTAGGCTGCCAGCTCCAGCTGGATTCTGGCTGCCAGTCTCAGCTCTTTAGATGCCACAGGAAGTTGCCATTTCCCTGGCTGCCAAATTCCACTCTCTTCTGATGCCCAGAGAGATAGAAGTTCCTCTCGCCTCTCCAACTGCCTGAGCTCCATGTCCCCACCGCTGCAGCCGGCACATGCAGCGAGCAGATAAAGCGGGGTCTGGCGTCCATGCCACTGCCCTCAAGGCGGCCTCCTTGGCCTCCCCTGGAGGTCAGGGCCTGGCACGCTGGGGCTTCCAGGGAGGGAACCTTGGGCTGAGCCCAAGGTCAGTTGTCCCCGTCATCTGAAGGACGCTGACAACTTTCCTGCTCTACTTCCCAGCACATCCAGCAGCCTTGAGGGACCCACCACCCCGGCAGTCAACGCCCCCTGCCTCTTAAACTCTTTCTGTGCAATCTCTCTCCAGCCTCTGTGGCCTTCCTGGTGGGGGCCTGTGGCACTGATGGCAGGGACAGAGGCAGGGATTCAGAAGCTGGCTAAAGAGCTGCCAGCCCCTCTGGTGAACTGGGCAGCAGGTTTTGGACCCCCAGGGGCGTTCTCACACTGAACGATTCATTCATTCATCAAAAGCACATGCGCCGAGGCCGTGCCTGATGCTGGGGACTCAGGGGTGAACAGATGCAGGTCACTGGTTTCATTGTGGGGATAAAAACCAAGGTGTCAAACGGACCCACTCACACAGCCTGCTGCATTCAGGAAGGCTTCACAGAGGAAGTAACTTTGGATTCGAGTCCAGAAGGTAAAAGAGGAGAGTATGTGGAAAAACAAGCTAGACAAAGCCAAGCTCAAGTGCAAAGGTCCTCAGAGGCTGGATCTGTTGCATAATGGGTGCTCTAAGAAATGTTGATTGGCTGAATGAATCAATGAATGAATGAAGGGAAGAAAGAATGAGGAGCCACGGGAGGCTTTTAAGGAGGGCCATGATAGTGACTCATTGATAAGGAATATTTCCCAGTCTTGCTAAGGACCACCAGGACTCCTTCTCTCCCCAAAGGGCTTTTTTGCCCAGGATGGACAAAAATACTTGGCCTTATCTCCCAGGAGTTCATTGGTCCTGTGGACTTTCTGTATCCTTCCACACACCTACACAGAGACCCAGGTGAATCACTGGGATAGACTGCAGATGCACCCGTGCACATGTAAGACAATCACAGGTGTGCAACACACGTATGAGAAAGAAGAATAGCAAACACTCATTACACTTCCCCATGGGCCAGGCACCGTTTCACCTTCTCTGTGTTTATTAACTCAGTTAACTCAGCCCCCTAAGACAGAAACTGTTACAATCTCCAGTTTTATAGATAAAGAAACTAAAGACATGGCAATGGGAGTCATTTGTCCAGTATCTAATTAGTAAGTGGCAGGGCTGGAATTTGAACCAAGTCATTTGATCCCAGGGTCCAGGCTTGTAATCATCAAAGCAAAGGGGTCCCAATGCGCCTCCTTTCCTAGTCCTTCCACACTCCACCCATCCGCATTGTAGTCCAGCCACACTGAAACCCTTCGGGTCCCTCAAACCCTCAATTCCCTGCTTTGCTCATCTCTTAGGCACATTTCCATCCATCTTTCTCCATGGTGTACACTGCCTTATGAGATCTGTTTTTATTATTTGTTTGCCAAACATCTACAAAGCACAGACTATGGCCCAGGCCTTAGGCTGAGTGTTTTACATACGTTTCTTTTAGTCTTCATCGCAACCTTATGAAGGTTTTATTATTAGCCCCATTTCTCAGATGGGGAAACTGAGGCACAGAGTGTTTCGGTCACCTGTCCACCACAGAGCTTGTAAGAGACTCAAAGTATTTCGACTCCCAAGCCTCTGCGGTTGTTAATCTCATCTTGGACTGCATCCTGCTCAGTTTTGGCTTCTGCAACTGAAAGCCTAGGGGGGTGGCGGGGGGTGGGGGTAGGGGGGGGGAGCGTGAGGAAAAGGTGGGAGGGAGCAGGAGGAAGAGGAGAGAAGCAGCAGGAAAGCAACTTGCAAAGCATCCTGCATGTGGGCAGCTGGTGGGCAGAGAGACCTGCAGACTTTCTGCCGCGTTTTCTTCTGAATAGTTTGGAAATATTTGGAAATATGGAAAAGTTGAAAGAACGGTGTGCCATGAACATCCATTAACACACCACCTAAACTTGGCAAGGAACATTTCCCTGTCCTTGCTTCCTCTCACCAGTGGTCAACCCACTTAAAGTGACAGACCTTGGCAGACTGTTCACATCCGAAGAGGTGAGCAGCGCCGAGTTCCCTTGGGAAAATGACTGTAGGCAACCCAGTTACTTGGTTTTCAACTGAGCCCAAAAGCCCATGTGCGGTCCTGTGGACACACACAGGTGTGCACGTATGTAGGAGTGCATCTCCCGGCCACAAGAGTGCGTGGACACACACACACAGAGAGAAAGGGACAGGACGCAGAGGGTGACAGCAGCCCCTGGGTTTGGGAAAAAGGGCCAGGGGCCACCTCAAGTGGCCATTCAACCACTCCTTCCTACCTGCCATCCCCACAGGAGATGGCCAGACCCCCATGGCCCCATGCAGACCACCAGGAGCCCTGGGGCTCAAGGCCAGGCTGGGGGGCGGGGTGTTTCCCTAATTGGCCCGCTTGTCCTTCACCAGCAAAGGAAACAGCCGCTGGCTGCAGCCTCCAAATGACAGGAAACGCCATGGAGGGCTACTGGGCAGTAATTACTACTTGGAGAAAGGAGGCGAAAAAAAGCTGAGGGGAAAACACTTCCAACTCAAATAATCGGCTCACTGGGGGGATGGGAGGATGTTTCAAGGAAAAGACATTTTGAAAAGGCTTCAATCAATCTGACAAGCAATTATCTGCTTAGCTGCTGGTACAAATCCCCCAGTGAGGACCGGTGCCCCTCCCAGGAAAACAAGAGCCCCAGACCAAGGCTCAGCCCCCAGCCCCCACCCCACCCCCTGGCCGGAAGGATAAACGGGGAGACTGAGATCTCTGCCTGGGAAAGCTCAGGCTCAGGACACACCAGCTACAGGGGAGTTGCTGCCTAATTTTTTCCCTCCACCTTTCACACCCACATGTAAACACACACACACACTACCCAGAGTGGCTCCACGCCCTGCCCCACATGTTGTACGCTAAGCCTGTTTCAAATAACCTCTCCTTCCCCAGGCAACCGTGAGCATTCTCACACTTCATTCATTCATTCAAGAAACATCTCGAAAAGAATACTCACCAGGACATCTGATGAGAAGGACGCAGGGTTGGGGGGTTGCTGAGGAGACATCCACGGCCTTCTGAATACAGCTGGGGAAGACAGTCATGGGGACTGGAGAGAGCCTGCCGGGGGAACGCAAGAGAGCTGACCTAGTGTGGAAAGCAGGTACTGGGCCGCCCTCTGGAGTGCTGGTGTCTCTTTTCTCCTCTGATTGCCCTAGCCTCAGACCCCCATCTCCCAGACCCTGGCCCTAGCTCTTACTCAGAGAGTGTGGAATTGACCTCAGTACAAACCATCCAGAACAGAGAGCAGGAGAGCTTGGCCCCTGTCCTGCCAGGGAGGGGTCCTGCCCTTGCCTTGCAGTCCTGAGCACAGCCCAGAAAGGAACCCCCAACAGCCCAGAGTGGGGATCCCACCAGCTAATCCCCATTCCCACAGCTCTACACACCTCCTCAGCTAGTGCTTCCCTCTACAGATAGATAGATAGAGATATCTCACACAAACACACACATACTCACAGAGAAGACACAAAAAGAAAAAACCTCAGGCCTTGCTGTTGTTCAGTTGCTAAGTTGCTTCCGACTCTTTGCAACCCCATGGACTGCAGCACACCAAGCTCCTATGTCCTTCGCCATCACCCAGAGTTTGCCCAAGTTCACGTCCATTGCATCGATGATGCCATCCAACCATCTCATCCTCTGTCGCCCCCCTTCTCCTTTGCCTACATCAGGGTCTTTTCCAGTGAGTCAGCTGTTCGTATCAGGTGGCCAAAGTACTGGAGCTTCAGCTCAGGCCTGGTAAAGGTCCTGAAGAGAAAGAAGTAACCACTAACTGCCCTACTCCACGGCCAGAGGAACATCTGCTGAGGACAGAGTCCCAGTCAGCGCCCCAGATGGAAGCCAGAGTGCAAGAAACCAATTCAGAAACAGCCAGAGGGGTCCCAGGGTCAGACCAGAAGGGGTGAGAGCAGACACTGGCAGGAGCAGCAAGAAGAGGCACAGAGCCCTGGCCAGCAAGGAGCCAGGGCCACGGCTAAGATCTCGGGGACCTCAGGGGATGAGGAACGAGGGACAGCCACAGGCCTGCAGGAACCACAGTGCATCCCCTAGAGCACCTCCCCCAACCCCTGATCACTCCCAGTGAGGCGCGAAGACTGTCACCCCGCAGAACATTTGACTGGTGGGGAGACAGATCAGACGGGTGAAGAGCCTTGCACACAATCACAGAGTCACTCACTAGCAGAAGGGTTGGAATTTCTTTTTTTTTTATTTTATTTTTAAACTTTACATAATTGTATTAGTTTTGCCAAATATCAAAATGAATCCATCACAGGTATACATGTGCTCCCCATCCTGAACCCTCCTCCCTCCTCCCTCCCCATGCCATCCCTCTGGGTCGTCCCAGTGGACTAGCCCCAAGCATCCAGTATCGTGCATTGAACCTGGACTGGCATCTTGTTTCATACATGATATTTTACATGTTTCAATGCCATTCTCCCAAATCTTCCCACCCTCTCCCTCTCCCACAGAGTCCATAAGACTGTTCCATACATCAGTGTCTCTTCTGCTGTCTCGTACACAGGGTTATTGTTATCATATTTCTAAATTCCATATATATGCGTTAGTATACTGTATTGCTGTTTTTCCTTCTGGCTTACTTCACTCTGTATAATAGGCTCCAGTTTCATCCACCTCATTAGAACTGATTCAAATGAATTCTTTTTAATGGCTGAGTAATACCCCATTGTATATATGTACCACAGCTTTCTTATCCATTCATCTGCTGATGGACATCTAGGTTGCTTCCATGTCCTGGCTATTATAAACAGTGCTGCGATGAACATTGGGGTACATGTGTCTCTTTCCCTTCTGGTTTCCTCAGTGTGTATGCCCAGCAGTGGGATTGCTGGATCATAAGGCAGTTCTATTTCCAGTTTTTTAAGGAATCGCCACACTGTTCTCCATAGTGGCTGTACTAGTTTGCATTCCCACCAACAGTGTAAGAGGGTTCCCTTTTCTCCACACCCTCTCCAGCATTTATTATTTGTAGACTTTTGGATCGCAGCCATTCTGACTGGTGTGAAATGGTACCTCATAGTGGTCTTGATTTGCATTTCTCTGATAATGATTGATGTTGAGCATCTTTTCATGTGTTTGTTAGCCATCTGTATGTCTTCTTTGGAGAAATGTCTATTTAGTTCTTTGGCCCATTTTTTGATTGGGTCATTTATTTTTCTGGAGTTGAGCTGTAGGAGTTGCTTGTATATTTTTGAGATTAGTTGTTTGTCAGTTGCTTCATTTGCTATTATTTTCTCCCATTCTGAAGGCTGTCTTTTCACCTTGCTGATAGTTTCCTTTGATGTGCAGAAGCTTTTAAGGTTAATTAGGTCCCATTTGTTTATTTTTGCTTTTATTTCCGATATTCTGGGAGGTGGGTCATAGAGGATCCTGCTGTGATGTATGTCGGAGAGTGTTTTGTCTATGTTCTCCTCTAGGAGTTTTATAGTTTCTGGTCTTATGTTTAGATCTTTAATCCATTTTGAGTTTATTTTTGTATATGGTGTTAGAAAGTGTTCTAGTTTCATTCTTTTACAAGTGGTTGACCAGTTTTCCCAGCACCCCTTGTTAAAGAGATTGTCTTTAATCCATTGTATATTCTTGCCTCCTTTGTCAAAGATAAGGTGTCCATATGTGTGTGGATTTATCTCTGGGCTTTCTATTTTGTTCCATTGATCTATATTTCTGTCTTTGTGCCAGTACCATACTGTCTTGATAACTGTGGCTTTGTAGTAGAGCCTGAAGTCAGGCAGGTTGATTCCTCCAGTTCCATTCTTCTTTCTCAAGATTGCTTTGGCTATTCGAGGTTTTTTGTATTTCCATACAAACTGTGAAATTATTTGTTCTAGCTCTGTGAAGAATACTGTTGGTAGCTTGATAGGGATTGCATTGAATCTATAAATTGCTTTGGGTAGTATACTCATTTTCACTATATTGATTCTTCCAATCCATGAACATGGTATATTTCTCCATCTATTAGTGTCCTCTTTGATTTCTTTCACCAGTGTTTTATAGTTTTCTATATATAAGTCTTTAGTTTCTTTAGGTAGATATATTCCTAAGTATTTTATTCTTTCCGTTGCAATGGTGAATGGAATTGTTTCCTTAATTTCTCTTTCTGTTTTCTCATTATTAGTGTATAGGAATGCAAGGGATTTCTGTGTGTTGATTTTATATCCTGCAACTTTACTATAGTCATTGATTAGTTCTAGTAATTTTCTGGTGGAGTCTTTAGGGTTTTCTATGTAGAGGATCATGTCATCTGCAAATAGTGAGAGTTTTACTTCTTCTTTTCCAATTTGGATTCCTTTTATTTCTTTTTCTGCTCTGATTGCTGTGGCCAAAACTTCCAAAACTATGTTGAATAGTAATGGTGAAAGTGGGCACCCTTGTCTTGTTCCTGACTTTAGAGGAAATGCTTTCAATTTTTCACCATTGAGGATAATGTTTGCTGTGGGTTTGTCATATATAGCTTTTATTATGTTGAGGTATGTTCCTTCTATTCCTGCGTTCTGGAGAGTTTTTATCATAAATGGGTGTTGAATTTTGTCAAAGGCTTTCTCTGCATCTATTGAGATAATCATATGGTTTTTATTTTTCAATTTGTTAATGTGGTGTATTACATTGATTGATTTGCGGATATTGAAGAATCCTTGCATCCCTGGGATAAAGCCCACTTGGTCATGGTGTATGATCTTTTTAATGTGTTGTTGGATTCTGATTGCTAGAATTTTGTTAAGGATTTTTGCATCTATGTTCATCAGTGATATTGGCCTGTAGTTTTCTTTTTTTGTGGCATCTTTGTCAGGTTTTGGTATTAGGGTGATGGTGGCCTCATAGAATGAGTTTGGAAGTTTACCTTCCTCTGCAATTTTCTGGAAGAGTTTGAGCAGGATAGGTGTTAGCTCTTCTCTAAATTTTTGGTAGAATTCAGCTGTGAAGCCATCTGGACCTGGGCTTTTGTTTGCTGGAAGATTTTTGACTACAGTTTCAATTTCCGTGCTTGTGATGGGTCTGTTAAGATTTTCTATTTCTTCCTGGCCAAGTTTTGGAAAGTTGTACTTTTCTAAGAATTTGTCCATTTCTTCCACGTTGTCCATTTTATTGGCATATAATTGTTGATAGTAGTCTCTTATGATCCTTTGTATTTCTGTGTTGTCTGTTGTGATCTCTCCATTTTCATTTCTAATTTTATTGATTTGATTTTTCTCCCTTTGTTTCTTGATGAGTCTGGCTAATGGTTTGTCAATTTTATTTATCCTTTCAAAGAACCAGCTTTTGGTTTTGTTGATTTTTGCTATGGTCTCTTTTGTTTCTTTTGCATTTATTTCTGCTCTAATTTTTAAGATTTCTTTCCTTCTACTAACCCTGGGGTTCTTCATTTCTTCCTTTTCTAGTTGCTTTAGGTGTAAAGTTAGGTTATTTATTTGACTTTTTTCTTGTTTCATGAGGTGTGCCTGTATTGCTATGAACTTTCCCCTTAGGACTGCTTTTACCGTGTCCCACAGGTTTTGGGTTGTTGTGTTTTCATTTTCATTCGTTTCTATGCAAATTTTTATTTCTTTTTTGATTTCTTCTGTGATTTGTTGGTTATTCAGCAGCGTGTTGTTCAGCCTCCATATGCTGGAATTTTTAATCATTTTTCTCCTGTAATTGAGATCTAATCTTACTGCATTGTGGTCAGAAAAGATGCTTGGAATGATTTCTATTTTTTTGAATTTACCAAGGCTAGCTTTATGGCCCACCCAAGTCTTGCTACCTGTAATATACTTGCTGTTGACATCCAGTGAGATATGCACAGAGCAAATGCACAATAAATGCTGGCTCTTCTCATTTCTCTAAGGTCCACCTAGAAGCCCAAAGGTCACGTTGGTAAAGCTGAGTGTCCTGATGGGGTCGCCAGGCAGAATGCATGTGAAAGTTGGGCTCTGGCTACAGATAGAGAACCAAGCGCCAGGTCCAGTCTGGTGGGCCCTGCACACAGAGCTTAGAAGGACGAATTTCAGCTTCATCATCAGTAGGCCAACGTTTGCTGGCCAGACCCTCAGATTCTGCCCAGAACTGGATCAAGAGGCAGATGCTGAGAAAAGAGAGGCTGCTGCCTGGAAAAGGGTTGAGACCATCCCACCCAAACACATGGGCCCCTGAAGCTCTGGGACACACAGGACACGTGATTTTCCAAGGCCGTCTGCAGAGAGAGGAGCAGGTGGTTAGACAGGGCAAAATGATGCCGTTCACCTGGTCCAGGAGGGAGCTGCTGCTGGCTCTCCTAGGCCACCTCATTTTACCTTCAGTGTTGGGCAAGATCGCCCTGATGCACTGGCAGGCAGGCACATCACTCACGGTGTCCCCACAAGGACACGCCCTCATGTTTTATGGCCAGAACAACTCAAGTACAAGATCAGCCCCAAGTTAAGCCCAACCCCATCCATCTCCCAACCGCACTGCATGAAAGCAGAAACTCCATACTTGCAACAGAGCTGGGGCAGACATCCAGCTGTCCATCCACCTATCCATCCATTTCGTCAGCATTTACTGCCGCCCAACCCTGTGCTGGGCACTGAAAGTGCAGGGACAATAAGACGCTGTTCCTTCACCTTCAGAGCTCGAGGTCCAGAGGTGGGGACCAGGACCAGCACCATTAGGAGGTCCTGCCTAGTACAGTAGGAACTTTGGCAACCCACAGAACTGGGTTCAGACTCCAGCCCTGTCCTTTCCCAGCAAGGGCCCCTTTGCAACTTATTGTCCTCATCAGGCCTCGGTCTCCTCCCAGTAGAATGGGGACAGATGGTGTCTCCTCTTGTTACTGGGGGCAATCACCTGGGAAAATGCTTGTCAAATGCCAGCCCTGTGGCCTGCCCACTGAGATGCTCAGGGTACTAGTCGGTGTCATTCATGATAAGCTTCTGTGAAATGGGTATTATCATGCTCAGCCTGTCTGCCTTTACAATGCAGTCACAGCAAACCAGATAACATGGGGAACATGTCTAGTAAGCAGCCAAGCGTTGATTCTATCACTCACTCTTGCAGCCAATGTTTCTTGAGTGATGTGCCCAGGCAGGTGCTGGGGAGGTGTGAGGGAGGCACGGGTGTGGCCACAGATGCCAGCAACATCTGAGAAGGAGGATCAATCTGTGAACAGACCAATCACAGACCTGGTGTGATAAGAACAGCAATTAAAGTTTCTGAGGAGGAGGGCAGAGGGGCGAGTCACTAGCAGATGGGAGGGGTCAGAGCAGGTTTCCTGGAGGAGGGGGAACCGCAGTGGCCCTGCAAGGATGAATAGGCAGCACGACTCCTCAAGTCTGAGCGACAAGCTTGTTCTCCAGATAGAGAATCAGCATGCCTTGGCTGTCACAAGAGGGGTGACCCAGACAGGTTTTGCGTGCTACCCATCAAGGGTGCAGGAACTCTGAGGGCAGAAGCCCAAGAAGCCTGGAGATAGCTGGACTGGAGGTCAGCCTTTAGACCAGGAGGAGGAAAGGCTAGCCAAGGGAACCCTTGGGCCCGTAACCAAGAAGATGGAACCGTGCTAGGATGCAGTGAAGACACCAGCCTGGCCAGGAGGGAGGCAAAGAGGACAGGGCATGTTCCTGGGTTCCTTGATGTCTCCCAGTCCACAGTGGCATCTTCCACCAGCTTCGGCTGATGGAGCCAAGAATGGAACCTGGGTCCGGCTGATCCTGCCTATTTTTCAGAGCCACCTGGGTGCTCAGTTCTGGGCTGGGTTATGAGCCTCTGACAGGGGATGGCTAACCTCACCACTTGGCACTGCCTCAGATATTCCCAACTGGTACATTCCTGTACCCTCCTGCAAACTCCTCTCCCTTCCACATCAGTCCTTCCCTGCTCTCTGTAGAAACCAAACTCCACCCACCTCCTCCAAACCACACCCTCTTCCCCAACCACCCCCCCAAGCATCCTGTCACCTCCCCCAAGTCCCCAAACCACTTACCCTGTCACTAGGACCTAATGCAAAGTCACAGGGGAAGCCCTTGGCTGGCAGCCACCCCAGGAAGCCACATTAGCAACTTCATTAATCAGGGTCAGGTTTGCACTTCTATTGTCTGCTGTAATCATTTGTTTATTTCAACTTTGGCGGCAGCCCCAGTGTATTACAATTATTAGTGTCTGGCATGGGATAGAACAGACTTGCCTTTCACAGGCACAAAGGAATGGCATCCCTGCATTTTGTCGAAAAGGACTCATCTTAGGCAGTATGGCCCAAAATATCAGACACTGTTAGAAAGAGAATATAAATCCTTTCAAATGTATATATACGTCTTTGAATCCACAAGCGACCAAAGAAAGTGAATGAAAATAAAAGAAAAAGGGATAACAGTTTATCTCATAGCCAACAAAATTATAAACAATAATACCTAAAGCTGGTGAGGTTGCCCTGAAATTGCTAAATGGGCCAACTTGGCTGGAGGCAAAGTAAATTAGAACAGCCTTTATGGAAAGTAAATTGGAAATTATGTATCACAAACCACAAAAATGTTTCTATCCTGAGACTCAGTGATTCCACTTCTGGGAATTTATCCTAAGGAAATGAGACAAATAAAGAGAAACACTCCAGTGGAAAAAGAAAAGTATTCACTAAAGCATTGTTTGGGATAGGAGAAAAATTGAAAGTAACATTCAACAATACCCAGCATCAACTTGATGAAATGATAGGTAACCATTAATATGATAATCTGTATGTAGGGCTGGAGCAGCAGGCAAAGGCACTTTTAGATGATAACAGTTAAGTGGGAAAGCAGTGTTCACATTTCAAGTTTATGATCAAAGCCAGTGTGTGCAAACTGGATTAACATAAACATCACTGTACTCATGATGCTAGGCTGGTGGCCTTTCGGGAAGTCTTTTTTCCCCTTGTTTTCTAAATTTTTCAGTTGGATTGTATATTGGTTTTATAGTTTCTTTTAACTGGAGCTAACAAATGATCATGCTTCACAGAAGAACCACAAACAGAGCTTAATTAGATGGCACAGCTTTCACAAGACCCTCAGCCTGTCTGCTCCTCGTTTCCGTCTTCCTTAAGATCATCTGCCCTGTAAATGTCGTGTGGGAGGAAGACAGACCTGGGAAGGCTTTTTAAAGTCTTTGAATCAAGTACTACAAGGAAGAATGGGTTTGTCCAAAACACTGCCTAGTGGTTGTGGAGCGCTTAACACCCATTCACGACACCTCTGCAAAGTGGATAGTGCCATCCCCATTTTACAGATGGGACAACTGAGGCTTGGATGCTCTGAAGACTTGACCCAGAACTAAGGAACTGAGCCAGGACTCAAATCCAGGTCCCTTGGTTGTTGTCATGTTTCTCAAACCAAGTTAATGATTTTTCTTAAATGGATATATTTTAAAAGAAGTGGATTCATTCAAAGAAGTTGGAAGTTGTGGCTTGAAGGGAACTCAAGCAGCCCCTTCAGTCTGCCCAGGAGGTCTTGAAAGGGAATACAGTCTCAGGGGGTGGCTGGCTTAGCTTGAAAGAGTGCTGGCAAGGCCAGTGGCTACAAAACCCACTGGTCCAAGCATTCCAAAAGAAGCCATCCACTTTACCAGGAATGTACCTCGACAACCACAGAGACAAGTCCCAAGGAAGAAAAAAGGGCTGGGGGAGCCCCCGATTGGCTCCGGATGATGTCATGCCCCCACCCAGAATGCCTGTAAAAGCGGTCTGCTCTGGGCAACTTTATGGGGGCCTTGGTGTCTGCACCTTCCCTCCCTGGCTGCCAGGCAGGCGTGACAGCTCCTGTCGACACACACCCCCTCCACCCCTGCCGCCCCACCATGTCCCCAGTCTCCCTGCCCTGGGCCTCTCGCAGCCTATAATTACCCACAATCCTGGCTTTATGGGCTCCCAGAAATGGGGGACCAGGCAGCAAGAGGAAGTCCCTTGAAAAGGACCCAAGAATCCTCCCACCAAGGCCTCTTCCTCCCCCACATCTGAGGGTCTTTGAGAGCAGACCCCCTGGAGGCCTATGGTGCCCAGACCTCTACAGATACCCTTCTAACTCTCAGGTCCTCCACTTGGCCCCACAACAGGCACTGCCCCCTGCCAACAATCCTACAACTGCTCCCCAAGGCTCTTAGAACAAAATACAAATTGCTCCCTGCAGCCTCCAAGTACCTACGTGGTCCACAGTCTGCTTCCTCTCTCACTACTCCCCACTCACCCCACCAGCCAGCAGCGACAACCCACCCCCTGCCCCCATTCCTACACCTACTACATTCCCTCACTTGCCTCTGAGCCACCGTAGATGCTAGTCCCTCTGTCTAGAACACTTATCCCTCACTTCCTTTTATCTGGCTAACTCCCCTTCACCCTTGAGGTCTCTTAGATTTTTCTTTCCTTGGGGATGTTTTCTGGACCTCTGTCCCAGCTGGGCCAGGGGTCCTTCTTCTGCACTCACAGCATCCTCCAGGCTTGTCCCATGACTTAGTCAGGGGGTCCCCCCAGAAACAGGTGCTACAACAAAGATTCAAGTGCAGGTAGTTTATCTGGGAGCTGAGGCCAACATCTGCTGGCAAAAAAGGGGGAGGTGAGAGAGGGAAAGGAAGACAGCCAATATCAAGCAGGTTACCACAGAGGGCAACTGGGGGTTAATCCTGCTGGGAGCCCTGGGCTGCAGTACAGAACACACTGATGAGTTATCTCAGCCTTAGCCCGGCCAGGGATAGGGGCTTCCCTGGTGGTCCAGTGGCTAAGATTCTCTGCTCCCACGTAGGGGGCCCAGGGTTCGATTCCTGGTCAGGAAGTGAGATCCCGCATGCCACAACTAAAAGTTTGTCTGCTACAGTAAAAGATCCCGTGTAACGCAACCAAGACCTGATACAATCAAAGAAATACATATTTTTTTAAAAAGGAAAGAAAAGAAAGTAGCCCAGGTAGTAATTACCACCGGTTCTGTCTTTTACTGATGGAGATCAATTATCTGGCCTGCCGCCAGCACAGTGGGCTCAAAAAGCCAGAGGAAGTTCCCTGGAAGTCAGGTGGTGAGCACTACAGTGCTGAGATCGAGGGCCTGTAAGCCCACACCCATGTCCACTTACCCCATCACAGCCCCACCACCCTGCACCGCGGTTGCCTCTGCCCACCGTCTCCTGGACAAGCCCAGGAGCTTCATGTAAGCCAGTCCTGCACCTATTTTGCTTGTGGCTGTATTCCCAGGGCCTGGCACAGTACTTGATACAGAAAGTCTATCTGGTGAATCAAAATCATGTCTTATCTGGGTTAGGTGCCCAAGCCCACCAGTGATTCAGGGATCTTATCCACAGGGTCCTCAGTTTTCCAGCTGAAAAACCTGAAGATCCAAGAAGCAAAGCCACAAGAAGAAGCCTGGAACACCTTTCATTATTATCAGCATTGGACAAAAACTCCAAGGGTCGATCTTACCCCTGTGAGATCCTTAGGCAAGGACAGCAATGAGCAGAGCCAGAGGCCTCTGTTCAAACCCCAGCTCTGTCCATTGCTGCGTGGCCTTGAGCAAGTTGCTTAACCTCTCTGTGTTTCAGTCTCAACTGTAGTTAAGTCCAGAAGGTCTGCAAAATTATTAGCATTATTACACATTTCAAAGGAACTAATGCATTAAAGATGCTTTGTCATCATTAAAATGATTCTTAACTCTTTAGCAAACAAAGAGTTTCCTGGCTCCAAAAAATGATTCTTACCAAGCAGCCCTAATCCGAAACCTTGAGGATCCCCTGGTGCAAACACTGACTCAACGCTTAGCACCATGCTGGAGGTGTTATACTCATCCAGCAGTCCACTGACTACATACTTGCCTTCAACAGCCCTGCATGGTTTGAATACCCTGGATAATAGGAAGCTCAGTACTTAACAGGAGCATCAGATGGATTTTCAGACAGCTCTGAAAGGCTAATACTGGGCTCTCTCCCCATCAGCCTTCTCTCTCCCATAATAAGGAAAGCATCCCCCCACCTCCACCCCAAAACATGACTTTAAGGTCCTAAGCCCCCAAGGCCTCTCTCCTTCCATCTCTGGGACGGACTCCAGTGTCGCGGAATTCAATGAGAATATCCCTGGGGTGATGGAACTGCACAGAATGCAGTGCGTCTCTGCCAATGCTCAGGGCACTTCACTTCCATTCCAGAGGCAGAGGCTGAATTAGTGTTTGGGGAGTTCACATCCCTTGTGGCCCTGGGCAAACCGCTTGGCTTCTCCAAGTCTCAGGATCTATCTATAAAGTGGAGCTTGCTGGAGACCTGGACGTCAGCATCCTGAGGATTTGGGGGTGCCTCCATTCATGGTACTGTTGGAGGGCTGATTCTGTCCGCCTGTGCTGGGGACAGGGATATCGTGACCAAAAAGTAGATGTAGGCTCTGCCCTCAGGGTCTCCCTGTCCAGGTGGGGAGACTGACATCAGAAGTGATTTTTCAGCTAGAAACAGAGATGTATAACACTAAGGCATCTAACCGTGTCTGTCAAAGGAAGTAGGGAAGACCTAAAAGGTAACCCTCTAAGGTCTGCTCAAGGGAAGAAAGAGAGAGAACGACAGGCAGAGAAAACAGCCCATATGGAGGCCAGGGTTCAGAGCACGTGAGACATCCCAGGGCACAAAAGAGGGCCAGCAGCAGGAGCAAAGATCCTGGGGCAGATGGTGAAGGAGAGGCTGGACAGGGCAGCAGGGGCTGGATGGCAGGATCATCGAGCTGCTGGACAGTGGCCCACCCTCCTTCTTGGAGATCCTTGGGTGTCAGGCCCTCTGACTGTCCCATCTCCATCTCTGTATCTACTGCCTCATTCTCCCCTCATCACCATAATGTGAACCTTCTCTCCTCTCAAAACACCAGTAGCATTCAGCTGCCCACACACTCTTCCGATAACCCCCAAATTTTATTTTTTTAATACATTTTGGACCACTTTTTTAAGTCTTTATTGAATTTGTTGTGACTTTTTTTTCTGTTTTCTGTTTCAGTTTTTTGACCACAAGGCACATGGGATTTTATCTCCCCGACCAGGGCTGGAACCATACCCCCCCAACCCGCCCCCTGCACTGGCAGACGAAGTCTCAAGCGTTGGACCACAGGGAAGTCCCAACTCCCAAATTTTAAGATACGTCATATGAAATGGGCTTCCCTGATAGCTCAGTTGGTAAAGAATCCACCTGCAATGCAGGAGACCCCAGTTCGATTCCTGGGTTGGGAAGATCCGCTAGAGAATGGATAGGATACCAACTCCAATATTCTTGGGCTTCCCTTGTGGCTCAGCTGGTAAAGAATCTGCCTGCAATATGGGAGACCTGGGTTTAATCCCTGGGTTGGGAAGATCTCCTGCAGAAGGGAAAGGCTACCCACTCCAGTATTCTGGCCTAGAGAATTCCATGGACAGTATAGTCCATGGGGTCGCAAAGAGTCGGACACAACTGAGTGACTTTCACTTTCATAAAGAGAAAGCCAACATGGTGGGTGCATAAGAAAAGCGTGCAGAATCTGAATCTGAAAAGTCCACAGGTTCTTCTCTAGCCCCAGAGCCTAGAGTTGAATAGCAAAATAAGGGACTAAAAAGGTTGCAAGCCTTGCTTCTCCTGCAAGCCAGCCAAACCCTGGCACAGACAGGGAAGTTGAGACCTGGAAAACAAGAAAGGACGGGTCCCAGATGGTGCCTTAGGTGGGGGTTGGGGTGAGAACCAGGTTTCCGTATCTCTGTGTGCTCCTCCTCCCCTGCAGATGGGGGTGAGAGTCCTCAGTGACTGGCTGGCCTTGCCCAGACCTGAGGCCAAACACTGCTTGCATGCGCTGCTGTTTGCTCAAGGGGGCAAGCAATGGTCATCTGGTCATGTCGATCACTGGAGTGTGAATGGCCAGACAGAGGCACAGGAGTGGGAGGTGGGATGGGGTGATTCTATCATCTGCCTTGCATCACTGCCCTCAGAGAGTCTGAGAAATTGGATAAAAGCATACCATGTCTTGGGCCTTGGTCACTTCCAGTCAGAGGTTGGCTATGTCTTGCCCAAAGGCAACCCACTCCCTCCCGGAGCTGGGAATCCTGAGTTGTTGGCATGCTTGCTTGTCCCTAGCACCGGCCCACTCAGAGGTGGAGGGAGGTTCTGGACCTTGGAAGAGCCTGTGAGGTCAGGCCAGGCCAGATCTGACTGTGTGGGTGTGCGTGTGCACACGGGAGTCACGGAGACAGGCACAAAGATCAGCTCAGGCATCTGCAGTGCCAGCCAACATTAATTGGCACGTCCTCTGCGCCCGAGGGAAGAGAAAGTAAGTGGGAACCATCCCCAACTCTAAAAAGCAGCTCAGAGACCGGCAAGGAAGCAGGAACCTGGGAAAACCTACATGCCTCTGCCTGGCCCCAGTGCCTGCTGTGTCTTTCAGTTTAATCCACCCCACACCAAAGAAGGGGACATTACCCACGTTGTAGCTGAAGACATTGAGGCTCAGGAAGACTAATGGACATGACTTCGGGGTTCCATGGACAGCCAGCACCGATCTGTTTTTGCTCACCTTTTAAGTGACTGGCCCATATGAGAGAGATGCCCAGTGAATCTTTGGTGAGTGAGCGAGTGCGAAAAGTGTCCAAGGCAAGATTAGAATCCAGGTCCACCAGTACCAGAGCCCTGGATGCTCCTTAAATTGCAGAGATACACACGTCAATGCAGAGCAGTGTGGGAACGACAGTGTCAGACACTGCAGGAGGAGATGGGGGAAGGGACCGTGGCACAAAGAGCAAGGATGTTTGATTGAAGTTTGGAAGTATAGAAAGGAGTTTTCTAGGCTCACCATTCATTCTCCCAGATATTTAATAAGCATTTATTATTGGCTGGCACTCTTTTAGGAGCTTGCATTTCTACAGGCTAATTCGCTTCAGTCATGTCCAACTCTTTGCAACCTCTGGTCTGTAGCCCCCCAGGCTCCTCTGTCCATGGGATTCTCCAGGCCAGAATAACAGAGTGGGGTGCCATGCCCTCCTCCAAGGGATCTTCCCAACCCAGGGATCAAAAACCCCTGTCCCTTACATCTCCTACACTGGCAGGCAAGTTCCTTATCACTAGCATCACCTGGGAAGCCTTTTAGGAGCTTGGGATCCATCGATGAAGGATATAAGGTTTCTATCCTGTGGGACTTAATGTTCAAAAGAATCACAGGGAGAAAGAATCTCAGACAGAGAGAACAGCGTAGGTAGAAGAAAGGAGATATATTTTGCTCAGTCCCACAGTCATGTCTAACTCTATGCGACCCCACGGACTGTAGCCCACTGGGCTCCTGTGTCCATAGGATTCTCTGGGCAAGAATACTGGAGTGAGTTGCCATTTCTTTCTCCAAGATGTATCCTGGGGACTCAGAATAAGGAGTTCATTGGGTACATATATACTTACTGTGTTTTTCTCCTAATTTAAACCATGATTACCATCACAGAAAATCTGAGACTCCAGAGGGTTTTAGTGTCATTTAAGAGAAAGGAAATTATGTTTATTCATTATTCATCTTTTCATTCTTTTTATTGATTTTGGTATTGAAACATATTTATTTCCACATTTAAAGCTGCAATCTTTATGTCAGGTACACAGGCTTTAACAAGGGTGGTTAACTTGCTTATAAAATATGTGACATGTTTTAATTTCTTTAAATCAATCAATCAATCATTCGTGATGTCTCTGACGGGGATAAGATAGAAAGCAGGCTTTTATTTTATTAGGAAGCTGAGGTTGTCAACATTTCAAACGAGAAAAGTTGCCTAACCCATGTTTCTACAGATTGTTGGGGGAAAAGTTAGAGTAGATAACTCCAGGGTTGGATTTGGGTGTGGCTCTGTGGAGGACAGGGGAAGCGAAGGGGATCTCCCATCCAAGTAGGGCCCACTAGGGCGTGGGGCTGTGGGTGGAACAAAGTGGGGGTGGGAGCAGCTCCTCCTGCAATGAGCAGAAAGGGAGGCAATGACAACTGACTTCTACTGGGCCCAGGTGGCATTGCCCAGCCAAACTGGGAGGGAAAGCTCAAGGATCCAGCAGCAAATAAGGAAACAGAAGTGAAGGAAGGCTTTGGGAGGAGCCATAAGTCTCCTTTGCTTCCCAGGTGGCGCTAGTGGTAAAGAACCTGCCTGCCGAGACACAAGAGACACAGGTTCGATCCGTGGGATGGGAAGATCCTCTGGAGGAGGGCACGACAACCCACTCCAGCATTCTTGCCTGGAGAATCCTATGGAATGAGGAGCCTGGTGGGCTGCAGTCCATAGGATTGCACAGAGTCGGACATAATGCTAAGTGACTTAGCAGGCTTCAGAGTCTCTGTAAGCCAGGAATGAGGAGTCAGATGATGGGGATACAGACATGGGCGAGGCAGGGACGACAATCTGCAGAGTCTGAGGAACAGGCAGGGGACGAACGGTCAAGGTGCCCAGGACAGAGCCTGAGCCATAGCTGGCACTTGCCAAATATCTATTGAGTGCATGGTCTTGGATACCAGGCAGATGGCCTTGATTTTTTTTTCTTTATAACTTTGATATGTTAGATATTTTTTATATGCTCAGAGATAAACTTGCTAAAGGCTTCTCCTTCCCTCCTTCGTTCATTATCTCATTCTACAGACGAGGAAACTAAGGCTCAGACAGGCCAGTGGCTTAACCAGGGTCACAAAGCAAACAAGTGCAAGAATCAGGGCTTGAACCCATTTCCTTGTGAGTCCAGCACCTCAGTCCTTTGTTTCTTGGGACTTTGTCCTGCAGAGAAAGAAGTTCAAAGCCCAGGCTGGATCACGGCTTTCGAGAGACCTAAGAACCATTGCTTTCATGGGCTCTGGCCTCCATAAAAACATATTTAAAACTGTAACGCATGACTGTGTTGATATAAAGAAAAATATAATCCAGGCTGGATGATATTCACTTTTTTCCCCTCTGACTTTAAAAACATTTTCTTGGGCCCCCTAAAGTGTCCTGGGCAGTAGTCAGGCCTATTGTGCCTGCCAGAAAAGTCAGAGAAGTAGACCCTGGGTGTGGTGTCTGTGGGCCCCCTTTCAAACTAACCCAAGTGACTCTTTGAGGTGTAGCCCTTAAAGCCACATAGCATATGGCAGACCCCTCCAGGAAGTCATCACCCAAGGAATGACTCTCTTCCTGGAAACATTTTCAACTCTTCAGCTCTGCAGTCAGAGAGGAGAAAGACCCAACTGCTCCCTGGGACTCAGACCAGGCCAATTTTGTGCACAGAGAGAAACAGTAGGAAAATCCAGCCTACTCCAGGTCCAGCCCCAGCCCTGCCCTTTCCCCGACTCCCAAGGAGCAGAGATACTTGTGCTGCTCTCTGCCCTCTGCCCCGACCCTGGGCTTCCTGGAGCTCCCTCCCTGGGAGGAGCTGGGGCCCCACGGGTGACCTTTAGCATCTCTGATCTCTGTCTTCCCTCCTCCCCACCTCCTCCGCCCCCATCACCGGGGAACTGCTGGAAAAGGGCAGAGGGCACTGGCAGGTGGGAGGGTGGGGAGGAGAGGGGCCTGTCCCCAGTCCGGCCTCCCAGAACCCTGTCTGCCCCCAAAACTCCTGGGGTCTGGAATCACCCATCTCAGCCTCCTGTATGTCTGATGTAGAAATCAAAACCACCCTTTCCTGGCTTCCTGAAATCCCCAGTACCAGCCAGCCCCAGTCTTTGATTTCTGAAAGAAGACAGGAATAATTTGCAACTTTTGCAAGTGCCAGACTCTGCGCTAAACACTACTCAATGCCCATAACAATTACACTAAGTAGATACCACTGTGGCCTCGGTAGGGAAGAATAAATGTTAAGAGACTTGCTCAGGGTCACACAGCAGTCAGTGGCCAAATCAGGATTCAAATCCACCTGGCTGGCTCCGTCCTCTGCTTGCTCCAAGCATCAGGCCCCTGTGCTCAGTCGCTTCAATCGTGGCTGACTCTTTGCAACCCTTATGGACAGTAGCCCCCCAGGCTCCTCTGTCTGTGGGATTCTCCATGCAAGAATACTGGAGTGGGTTGCCATTTCCTCTTTCAGAGGCACTTCCCAACCCAGGGATCGAACCTACATTGCCTGCATTGCAGACTGATTCTTTACCCACTGAACCACCTGGAAAGCCCACCAGGCCCCTGCAGCTTCTCAAAAAGAACTCTTCGCTGACTCCCCCGTTCTCAATTCCCGAGCCCGAGTCCTAACCTAGCCTTTACCAAAGTCTTGTGACACCCACCCCCCACCACCACTCCCACAGGCATCAGGCACCCTCCAGCCATCCAGAACCACTGATGATTCTTCAAAATTCCACATTGTTTCATCTTCCCATGCCCTCAGCCTGGAGCATTCCCGATAGAGGAATTTCTCTAGTGGATTGAACGTGAGGTTTTGACACTCTGACCTGGGTTTGAATCCTATCTCTATGCCCCTGGGTCCAACTGTGTGAACTTGGGCCAGCTGTCGCATCTGTCTGAACACTGATTTCCTCGACCATAAAGCTAGGGCCACAACGCCTGCCTCGTACTCTTTTCATGAGAATTCAGAGAAAGGACAGGAGGAGAGACAGGCACAGGGATTCAGTATGTATTCTCTCTGCTGGCCCCCACCTTCACTACCTGCCCCCACCATCACTACCCGTCCCCATCTGTTCCTCTTTCAAATCTCAGCACAAATGTCACCTCCTCTGAGATGGCCTCCAGGAGTTTCTCAGACAAGCAGACGGAGTGCTGCCCCCTGGGCTGCAAGTTCTGGGAGGGTAGGGGTCTCCTCTGGACCCTAGGCCAAAAAACAAGGTTGACTGTGTTGTTGGAAGGAGAGCAGGAGGGAAGCTGGAAAATGAAATGAGCAAGAGGCAAGCGACTTGAGATTGATAGTGAGATTGAAGGTTAAAAGTGGGAGGTTAATAGTGGGAAATAAGTTAGGTCTTAGTTATTTTAGTAATTAGATCCAGGCGGACTTCTCTGGTAGTCCAGTGGCTAAGACTCCCAATGCAAAGGACCCAAGTTCGATCTGTGGCCAGGGAACTAGATCCCACATGCCACAGTTAAAAATTCCGCATGCTGCAATAAAGATCAAAGATTCCATGTGCTGCAACTAAGACCACTGTGCTGCAAATGGATAAATAATAAATAAAATAAATATATATATTAAAAAAAATAACTAAGTCCAAAGTGGCTGGGAACAGGAAGAGGGTGTCTGCTGGAGTGAGCAGAGATGGAGCCACACCCTTCTCCTCTCATCCCCCACCCCATTCCCAGCCCCACCATCCAGGGTCCTGTCACTCACACCCTCCTCCTCCTCGCCATCCCAGCCCCAATCCCACCTCACCACCACCACTCTTTCCCATCCCCCAAACCCCCTCCCCCCATTCCCACCCTCCTCCAGGTCTCCAATCCCATCCCAGAAAGCCACAGTAATAACAGCCTCCGAACCAGCCCGACAGGTTCCCGGGGACCCAGCCCTGCCCAGGAGACAGGTAAGGAGGTGGAGCTGAGAACCCCAGCTGCTGGCTGCCTGAAAACACCAATTATCTCTGCAGTCCCTTGACAGCCCCTTGTGGGGGTTGTGAGGAGGTAGGGGGCAGGGGAGGATGCCCTGGTCTCCAGGAGACTGTAGTTCCAGACCCCTGAAGTCCAGGACCACTCCCACCACGGATGCAGCCTCTTCTGAGAGCTGACAGGTCTGAAGAATTCTGCCAAGCCAGACACACTGACTCATGTTTAATTACACAAGGAACCCATCATCTGGTTGAAACGAGTGAAGTTTCACAAAAGGAGACATGAAATTCTGGGTGGGAGGGGGAAATTAGCAACTTTTTTTTTCTCTTATGAACATATTGTTCGAAGCTTTGATAGGAACTGTCCACGAGAATCTCTTTGGGATCCAGGATTTCTGAACTCAGCTTTCTCCACTGGGCCCTCTCAGGCCCACCCCTTGGGCCAGTGAGGCTGGAGAACTTTGTGAAGTTCTTGTGTGATTTTATGTGAGGATGTGAGGAAACGTAGGTGTCTGCATGTGTGTGAGCAGATAAACATGACTCAAGTGTGTGTGTGTGTGTGTGTGTGTGTGTGTATGTGTATTAGTCGCTCAGTTGTGTCCAACTCTTTGCAATCCCATAGACTGTAGCTCATCCGGCTCTTCTGTCCAGAGGATTCTCCAGGCAAGAACACTGGAGTGGGTGGCCAGTCCCTTCTCCAGGGTATCTTCCCAACCCAGGGACTGAACTCAGGTCTCCCACATTACAGGCAGGGTTCAAATCCCAGTTCCACCTCTTAGCTGAGTGACCCTTGGGAGAATTATTTAAACTCTCTGAATCTTGATTCCCTATCTGTAAAATGGACTAAGTTACCTGCCTCCTGTGGGGAGTCGTGGGAACTGAAGGAATTCATAAGCATAAGCACTTAGCCATGGCTGGCTGATGCTCGTGTTTGCTACTACCATCAGTATCAGTATTCACAGCATTACTATTACTATTACTATTCTGATTACAGAGCACCGTACCTGGAGTCATAAGCCACACTCATGCAGAGCAGTACTGACTGTGTGTCATTGACTGTGTGTGTGAAACAACCAAGGAAAGGCCCTGTGGATGAATAAGTGGATTTTCCCGGGGAAACGGTGGTTCAATAGTAGTTTTAGTTACAACAATAGGTTGGAAGTTTGACCCAGTTGCACTGGGCTAAAATCAAGGTGTCTGCAGAAGGCTCTGGGAGACAATTGGGAGGCTGCCTACACTCTTTGGTTCACAGCCCCTGCCTCCTCCTTCTAAGCCAGCAATATTGTGCCTCTTTAGCCCTTCTTCCCACCACATCTCCCCCTGCACGTAGAAGGGAAAGGCTCCCCACCTTTTGGCTTCCCCGGTGGTACAGTGGTAAAGAATAAACCTGCCGATGCAGGCTGAGATCCCTGGGTTGAGAAGATCCCCTGGAGGAGGGAATGGCAACCCACTCCAGTATTCTTGCCTGGGAAATCCCATGGACAGAAGAGACTAACGGGCTACAGTCCATGGTCGCAAAGAGACAGACACAGCTGAGCACCACCACCACAAGATAACTGTTGCCCCATCCAAAGAATTCGGGGTAACCTCTACATCCCAAGTCACTAACTCTAATCGTAAAGGCAAAGCCCTTTTTGTCATAGTAAGATAGCACGTTCACAGGTTCCCAGAATTAGGACAGGGACATCCTTGGGAGGCCATTATTCTGCCTCCACAAACGAAAAAGACCCTCCTGGTTCTGAATCTGTGGGAGTAGAATCTATCAATAAGCATCTCTCTTCAGCATCTGTCCTGGAGCTCGGGATACTGGAAGAGGCTGGAGGTAGCCAGACAGGCAGTGGACAAGCAAGTCTCCAAGTTCAAGAGCACTCCAGCTTACATTTCGGGCCAGGCTTGGGTAGCTCCTCCCAGCTCTGAAAGGGGCAGAGAGGTGCGGATCAGACTCTTCCGCTGACCTGCTGTGTGTCTGTGGAGACATCACTTCCTTGTTGAGCCTCGACGTTTCCTAAACCGGTGGATGACAACTCATTCTGAGGACCACACTCGAAGACCCTGAAGTTCTTATGACACTGTTGATATCCAGTAAGGGCTCAACTCATGTTTCAATACACCCATTCCACACCCTTGAGACAGGAAGTTCAGTTCACATTTACAAAAGCAGTTAGAGTGTGTGGCAGGGTGTGTATGTGTGTGTGTGTACGAGAGCAAGTGTGTGAATATATGGGCATGAAGGTGGGAATCAGTGGGTAAGAGAGTGCCTCCCTGCACAAAAGTCTAAGCCCCGTGCTCTTTCCCACAGGCCAGACACCTCTCACCCAAGTTCCTCTGAAGGCCAAAGCCATTGCATCCACAGACCCCACAGTTCTGGGAGCCTGACCACAATGAGCTTTCCCAAGAAAGACATTTCTCTGAAGTCTCGTTTTTGACACATTCTGTTCCAAAGACTGTTGTCGGCCGCTTTATTATACAGAGCAGTGTTTCAAGCTGCCAATCTTTGGAACACCGTGCAAAAGATTTTTGCACGGTGTTTAAAAGTGTGGGGTCAGACTCTGGACAGACAAGATGTCCAAAACATGTTGTTAAGCAAAAGAAAAAAGTTTCATAACACTGGGCATAGGTTGGACCCATTTTTGTTTGAAAACAAAGTGTCCCTCTTGCCAAGTTTCAGAAACACAATTGCTCTCAAGGCACAAGATGGGAAGTGGGGGAGGGAAGACTCTAGGGAGAAGTCAGGCTTATGTCATCCTCCTCATAAAAAGATTCAAATTCCAGCTTGCAAAGTGGGCAGTCAGACTTTGGCCTCTGGGGCCTTCGCGTGGAGGTGGGGGGCGGGGAGGGTGTATATCGTATGCTCAGTTGTTGAGTCACGGACAACTCTTTGTGATCCCCGTGCACTGTAGCCCACCAGGCTCCTCTGTCCATGGGGTTTTCCAGGCAAAAATACTAGAACAGGCTGCCATTTCTTCCTCCAGAGGATCATCCCAACCCAGGGATCGAACCCATGTCTCTTGCATCTCCTGCACTGACAGGCAGATTTACCACTGCACCACCTGGAAATGACGTGGCAGGGGGTGTACAAATTCTCGATGGCTTTGTAGTGAGACAGAAAATTTTCTTGCCTTTTCTTTTTTCTGTTTACATTGTACCTTTCTTCAATTTTTAAAAAGCAAGTTTTAAATATGTATCCCAAAAGTCTTAGTATAGTTTTAAGCTTAAAAATTAAGATTTCCCTAATTATAAAACATAGAGGCCAAAAAGTCAATATGTAATCAAATATGTGTGCAAAAAAGGCACCCCCAGGGGGACTTCCCTGGTGGTCCAGTGGTTAAAAGACTTCACCTTCCAAGGCGGAGGGTTTCGGGTTTGATCCCTGGTTGGGGAGCTAAGATCTCACACGTCTAGAAGCCAAAAAAGCAACACATAAAGCAAGAAAGGAAAGCAATATTGTGACAGATTCTGTAAAGGCTTTAAAAAATGGTCCACGTCAAAAAATAATCTTAAAAAATGGCCCCCCCAGCAAAATCAGCAATGTCTGTTCCATAGATTCTAGCACTGCTGGGCACATGTGATCACGACACTGACCAAGGTCTGCCTGGGATCCACGCTGCCCCAGCCCCAGGGGTGAGTGAGCAGACCTGCTTGGATGGGCTTCAGAAAAGGTCAGCAGGGCCTCCAGCCAAGACACAGAATGTCCTGTGTGTGCGTGGAACTCACACACACACACACATTCATGCAGGGTTCTTCAGACCAATCTCTCATGGGGTATACTTTTCATTCTCCATGGGCACCGGTCTAAGAGATGACAGGTCTGACTTCCATGGCGGACTCTGCCCCTTGCCTGCTGAGTGGCCTTGGAAGTGCCATCTTTACTCTTTGACCTTTGATGTCTCCATCTGCCAAACAGAATAAAAGATGATACATGCAGAGTGCCTGATACGTGGTAGGAGTCTAATAAACCGGGTTTCTAAGGAAGAGAGGCTCACAGTCTGTCCCTCATCCCTGGGCTCCCGCCAGGTAGGAGTATGTCATCAGAAGTGGGCTCGCCGCCTGGAGAGAGCAGAGTCCACTGACCTGATAAGGCCAGCCTCACTCTGCCCCACACAGAGCGGCCTCTGTCCTCTGACAACCTATAACTGACTAGTTCTAGGACACGTGCTTCGTGATCCCATGGCCCCAAGGCTCAGGAGGTCCTCACTGCCTGCCTTGCGGAGGCTGGGGAGAAGCAAGATATTTCCATTTTGCAGATGGGAAAAATAAGGCTCCAAGCGGCGATGTAACCTTTATCTACACAATATCTGCTTTCCGTTCTTTCATTTGATGTTTAAATGAGATGCTCATGAGGACCAGGCACTGCGTGAGTTTCAGGGCAGGAGGAGGCAGCAGTAAATGAGACTGTCCGTGTTGTCACAAAATCAGGACATGGGCATGTGACCTGTGTAACCACACAGGTGCTGGGCTTGCCTGTCACTCATTCATGTTTGCCTCTTTGAGATCCTGTGGACTGTAGCCCACCAGGCTCCTCTGTCCATGGGATTCTCCAGGCAAGAATACTGGAGTGGGTTGCCATGCCCTCTTCCAGGGAATCTTCCCAGCACAGAGATCGAACCTGTGTCTCTTAAGTCTCCTGCACTGGCAGGACCCCACAGCTAAAAAAGGCCATGCTGGCTTTAATGCTCCATTGCCATCTTAAACTTCTCAAAATGTTTAAACAAGAGGCACTTTATCTTCATTTTGCCCTGGACCCTGAAAATTATGAAACTGATGGAATTAAGAGGGTCATGAACCCAAAAAACAGTTCCCAGTAGATGGATGTCTGGAGAAAGGAATCTGGGCAAACCTTGGAGAGGCGGGGGCCAGTGATTATGGTAGGAGTGCCTGATCCAGTCGAGAGCTTTAGTGCTGCCTTCCTAAGGGACTAATGCTGAGACCTGAAGAATGAGTAGAAACTGACCTGGTAAAAAGGTGGAAAAACGAGATGAAAATGCAGCTTAAGTGTAAATTGGAGATAGTGATCCTGACTCTGCAGGAACAACTGTTACAATGAATTTATCCATTCATTTAGTCAATATATTTCAAGCACCTACTCTAGTAAACACTGTCCTGTGTATGGACCAATATATTCCTATGACCCATGTGTCCTCACTAGGAGATGGATGTTAAAACAACTTATCACACAGGCAAGTATTTCATCCATCCTGAGGTCCCAAGGGTAGTGGGTGGACCTTGGGAGGAGTTAGCCCATGGCAGGAAGAGGTCAGGAGAGCAATAAAAAGCTTAATTAAAGGGAAACAGCCTTCAGAGAGAGGGAGGCAGCGAGGGAGGAAGCCTAGCCTTACTGACTAGCAATTGTGGGCCTGGTATTTCCATCACATAAGTCAGTCCACGTTCAGAGCCCTTGAAGGCAAGTGCCCCATGTTACAGTAGGAATCCAAGTCTCAGACAGGCTAAGTCACCACCCAAGTTCACACATGAAGTTAGGACCAAGATACAGACTCCCAGAGCAAACTCTGTTACCTCTACTCATCTCTCCCTGACCAAAAATCTATCCTGGCTCATCCAGCTTTTGTGTCCTACCTCCTATATCTCACTGATTTTGTAGTAGCTGGGTTCACTCTATTAGATTCGGCTTTATGATGCCATCCTAAACATCTAAGGCTTACTCTATAGGCCTGCTCCATCCTTCCCTCTCTGCAGAGAGCCTTTCTCTGGTTCCTTAGGCACAAGGACCAGCTGAAGCTCCCCAACTCTCCATCCTCCCCTTTCCAGCTCCCACCACACTCTAACTAGCACCCCAGAATCCAAACTCTAATTTCCTGGGAACCTGATGCTTCCTGGCCCAGCTCTGGTTTAAGTGTCCACTCTTAATTCCAGCAGCTGTGTACCCAGGCTCCCTGGCACAGCAGTGATATGGCAGCAGGATTCCATCACCACAGGGTGATCCTCTGACTCCTTATCCTGGGGTTCTAGCTCCTTAGGGCCCGTGTGCAGACCTCAGTTCAAACCCTAGCTCAGCCACTTGGCAGGAGGACTTGGGCAGATTCCCCAGTCTCTTCAGGAGCCGCCACGGGAGCACAGACTCACAACCACTCAGAGTGACTGTAGGATGACCTGGGAATCAGAGAGGTTGGGGTGCAGAAGTGCTGAGTACAGAGAGTAAATGAAGGGATTCATGGCTGAAAATCAGCAGGCAGTCATTCATTTATCCACACGTCAGTCCCAAGAGCTGGGCGGTGGCCCCTGTACCTGCTCTTGATCCTCTTGGTTCCCAGGGACACCAGGAAGGGCACAGCAAGCAGCCTCTGACCTCTGGATCTGCAACCTGTGTCCACTCAGTAGAGGTGGTGAGCTCACATGCGCGTGCACACACACACACACGCACGCACGCACACACACACACAGCACATGCGCAGACTCTGCAGAGGAGATGGGCCTCAACAGATCCTTGGCTCAGACCCCACCCATCCTTGTCCTCTACCCCCAGGGGGACCCACACTGGCCCTGCTTCCAGAAATCCCTGTTGGGAAGTGGGTGTGAGCTCCTTTGTCCTCTTCAAGTTTCTGGCCATCTCCTGTTCCCTGAAAGATCCCCCTCCCCAAGACTGGGAGGGGGCTGGAGGGAAAGGCTCGAGAGAGGGCCCATATATGCTGGTGAGAACCTGCCCGGGGCAGGTCGCTCCACTTACTGCTTTGTGTGCATTTTCTCATTCACTCCTCATCTCTCCTCTCCTGCCCCGCCAGATTAATATGATTATAGCCATGTTGCAAATGAGGGGCGTGAGGCTCAGAAAGATTACCTGGCCTCTCCTGGGCCACCCAGGTGGGGAAGCCAGAGTTTTCAGGCCAGAACTGGCAGTCTGCAGAAAGCGTAGGGTCTCGCCAGCGTGGCAGGCTGAGGATCCCAGCCCCATCCCAGGGAGAAAGAACCCCCTGACTGGGTTGAAGGAAGAAGGCTAGCCCCTGCTCCCCTGAGGGCTTTCCAAGGAGGCAAGTGTGGACAAAGTCAGCTGTTCGGGCCCCCGGAAGGCTGGGCTAGCCAGGCTCTTGCACCCCTCCTGGCTGGGGAGGAGCAAGGCGTCATTATTAGGAGGCCGACTAGGGTGTGGAGAGGGAGCTCCTCCCCCACCATCCAGAGTGCCTTGCGAGGCACAGGCTGGAGCTGACAACATGATGTGGGTAGAGGGACCAAGGGAGGGGGCAGGGGGGTAAGGCTCGAGCTCTGGCCCACGTGGATGATGCCTGGAGATTCCATCAGGCCTTGTCTACACTCTGAAGGTGGGCCAATTGCCTTAAGGGCTCCCCTCACCAACAGACTTTCCTCTAGAAGAGTAAGTGGGTACCAATAACGGCGGACAAGGTAATGATCGCCTTAGTGAAGATGGAGATGAAGGTGCTGGTGGTCACCACCGTGATCATGAAACCGACACCAGTAACAGCTAACACACCAGCACCGAGGATCCACCAGGCTCTGACTATTCTAAGCACCTTATGACACAGCAAGCCTGTGAGACAGGTACAATATTATCACCCTCATTTCACAGAGGAGGAAACTAAGACAGGGAGCAGTTGAGTAACTTGTCCAAAACCACACAGGGAGGACGTGTTAGAACCGGCATTTTGGTTTTGGAGTCTACACTCCGGCCTTCAATATTACCCACGTTATATGTAAATATAATACCATGAAAATAGGGATCACTCTTTACTGAGCAGCTACGATGCATGAAGGATTGTCTTAAGCACTTTACGTGCACGCCCGATTACATTCTCATGAGACCTTTAACTCCTCAACGTTATTGTAGTTCCCTTCACATGATACAAAATCTGAAAGCTAGCAGGGGAAGTAACCTCTCTGATAGTAAAGGGCCGGCAAGGGCAGAGGTGACCATCAACCCCAGGCAGCCTGACTCTGAGGCCCCCATCTCAGCCACAAAGGCATACTGTTTTCTGTGGTTTTGTACACACGTGTACATACACCCTTCCAGGGTGTGCCCACACACACATGTGTACTGGGACGCGCTCACCCAACACAGACTTGCATAAAGCATGGCCATCAAAAGCTGGCTGCGTTGTCACCCAGTGAGGGACCCAAACCCTCAGCCCAAAGACTCAAGACATTCGCTTCAAAAAGCTGTTCCCAAGGCAGGAGGCAAGCATGCATTGCGACCATGCCAGAAAAATGCTGGCGAGTCATGTGAGTCCCGGCTCCCTGGGTTTGGAGCATCTGGGAGAAGCTGGTGGGGGTGAGACTGTTTGCACTTAGGCCTGAAACTCCAGCTTCTTTCCCACAGTAAGTTCACAGTTGTAAATCCCACTTCCCCGGAGCTCCTGCTGGGGTTTGTGCACTCCCTTCCAGGCCTTCTCTGCCAGTCAATTTCTTTGCAAATTGAGCCTCATTCTAGTCAGGGGATGGGACCGGTTAGACCTGCTTGACAGTCTCCCAGCTGCAATGTGGGAGTCTGGACTTGTGGCTGAACCTAACCCTTCTGGGTGACTTCTAGGAGCATTTCCTGAGCTCCTGTCTCAAGCCGGGCCCTTTCAGAAAGACACTGCTGGGGAGAGATGGCTCAGATCCAGCCCTCTCTCCAGGACTTATATTGTGCAGAGAGATCCCCTCCCCTCCCACTGGCCCAACCACACTCCCCAGAAACCACAGCAGGCACCATTCACTGCCCCTACCACCCACCAGACATCACTGACAAATCCTCCTGAGTGGAAAGAAGTGGGTAAGATGCTCCCCATTTTGCCAGGAGGCCACTGAGGCTCAGAGAGGTGAAGTGACTTACCTAAGTCCCCACAGCCAGCAAGAAGAGGTCTACCTGACTCTACAAGCTGAATTCCTTCTAGGTCCCCACTCCAGCTTCAGTAAAGATGTCAGAAAAAATCCCAGCATTGTCTCTGACTAACTCTGCATCTTTGAACAAGTTGCTTAACCTCTGTATGGCTCAGGAGCAATTGAAAAAGGAGGTGATCTACAGAGGGGTGGGCTGTGAGTGACAGAGAACTTCATAGGGAATCACACACCTCCAAGGTGTGGAGGCTGGAGGACCCAGGGCCAGTTCTGGGGTCAGTCTGGCCTAGCACAGGATGCTAAGCAAAGAGTGGAGTAGCAAGCGCTCCCAGTGCTGGGCCCTGAAGGCCAAGCTAAAGAATTTGGAATTTGCCCACCGATGGCAAAGGGGAGCCACCGATGGTTTCTGAGTGGGTCTACTTGCCAACATCTCAGAAAAATTAATTTAAAAGCAGTGACACATACACACCACTGTATATAAAATAGATAACTAATAAGCACCTACTGTATAGCACAGGGAACTCAAAACTCTGTAATGACCTATATGGGAATAGAATCTAAAAGAGAATGGGTATACGTACATGGATAACAGGACTTCCCTGGTAGCTTAGCTGGTAAAGAATCTGCCTGCAATGCAGGAGACTCTCATTCAATTCCTGGGTCAGGAAGTTCCCCTGGAGAAGGGATAGGCTTCCCACTCTAGTCTTCTTGAGCTTCCCCAGTGGCTCAGATGGTAAAAAAGAAACCACCCTCAATGCGAGAGACCTGGGTTCAATCCCTGGGTCAAGAAGATAATAGCAGCCCACTCCAGTATTCTTACCTGGAGAATCCCATGGACAGAGGAGCCTGGTGGGCTACAGTCTATGGGGTCAGACACAACTTAGCGACTAAACCATCACCACCACTCACTCACCACTGCTAGAGAAAACCCACAAGCAGCAACAAAGACCTTGCACTGTCAAATAAATAAACGATTTAATTTTTAAATAAATAAAGGCAATTTTCCTCATCATTCATGGGGGAAAATATTTTTGTGACTACGGATGGCTGACGAATGTTAACTAGACTTAACATTGATGGTTTCACAATATACACAAAGGTCAAACCAAATGTCAAATCATCATGCTGTACGCCTGAAAGTAATACAAAGTTAGATGTCAATTATATCTCAAAAAAAATTTTTTTAAAGCAATGTCCCCAGTGGAGCAACAAAGGGCTCAAGAGAGGAAGCAGGGTGATCTGGGGTCAGGGGCACTCTCAAGAGTCGAGTCTCCATTGGATAAAATCCCAAAAGCGCTTCTCCATCAGTCCCCAATTCTACCTCACTTATCATCCAAAGCCCAACCTCAGAAGAGTAGAAGAGCTGAGAACAAAGGCTCTGGATTTGGACTGCCTGGCTTTGAATCCCAGCATGGCCACTTTCTCGCTGTGCATCCTTGAGCAAGTTGATTAACCTCTCTGTGATTCCATTTCCTCACCCAGAAAATGGAGACATACTCTTCCCCTGTTTCATAAGTTTGCCGTGAGGGTTGCATGAGTGAATGGTTGTAAAATATTTAACAGTGCCAGGAGCATGGATGGTGTCTGTCAAATAAGGATCTTCAAGGCCAAGGCCCCTGATCCATCAAAGATCAAAGCAGGATGACTCTGACAGGATGTGTTCCTGGTGATCCCATTCTGGGTCCTAATAATCACCAATCCCTTTGCTACCTGCAAGCCATCCTTCTAATAATATGCCCTGGAAGAGTCCCAAGAACCAACTCTAGACCCACAGGTTACGGAATGAATCTATCACCTATGAACAGTTTCACAAGTTTCAACCTCATGCTTCTGTTTTTCGAAAGCAGGACTCCTGGTCTTCTGGTCACTCTTCTCTGTCACACAGACAGAGAGAGGAAAGTGGGCCACCCCAGAGAACACAAGAGAGTTATTCTTTTTAGAGATCTCAAGCAAAAGAAAGGTCAAGATACATCATGCCTATAATCCAGTCGATGGATAACTTTTCCTACTATGTAAAAATATAAAACCCAGAGAAAGGTCACTCTCTGTTGACCTTGAAGGAGACAGAAGCTGGATGGGCCAACAGGCAGGTAAATATGGATTCCTTTTAGAGGTCATCTGAATGCCAGGACAGACTCTTATCAGGGGACTTTCCACTTCACTTCTAACCTCTGACCTTCCCCAAATTGCCTCAGAATCTGGGCTCAGCATCTTGGACTGCCAAAGCCACAGTCAAGATGGAACTGAAATCCAGAAACTTGCTCTCTTCTGGAACAAAGACAAACCAATGACTTGTTGATGTTGCCAATAAGACAGTGACATGACCAGAGGTGAGTTTTTGAAAGAGGGCTCTAGTAGTCTTGGAGGGGTAGGGTGGGAGCTGAAAGGGGAATTTATTTGAAGACTCTAGGAACTGACCAAAAAAGAAGCAAGGACATTCCAGGCTACAGTGTGGTATGGAAGAAGCCAGAAGGATGCCTCTGAGAGGGCATATAAATGCAGATTTGCCCCCCAAGAAATCAGCTTATTTCTCAAGAACTGAACCAACAAGGACTTGATGGAGTTCCCTTGGCTGCGTGGTATTAATGGGCACCCTGAGACACTTTCTGTCCCAGCTCTGCTTGGAAACAAGAGGCCCCCGACTCTGTTTACCCAGCTGTGAGATGGGCTGAATGGCTATTCCCTTCCAGTGTGAGGCAGAGAGCCAAACATCCTATAAAGAATGCAAAGTGGTAGGGAGCAGGGACGGGAGGGCGGAGAGGCTGCTCACAGATGCTTGTAGATTTCCCAGCCCAGAAGAAATGTCCTCCAGTAACTGCGGCAGCCTCATCTCTGGTCTGCTTTTAGAGAGCTTCTTCCTGCATCAATGAAACAGAAAGCAGGGGCTTGGGGAAGGTTGGTTTTGACTGGAGGACACTGCATGCAATCCTTTCTGGATGTTTACCAAGTATGTTTACCAAGCAGCCTGCTCTCCAAAACCTAGCAATTGCTTAAAACAAGAGAGCTGTTGATTTGTGGCGTGTTTTCTTTTCTTTTTTTTTTTTTTTAAGTCATCACAAATGTTGGATCTAGAGACATTATTTCTTTTTAAAAATAACTTGTCAAGGGGACAAAATATTTAGGAGGCTTTCTTCTCAGCTCAGAAAGCAACGGGGAGGAAGAGCCTGGGGTTTTTTTTTTTGTTAGATTTTTTTGTTTTGTTTTCTGCATGAGATTAGAGTGAGGGACAGGATAAACTGGGGGAGGAAGGGCAGTCAGAAAGGGGTGGGAGACTAGCTACCTCGCTTCCCTCAGCATTGAACAAGAGCCTTCTCTGATCCCCCACCCCACCTTTTTCTCTTCGAAGACCCACCAAGCACGTAGAGGGAAGCAAGGAGATCAAGCTCTGCTCTGGCTCCCTCCCCAACTCCTCCTCCTCCTCTGCTGTCCCACTCTGGGGCTCCCCCATCTGCCTCTCCCATCAGAGGTCAGACTTTCTCCTGAGAAACACCAAAATGTGTTCCAAAGGGCACCAGTGATATACACAAGAATTTGGAGCATGATATACAAACAACCTTTAAAAAACATTTTCAGTAGTATGTATTTTAATGAGTATCAAAAAACTAAATACAAGATAGATATTTGATAGATGGATAGACAATTGATAGATGAATAGATACATATATTGGATGAATAGATAGATGCTTAATGAATGAATAGATAAATAGATTAGATGGATAGATAGATTAGGTAGGTGGATAGATAATTGATAGATGATAAATAATAAACAGAATAAATGGAAAGATAGGTCATTGATAGATGATTAACAGGTTAATAGATACATAGATTGGATGGATTTATAGATACTGATAAATGAATAGATATATAGATTGGATGGATGAGTAAATAGACAGATTTGTTGTTGTTCAGTTGCTAAGTCATGTCTGACTCTTTGCGACCCCATGGACTACAGCATGCCAGGCTTCCTTGTCCTTCACCATCTCCCAGAGTTTGCTCAAACTCATGTCCATGGACCTGGTGATGCCACCCAACTATCATCAGATGCATGCCAAGTTACTTCAGTTGTGTCTGATTCTTTGAGACCCTATGGACCCATCAGGCTCCTCTGCCAACGGGCTTTTTCAGGCAAGAATACTAGAGTGGGTTGCCATGCCCTCCTCCAGGGGATCGTCCCAACCCAGGGATCAAACCTGTGTCTCTAACATATCCTGGATTGGCAGGTGGGTCCTTTACCACTAGTGTCACCTGGGATGCCCCAGATACAGATACATAATTGACAGATAGGTGTAGATAGATGACTGATGAAAGGATACATAAATTGAATAATGGAAAGATAGATAATAGATAGGTAGGTAGATAGATGGAGATAAATATACATGGGACCTCAAACTTTTTCACAGCTGCTATACCCTTTCCTCTTTAAACACATTTTACTCAACACACATTCATTCAACCCATTATTGGGTAATTGAGGTGCTACAGTGCCAGGTACCACTCATGGTGCTAAGGAACATCAGTGAACAAAACAGCCATCAGGCGGTGACCTCAAGGAGTTTACTTGCTGGCAGGAAGATGCAGAAAATGAGCAATAAATAAAGAGTTAATCCAGAGTCCTAAGATTATTAGTTCTATGGAGAGAAAGAAAAAAAAAAGAAAAAGAAATGGTAAAGCAGAATAAGGCAGGTCAGGACTTTTCAGGGAGGTGGTAGAGAGCAAGTTATTAGATCAAGTAGAGAGGTTAGGATAGGCCTGATCAAGGAGGTGAAATTGGAGCAAGGACTTGAAGAAGAGGGAGTTTGCCACAGTTATGTCTGGGGGAAGAGTGTTTCAGGCAGAGGAAACAGCTCAAGCCAAAGCCCTAAGCTAGTAGGGTAACTAGCAGGTTTCAGAAACATGAGACAGTTAGTGTGGCAGGACAGTGAGCAAGGTGAGAAAACAGAAGAAAAACTTAGCAGGGAGACAGAGATCCTGATCACTTATTTTAAAATTAAGACTAAAAGAGATTTAGACCTGGAATGTTCTTCCCATATCCATTTGACTTGGATAACTCCTATTCATGCTTCAGATCTTCACTCAAATATCACTTCCTCCAGGAAGCACTTCCTGACCACTCTTTGCCAGTCTGTGTCAGCTTCTTTGTTATACATAGGCTTTCAGAGGGCTAGGCTTTGTTCCTCCATAGCAGTTATCTCTTTTTTAAATTATATCCTGGATAGTTAAGCATCTAACTGCATCTGTCTCTCTCCTTATTGTCCTTTAGTTGCTAAGTCGTGTCTGACTCTTTTGTGACCCCATGGACTGTAGCCCACCAGACTCCTCTGTCCATGGAATTTCCTAGGCAAGAATACTGGAGAGGGTTGCCATTTCCTCCTTCTGTGGATCTTCCCCACCCAGGGATCTCCTGTATTGGCAAGCGGATTCTTTACCACTGAGGCACCTGGGAAGCCCTTTTGCTCTCCTACTAGACTGTAAACCTCACGAAGATTTGTTTGCAGGGATTATTTCTGGCCTTGCCCATTGTTGTGTGGTCTGGCAGAGGGAAGACACAGTGCCTAGTCCAGGGCCTGGCATAGAGAAGGCACACAACAAATATTTGCTCAATAGTTGAATGAAAGCTTTGAGGTGGCAGGACTGGAGGCAGAATACTCACTGAACACAGGGTTAAGGCAGTATAGCTCAGTGCAATGCAGCAGGTTCCTGGGGCCCAAAATGTAGCCAACCCCAGAAGCTGGAGTCCCTGCTGCAGTGAACCTGGGTCAGCCCAGGACCTCCAGCCCTCTTTAGCACCCACCAGCTCTCCAAGGCCCTCTAGGATCACTTCTGTCTTCAATGGAGAATCTTAGGCTCAGATATTCACACACAGCCTCCCTGCACTTGCAGTAGCAGCAGTGTTCAAATGCTTCTTTTCGCTGCCCACAGAAGAATCCTCGGAGTGTTGGGACCGACCTTGGCACATCGGCTGGGATGCCTGGGGAGGCGGGGAGAGGCCCGTGTGCTCCAGCACGTATATGGCCGCCCTCATGGAGCAGGTCCAGGAGCACACAGCCCTGGATCTGACAGGTACCACGCAGCAGCTGCTTGATTTACAGCGGCTTGGAGGGAGAGGTTTCGTCTCCTGCTTTGAGAGCTTGAGTGCTTCGTATAAATATTTATGGGAGTCTGGGCCTCCATTAACCCCACCAGAGCCACATTTCACTTGTGACGTGGTGCTCGTGTGTGAATGCATGTGAAGGCCACTGCTCAGTACCCAACGTGTGCGTGTGTGGATGTGACCCACGCATATTTTGTGAGTGTATATACATATGCAATCAGTTGTGTTTCAATGCAAGTGTAAGTCTATACAGGCGTGTGGATAATGGTGCACATTCCATGCACACTGCCTAAGTGGGTATGTATGGGCATTTGGACAGGCACACACATGGGCATGGAGACATACCTGTGGGTCTGTGTGCAATGTACCTGCGTGTGCATACATGCAAGAGAATGTGTAGTAAATAATGCATTTGAATGTGTGTGCACCTATGTGCCTGCCTCAGTGTATGTAAGTGTGAATTACACACACGTTTCTGCAGGTGCCTGCATGAGACTGTAGGCACACCTCAGTGAGGGTCCAAAGCTCCCATATCATACTGGAAACAGCTTTGGTTCATCTATGAGTAATTCCATCAAAATTGCCTCACCTAGAGGCTGCTTCCTCTAGAAACACTTGCCCTGATCATTATGAAATAATTTTTGGAAAGTTGCATTGAGAACGGATAAAAGGTGAGAGCACTCTGACTAATTACAAAAAGCACCAGTGTCCCAAGCCTAACAATGCCCAAGTGGGCCTCCCCGCAACACACATAGACACACACACACCAAACACACAAGCACCATAACTTGCTGGCTCCTCCATGAAAGATTGAAATGGGCATCAGACCTGCAATGTCTCTCCCACCCTCTTGTGGCATTAGTCCTGCTGCATTTCCAAGGGCCCACTCCCCATCCCCTGTGCCTGGGCAGGGAGCCCTGTGGCTGGAGAGCATTACGTATACCCCCAAGAAAGTGACTGCCCTCTACAAAGAGAATTAGATAGGAAACTGTCCCGCACAAAGGCTATTTCCCACCAGTCCATACTTTTCCCTAAGCTCTACCCCCACTCCCCAGTGTTTCAGATAAGGCATAGTGGACTTATGGAGTTTGGTGGCAAAAAGACGAATTTTGGCATCAGATAGGTGGGGATTCAAGTCCTAGATCCTGCACTGGGTGACCCTGTGTAAGAGATGACTGCTCTGGGCCTATTTATCCATCCCTCACTGGTGTGGATATTAGCAGTCCACACTCAGAGAGTCAAGTGAAATGTCGTGATGGGATGTACCTCGTGAACTGGTCAGGCCTTACGTGTGCTACAATCGGCTTGCCCCTGGTCCCTGGAAAAGGACTAGTGTGCCAGGCTCAGATCCCCAGGACACAAAGGAGGGCAGATGCCAAGTCCTGCATCAGGAAGCCCTTTGCTGTCCCTGGACCAGACCAGGTCCATGCCCTCTCTGAGAAGAACAGAGATGCATGTAACCCCGGCAGTGTCAGAGCAGTGAACGAAACAGATCAGATGAAACTAGAGGACTTGCAAGTAACCTCAGGACAACCTCGGTTCCTGATTCCTGGTGGAGTCACAGGCCAGGCTCAATGTCCACCCACCCTCACCAGCTCCAAAATGGACACCGTCTAGCTTCCCACCCTTGTCTAATTACTGTAGGAAATACAAGCCCCAATAAAGGGCCCCAAGCTCCAAAAAACGAAAATACAACAATATAAATACTGCCTCTGTGGACTTCAGCTCTCTCTTCTCCCGGCAACTGGCTTCTTCCAGAAAGTTGCAGGCCTCCTCCCCCTGCCCCTGTGGTGGCCCCTCCAGTCTAAAGGATATCATCCTTTATTTATTTATTTTTTTTGATACCAACAAAAAGGAATGTGTAATGAGTGGCTGCTATTTCACATGAAAGTAACTTCACAGACAAAGAATGCAGAGAGGCAGATAAAACTGAGTCTGCTTCAGAACAAATCCTTATTAATAATGTAGCTGCTTTTCCAAATTGGAGTGGCAACTTCTCTCGTGTATTTAATTCCCTCCAAGTGAGAACAGTTAGCTCTGATTTTCTTATCTAAGTGCATCTTTTAAGATAATACGTGGAGGACAAGGGAAAAGGGTACAAGATATTAAGAACACATGTAAGGCACAGAAATGCATGTAGTGCACGGTGAAGGTGTGCAGGGCGGAGAGAATGGGGGCTCCTCGGGTGAAACGCGTGCTCTCCAGGGTCTGGGCACCTTGCTCCCAGAGGCAGGAAGTGGAGAAAGGGTGAAATTCCAACAGCAGCAGCATCTGCCTTCCCCAACAGGAGGCTAGTCCTCTGAGTCTGTAAGTACCAGCTGCTTGCGAGAATGGGGTACACCCTGAACGCAGGACTCTCCCTTCACTGCAATCTGGCACATCTCCCCCAAGTATTGTGCTGGGCACAAACTCGGGAGCAGCTTTTCTACCCAGACTGAATTCTACCAGGAGAGCTGCCGCCTGCTGCAAAAAAAAAAAACACTGTGATGGTTTTTTTTTTTTTTTTTTAACACGATGCGCCATGTGAGGACTTTTATTTTGGTGGGGGGAGGAGGAGCAGCACAAACCTCTAATCCTCCCTTCCTTACATAACAAATCCAAACACTGCTATCTCAGGGCTGAGAGGCCAGGCCAGCGGACAGCCGGCTGTAGAGGGAAGGGTTACGCAAGATGCCAGTTCTGGGTTTTCCTTTCTGAAAACAGAAGGGCTCAGAAGCGGGTTTTGCATCTGAAAGCCTGCAAGGGAACTAGTCAAATCTCTCAATCCAGCTGTTTTCTCCGGAGCCCAGAGAGAAAGAATTGGAGGAATGGGCTTGAGTGGCTGAGGATTTTGCATGGTGTGGCAGAAGGCGCCTCTCTAGATCACAGGAAAAAAAAAAAGCAAAATGACCATGCTGGGGGACCTGGTTTTGTTCTTGGCAGCTCCCACTGGGAGGCCCCCCTGGGTAGGGCACAGCCAGAGTGGGTGGGTGGGGGGCAGCTGGGCACCTCTGACAGGGAAGAGGGTTGTCCTGCCACAGAAATGCCCAGAGACCCTGGACTGACTGGAGGAAGCCTGGCTGTGCCGCAAAGAGGCGTCTGGGCTTAGGGTCCAGCCCCAGCTCTCCAGGGACCCCCTTTCACCACCACCAGCGGGCACCTCGCTCTAGATCCATCCCCAGCCGCCCGCCCAGCCGCTGAGAAAGATAGGGAGGGGAAGGGCCGGGTAGCGGGATCAGGCAGGCGGGAGCCAGAGCAGCTGGCCAGCGCTGCAGGCGCTGCGCGGAGGCTTCAGGGACGCCAGGCTCTGGCCTCCACTCCTCCCCGCACTTACCGGGCACCTCGGAGCCCGCTGCTATCGCTCTTCTCTGCCAGGCTGCGCCGGGATAAAGGGCAGAGGGGGGAAGAAAGAAAAGGAGGGGGAGGGGAAACGGAGAAATAAAGTTTTCTGAGATGATAATTTCCGCGGGAAGGGGTGAGGAAAGGAACAGGGCAAAGAAAGTAAGGACGCAGGAGGCTGTCGGGGAGAGCCGGTGCGGGGAGGATCCCCGGAAGCCGCCGGGCGCCTTCCCCAATCGGCCTCTAGGAAGGTTGGCGGCGGCGGCCCGTCCAACCAGCACAGTCTCCCTCGAACTCGCTAGATTCGGGGGTCGCAAGAGGGGACCCGCGCGCCCTACGCGCCCGACCCGCCCGGGGCCTCCCCCAGCCCCGGGCGCGGGCTGCAGCGGAGCCACTGTCGCGAGGCCCGCGTGTCTGTCTCGGCGTCTGTCCCCAAGGGCAGGCGCCAGCTGTCTGCGTGGGACCCGTGCTGGCGTGGAGGACTGCCGGCGTGGGGAGGATTTTTTTTTTCCTTCCCGGGCCTCGGAGGGTCGCGAGGAGCCCGCAGGCGGCGGGGAGTGGTGGGAACCGCAAGGAGCCTCCGGTCCGCAAAGCGCCGCCGGGGAGGGACGAGCCGAAGGACGTCGGGAACCGGTCGCTTTCCCCGAGCATCTGGGCGCCGGGTCTGCGTTGAGGCGGCGGGCCGGGACTTGCCTGCTGGACGAGCCCGCCCTAAGGCTCCCGAGGTCCCGCGCTCCTCCCGCGCGCTGCCCGCTCTGCCCGGCTTTCGCCTGCGTGCGCCCGGGCTGGTAGGTGCTCCGAAGATGGGTGGCGCAGGGAGTTACAATGTCTGCGACGGCATCAGTGTGGATGAGAGATGGGGATGTCTGTGTATCTGTGCGTCAGTGTGTCACTAGGACTGTGTCGTGGGACTGCCAGCTTCTCAGAGACGCACTTGGCCACTCTACACCGGCCTGAGCCACCGCGTTGTTCTGGAGGCACTGTGATGACATCGGTCGCTGGGTTGTGTCTGTGTCTGTGCTCTGGGGAAAGAAAACCGGTGCTTTGGAGTTTGCAACCCTCCCCAGCCTCCAAGGCTTTTCTGGCAGAGTCCAGGTGACTCTAGAGGTGGAGGGTGCCAGTCTGCTTGGGACCATTCCAAAGAGAGTCAAGTCAAGTCAAGTCTCCACCCCACGGAGTCCTGAGGATCCCGCCTGGTCCCACAGGGACACCTTTTCTGGTTTCTTCCAGAACTCCACCTGCCAGACCTTTTTTTGCCCTAAAGGGACAAGTGGGTACGCTTGTCCAAGTGGGGCACACTCTTACTCTGTGGATGTGCACTTGTGCACGCAGTTACCCAACTAATCATAGCCCTTTGCTCCTTCTGCTGAGCGCACGCGGGCAGTCACCCCACTGCCAGACTTCCATTCTCCCCTCAGCCAAAGCCTTCCCTGCCATGTACCTCTTTAGGTTGGTGAATGAACTGGGCCTTGGAATTTAACCCGAGCTAGGATCTTCGACTTCTGTCCTACTAAACAACACCACAGCACTGCTAAATGTAAATTACTGCTGGTATTTGCATCCTTACTGTAGGGATTTTTGCCCTTCTTATACCCTGGCTACCAATCCCAAATCTCCAGGGACTGGGCCAAAATCTATTCCCTGGTAGTTTCACCCTCTCCTTGGCTCTTTCCAGCTCTAGTCCCTGGCTGGGGTTCTACTTTCTGGGATTCCTGCATCTCCCCATTCAAGTACTAAAGCTCCACCTTAGGACCCGAGACTAGAAGGCTGAGTCTTCCGAATTGCAGATGCTGTGTCTAAGGAGATCAGAAATCCCATGGAAGCTGCTGTTGCCAAAGCAGCAAGAGAATTCTTCTGGAGGTAGTGGGAGGGCGGTGGTTACTACCCAGAATTATAGATGGGGTTCTAAGACGGCTGAGAGGGGCTTGGGACAACCTAGGCAGGTGACCTTGCCTTCTCTAAGAGTCTGGGTAAGGACAGGTTCTGGGACCACCTCCCAGTGAAGGACTTAGGGTCAGAGTCGCTGGCCTAGAATGATGCCCCAACCCCCTCCAACCCCTGGTTTAGGGAGTCATTGAAATCCTGTTTCAGTCCTTCTGGGGGCTGACCACTCCAGGCCCAAGTGGCAGCAAACAGGTTTGCAGGGACAGGCTTCCTGTCTGAAGGGTCTTCCACCCCAAGACCTCATACTAGATTCCACTTGCTTCTCTCCCTGTGGGGAGAAGGGGCTGGGCCTCCACTTAGAGCAGGCATTCTAGGGCAAATCTGGTTGCCCCCAGCCGATGCACCAGGCTGGACATGGCAGGGCCAGCGAGCCTGATTGCCAGAAATACCCTGTTTCCCCATCAGGGTGACAACTCCCAGCTTCCTGGTTTTGGCCAACCTCAGAACCAGTAGGCTAGCAGGCCAATCCTGGTGCCCAAGCCTGAAAGCTCCGCCAAAGTGGCATGGGCCCCCTCTCTGCTCACGAACACCGGCTCCTGACCGGTGTCTATACCTAGGGTGAGAAGCAGAAAACACATTTAAGGCTCAGGTACACACACACTCACACACTCAACAGAGAGGTCTGCCCAGACTTGGGCTGTTTCTCCACCGGCCAAGGAAGGGGTGAGAGTGCCCCTCAAATTGGATCAACTCTTGAAGAGGCAAGAGAAGAAAAGTCAGGCGAACGCAGAATCCTCTAAATAAACACCATTTCCATGGTTTTAATAAGCAAAATAGGAAACCATTTTAATAACCAAAAAACAGAAACCAGTCTGAATAAAACTACAATAGACTAGGTTTTAATATTTTCATATCATAAGCAGGGTTTGAAATTGATCCCTTATTGTACATGAAATAAAAACAATTTCTGTTGTGGCAAATTTGATTTCAACACAGTTGAATCTGTAAAAACCGAAGCTCGTTTCCAATGCAGGACAAATATCCACAATATTTAAAACTGCAAGCACCATGCGGTTCATACAATCTTGTTATTACTGTTAATTTATCAACTAATACAAACTCAAAAATGCATCCGGCCAGCAGCGCCAGCAATTTCAAATGAGAACTAAAAAATACGCTTCCATTTTGGTATTTTTGTCAGTGCAACTTAAATCCTCTTACTGACCTGCAGGGGAGAAAAAAAGTAATAATAAAGAAAAACACCCAGATCTTCCCTGTAACTACTATACAACTGAAGGGGTGGGGGAGGGGGTAACACCACCAATAACTCGCCCGCCATCTCCAAAGCAGGGAAAGAAAACACACGTAACATATAGATCTAAAGAACGCACTTGAAAGTTGCAAAATGTCTTGCCAGTGTTGGGGTTTCTGGTACTTTCTGAGTGTGGCAGTAGGTTCAACATAAGTTGGGCTGTCCGGGCTGGTGAAGCCGATAGCCCTAGGAGCTCTTTGGCCCCAGCAATGAGTGCCGGCCTGGAGGGTTTCGTGGGGACCCTGGGAGTGATTCTGGTTGCACTAAAAAGCAAACAAGACCTGCTTTCCCTCCTTTTCTTGTTAGGGGTGTCAATTGAGCCCTAAGACCAGCTGACAGGAAGGCACTCCTGTACCTCCCGAGTGTGAAACTCTGCACACCCTGGTACTCAGCAACTGCCCTGCCCTGGCACTCAGGAACTGGGACCCCAGTCCTCCTTCTCCCATCAAAAACAAAATTGAAAACAAACTCGGAGGAAGAGAGGACCAAAGGGGGTGGGGGACGGGGAGACAACATGCAACTTCCAAGGGTGCCCCAAGACAAAGTTGTTTTCTGATGCAAATACCCAGAACTTTTTTTTACTTACAAAAGAAAAAAAAAATGCCATAATAATAAACCCAAACAAAGACACTCCACTTGCTGCCACGTCCTCTAAGCGGTTTGGCGGGGCGGGTATTTACAAGCCGACAGCCGATAGACTGCAACCGGACAGGCGGCCGCCCGCCGGAGTTTCCGAACTGCGATCCTTCTCACCCAAAGAAAACAAGGGGGTTATGATCCATGATCAACAACATGCTAAAGTTAAACAAGAAAAATGGTACAAAATAGAAATTATTACCATACATGTCCAGCATGCAGGATTAATATTTTTAATGCAGATTTTCGTATTTTTTTCTATATAATCGAGCAGGCAATAAAATTGATGAGATTTGCGCGCAGAACGTCCTAACTGAGGCCCGCGTCTCGGGGCTGAAAGCCAGTGTTCTCCGGACCCAGGACAGAGAGGTCCGCCTCTGTCCTTCCTTCGCTCAGCCTCGCCTCGCGCCTGCCGGAACGGGCCGCCAGGGTCCCTTCTCCTTTCCTCTCCTCGCTGCTCTGTTGCTGGGCTGGATTACGCTCCGGACTGAGGCAGCTGCCCCGGCTTAACGCGCAAAAGTTCAGGAAGCCAGGAGTCTCCAGACGGCCTTGGCGACTCCTCGCGACTATGCCTTGCCGCCCTCCAGCCTGGAGAAAAGTTGCTCTGGGACTTCCCACCCCCTTGCCTCTCTCTGGCTCTGCTCGAGTCTAGGAGGCGGCGCTGGCGCGCGCCGCGCTCGATTTGGCCAAGGTCCCCTGCCTGCCCGCGCGCCCTCCCGTCGCCCGCGTCCCGCGCGCCCTTCCTCCCTCCAGTCGAACAGGTCAAGGCTGGGGCCGTGGCAGGGACAGGGTCCGGGGGAGTCCGGGGCTAGGGATACGGGACGGGGGAGTCCGGGCCGGGGCAAGGGCGGGGGCCGGGAGCGGCCACGACTCACAGAAAGAACTCGGGAGAGGAGGGGCTGTCGCTGGTGGAGCCCGCCTCCCTGAAGCCGGAGTTGGCGAGTTTCTCGCACTTGACCTTGTAGGCGTCTCTTTCGCGGGCCAGCCGGGACACCTCCTGCTTAAGCTGCTCCACCTGCTGAATGAGCTGCGTCTTCTCATTCTCCAGGTGGTGTTTCTGCTGGACGCGTTTATACCTGCACGACTGGGCGTAGCCCCGGTTCTTCAGGGTCCGCCGCTTCTGCTTCAGGCGGATCACCTCGTCCTTGGTGAAGCCCCGCAGGTGGCGGTTCAGCTCGCGCACGGACATGGACACGAGCTGGTCGTCGGAGAAGCGGTCCTCCACGCTGCCGCTACCACCAGCCGCCGTCGCCGCGGCCGCCGCGTGCGGGCCAGGCCCGGGGTGGCTAGTGGGCAGCTGCTGCGCGGGACTGGCCGCGCTGGACGGCGGCGGCGACGCTTGGTGGTGGTGGTGATGGTGCGGGTGCGCGTGCGGGCCCAGCTCTTCGTGAGCCACTCCGGGGCCGGGGTACGCGTGGTGCGGATGTGGGTGGTGGTGGTGATGGTGATGGTGCGCGCCGCGGAAGCCGTCGAAGCTCTGCAACGGCTGGGGCACTGGGTGCGAGCCTATGAGCGCCTCCACCGCGTCCTCGGGCGTCAGGTTGAGCGCCTCGGGGTTCATCTGCTGGTAGTTGCTCGCCATCCAGTACAGGTCCTCAAGGTGAGTCTTCTGTTCAGTGGGGCTGAAGCTGGGCGACGAGGGCACCGAGCTGCACGGCGTGCTGAGCGGTGTGGACGACACCGAGCCGGCTGGCTGCAGGCGCGTGCAGGGCCGGCCCGGGCGCTCCGCGCGCCCCAGCGGCTCCTTCTTTACGTCGAACTTGAGCAGGTCGAAGTCGTTGACGTACTCCATGGCCAGCGGGCTGGTGGGCAGCTCGGGCCCCATGCTCAGCTCCGCGGCCATCGCTGACGCGAGGCGCAGCCGCCGCCGCCGCCCGGGAAACTTTGCGGCCGGCCGGGACGCGCCGAGCCGGGAGCTGGGGCGAAGAGCGGTGAGCCCGAGAGGCGAGGAGCCGAGGGCGCAGCGGGCCGGGGCCGCCGGCCAAGCCTTTGTCTGGGGATGCGGCGGCGCGCCGGAGAATCCCGAGCCTGCCTGCGCCGCCCTAGAGCTCGGGGCTGTGGCCGCGCCGGGGCCGGGCAGGGCCGGGAGTGAGTGGAGAAGCGAGCGGGGCGCGCGGCCGGGCGGAGGGGAGGCGCCGGGCAAGCGCCCGCGGCTCGCTCTCTAGCTCTCTTGCTCTTGGGCTCTCTGGATCGCAGCCGCTCGCAGCCCGGCGGTGCAGCTGTGCGGGATCCGGCGCCGCTGCTGCCTTTTATCGCCTCCCTGATGTCACCGGGGCGCGGGGGCCCGGGCAGCCCGGCGCGCTGGCCAATGGCTGCACGGGCCCCGCGGCCGGGCGGCGCAGGGCGGGGCGCGCCTGACAGCTCCTCCGCCCCCCGAGTCAGCTGACTGGCGGCGCGAGCAGTCGGAGAGCCGCCGAGGCCTGGCGGAGGGCTGAAGCCGAGAGGGACCGCCGGCCCGGGCCCAGCCCCCACCCCACCCTCTCGGTGTCCCGGCCCCCGCCCGCTCGCCTTCGGTGCGCGCCCCCCTCCCTGCCCCCGGCCGGGCCGCCACCTCCACCCCTTCCTTCGTGCGCTGTCCTCCCTCTTTACCCTTGGTTCCCCCAACCCGTGTCCCCCAAGCCACAGAGGCTCAGAATGAGCGCCAGGACGACACCTCTCGAGTCCATTGTTCCCAAGCGTCCCCTGCTCGGTGGGAGATGCTCCGTGTGCCGAGCGGCCGCGTGTGTGCAGTGCGTGGCTGTGTTTCTGCAGGTCTGCGCATATTTGTGTGTTAGGGTGGCGGGGTTGGGACTCCAAGAGTTATGTTCAAATCCAACTCAGTCTCAGGGGACCCTCCTCGAGGCCAAGCGGGAGCCGTCCCCCTCCTGGCGGGTGCGGTGGCCGAATCCTGAGATCGGCCTCGGTTCCCCACACACCCCACCCACAAATGCACGAGATGAAGGGAGCAGGGGAAGAACTGGTCCAAAGGTTCCGAAGCTCTCTCCCCAGCCAAACGCGGAGAATCCACTGAGTTCTCCATGCTGGGCACTGAGGCCAGTGCAGGACGGTGCTCCGGGTGGCTCCCGGCTGCTGGGAAACCGGCCCTGTTTTTGTTTGAACGTTTTGTAACGATTAAGCAGATCCCGGCGTCAGCCGGAGAAGGAGAGGCTCAAACAGGCATAAAGTGCGACTCCAAGTGGCCACTGTGCGCAAAGACGCGCCGAATCGCGGGGCCCGCAGCGGGAAGGCTAGACTGACCACTCGGACCTAGCTGGGTCTTCCCAACCGGCCCAACCCAAGGCGACCCGGAACGTAATCTGTGTGTGCACCGGAGCCCAAGACAGTTTCTTCTTGAGCCACACACAGGTCCTCAGTTCGGTCCTCGGACTCAGCCCCGAGTTCCGCGCTGATCTCCCCTCATGAAACTCGCCCTCCAGCTCCGGGGGTCAGGGGTCGGAGGAGCAGGGAGGGATGCCTGGAGGCGGCTCCTTGCACGGGAAGGTCCTAGGCCGAATTAGAAGGATGGCCGAAAGCGGAAACGCCACTGCGAGGGGCCCCAGGGTTGTCCGATGAGAAACCAACCCCGAGCGCAGACGGAGACCCCTGAGCGCACCACACTGAAGCATCCATACAGTGCCTGAGCGCTGCGCACCTTCTCTATCGGGTACAGGGTGGCCCGAAATATGAGCTCTGGAGACCCCGGCCCGGGCGCAGAAGCCGGATAAATCGCGAATTCGCTGTAACCGGAGACACGACCCGCCTCCGGCGTCGCCTTCTGCTCTTCGGCTTTGCGCGAGTGCAGCGAAAGACAGGAGAAGCGCGCACTGGGTGAGTGTGTCCTGGCCGCCGCCTATGCAGGATCCCCGTTCCCCCTACCCCACCCCGCCGCAAGACCGACGCCAGGATCGGGTGTGCACGCTCATGCGGCGACGGCCAGACGTGGTTTTTTAAGTGTGCGAAGGTAAAATATTTGCCTCCAGTCAATTTTGAAAACTCTGTTCTCTTGCGCCCCCGGTAAGACTGGAGTGAGGTGTGACCCTGGGCCGCCTATTTTTAATAAAATTAATATATTTGAACTAAAACTGGGACTGAAAGGTTTGGGTCAGCAGCTGTAATGCTGGAAGAGCCAGTCTTCAGTCCTCTACGCGAAGCATGCTCTCCGCAGAAACGATTAGGCTTTTTCCCAGGAGAGTCCGGGCCAAGCCGCCGCCCCGCCCCTGCTCGAAGGTGGGCGCTCCGGACACGCACCCTGCGGGTCCCTGCCTCGTTCTCCTGCAGCCAGAGCGCACTCAGATCGCGGCTCCGCAGGGTGACTGTTCGAGGCTACACTGGGTCGGCCTTCTCGGATCTATGCAGACTATGGCTCAGGCTCCTGGCGGCCAGAGCCGGACACACGCACTGGGCTCTCCCGGTGCCACTGATCCTATCCGTCAGCTCCCTCCTTCGCGCGCACACTCTGGCCTTCTGCGAGAGCACTGAGGCTGCCCGGCCGGTCTGGGCCCTCCTGGTAGACCCTCGGGTCTGTCTGACCCTTACTGTCGAGGACCCAACCTGAGTATCAGGAGTGTCCCACGTCGAGGCCCGAGGATTCCTTCCCCCGCAGCCCTCTGCGTTCTAGCCTCCTGCTCGCTTACGGTCATCCCGCGCGCTCTCCAAGCGTCTAGAACTCGGGCTTTGTCCGGGCGGTCGCGTTCCTCTTTGTCCCTGAGCCTCTGTCTCCCGTTTCGGTCCCTCCCTTCCCCTGGGCTCTGGCTTAGCTGTCTCTGTACAGTTTAAGATCCACCTTCCCCAATACCCAGTCCCTCCTCTATCCACCCTGCACCCAACCACCTCCACCAAAAACTTGGAAACTGGATAAAAGTGAAGCAGACCGTCGTGTTACTCCGGAGTGAAAGCCAATGCAGAGCAGCCGACCTCACGGGGCAGCCCGGCCTCCCCACCCTGGCTCCTGCTGCACTCTGCCGCGGGGTCGCGGCGCCCCAAATCCTAGTGGCCTCTTTCCCCTGCCAGCCAACGCGGGTGCCCCTTCTCCGAACCCGGCGCGCGGGAGGTGGGGGGTAGGGTTGTAGGGATCAGCGCGCGGGGATCCCCATCAAGGCGTACCTGGAGGCTACACCCCATCTCTGAAAGGTGAGTGGGATAGGGAGTGGGGGAAAGAAAGGAATAAAATAGAAGGGCTGATGGGACTAGTGGAGAGTCCAGAAGGAGACGTGAAGGGAAGGAGGCCAGGAGACACAGAAGCAATGCGCTCGCCGAGCCCAAGCCTCTTTTGAAGGAAAGCCAAGCAGGACTGGTGGCGGCCAGAGACCTCTTCTGAACAGTTTGCTGTCTCTAACCCCGCAAACTCTAATTCTGAAGTTTTCACCCCCTTCTCCCTACCCACCCCAGGTGGGGTCAGGAGCGATGCGTTCTGAGCGCACCACCTTGGGATTCTTCAGGTTACAGATGGTGATCAAGGAGGCTGTGCGCGTCCGAGCCACAGCGGAGCCTCCGGGCACCGGAGTGGGGATGGGCGAAAAAGTTATTCCTTAAGGGGACTGCATGTCCACCGCCTTCTGCCGGGTCCCAGGTTCTCGGCGCGGCTCCCTCCGCCCCTCCCCAACCCATCCGCTAACCCAAGAGTGGCCCGCGCGCTCTCTAGTGCGCCTCCAACCCTGCGCGGCACTCCCCGCAGCCGCGTTCAGCCCCAACGTGCACCGTACACTGATTTCCAGAGGGCTGCAGGTGTTTGGTGTGGGAGTGGGCGTCTCTGTGCGTGCCTGAGTGCAGTGGGAGGCGGTGCGGGAGGGGGGGGTGTGTGTGTGTGTGTGTGTGTGTGTGTGTATTGGGTAGGGAAGCCCGGCACAGGGAATGCTTCGAATCACGGAACCGGCAACTCCGCGCCTCCGTGCCAAGTAGGTTGCAAGATTGTACTATCCCGGTCGCCAATCGGAAGCCAGTGTTCCCAAGGTGCGTTGTGCCCGGGAGGTACCTGAGTCAGGGGACCACCCACCCCCCCCCACCCACCCCCCCACCCCCCCGCCCAGGCTTCTGCCTTCTGCGTTTGCATCTCCCAGATATCGGATCACCTGTCTCTTCCAAGGAGCCCTGAAATCTCCCCTACGTTTTTCGAGGCCCATTGGGAAGAGGAGAGTCCTTCGCTGGCACTCCCTCTGAGTTTCCCCAGGTCTTTGGCTTCCAAGAAGAGGTAGCAGATAATTCTCCCTTCCTCTTCCTCTTTCCCAAAGGCAGCTGTCATTTCCACTGTTCCCTGCTGCACACAGTGGCCATTGAATTCCAACCCAATGCTTCCTAAAAGGCATTCTTGGGTTTCTGGGTCTTGGTGGCCTTATGCATCCAAAGGACTTAGTGGATTCCAATAAGAAGCCAGAGTTACCCCAACTCTGCAGAGCCTTTTCCTAGCTTCCTTCCCTAGGGACAGGGACTCCCCCACTCCCCCACGACCCAGACTCATGCTGGGAATGGAAATTTATCATTTAAACTGTTTTACCTGCTTCTTTTTACTTCGTTTTAATGTGAATTCTAGAAGATTTTAAATTACATCTGTGGCTTATATCTTCTTCTTTTTGGACAGCACTGTGTTAGATGACCACTGGGCAGTATGGCTTCCAAGTTGCTCCGTGATGTCTGACTCTTTGCAGCTCCTTGGACTGTAGCCCACCAGGCTCCTCTGTCCATGGGATTTTTCAGGCAAGAATATCGGAGTGGGTTGCCATTTTCTCCTCCAGGGGATCTTCCCAACCCAGGGATCAAACCCACGTCTCCTGTGTCTCCTGCATTGCAGGCAGATTTTTTTACCCACTGAGCCATCAGGGAAGCCCCACTAGCTTCCAGTATAGATGGGATATTTAATAATAATATCCACACCCATGTGTACAGAGATTCTGAAAGCCTTTATCCTTCACTTTTTCCTTCAGTCCTCACATCTCTATAATGTAGGGACTATGATTATCCTTGTTTTACAGAGATAGGTAGGCAGGTAGGTAAATACAGATGTATAGCAGTGTCCAAAGAGTTTTATTAACTTGTTCAGTCCCCACAACTGCCCTTGGAGATGGGGAGGATTATCACCACTCTACACAAGGAAGGAGGCTCAGAGAGGTAAGTGGTTTCTTTAGCAACACAGAGGTGACCAGCTGGAGCTTCAGGCCCTGAGTCCAGTACCCCGAACACTAGGAAGCCCGTGGTCTTGACTTCGACTGGGTGGCAACCCGGGAACGCAGCGTCAGCACCGTTCTTCAGCTGCTCTTTGGGTCAGGATTTCCAGCTTCCCAGAGACCTGGTGGTTCCTTTCAGGTCACAGCTGAGCCTCTAGACCTTGCCAAGTCTCTGCTGAGAGCTCAGTTATCCAGGCAGTGATGAACATGTCCGTCCTCTGGCCAATGGCAAACATCCTTGAGCTCACTCTTGCTCTCTTCCCTCTTCCCTGAGGGATGGGGCTAGAGGATGGAGGTTAGAAACTGGGGCAAGATACAAACCAAAGGGGAGAGAGTTTGCAGAGTCTTCTCCAAGCTCCTGTCCTTTGGTAAAGGACAGCCTGACCTCTAATCATGGCCTTGATCCTTCATCCTACCTCTGTCCTGTGTTGTACCATCAGCCTGTTTGGCCGTCAGCCCCCATCCATCCATCCCTATGGTGGTGGCAGAATGGGGGGAGATAGCTCGAAGTTCACTGTCACTTAAGGCCAGTGAGGAGGACCAGGAGGCCTCCTCCCTGCCCACTCTCTCCCCAAGACCCGGAAGGACAGCATTAGAGATTCTAGAGCCTCATCATTGCTCTCCAGAGCTGGGTCTTTCATCCCTTACTTCCCAACCATCGCTTAAGACCTTAGTTTCTGTGTCCAATGCCTTCACCCTCATCCAAGCTTTTGCTTAGATAACTACAGAGGTCTTGGCTCAGACTTTCATTTTCTCCACAGTGTAGTAGAACCAGGTTTCATGTGAATCTGATTATTCTAACTTCACCCCTCCCCTGGGTTTAATTACAGATTCCTTCGACACTTGGACAAAGAACTAAACTCCTTAGCATGGGCTTCAAGCCCTGAATGATTTATCTGCTCTTGCCAACTTCTCCCACCTCATCCCTCACTGGACCTGTCCCCCACAAATGCTCTAAGTACACTTCTGTAAGCCCTGCCATAGCCCAAGCTCTGTCTTCCACCAGGCGTTTGCACTTGCCATTCCCTTGCCAAAAATGAGCCAGTCCCTTGGTTCTGAAGGCCTTAGACGAGGTAGTCTGTTGTGGCTCTTAACCTTAGAGGGACTTGTGATGCAGCTGGGAATGGTGGTGGAGAGACAAGTCCAGGAGTCAGAGCAAGATTGTGGTCACTCTGGGGGAAATAGACACACTAGAGTCACGTGGCAGGGCCCCCCTCGATTCCTTCCCTCTCCTAGCTGAATTGGGGTTGACCTCACGACCTGGTTGTCAGGTTTGAGCTAGGCCTTAGGAGATAATACCAGAAAGGTCAAGGAGAGGCTTCGGTCAACTCAACCCAATGTCTTTCACTTGAGAAAACATGTTGCAAACCCAGATTCCTGACTACAGCCCGGCTTTATGGGTCTACGTGAAACCCAGGTATTTGCATTTTCATAAGTTCCCTAGGTGATTCTGATGTTTGAGGTCCAAGAAACACGTTTTGAGAAATTGTGTAGAACTGGACCATGAGATCCTAGAGAAAAATGCTGTGATGGAGCTATCTCTAGGTCTCTTACCAGGAGGGACAGGATTACAGTTGTGGAAGAAAGGAAAAACGGAAAGAAAGAAGGAAGAGAGAGAGACAGAAAGAAAGAGAGAGAAAAAGGAAGGAAGGAAGAATGAGGGAAGGGGGGAAGGAGGGAAGGAAGAAGGAGGGAATTAACAAGTAGACAAACACAGATGCTTCCTTGCAATACGATATCTCAGAACCCTCGGGCTTTTCCTGAATGCCCTTCTCCTCTCCCATAGTTAACAATCATTCCTAAACCAATCCTTACCCTTCCTCTTTAGAGCAAGGACCAAGTCAGGAGAAATCTGGTTGATCTGAGCGATTCCATCCCACTGACCTCCCCTCTTCCCATCTCCTCTACCTGGATGTTCTTCAGGAGTCCAGGACTCTAGCTTCCCACCACATTCTCATCAGCTTGGAGAGTAAGCTTCTGGGCACAGGGGAAGTTGTGTGGCACCTTCTCATGGCTGGAAACTGCTGTCGAGGGCTGATGAAAGGAATAATATTGTCTGACTGCATCCGGAGCCCATGCTTATTTCAGCCAGGAGTGACAGTGGTTGCTCCATCTCTTTCTTCCCTTTCTTCTTTCAAAAATGAATTATACAAGATATACAAGCCTACTTTCTCATTGTAAAAAATGCAACAATGTAGTTTTAACATCTATGTCTAGAGCTACCACTCACTTTTTATTTTTACTCAGCAACTTCTTTGTCAATACATCGAGATCTACTTCTTTCTTTTTAACTAATGCACAACAATTTGTCCAATGGATGCTCTGTAGTTTTTTATCCAGTCTTATATTTATGGACATTTAAGCTCTTTTCCATCTTTCACAGTTGCAAACAATGCTGCAACAAATTGCTTTTACATGCTCCTCTTTGCATGTGTGCAAGTGTTTCTCTGCAATAGATAGGAATGAAATTGCTGGATGGAAAGAAAGATGACCACATTTGTAATGTTAACATGCAAATTAGCCTCTAAGAAGATTGGCCCTTTGGAATTTTCCACCAGAAATATATGAAAGTAACCTGTTTCCCCACAGCCACACCACCAATGGATTTTATCACAGTTTCTCATTTTTTGTCTCAGTTCCACTTATGTCCATTCTGTGACTAGTACTGGGAGATGAGGCAAAGGAATGGGCATGGCTTCTTTCTTCCCCTCCAGGGAGCTGCAAACCCTGCCATTGCAGATGGAGAAGTGTTGTGATGATGCATCTATAATGCAGGCAGATACTCAACAAATGAGCCCTTGGAGGGGATTAGGGGAAGGGTTGGCTATAAGGCTGCACTTAACTAAGGCTTTGAAGGCTGAGCAGAAATGTATCATAGATGTACAGGGAGATCCAGGGGTAGGCCTAGCCCAAACAAAGACATGGAACAGAGGTACCATCTCAGGCATTTGGTGGGCTATTTCAGAGAGGCTATTTCAGGAGCCGACACTTGAAAGGCCTTGAGTGCCATGCCAGAGTCAGACTCCAGTCATAGCTAGAAGATCATCCAAATGGGGAGGCTTTTTTTTTTTTTTCGTTTGTTTCACTGTTGGACACATCATAGGCACTCAGTAAATATCTGTAGAAATTAAAAAGAGCATCCCAAAGGTTTAAACAACATGCTTGATTTCTTATTTATCTCTCATGGAGACAAGGTGCTCTCCGTGCCCAGGACTGGGAGTCTGGCTCCATTCTAGACGCTGGAGAAACGGCATGGACAAGTGCGGCTCAGGGATCCCTCCCTCGGTCTCAGCCCCCCATCCCAGCCCCACGCCAGGTCCCTTTCACCTCTGCCCATTAGAGATTGCTTTTGGTTTCTGTGTTGACAACCCTGTTTCTGTGTTTGGAGCGACTGTTCAGTGCCATTTCCTGATTTAATATCAGAGGCAGCACGGAGCAAGGATGCACAGTTAGCAGTTTTTGCTCCAAGTATTTTTCAAGTTCCCTTTTGATGTAAGGGTTTGGTTTGCAGCTTCCCTGATCTTGCTGAGCAGGGAGGGAGAGATGGCGGCTGAGGCTGGGAGCCTGAGGTGGGAGGAGAGGAGGGGACCCAAAGAAGATTCATCCTGTCCAGCTGAGCTGAGAGACACCAAGCTCCTTTAGTTCCTTTCTAGAAAGGGGAATGGCCGAGGGCTCAGCAGAGACAGAGGGACGGGTTAAAGGCTCTGCTGGCAAGGCTGCTGTCACCTTTCTGTGTGGCTGTCCTGGGCTTCCCCAGTGGCTCAGAGGTAAAAAATCTGCCTTCAATTCAGGAGACCCTGGGTCGATCCCTGGGTTGGGAAGATACCCTGGAGAATAGAATGGCAACCCACTCCAGTATTCTTGCCTGGAGAATCCCATGAACAGAGGAGACTGGCAGGCTACAGTCCATGGGGTCACAAAGAGTCAGACATGACGGAGGGACTAATACACACACACACACACACACACACAGATGGGCTTCTCTGGTGGCTCAGTGGTAAAGAATCCACCTGCCAATGCAGGAGACGTGGGTTCAATCCCTGGGTCTGGAAGATGCCCTGGAAAAGAAAATGGCAACCCACTCCAGTATTCTTGCCTGGGAAATCCCACAGACAGAGGAGCCTTGTGGGCTACAGTCCATGGGATCACAAAGAGTTGGACATGACTTAGCGACTAAACAACAAATGCATACATGCTTTGTCACAAAAACAAAGGATAAAAGAGCTTAAATAAGCGAGTGTGATGGGATTCAAAATACCTGACAATGAAAATAACATTGGTTCAAAGAAAAATTTAGGCCAGATAGAGCTCCCATAGAAACTCAGGTTATTTTAACTGAGCATCTACCATGCACAAGGCCTTCTGCAGGACTAAGTCGGGGGACAGACGGGAACTCATCTTCTGGTGAAAACATTTTTTTTCACTATGCTATGGTCGATGCAGTGATGGAAGCATGGACTGTGCACACACATATACACATACTCACATTCACACATACATGCACACGCACACACACAGGCTTGAAAGCAAGACATGGAGAGAGACTGGAGTCCCTGAAGGCCTTGACCCCCCACCTATAGGCACCCCTGTGACCTGTTGTTGGGTCTCCTATTTATCTCCATTGCAGCCACTTCTGGGAGGGACATGTCCCCTGACCCTCTGGGTCCTTGGGGAAAGGGACAACTGTCGGATTAGACACACAAGAGGTTTACTGGGGACACACCTGTGAAGGATGAGGGAGCAGGAGGAGGCAGGGGGAGCTTCCGACAGAGGCAGACCTGACACCTAGGAGAGGGGAGGGGCGAGGAGGGAGGGCAGGAGAGGGGAGGAGTGCAGACCGCAGCCCTGTTCTAGAAAAGGTTCAACCAGGCTGGTGGGGCATTCCTGGGACAGTGCCTCACATCTGGTAGGCAAGGGCCAGCCGGCATCACCCCTGAGCTCCATCACTGGCTGACAGCAATGGGGAGGAAAATGTAACCTCAGCTTGAGCACCCGGAGGGGTGGAGGCTGGGGCTGTCAGTCACCCCTGCTCCCTGCAGCAATCTCTCCCGAAGGAGACTTAAGGAGAGCATTTCTATGGCCACCACATCGTCCTTCTCCCTCCCAATCAGGGCAAGACCTCCCCAGGGCAGGAAACTAACAGCAGCAAGCATCTTACTCTTTTCTACCTGTGAGGGGCCACACCACATCTAGCCTGCATCATCTCAGTAATTCAAGGTAACCTTATGAGATAGTAACTTTTATCACCCCCAGTCCAGTATTCTTGGGCTTCCCTGGTGGCTCAGCTGGTAAAGAATCAGCCTGCAATGCGGGATACCTGGGTTCAATCTCTGGGCTGGGAAGATCCCCTGGAGAAGGGAACAGCTACCCACTCCAGTATTCTGGCCTGGAGAGAATTACATGGATTGTGTAGCCGATGGGGTCACAAAGAGTCAGACACGACTGAGCGACTTTCACTTTCAATCCATTTTATAGACCTTGAGACTGAAGCTCAAGTAAACAAAATCACTTGCCAGAGGCTATAGCTAGCAAGGGACAGGAAGAAGATTCAAAGTCTATTTGACTAACCACTGCGCTAGGCTGCTTTGGCCAGAAGGAGACTTGGAAAGGGTAAACGGGAAGCCCATATCTCTCTTTCTGCTGATCCTTGAGCTGTGTTAACTGCACCAGCCCCCAAGAAAGCCCCTCACGTCTCATCAGGGACAATACCAGCCCATTCCTTGTTGGTGCTGGGGTACCAACATCCTGCCAATCAGCTCCAAACAGAAAACCCAGAATGCTCACCTGAAGTAGGCACTCTCCAGCAGCTGCATATGTCTTTTTTTCCAGCATCACCTCCTCCAGGAAGTCCCCCAACTGGTCCATTATTCTATAGTACATTTTATTGACCTCCACCCTTGCGTTTATCACACTGTGTCCAAAGTTCCTGTTTTATCTGTTTCTACCATCTAAACCGGGATTGCCCAGGGCCCGAACCAGGTCTAAGTCATATTGGGGTCCCTAACAACCAGAACATGGGGACCGAGAACTGGAGAGGTGACAACACATAGAAAGGATGCTCTGATACATGAAGACTGGTCCAGGGCATCAAGAAGACTGTCTTGGAGGATATGGGCCCCTTTTCCTGAGGACCCATAGCTTTAGCCTTGAGGGGTACAGTCTGCACTCCCCAGCCTGGCCACCAGGGGCCTCATCAACCCTCATGTCAGCTCCCAGCTTCTCTGCAGTAAATCCATCCCTCCCACCGAGGCCCAATCATCTCTGAGGGCCCAGGCTCTGGCCCTCCAAGACCTCAGCATCTGCTCAGCCACCAGTAGCCCAGTGGGTAGCCCCAGCCAAGGAGGAGAGTTATTTTTATTTATTTCTTCTTAATCATGAACTTAATTTAGCTGCTAATCAGGTTACCATGGTGACTTGCACTAGATTTATAGCAGTTTCCTCAAGCGCCTTTTTTGCACTCTTTGGGTAAATGAATAAAATTTGGGTGATGAGCAAAGCACATAAATATTGGGTGTCCTAGAAAAAGGTCAGATGCTCCCGTTTTGTATTTGCCTGTCACCTGGCTTGGCATATTTAAGAAAGATCCAGAACTCTGGGTGGTCCCCAGGTTTCTCTCTTCTGCCTTCCCTTGGAGGCCATCAGTGGATCTCTGTGCCAACCAGGTAAAGTCTGAGCTTTTTGCCTCGCTTTCAAGGTCTGCCCTTCCAGCCCCACTGCCCTACAGCTCTCCCTTCCTCTCCCCTGTGCAGCTCCCCTTCCAGCCCCACTGCCCTACAGCTCTCCCTTCCTCTCCCCTGTGCAGCTCCCCTTCCAGCCCCACTGCCCTACAGCTCTCCCTTCCTCTCCCCTGTGCAGCTCCCCTTCCAGCCCCACTGCCCTACAGCTCTCCCTTCCTCTCCCCTGTGCAGCTCCCTACTGGCTGGCGCCTCTGTGCCCTTGCCTGTGCTGTGTTCAGGCTGCTTTCAGAGACATCTCTTCTGTCTTGGGAGTGATGGTGGCCTGGCTCACCTTGGGATCACAGCCTGGTATTTGAGGACACCTTTGAACCCTCTTATTGGTTTCAATACCACCCTGGCAAGGGTGCAGATTATCATGCTGGCCAGCCAGGAGCGCAGGACAGGGAGACAGCAGGGAAAGGAAATGAGGAGCTGGCATTTTGACAGTTTTCTGTATTTTGCAGTCTGGAAGGCTCATCTAGTGTTCCATCCCCATGGTTGGGGTGGGGAGAGGAGGGGACATAGTTCATCTCCCCTCATCCCATGGGCTCAGAGGCACTCCCACCTTGGGACAACCAGAAGCCCCCTCCCCACCCACAGGTGCCCAAAAGGGACACTGTCTCCAGGCTGGAGGCCACAATTTCCAGGTTTCCCCTGAGGATCTCCAGGCTGGCTGCCAGTCAGTCCTGGGATCAGCCATAGTCCATTACTGAGCGAGTGCCCAGGGCTCGAGGCAGCAGGGGAGCGACCAACACTGGCGCCAGGAGCACCTTTCACCATTGTCTTGGCCTTCGTTATCAGCCCAACAGGAGACCACTCAGGGGACCTCCTCTTAGCTTGCAGGAGGAACAGATCCAGCCTGTGCTGTAGCCCAAGCTGTAGGCAAGGCTGTGTGAGCTCCTTGGGTTACCACCCCTCTCTGAGCCTCTCTTCCTTTATCTGGAAGATGGGGTTGCAGTCATGGCAGATGTGCTGGCATCACTTCCAGCCCTCCGTGAGCTTTGAGCCAGGAGGACCGGGTTCAAACCCTGTCTCAGCGCTTTTATTTGCTTTGGCTTCATGATGGAGGTCGAGGGAGAGGAAAGGTTGGTTCTCAGAATGCTTTGGGGAGGACAAGGTTAGCAGGCCTAGACTTCTACAATAGTGACCGAGAAGGGAAGGTCTGTGATGTGCCAGGAAAGTGTTATATGGCTACAGTGACTTTGGCAGGGGTGTTTGTCCATTTTCCCAGAGGAGTTTTGCCCCACATGAACACGACTCGTGGGTGTGGAGGTGGGGAGTAAAGCGAGCCCCTCTACATGGGCATGGACGGTCCAGACACAGTGGCCCAAGGCTGGAGAGAGTCTGAGGTTCTAATCCAAGCTCAGGGGCAAACTTGCTGTGTGATCTTAGGCAAGCCATTTAACCTCTCTGGGCTTCCGGAAAATTTTTCTGGGAAAGTCAAATCTCATTCGAATGACAGCGGGTCCTTATACCTCTGATCCCTCTCTAAGGGGTGGCTTTGTCAAGCTGGTTCTGACCCACCTGAAAGCAGTGAAGGACAGAAACAATAAATTTGTGTAACTCAAAGAGCAATCTGCCTTTGGCCGTGGAAGGCTGCCTTACTCCACCCCTGCATACCTCACAGTGTAGAAACTAACAGCTGCCCATTCCCTGAAATGGCTCAACAAGCATCCAGCGTGGAAACCCAGGCTCTGAAGCCCAACAGCCTGGGTTCAAATCCCAGCTCTGCCACTTATGAGCTGTGTTGTCCTTGGGCAAGCAAGTTACCTAAACACTCCGTGTCTCCTCTCCCCCATACGTATAACAGAACTCATAGAATAGAATTGTTGGGAAGATTAAGCAGGTTAATCCACAGTTAGCACTTAATACTGTGTGTGGACATGATCTACCAGACACTCCCCCATCTGTTAGTTCCGAAGCTATTCTTAGGCCCACTTTACAGTCAAGGAAACCGAGACGCAGAGCAATTAAACCTCTTCTCTGGGCGGGCTGCTCTAAATCAGTACCTTTGTCATCAGACCTTGCTGCTCCCACACCTGCTCGATAGGATCAATGTTCTCTACTGACTTGTTTTGCAAAACAAGTTCTCATGCCACGGAAATAGAGATGGGAGTAGGGAGTTCATTAAGAATGGCAGGGCGAGCCACTGATCAATTGTAACATCTTTAAAGGAGAACGAGTAGACATTAGGATCTGATACAACAGAGGTTGCACAACACCATCCACAAAGACTTCTGGCCAAAAATCAAATGTGACTGATCCAGCCTCTGAATCTGAGTTTCCAGGAAACACGGGGGACAGAGGAACACATTAGATCATACCACCAGGAGGCAATCAGCCAGAACGTGAAACATTCTGCAGGATAAATGACCCAGGCTCATCAAAAAACAAATGGCATTAAAAAAAAAAGAAATAAATGACATTTTTTAATGTGGGGATAAGAGGGAAAATGTTATCGATGAAAAGCAACTTAAGAGATGTATCCACCAAAAGCAACGTTTGTAGGCCGAATTTGAACAATCTAAATGTAAAATAGAGGTTTTTGAGACAGCTGGGAATATCTGAACATCATACAAATACTAGATATTAAAGGAGATGGGTGTTTTAGAAAACCTTTCCGTTAGATGTGATCATAGTATTATGGCTATTTCTTTAAATCATGTCTATTAGCAACACGCCCTAAAATATTTATGCATAAAATGAGATGATGACTGGATTTATTTTAAGTATTCCAGTGACAGGTGGGATAAGGAGCACAGGAAGGTTTATTATAATTCTCTCTACTTTTGTGTCTGTTTTGGAATTTTCATAATGAAATATTTAAAAGAAAAAGAAGAGCAGAGGATGAAGACAGATCACCACACAGGAAGAAATGCACATACAGTTATCTGAAACATGGGTTTTAAGTAAGGCTTAAATACGAGAGGGACAGGAGAGACTCCTCAGCCCCTTGGACTTCAAGGAAGTGGCATGTCTCTTAAATGAGCCTTTGTATGCGGCCCTGGAATTCATTCATTCATTCACTCACTCATTCATTCATTCATCGATTCATTAATTCACTGTCTAATTCATGCCTCCATCTATCCATCCATCTATCTATTTAATCATTCATTTCTTCAGTCAACACCCCTATTTGTCAAGAGTCTATAACGTGTCAGACACTGAAATCAACATTGAAACAAAGGTGGTCATTTGACAGTGGGAAGCAAGGAAGGGATTCAACTTGTTAAATCTGCCATCACACAAATATATCCATATATATATATATAATCACAAACCATGGAAAGTCTGAGGAACAAAGTGTGCTTTCAGGGAGTTTAACACTGGGGGGACATGACGCGGTCTGGAGTGAGGGAGAGTCAGGGAAGGAGCTTCTATAACATTTCAGCTGAGACTTGAGGACTGAGAGGGAATGGCCATGTGAAAAGTGCGGGCAGGGGAAGGCTGTTCAGGCCAAGAGAAAAGCAAGAGCGAATGTCCTGGGGTACGAGGGATGGTCAGGAATGTGAGGGTGGCTGGAACTGAAGGCCAGAACAAGGAGCTTAGACCAGAGGAGAGCCTGGAGCCTGGGGAATGCCTGGGGTATTCACTGCTGCTCTTGAACCAAGAGAAATTTCTCCCCCAGAAACAGAACGAGTCCTATACAGACATAGGCCTTGAGCTATCAGACAAAGCCTCCTGCAAGTTATCGAGACAAGCTTTGGGAAAGTTTGTGTAAGCATCATCCAGCAAAAAATGCTCTGCTTACTTCAAGAATGCTAGTCTAGAAGCGGGGTGGTAAGGAAGGGAGGGAGCCTGCCCTGGGGCGGAGAAGAGGCCTCTACAAAGGGAATGTTGGAATCGCTGAGTAAGTAAGACTCCCAATTAGAGATTTAAAAACCAGCGGTGAAGAGGTGGCCACGCCTCCCTCCAGCCCCTCCTCAACCACCCCGCCAGGGGAAGGAAGTCCCAGCCAAGGCAACCGTGGGGACAGTTGTCTGGTGATTTATGGTCCTGAGACAAAGGCTCCCAAGGAAAGGCTCTGTGAACCTCAGACATGTTGTTGGAACAATTAGAGCCCATCCATCTATTGAGTCAGCACACTATCGGAAAACGGGCCTGGGGCAGGGTTGGCATGGGCTGAGTGCCAGCTCTTCACCCAGAACTTTCAACGTAGTGAACCAGCACAAAAGCCTAGGAGCTGAGAGATAAGAGTCCCACTTTTCAGATGAGGAAAATGATGCTGGGAAAGATGACTTGCTCAAGGCCACCAGCTAGGAGACCCAAATTCAGGCCCCTGGAGTCCCATGGAAGGCCACACTCCTTTTTGTCATATCTTACTGCCTCCCTGGGCATTTTCTGCAGCTGCCTAGGGTGGCCGCTCCCTTGGGGCCTACAGGGCTTTTTTCCAGTTTTCCAAGATTGGGCTGCTATTACTCAGGCAGGAGGTTTTGGCTCCCAGCTCCCAATTCACCCTAAAAAAAAAAAAAGCCAAGCTGAGCTATCCAAAGCCAACAGCAGCCTTCTCTCCTGCAGAAGCAGTGTTCCTTTGGAGCTCTGACTCTACAAGGTCCTGGGAGTGACAGTCCCCTGCCTCCAAACCATCTGTAGTGCTCCGGTCCATTGCCAGAGATACGAGTACTGCAGTCACCCCCTGCAGGGCACAAGCACAGCCCTCTGAGCTGACCGCGGCACCTCTGCTTCGGGACCGCTGTATCTGATCCACAATACGATCCCAGCACAACACGATCTGACCCAGAGGAAGCCCACAACAAACATTCACTTCATCAAAGAATGGACCTTTGGCCCTGGAGACATTGCAACACACCCAAAACCTGAGAAAGAAAAAAAAAATAGGGCTTATGAAAATGACAAAGAGATGGGGGAAATGCTTATGGTAAAATGTTCGTTGTAAAAAGCAGAATGCAAAGCCATATAAGTTTTTGAAAAAGCCCACATAAATCCAGTATGATTCTACTCATGTAAAATAACACACATGTTATTTTTGCACCTAGCAAAAACCCTGGATGAAAATGCAAACCAAAATATTAATACTCATACCACTGCGCATCTGGTTCAGGCTTGGTTCTATTTGCTTTTAATTTTTTTTTTCCTACATGTATTAAAGGAACACGGGCAATTCTCCAAACAATAAGAAAAAGCCGTAACTAATTTTTTTTTTTTTAGTACTGTAGTTTTAAATGATAAAGTTTAGGGCACTGGCTGCCTCTCTGAACCCAGAGTCAGCAGCTGCGTGCTGGACAGGCTTTAATATCCTGGGAGCTCAAGAAAGAGTTCCCCCTTGTACCGGCAGGACCCAAGCCATGGGACCAGAAGCTCAGGGTTCCCTCCCCAGGGCCTCAGGATGGAGGTTATAGATGCCAGGTCTCACAGCCATCTGCCAAACCTCACCACAACCAAGTACATTTCCATGACTCCTTTCCCCACAAGCAAGTCAGTAAATCAAAGCACGCAAGGTGGGCCCTTTCTGGTAAAACACAAAAAAACTTAATCTTTGGTCCAGAAACAGTAGATTGCGGCGGCAACTCGGCAGCCAAAACCATTAATCTTTGCCGCGTTCCCCAACTGGCCCGAGTAGTAAAGAAGATAATACCCCAGCAGAATCAGTGACCCACTACAAATTGGTCCTGAAAGGTCCACCAGCATAAATAGACTTTTGCTGATCCAACACTTGTTAGGAACCCCAACAAAGAGACTATTGGCTCATCTGATGAGCCGCTAGCAATGGGCCCTTGTAATGGCTGGTGATGGATGACCACCCTCCCTTCGAGGGGAAGATGCAGCTCCTGGTATGGGGCCCTTTCTCATCTTAAATTTGTCCTCAATAAATCACAGGTGCAGAGGAGCCGGCATCACTTTCATTACACCTACATGCTCCAGTATCAATCACGCCACCATGGCGGCCTGTCTGGGAGCAGTTCATTTCAAGTGAGTTTTTCTGTCCTGATTCTGTTCCCATCTCGATGCGTGCATGCCTCCATGGGCGGGAGAAAGCAGCTTCTCTCTGAAGGCCTCTGCTACTGTGGCCTCAACACCTGCTTCCTCTTTCTCCAACAACTTCTCCAGAGGAGAGCCATTCTGAGCTCTGCCCTTAGCGGCCGTGCAAAGGCATAGAAAGAATTGGCTTCAGATAACGGCTCAGACGTGTGCAAATTTGGAGCAAGTCATCCCACTGGGCTAAGGCTCAGTTTCTTTGTCTGGAAAATGCGGCAAATAGCACTTGTCTGCCGAGATTGAACACCGCGATGTGTGTCAAGAACCTAGCAGAGTGCTGGGTCCAGGGTGATGTTAGTCTCAGCCCATGCACGTTCCTGAGTTGAATGCTGGCCAGAGAGAAAGCATCATAGGGATGGCTGATCTTGCTTTCCTTCGGCCCTAGACCCATGAGAAAATAGAGATCCCACTGCTTCTCTTCCTTGTTCCCACCTGCCTGGACTGCTCCTGGTGCCAGCAAAGGTGTGTCAGTTACAGCTCAGAATTTATGAAGATGCTGCCACAGCTCGTTTTGTGTCTTGTTCCTTTCATTGTAGGCAGTTAAAATACACTTAAAACTAAGGACACCAGAGAGCTCTCAGACCTCTTCTTAATGCACATAATCAAATACTGTAATGTCATTAAATGCATGTATAAGGCTCATCATAAAAGCCGTGAACTTCTGTTTTAAAGAATCATAAAGGAGAATAAATGGTTTCTTTTTAGGCAGATCCTGCGCCTATCTGACTACAGCCACCAGAGTCAGGACTGACACAGCCTCCAAGACAACCAGCAGCCTCCTCTGAAGGGCAGGGCACAGCACAGCCCAGGAGCCTCTGCTGTGAGTGGAGCACTCAAGGCCCAGGGCGGTCCTAGAAATCATTAACCACAGGAGCCGATCTTCTAGCAGAAGGGAGGGGAGTGCAAGACCCTGCTGCTGGGCCAGTCAGGGATGTTAAAACAAGCGTTTCAAAGAGACACTTCCATTCACTCTAAACCCACAAGAGAGATGGAGTGACAGAGCCATTTATTTGCAGAAGAGCTGGGTAGGGATGGAAAGGAGAGGCAGAGAGAAAAAGGAAGAGAGAAAAAAGGAGAGATGGGAGAGGGAGAGGTAAAGGGGAGAGAGAAAAGGTTCAGAAAGCATGTAGGGAGAGAAAGAGATAGAGAAGGATATGGGGCTTTACGCAAGCACATTGTAGTTCATCAGCACCGTACCTTGGCTCAGAGTCTGGAGGAAGATTCAGCTGAGCCGTGTATATATGCGGTACTTCTCAGAGACTAGAATAGAATACAATAGCCATGCTGATGCTGATGATACTCATGATACCGGTGCTGGTGATGCTGTTGAGCATTCTCTGTGTCCTGCCTTTGGTTTATGTTCTTTACAAACACAGCCTCAAAGAGACACTGATGTATAGAACAGTCTTATGGACTCTGTGGGAGAGGGAGAGGGTGGGAAGATTTGGGAGAATGACATTGAAACATGTAAAGTATCATGTAAGAAACGAATTGCCAGTCCAGGTTCGATGCACGATACTGGATGCTTGGGGCTAGTGCACTGGGACGACCCAGAGGGATGGTATGGGGAGGGAGGAGGGAGGAGGGAGGAGGGTTCAGGATGGGGAACACATGTATACCTGTGGCGGATTCATTTCGATATTTGGCAAAACTAATACAATTATGTAAAGTTTAAAAATAAAATAAAATTAAAAAAAAAAACACAGCCTCGTTTAATTATTCTAACAACCCTATAAGGTAGCTTCTACATACCATCAGTTCTAAGATAGACGCTTTCTTTCCCCTGTTTTAGCATCTATGAGATTGAGATGCTTCTTACAATCACTGTCAGCCTGGCAGCAGTCTTGATGTCACAGTCAAATCTGGGAAAACATCAAAACAGTATAGGTTTCTGTGGTTTAAAATCCCACAGAAAATAGACGAGTGGTTTCTAAAGAAATGCTACCAGTGATGTTTGTGATGTTACAGAAGATGCTAGTGTGTAGAAAAACATGGACCACAATGATTCCGAGTCGATTTTTAGAATATGAAGAAGCTTTAGGAATATCTTAAACAAACTTCTTCATTTGTATTTTCCTTTTTATGTATGTACAATGGCCTTACAAAAATCTTTGTCTAAATAAACCAAGAGCTTTTTCCCTAAGTATAAAATTATAATTCTAAGCGATAAGAGAGTTATTATATTATAGTTTAATTTGCAACAATTCTGTTTTTCCAGGTGTGACATAAAGCAATAGTGCAACATACTGGACTAAGAGACATACTAAGTGCAACTACTTGGACTAAGAGACATACAGGATCATCCCATCTTACAGATGAGCAAACTGAGGTGCAGGCACCTTTATGACTTGCTCAAAGCCACATAGAGAATCAAAACCCCAGATCGTCTTGATTCCAGAGCTTGTGTTGTCAGCCACGATTGCTACACATCTCAACCATTTCCAGAGCCAGACCAACACAGGTTCAAATTCCAGCTCTGTCACTTACTGGCTTAGTGACCCAGGAGAACGATTTCATGCAGAGATGATGATGAAACCTGCTTCTCCTAGGTGTAGGGGAAAATTTTCTTTAGATGAAAAGCATAGTACTTGGCCCCAAGAATTGGGGATTGAATGAGGTTCTCCATACAAGTCCACGGGAAACCCAGAGGCATCCCCTTCAGTTCTGCAGCAGCTGACAAAAGGCATGGGCTGCACCAGAAGCCCAGATCTAGGCCTGGGATGGTGGGTACCGATAAAGATGCTCTTAGCTGCATCCCGAGACAAGTCAGTCTATGCACACATCTAAGACCCGTTAGGTGCTCAGTTTGTCCTTCCTACTTACAAACCAAGAACCACATCAGTAATGTAGTCAGTCAGTTCAGTTCAGTTCAGTCGCTCAGTCGAGTCCGATTCTTTGCAACCCCATGAATCGCAGCACGCCAGGCCTCCTTGTCCATCACCAACTCCCAGAGTTCACCCAAACTCATGTCCATCAAGTCGGTGATGCCATCCAGCCATCTCATCCTCTGTCGTCCCCTTCTTCTCCTGCCCCCAATCCCTCCCAGCCTCAGGGTCTTTTCCAATGAGTCAACTCTTTGCATGAGGTGGCCAAAGTACTGGAGTTTCAGCTTCAGCATCAGTCCTTCCAATGTACACCCAGGACTGATCTCCTTTAGAATGGACTGGTTGGATCTCCTTGCAGTCCAGGGGACTCTCAAGAGTCTTCTCCAACACCACAGTTCAAAAGCATCAATTCTTTGGCACTCAGCTTTCTTCACAGTCCAACTCTCACATCCATACATGACCACTGGAAAAACCATAGTAATGTATGACTATCCTTATTACTGTTTACATTTACTGAGAACAGTGCCAGCACTGTTCTAACACTTTTACACATATTTTTATCTTCACAGTAACCCCATGAGTGGGTATGTTATCAATGATGGGGAGATTCAGAGAGCTGAAGAACACACACAGGGTTGCTTTCAGCTGTCTCAGGTCTATGCAGGGAGCAACACACCCAGCGTCTTAGGTTAACTTCGTGCCAGGACTCAGAAGTTCATTAGGTCTGCAATTTAAGTGAAGAAGTTGATTTTTTAAAAGCAATCACTGGTGTCCCCATACCTGAAGACAAGTAAAACATGTTTAATTTAGAAAACTTGGAAAATACTTTATAACAAAAAGATATGACCATATAAAATCCCATTACAAAGAGAACACTCCCTGAATCATGTATTTTTACATGACTGATATTACACCTTCAATTTTATGCCCTGCTTTTCTTTCACTCTGCATAAGCATTTCCCCATATTCTTAGAAATTCTTTCACAACATCATTTTTGTTGCTTCCAATATTTTATTGAATGAATGGACCATTATCTACTTACCCTTCATGTGGGAGAGTTAGCAAGTTTTCAGCACTCTAGTGGAGACTTATGTGTCTAAAACTTGGCTTACATTTTAATTTCCTTGGGATATTTTACTTACAATGGTTTTGCAGGGTCAGATGACTTATAAATTTTTGAGATTTTTTTAATAGAGATTGTCAAATTGCAGTTCATATTTTAAAATGACTGTTTCAACCCATCCTTGCCAGCATTGAATATTAACATTTTTAAATTCTCTGTTAATCTGATAAATAAAATTTTTATTTTTTTAAATTACCATATTGTGTTTACTGGTAAACGTAAACTTTTTTTTTCAATTTTTTTACATGATTATATCTGTGAATTTATGGGATTATAGAAGAGCAGTTAAGAGCCCATGCTAGATCAAGCTGCCTGCTCTTGAATTCTGGATGCCCACCCATAATCTGTATGATTTGGGGCTGACTAACTTTTCAAACCTTTATTGTTCATTTTTTTTAAAGTCTGTATTGAATTTGTTACCGCATTGTTTTTGCTTTATGGTTTTTGTTCTTTGGGCCACCAGGCATGTGGGATCTTAGTTTCCTGACCAGAGATCAAACCCACACCCTCTGCAATAGAAGGTGAAATCTTAACACTGGACCACCAGAGAAGTCCCTGTTCTCCATTTTCCAATCGGGATGAACACAATAACACCTACTTCATGGGGTCTTTATAAACAATGAATGAGAGATCCTGCATAAATTCCACCTGGTAGATGTTCATTAAGTAAAAGCTACTTGAGTTTTTCTTTTGTAAACTCTTTCTCACACACTTTCATTTTTCTCCCAGCATCTTTTCAATTTGAAAGAGCTCTTTTTATATGAAAGACATGTAAAATTGTCATGTTTATTGTGGCTATTTTTTAATTGGCTCTTAAAGATATATCCTTGCTGACGTTCTCTGAAATTATCTTAGTGCCACCCATATCTAGTAAAACAGCAGGGAGAAGTTATTTCTATTAAAAGATTTAGAAATAAGAATGGAGATTGATTTCCAGTGATGTATCTCAGAATACATAGCTCCAGTTCTCAATGCTGCATTTTCAACAGATGAGGTAGGAATAGAGGGGGTTTATGGTACCCAGAAGACAGAGCCAGAGCCGAGTGCCCAGAGAATGTTGCTACAGCTGTGACGTGTTGATACCTAAACACAGCACCTTCCTTCATGTCGAGGAAGGAAACCATGGAGCTTTCTGGAGCTCAGCCATTCTTAGTTCTGAAGCTGTCCTCATGTCCACAAGAATATTTTGGTTAAACAAAACAAATTAAAAAAGATACCCCTCCTACTCCAGAATTTTTCTGTCAACGAGGATTCAGAAGAGCAAGAAGCCTCTGTTTTCATTTTTTATGTCTATTAAAAATAAACATGCTGAGAAGCTGTCTCTTCGTCTCTTTATCAAGCCCCAAACGATGTGTAGCCCTTGTCAACTCAGCGTTGACGAAAGCAGCCAACACGATTTATAAGGCATCAGGAGCAAACTTAGTTAAAGGCCAGTTTCCCCTCTGCTGATTAAAACGGGTTTTAGCCCAGTGATGAGCAACCAGTCCCTGGACTCAGCTACGGTGGGCAAGCAGGCAAGATGCTGTCTCCAGCCCACCTGTGTGGGCCCAGCTCATGAGCCACCTGGTAACGTTGGCTGCCAGGAGAGCTGGGAGCCACCTCCTCACCAGTTGGCACAAACCAGACACGTTTCATGCTGAGTCAATTTCATCGATACTTCGCTTGCTCTGGAAACTCAGGACATTTAGAGACAGCAACGCCATGATACACAGCACAGCAGCTTTAAATTCTAATGAGCTTCTCTGTGCTAATTAGTGACTTTGCTAACGAGAAGCTTTCTTTGTTAGAAAACACACCCTTGCTTTGGAGTGACGCAAAATGCCAGCTTTTCCTTTCCCAGACATGATCTCCCTTCATCTTTTATTACTAAACCAGAAAGGGAAGTACTTTGGGCCTCTCGGCCCTGTTGAAACTAACAAAATTTTTTTTTTTTTAAATTTATGTGATTGTACCTTGTAAAAACTAGAAAGTGCAAAAGATCAATTCCTCCTAAATCCCATCTGTCATCCTTCCTGGCAGAAAATGGTCCGGGGAGTTCAGGACGGTATGCACATCACCCAGCCACTTCTGGAAGAGATATATCAGTTGCTCCCCCATCCCACCCCTCCCATCTCACGGTGAGATTTGGTAATTTGCAAATGGAGCAGCCCGTCTTACTTTCCAAGGAGCAAGCAGGGTCTCCTCTTCTCCTCACTAGGAGAATGCGACCCAATCATTTGTCTCGGCGACGCACGGACTCTAGAGCACTTGAGAATTCTTAGCCATAAAGCTGATTACTAACACAGGGATGGTTGGAAAGAAAAATCTTTTTAATCTGAGAAGGAGGGGAGGGGAGGGCGAAGGAAAGGAGAAAAAGACAAAGCGTCCGCTAGCGTGGTTATCAGCCCAAATCGGAGCTTTTTATGAATCACAATTAGAACTTGGACGTGTGAGTGGAATTTTTCTCCCTCTCACTTTTCTGCCTTGTTTCCGTCGCCCTCCGTCTGGGTTTCTCTGTCGCTGTCTCCATCTCTGCTCTTCTGTCCTTCCTGAGTACTTGATGAAGATATCCTGCCTGGAAATAATTGCTCTCAAACCCCTGAGTCCCACTTAAAAGTCTCTGGGTCTGATCGAGATAAACCCCATCAGGCTTTTGTTTCCACTCAGAGTGCCCCATCGTTTATTAGAAGAATTAAAGTATCAATTTCTGTTTAAACATTAACAGGGTGATGCCAAATATTAGTCAGTTCCTAATAATTTTGAGGGATTAAAAAGATAATAAAAGTAATAGTCCATTACATTACCTACTTCAGCAAGATTGTAATGAACGTAATAAATTCTGGATCAGGGTTATAACAACTTCCATCTATTTAAAATGAATTTGTAGGGTTACTTTCATTAACTATGTATATGGGGAAAATGATCTGACATATTACTTTAAAAGAGCTGTAAAACCGATTAGGAGAAAATATGCTTTTCAGACAGGGATGCGGGCCACCGGGGAACACTGCATGCATGGGAAGAAGGCATTCAGCTGCCTAGACAGCCTGATTTTTGTCCTCTGCGCTACTTCCTACTCCAAAGAAATGATGAAAAAAATCAGTGTTCATCAGAATGAACAAGGGTGAAGTAATCCTATTTTTTTTTCATTTCTCTCTCTCTCTTTTTTTTTTTTCTTTTCTCCTCCCCAGGTATATTCTCGCTAATGAACCAGGGCTTGCTCTGGGAAGTTCTCCACAAGGAAATAAAACCAAAGCCGGCAGTGAAGCCTGGCTTTGGGGCCCCCAGGGGAAAGCTGCCGCATTAAAGGGGCCCATGCCCTCATCGCTGGAGGAGACAAGGGAGAGAGCACTTGGCTGCACCACAGAAATTACTGCTGCACCTCCAATGCCCGCTTCATTTATCAATTTCATAGCAGAAAAACCCATATGACTGCCTTGTTCGCTCGCTCGCTAAATCTAGTCGCAGAAAGCTCCCCACCGCCAGTCAAGTGTGTTACGCACGGGCCTGGATAAAGTAACTTGAAATACCACTAATGATTTATACTTAATTGAACCTCTAAGTGATTACAGTGGCAGGAATGAATGGCACACACCCGGCCCATTCCCTCGCCCACTCAGCATCTCTGAACAGTGGCGGGGAGGTGGCGGGGGGCTTCACCCGGGACGTCAGGGAGCACCACCGGCCAGCTCGAGCCTTTCTCCTGAATCGCATCCCCCAGCCGCTCCTCTGGGTCCCAGCTAAATTGCTCTTGCTTGCAGTAAATGACTCCATAAGCACCGTATCAGACCATTGATCCTTTTTATTAGATTACCCAATTGTAAGGTTAATGCATTTGCATTTGGCAAACGGAGTTGGCCAGCCTGAATCCCCACAAGGGGACTGGTGTTTCAATGCACACGCAAGAAGAGCAGCTCTGTCAACAGATTGATCTGTTGGTAGCAGTTAGCAGATGTGAAGGCCCTTCCTAAGAGCACCCCCAACCAAAAGAAAGTACCAGCTGCTGCATCTATCTTGGCAGAAGCCCCCCTCACAGCCAGGAGGCCAGCCCCGCTGCCCATTCTGGGGACTCGTATTTCTGGAAGAAGGAAGAGTCCTGCGAAAGTTTCCTATCACCTCTGACAAGGACAAAGGTGGGCAGTTCACCTGGGACCCAGAACCTGGCCACTCCCTCTACAGAAAGGAGAGCCACAACTCAAAGCAGTGACAAGGAAACAGGCTTCAGGGGCCAAAAATTCTTCTTTTGTGAACACGATGGAGTCAGACAGGAGCAACCGTTTCTACCTGGGTTTCTATACCCAACATGAATTATTTTTGGTTTTTCTAAATATATTGACCAAACACCCTTGATGTAGTCCACCCCTGTAAGGGTTTGCCAATCAGTGAATTTGCAAGTTGGAAAAACCTACTTTGTTGATCTAACACGAGCTCTACATTTGTGTATGCTCAGTTTCTAACTCACATCCAACCCTTTGCAACCCTATGGACTGTAGCCGGCCAGTCTCCTCTGTCCTTAGGACTTTCCAGGCAAGAATACTTGCCTGGAGTGGGTTGCCATTTCCTTCTCCAGGGCTTTTCCTGACCCAAGGATCGAGCTCACGTCTCTTGCGTCTCCTGAATTGGCAGGCAGGCTCTTTACCACTAGTGCCACCGTAGCTATGAATTTGGGGAGATTAAAAGTAATCCAGAGAAATCACCCCGGAAAGCCACATTCTTTTACAGATGGAAAAACAGAGACCCAGAGAGAGAGTGAAACTGACCTGAGGAACCCCAAGAAGTTCATGGAAAAATCTCCCCAGTCTTCTGCCTTCCAGATCAGCCTCTGGTAAGAGGTGGTTTTGAGGCTGTGATAGTAAAGAAATAGTCTTTTTATATAAATGTCTTAAGACATCAGCCATATTTCATATTCAGCTGTATAAACTAGGCCTTTGTCTGAACTGTTCTGTGGGGGAAGATTCACTGTAAGTACTGCTTACAATATGGATTTGTTCAGCATCTTGCCTCCAAGGGCAAGCTGGTTTCATCATTGCAAATCAGCTTGCTTTTTCTGCCGTTCACATTCCAAGGGTGGCAGAGAGGATGAAGAGCAGACCATCACCAGAAGTCAGGAATCAGGGGTTCACTTCCCAGCTCAGCCACTTAGGGCCTATGTTATCTGTCTGAGCCATGATGTCCTCATTTGTAATAATCCTTCCCTTGCCAATTGTTTGGAAATGAAATGGGATAATATGTTTAAAAATGACCAACACGAATGTGGTCTGAATCCATGTCGGGCTCCTTATCCATAAGCTCCCTCCCTCTGAGTTTCATAGGAAAATGGTAATCTCCTAAGCTTTACAGGCATAACTGATCAATGACAAGTAGCTAGGGACAGCTCACACCAGCGAAGGAAACAGCTGACCCACCTGGTTCTCTCCTGTTTTGTAAGACAGATCCATACCCCTTGCCCAGATTCTCACCTCTCTCCTCTGCCAGAAGCTGGAGGTCCAGCCTTATATGAACCACCACTCAGGCCCTGCCTGAGTTTCAGAGTTTCATTTAACTATGAACTATACGTTCATAGTTAAAACAACAGTCTTAGTCACTAACATTTTTAGAGCCTGCTATCATTTATCAAGTGCTTCTAACATGCATTTTATCTCATTGAATCCTCCCAACAACCCTGTAAGTGTCAAATGGTTATGCTCATTTTACAAATGCAGAAACCGAGGCTTACAGAGACCCAGGGACTGTCCACAATGACACAGCTGGGAAGGGGCCAAGCTGGGGTTTAAGCCCATGCCCATCAGACCCGTGGTCCGTGGTCTGTCACTGTGCCCCTCTCTTAGGACTCGCAGTATTTTGGGGGTGAGAACAAACCAGAGTTCAGCAGAGATGCTGGCTTTTCCTTCTCTTTCTTGTCTACTGTTCCATTAAGCCACCAGCCCCGGGACAGGTCATTTGTCCCAGGGAAAAACAAAGCTCCAGTTGTGATGGGAAAAGAAAACGACTGAGTGAGCAACAGTTGACCTTGGCGAGTTATTGAGAAAGTGCCGAGGTGGCAAAGCAGGGTGGTGACAGGGCCCCGGGAGCCCTTAGCAAGGGGGCTTATCTGATGAGGGGTGTGATGCGGGCAGATGCTCCCTGGAGATAGCTGACACTGGTCTATCTGGCAGAGAGGACAAAGAAGGCAGGCTCCAGCTGGAATGGGCTTCTTGAACAGAAAGTTCCAGTGTTAGAGCTTGGTGCCCTATAATTTTCGGCCAGAGCAGGCCAATTTCCCATTCCCTACAGACCAGAGAATCAGCCACAGGCTCTGTTCTAGGAAGGACACTCAGAATACCAGGATGAGGAGGTGCTTGTCCTGCACAAACTGGCCTGGACAGACCCGGGCAGACTCTAAGAGGGCATGTGTTTGCCTGCAGGGCTGTGTGTATATATGTGAGTGTGCAGGCAAGTGACACTGTCTGAGTGTGATGTGTGGGGCAGTGTTTCTGTGTGCAGCTGTGTCTCCAGGAGAGGATGAGGGTGGTAGGCATGTGTATAACTGACTGTAACTGGGCAAATTGATGTCCACGCAACTGGCTGTGCATCTATATAGGTGCTAGACCTCCATGAGAAATGTAATGGCCACGGCTCTGCCGAGGTGAGGGATGGTGGGGGAACAGTTGGCCCATTCAATAGAAAGGTGACCATTCAGAGAAGTATAGGCTGCAGGACCAAGGAGGGAGAGGATCTGTTCTGTCTTGAGTGGGGAATCAAGGAGGACTGACTGGAGGAGGGTGCATTTGCTAAGTGACACCTTCTTTCTGTGTCTCTGATGAAATTGATGGGCATGAACCAGGATTTTGGAAACCTCAGTTACCAATCAGAAGCATATTTAGTCCATCGTCCTCAGTGCAGGGGCTTCCAAGGTGGCGCTAGCGATAAAGAACTCACCTGCCAATGCAGGAGACATAAGAGATAGGGGTTCGATCCCTGGGTTGGGAAGACCTCCTGGAGGAGGGCATGGCAACCCACTCCAGTATTCTTGCCTGGAGAATCCCATGGGCAGAGGAGCCTGGTGGGCTACAATCCAAAGGGTTGCAAAGAGTTGGACACGACTGAAGCGACTTCGCATACACACACATACCTTAGCACAGAGTGGGGACGTTGCCCAGATCACACAGCCTTCTTCCTGGAAATACAAATGTGTGCTCCCCAGTAGATCCTATGTACCTGTGATGAGACCAGTGTACCCAGGACAGCCTACCAGTCACCTTGAACTCTTGACCTGAGGCTTTCAAGTATCTTCTGGTGGGTGTTTCCTAGCCTGGCCTGACCTGGCTTTTCATGGACAACACACCAGGAGAAAATTCTGCCCAGCTTCAGCACTGGCCTGGACCCCACGGTGTCTGAATTCCACTTCTAGGGCCACCTCCACGGCTGCATGATCTGAGATCTGCTCTTTCAGCAACATGACTCTCAGTCTCCTCATCTGGGGATGATTTTCCCTCCCGTACTTGAGTAGAGGTTGGAGTCCCGACCCTTAGCAGTTGTGAGACTTCAAGGACATCACTAAGTCCTCTGAGGTCTGGATTCCTCATCTTTAAAACAGAGATGATGATAGAAAATGAGACAATGTAGAGGAAACACTTAAAAAAAATTTTTTTTAAATAGCATTTCCGAGAAGTCACCTGTAAGATGGAAAACCTCAGCGGGATTCTCAGTTCCTCACCGATCCCCAGCCCCCACCATCTGCCTCCCCGACCTGGACATTTCTCAGAGGATCTGGGCCTCTGAGTGTTGTCTTCAGGAGGTAAAGAGAGCCATCCAGGGCTGCCGGACCCCAGGGACAGGAAGGCTCAGGGACAGAGTCTGCTGGCCAGAAGGCAGTGGCCCGTGGCTCCAGGCACTGCACAGCAATGATTCAGGAAAGGCTGACAAGGGTATTAGCAGTGTGGGTTTTTTTTTTTAATTCTGAGTCCAGAGAAAATGCACGGTCAGGAATAAAGGCGCCCAAGAGAGCAAGGAGAAAGAGAAATAATCAGAATTAGCCAGCAGGCGGGCAACGGGAGCAAGGGTAAGAGAGCCCCATCGAGGGCTGGGAACTCCTGCAGGACCCCCACTAAGGAGGTGTCCAGGGAGTGGGCAGGCCTGGCCAGGCACACAGGGGGCTGCTGGCTCCCCCAGCCAGGACCTGGGCCGACTGGAGTCACCGAGCAGGCACAGTGGAAGACAAAGAAGCCAGCGCCAGGTGAGTCCGGCACCCCCTGGGGCTGCCACGTGCCCCTGGGGCCCCTTCAGCCAAAAGGCCATAGAAAGGGTCCCAGCAAATGATGTGGGTCCTGTGCAGGCCTTTGTTCACAGGCTCTGGATGTGGGCATGGGGGTTGGGGGGCAGCCAAGAGGCTGCTCAGATCCTGCAGAGAGGCTGCAGAAGCCTCTGCAAGCGGGCCTCCGTGGCCCCCCGTCTCTGCCAAGGCTGAAATGAAAGGAGGATGACAGAGACTGTAACCCAAGAAAGTCCCTGGGGCACTTTCCCGGGCAGGTGGACCATGGGTGTCAAGGTGAGCAGGAGGTGGTCGCAGCACCTGCTTTAAGAGCCAAAAAGAATGGATTTTGGTGAGCTGGGGCAGAAACATCCCCTCACGGAAGTGGTGGATCTGATGTCTTTCCTAATTGAAACCTGCTTTTCACAAATCATGTTAGACTATCAGATTGCTTAAGAAAAAACTCCCCCACGTGTGTGTGTGTGTGTGTGTGTGTGTGTGTGTGTGTGTGTGTGTTGGGGGAGGGGTCAGAATTAATGCATCCGGCTCTGATTCCTCTCCAGATTCCAAATTAATGGAGTAGAAATTAATGACAAACGTGTGTGCTATCCTGCGAGTCAGACACTTCTCCCACCCCCTCGGGCAAAATGCTTTCCCATCCCTGAGTGTCTTTTCTACGAATGTGATACAGAGAACAGGGCTATATGTCCCCAGGTCACTCTTGCCATGGTGGCAACCCAGCCAAGCTGGCCTTTATACCATAAAAGACTTTAAATGAGAGCTTTTTACACTGTCTGTGTTCATGACACCATTATAGAGAATTATATGTTACATGGATGAAAAGCATTCGTTTGCCAAAGGTAACATTTACTATACCACAATTTTGGTAATTCATTTTGGCCTTTTCTCCCCCAGTATTTTAATACATCAGCAGCTTTGATCAATGGATGCCTCGGAGACTGTCACACTCTGATCTCTGAACTCTGTTCCCAGTTCCTTTAATGAAGGTTTCCTTCTCTCCCAAGTTTCTAGAATAGAGGTCTCTTTCTCCCAATTTTAAAGAAATTGAGATCTTATCACTCAAGTGAAATATAGAAGGGGAAGAAAGTGTGTTTTCCTGGAGCTTGCTGATTATCCAAAACTCTGTGCAGAACTCTAAATTAATTACACTTCCAAACATGGAGAGCCAGGCCAAGAACCACCAGAAGCTCTCAATGTTACTGCCTCCCATCAGAGCTGTTCTGTCGCGGGGTCAGTAACTGAGCAAACACCCTTATACTCCTCCCCCAGGGTCCAGGTCCTTACCTGAATCATCTAGACCTCTTATCCTCCCCCAGCCCACTCGCTATGGGTCACCTATGTGAACATCAAACCCAAAGAACAAGCCCCCCAAATTTAATTTATTTCTACCTAAACAAGTTCTTTTATCATAAAGCAATAAATTTGTCTTGGTGCTAGCAATTTGTTGCGGGTGACATAACATTGCAAATTGATTAATCGCTACTGTACGCGGCAAAATGAGAAAAGCAAGGAATTATTATGAATAGCGTCCGTCTTTTACGGGAGGGATTCATTATTCAAAAGTGCTCACTGGTGCTTACATGTGGCCTCGGCGCAGATTGCATCCATTTGCAGACTTCCCACATCATGCTTACACAAATCAACAAACGTGCATTTATTAAGACATAGAATGAAAGCTATTTAAAAGTGAAAAATGGCCTTTTGCATTCCTCCTCTTCAAGGAAGGCACATCTGGGTGAGATGTTCCTGCAAAGCGGGCCGGCAGTGGTCACGTGAGCATCTCTGGAGTCCGTGCATCCTGGCTCACGCAGGCACTACCAAACCCGCCTGCTCGGCTGAATGTCAGCCGCAGGATCAGAAATATCCCACCGGTTGGTTCTGGAAGTCTTGCTCTGGTTCAGCAGGCTTTAGTCATCGGCTGTCACTACTGCCTGGGGCAGTGCAGCTGATGGGAGAGCTCTGTTCTCTGAAACAAGCCTCCTTACCATCCCTTCCCCTTGCCCCAGGAAGGAAACAAATATTAATCGAGCACCTACTCTGTACCAAAGGCTATCCGGAATGCTTTGTTTGCATTTAAGAAGGCAAAGCCCGCCACGTCCCTGAACTTCATACAGTTGCTGTAAAGACCAATTGAAATAACACGTGTACATAAAGCACACACAGCTTAACTGTGATTGCTATTCTGATTTCATTTTATTACTCTGAAGGTTAGTCTTATTATCAATATTTTACAGATGGGGAAACTTGAGACTTAGAACGGTTGCAAAATGTGTCAAATCACACAGTGAGTAAGTGAGCAAGGCTGAGCTTCAGTTTAGAATCTGGCTCCAAAACTTCATGCTCCTTCTCACTAAGCCATCCCCACAGCTCTCACCCATAGAGAGTGGAAATGTATTGTATTTACTTCCTCTAATCTGCCCTGGTGGCTCAGTGGTAAAGAATCCACCTGCAATACAGGAGATGCACTTTCGATCCCTGGGTTGGGAAGGTCCTCCGGAAAAATAAATGGCAACCCGCTCCAGTGTTCTTGTCTGGAAATCCCATGGACAGAGGAGCCTGGCAGGCTACACTCCATGGGGTCTCAAACAGTGAGACACGACTCAGCGAATGAAAAACAACAGTTCTAACAGAGGAGGTCACCCACCATCCACACCGCAGGTGTCCACTCTTTCTTCCCCTGAGGGCTCAGCTGGGACATTTGAGAAGGTCTGGAGATTTCTCCACCTCCCCATCTCCTCCCCTAACTGTCACCCACATCACAGAGCTCAGTGTGTGTGTGAGTCTGGTCCCCTTCTTCTCCATCCACTTGTCCCACCCTCAAGGACCTTTCTGAAGGAAGCGCATGGCTTGCCCCAGTGAAGCCTGATGGGCGGAGCTCTGGCACTGATTATTCCTGCTGAACTCATGCTTTGCTTAAAAATAGTCTGAGATCTCAACTTTCATAGTCCAATTAGATTTCAAAGCAACTTTTATAAAATGAGAAAGGCTTCATTACGTCTCTGTTGCTTATAGAGCCACTTCCCAGCCAAGTTACAGGCTCTTCTCATCCCTGTTACCACTCATCAGATGACCGTAGATATTCATTCTCTTCCGAGAAAACTGCCCCAAACCACAGACCTGTCTCCAGGCGCCCAGGAGCCAGGGGTGGTCGGATTATAAGCCTCTGAATGTGACTAGAGCTATGAGCCTGCCCCACTGAATGCATTTCACAAGGCAGTGTTTCTCAATGTGTATCCCTCAAACCATTTGCGCTGAGACTACCCTAAAGCTTGTAGGAGAGGCAAAGTCTGGGCTTCCCCTAGATCTGCCTCAAAAGCATCTGGGGGGTATGGGCTAGAAGTCTGAATATTGGATAAACTGAATGATTTATTTTGTGAACTGCGTCCCAAATACTTCCTAAACTCCCTGCTCAGTTTTTTTAGTCTACTTGGCTGTGTTGGGCCTTAGCTGTGGCACCCAGGATCTTCACTGCGTCAGGCTGGGTCTTTCATTGCGAGGCACAGACTCTCTAGCTGTGGCCCTCAGCCTCAGGAGTTGAGGCACGTGGCTTTGTTGCTCTGCAGTATGTGGGATCTTAGTTCCCCGATGAGGGGTTGAGCCTGTGTGCCCTACATTGCAAGGAGGATGCTTAACCACTGGACCACCAGGGAAGTCCCCTAGTTCAGTTTTTGATGCCATCTGGTTGAATCACTGATTTTCCTGAAAATGTTGGTTAATTCACTGACACCCTAGGGGAGACACAACCTAAAAAGAGCTCACGATCTTTAGGTCCAGCTGACTTCCCATCTTAGGTCCCCCAGGGCATCCCTGGGCTCCCAGCAGGACTGATGTGTCCAGGCTGAGCTGGGCCATGGGTCACCTGCTGGATTTATTCTACTATTATTCTATTATTCTGGATTTAAAGCTGCTCTGTCTGGGGCAAGGAAAAGACCAGACTTCCAGACACGGTGGAATTGGGAAGTACAACTATCCCCCATGCAGTCCTGGGTACTGTTTAACATGGTCAGAGCCCCATAGTTCTCAACTGCTTCTTTCCCTAGCTGTTATTTTCACAGCCTGCCATTATTTTACGGGCCCTGTGCAGAGCTCTCACACCTTCGTACACATCAGAATCACCGGGGGGAGGGTGGGGTCGTGGGGAGAGGGGTGGTGTTTGCTAAGACCCAGATGGCTGGGCGCCCTCCCTGCGTTTCTGACTCAGTAGGCATGGGGTAGGGCCTCAGAATTTGCATTTCTAACAAGTTCCCAGGTATTAGTGCTGATTCTGGGGGCAGAATTTTGAGACACTAGACTCTAAGCTCCATGTTCACATCCCCAGGGCCCAGTACACAGTAGGGATGCAACCTGTGTTTGCAGAATGAATCAATGAATACAGAACTGATTGAATAAATGATACAAACTGCCTTTGTGAGCCCTCTAACCGGGACTCCATACGCCACTACACTTTGTCTGAGTTACCCAACATCTATCAGACATCTGTAAGAGCACCCAAGAGGAATATGTGTCCTGGGACAGGGCTGAGGGCTTTTAACTGCATGAGAGGGTTTGTGACTTCCCTCCCCGACAGAAACAGGCTGACTCTCCTAGGTGGTCAGGAGGCTATGAGGCGGGTAAGGCAGTCCATCCCAGTCTTGATGAGAGCAACGGTGATTCTCGCAGCCTTGAAGAACTGGCCCATCAGTAAAAGAGACACAGATGTAGAGAATGGACCTGTGAACACAGCAGGGGAAGGAGACTGTGGGACAAGCTGAGAGTAGCATTGACATATACATACACCACCATGTGTAAAATAGACAGCTACTGGGAAGTCGTTGTACAGCTCAGCTCGCTGCTCTCTGATGAACTAAGGGGTGGAATGGGGTGGGGCTGTGGGAAGGGAGGCTCAAGAGGGAGGAGATATCTGTATGCATGTGGCTGATTCACTTTGTTGTACAGCAGAAACTAACACAACATTGTAAAGCAATTATACTCCAATTTAAAAATAATTTCTTTTTTAAAAAATAGAGTTGCAAAATTTTCCATAACAGAACAAAAACAAACTGGCCCATCACTTCCCAGCTGGGTGACCTTGGGCTCGGCTCTCATTAAGAGTCCCAGGGGCCTTGTTTGCGAAACTGGTCCTGATCATTGTCTCCAGAGCACTGTGAGGGTTCAGGGGTGACATGCATACAAAGGTTGTGCAGGTGTGGGGAGCTCGGTCGAGGTCTGTTCCCTCCCTCATTCCCCATACCCCCCAGTCCCTGTGAAATGAGTCCTGGAGATGTTTCGGGAAGTAATGAATTCCCTCATTTCAGCTAAACCACCCGTGATCTTGGTTTTGTAGAGATGTACGGCGGAACATGATGAATTATTGTTTTAAGCAGAAGCTTCATTCAAATATCCATTTCCCTGTCAAGTTAATTTTGTTTCGATGTATTTTTTAGTGGGTTTTGACTGGGAGCAGAGATAGTACATAAACAGAAGAACATTATGTCTTTGGCTCGTCTTCTGGGTAATGGGGAGCTGACGGCGTGGGGGAGGGAAGATCTGGAGACTGTAAAGGACAAGAACCCCCACTTCCCAGCCATGGCGGGTGGGTGACCTAGCCCAAAGGGCTCATTTACAGGTAGCCTGCATCTGTGTACAGGACACAGAAGCACCAGCCAATGGCTAAGTTCCTCCAGCCGGGAGCAGATTTCCTGGCAACACTCAAGAAAGTAGCCTTGTATCCAGCCAAGGCCTCCAGTTCCTTGTCCCACTTCCCCTTTTGAACCCTAAAGACATCAGGGCCTATTTCCTAAGAACAAGGGCATTCTCTCACATAATATTATAATAGTCAGAATCAGGAAATTTACATAGATGCCATGCTATTATTTAGTTTGTGGTCCATAGTCAAACGTTGCCAGCCCTCCCACTAATGCTGTCTTCTAAATGTTTATTTATTTACTTATTCGGCTGCATTGGGTCTTAGTTGCAGCACACAGGATCTTTGTTTCGTCATGTCTCTAGATGTGGCATGTGGGCTCAGTAGTTATGGCATGCAGACTTATGCCTCTGGGCGTGTGGGATCTTAGTTCCCCACCCAGGCATTGCACTAGCATCCCCTGCCTTGCAAGGCAGATTCTTAACGACTAGACCACCAGGAAAGTCCCCACTAGTGCTCTGTATAGCCATTTATTTTCTTATGTCAGAGTCTGGTTCAGGACCACATGTGACATTTACTGGTCGTGTCTCTTCAGACTCCTTCTTCCACTTCAGACTTCCCTTCTCTTTGTCTTTCGTGACCTTGTGATTGAAAGTGTTAGTCATTCAGTCATGTCCAACTCTTCTGTGACCCCATGGCTGTATGTAGCCCACCAGGCTCCTCTGTCCATGGGATTTCCCAGGCAAGAATACTGGAGTGGATAGCCATTTCTTTCTCCAGGGGATCTTCCCGACCGAGGGATGACACTCGGGCCTCGTGCATTGCAGGCAGATTCTTTACCATCTAAGCCACCATTTAGGTGATGAATTTGGAGCTGAAACACCACAGAAGTGATGTGTTCTTCTCAGGGCATTCTGTCCCATTCTTGGTGAAGCTGACCCCCATCACTTGGATAAGGTGGTGATCCTAGTTTTCTCCACAGTAAAGCTATTGTTTTCCCTTTGTTATCCGTGGGTAATTGGGGGAGAGACACCTTGAGATACATAAACATCCTTGTACACATTCGTTTTAGTCTCTATTGATGATTCTTACCTGAATCAGTTGTTACTGTGATGGGTGCAAAATGATGGATACTTCTAAACCTCTTCTACATTTCCCACTTGGCATTCTACTGTAAGAATACAACAGAGTTCTGACTTTTCCCCTCTATTTATGAATTCATTTTTTAACAGCTTCTTTTATTTTTATTTTTGGCTGCGCTGGATCTGCATTGCAGTGCTCAGACTTGTCATTGCGGTGGCTTCTCTTTTTGCACAGCGCTGGTTCTAGGCACACAGTCTTCAGTAGCTGCAGCATTTTGGCTCAGCAGTTGCAGCTCTCGGGCTCTAGCACACGGGCTCAGTAGCTATGGCCACAGGCTGAGTTGGTCCTTGGCATGTGGAATCTTCCCGGACCAGGGATCAAACCTGTATCCCCTGCGTTGGCAGGCAGATTCCCATACCCTGCACCACCAGGGAATCCTATGAATTCATTTTTAAATTTCTGACTATACGGACGCAGATTCTTCTTTTATTCAATGTGTTATAATCCACTGCTATCATTATTTGATGCTTGAATTGCATGATCTCTCTTGATTCTCATGACAAGTGGGTGATGTTATCAGAGATGCCCATATTGTCATCTTAGGTCTTATAGTTGTATCTGCAGGACTCTGCTTCCTTACTCCCAGCACCAGGCTCTGTCCCGGAAAACCCTGCTGTCTGGGTAGCGCCCTATCTGTTCAGTGTCCTTGCTGGGGAGACAGGAGACCACATACAGCTTCACCAAGGATTCTCCAACCTCCCTTCCAAGCCCCATGTGAACAGGCATTCAGGGTCGAAGGCAGTGTGACTCTCCCCCAACACTCTCTTCCTGTTTCCGAGGCAGCTCAGCTCAGCTGTCTCCCTCTTTCAGAGGAGACACGAGGCCTGTTACCTAACCTGTGAACCAGGTCAGTCTATGGGGACATCACTGACATCAGGCCCCCAGGAACTCTTGGCACAGGCCACTTTATAAATCAGTGAGTCTGACTGCGTGAGTTGGGCCATTCCCAAGTTCATGATTCAACAAATATTTGCTGAGCATCTGCTATGTGCCAGGCTCCAGGCTAGGCTGGAGGTACAACAATGAGCAAGTTAAACAAGATGCCTGTTTCACAGAATTCGTATTTGACTGCAGTAGCTAGCAAACAAGTCGTCCACAGGTAAATAGCCGATGACGCAGGGATGAGGGCTCTGGGGGAAGGATCATTATATTGTGAACATATCTAACAGAGAACTTTGACCTTGTTTCAGGCGTCAGAGAGAAGCAGTCAAGTTAAAATCAGTGGATTACAACACACTTTTATCTGATGCCCTTACTCAGAGCCAAGAAGAGGGTGCTGAGATTCAGCTTGGTTAAGTAACTTACCCAGGGCTGAACAGTAACACAATGCACGTTCAAATGCAGGTCTAAAGACTCCTCCGCCCCTCATGTTGTGCAGCTGTCCTGCCAAAGCAGTTTCCACAGGGTCTCCGGGGATTCTGGCAAAGGGCCTGTGTCCATCTGTCCAACTTGGTAAACTTTGTCTTCACTGTGATTCTGCAGGAATCCCGTTAAGTCACAGCAAGGAAGAACTGACTTTCAATGAGGTCCAAACATTCTCTGAATCAGGGTTGTTGTGTTTTTTTTTTTTTTTTCTTTTAAGGACTAAAGCCAGAAAAATTGACCAAACCTGAGTATTAAAACAAGGGGAGTAGGTTCAAACTTATCACTCAACATCTGAGATCTGTAATCGTGCACCAGCTGTGAGCTGAACATAGAGGCTGAGAGTTACTAAGATGGGTCCAAGGCCAGAGCCCCATGCCCTTAACCATAGCACAGGTTAACGTCCCAAGGGATGTCGATCTGTCTGTCTGTCTGAGCCCTCAGAGCAGCCAGGGAAATTCCAGGAGGGAGAAAGGATTCTCACACCTGCTCCTACTGCCCAAGGCATCAGGAGGCATCAAGGTGGCAGGCAGTTCTATCTTATGCTCACACAGCACTAGGCTCAGCACGAACACCCCCAGCCTCCAGGTCTCCTCTGGCTGGCCTTGGCCGGTCCTGGCTTGATACCTGATCCCCCTGGAAGCTGGAAGCTGACACCTCAGCTGGAGAGGGATCAGGGCAGACACAGCGGCTGCCACGGGAGCCGCAGCCGACTTGAGGGACAAACTCCGAGGACGCTGGCCTGTGAGCTGTCCACCACCCCTCCACCAGCTCCCACTTTTATTTTAGCTCCAAACCCAGGGAGATGTGTGTATAAATTCTTATACAGAACAGTAATGGCAGAAGAAGAAATAATTCAGCTTAACTAACTTGGCTAAGTTCATACAACTGGGAGAGTGGGCTCAAAATTCAAGTCATCTATCTGCAGAGCTTATGCATTTAACATTATGTTCAGTGAACCTCCTCCCTATATAATCAGGTGTAACACACACACATCCAGTGCCTGGCACAGAGTAGATTCCCCATAATATTTGTTTAATGAGTGGGTGAAAATGTGTGTCTGTGTTTGTGTGTGAAGGAAAGTGTTTGTGTATGCAAGTGTGCAAGCTGGATGGCAAATAATGCAGATGGTTAGAATTGCACATAAGGCAGAAAGTTCTGGAGTTATTGCAGGAGATGCAGAAAGATCAGGAATGAGGATACATGCTACTTCGTACATCTCAGCTCTTGTTTTGTCTCCTGCTTCTCCCGCTGGGGACAAGGGAGAGCCTAAACATTGTTCAAATCAGTTTAGGACAAGGACGTAATAGCTAACACCCACCCTGCGCATAGCAGGGTTGGGTCCCTTCTCTTAGCGCATGCACCTTGATGAAACTGAAAGATCATAAGACTTGGAGCCAGAAAAACCTGAGTCATCTCCCAACCTCACCACTTACTTGAGTTTAAGTGACCTCAAGCATGTCACTTTGCCCTTCTGAGCAGCTGGATTCCTCACCTGGAAGTGAAGATGATCATATGTACTTCTCAGCATTGTTATGAAAATGGCATATAAGGAAAATTCCCAGCACAGGGTCTAATGCATATCAGGTCCTCAGCATGTGTGAGGTTCCTTCTTGCCTCCTTGCAGACATTGTCAAAGCCGTGATAGTAGGGGACAGTCGAGGAGAGAAAGATGATGGTTCTCAAACTCAGCTGAACAATGGAGTCCCTGAAACCTGGGTCCCATTCCAAGAGGCTTTGACTACTGGGCAGTGGCCTGAGAATCAAGGCTTCTAGAAGCTGCTTGGGTGATCCTAACAGGCAATCAAGGTTGAGACTCTCTTGTCCATAGGGTTTCTCTGCCATTCATTAAGTACCTCGTGGGCTTTGCCACCAGTCTGTCTGGTAAGCCAAGGCAGAGGGGAGGAGGAGGAAGTTCATCTATCCAGGGCTAAAGACCTCCCTTGAATTGAGATCTGGATTTCCAAATCAAAACGCAAGTCTCTTAACAATAGAAACTTTTTGCGTGTGACTCTATGGATCTACAAAGTGTTGTAAGATATAAACATGATGTCTTAGATATAAATTTAGCAAATGGATTTTGCTAAAGAAAAAAGACCATTAGACTAAATCCTATTTCGTATCTGCTATATACCTCCCATCCTTCCAGGTTCTCTCAAAAATCGTTGCTCACAACATCCTCTGAATATGCCAGAGCCAGTAGGAATAATTATGTAGAATATGTAGGTTATTCTCACCTCTCAGGCTTAAAACTGGTCCTTATACCTAGGCTTCTCCACAGATTTCTGAGGCATTTTGGAATTTGCATGTAAAATAAAAGGCTTCCTACATAATTGAAATTATGACCAATTGACCGTGAAATGGAAGTGTCCGTGACCAATGAGGTGTTGGGTTGAGGAAGCTGTTGTGCTCAGAAACGGGGCCTCCGGAGCCCGAGGGCTGGTTCTCTAGCTCAGGGACAGGAATCCCGCTGGAATCCTCATGGCTCCCAGCCAGTCCCCAGCCTGACCTTGGTTCTTAATCTGGTAAGAAGCAGTTTGATGTTTAGCTCCAATGGGAGATATTCTATTGTAATCTTAACTCTCTTGGTTGAGAATTCTAGAGGAGGGAAGTTGGAGCATGGAGTATAGAGATATTCCACGTGGAATATCTTCTCTGATACCTGAACACTTTCTCTGAATACCTTCTCAGACCAGAGCTTGGCAAGTCAAGGACTTTCTGAGCCAGTTTGGGGTGTGGGATACTCAGGAGGAGGGAGTAGGCCATAATGCTAGAAAGGTAGATACAGCCCAGTTGCAGATAAAACATTTTAACTTTGGGGAGGCAGTGGAGAGGCATCAAAGATTCAGGAAGAGGAGTTATATATGTCGCCTGTGTTCTAAGAAGATGGTTCTGCAAAGAGGACTGGAGGGGATGCAAATAGAGGAAGGGGGTCCAAAAAGTCAGCTTCAACAACAGCCCAGCAAAGTCACCATGTTGGTATGGACAGCGTGACGATGATGAAGGGAAAAGGATGGAGGAGAATGGGACATGACTAATCAGAAAACAGAAAGAGAAAAAGAACAAGTGCTGTATACTTGTCATCACAGCACTGGAAGGAGATGCTGTTATCCCCATCTTGCTGAAGGAGACCACGAGGCTCAAGGAGGTTATATTTCTTGCTAATAAACAGTAGAGCCAGGAATTAAATACATTTCCATATGCATTCTAGAAATTTTAATGAATAAATGAATGAAATATTAAGACAAGGGAGAGGACAACATTTCACTCTGATCAGCCCCCAATCAGGGTATCACATTCAATTCTAGATGCACACTTTTAAGGGAGACTTTGCTTGGCTAATGGAATATATACAAGGAAAAGTGATGTGAGTGGTCAAGGGGCTGCAAACTATACCATATAAGATCAAAGTTCTGAGGGTGTATGAGTTGAAGAAGAGCAGAGCTGAATGGCATGTAACCCTTTACTCAAATATCCTGGGTCCTCTTGGAGTCCAGGGAATGAGCAGGAGAAAACTTCTGATGGATCAGCAAGAGCCAGAGTGGGCATGTTAGAGACTTAGGCCTTTATCCTGAAGGCAATGGAAAGCCACTGACAGTGTTAAACAAATAGCAACATGTTTTCAGTTTTAACAGATCACTCTAGATACGGATCCAAGAACACCTTATTCAATAAAATTGTATGTTTTCTTCACATGTATTCCAGTATCTCACCTATCTTAGTGAGTTTCCTCAAGTTATCCCATTATTGTTGCTATGGGGATAAAATCTTTTTGTCCATTATTTTTTCTGCTGGGATTTTGGACTTTTTTTGTACATTTATTCCATACACAGCCACCTTAATGAACTCATTGTATTATTTGCAGTAGATACTCCAGTTGATTCTTTTTTCTTTCTTTCTTTTTTTTTCTTTTTCTTTTTTTTCTTTTTAAATTTTAATTTACTTCTTTATAGTCCCCATCCTGAACCCTCCTCCCTCCTCCCTCCCCATACCATCCCTCTGGGTCATCCCAGTGCACCAGCCCCAAGCATCCAGCATCGTGCATTGAACCTGGACTGGCATCTCGTTTCATACATGACATTTCACATGTTTCAATGGCATTCTCCCAAATCTTCCCACCCTCTCCCTCTCCCACAGAGTCCATAAGCCTGTTCTATACATCAGTGTCTCTTTTGCTGTCTCGTACACAGGGTTATTGTTACCATCTTTCTAAATTCCATATATATGCGTTAGTATACTGTATTGGTGTTTTTCCTTCTGGCTTACTTCACTCTGTATAATAGGCTCCAGTTTCATCCACCTTATTAGAACTGATTCAAATGTATTCTTTTTAATGGCTGAGTAATACTCCATTGTGTATATGTACCACAGCTTTCTTATCCATTCATCTGCTGATGGACATCTAGGTTGCTTCCATGTCCTGGCTATTATAAACAGTGCTGCGATGAACATTGGGGTACACGTGTCTCTTTCCCTTCTGGTTTCCTCAGTGTGTATGCCCAGCAGTGGGATTGCTGGATCATAAGGCAGTTCTATTTCCAGTTTTTTAAGGAATCGCCACACTGTTCTCCATAGTGTCTGTACTAGTTTGCATTCCCACCAACAGTGTAAGAGGGTTCCCTTTTCTCCACACCCTCTCCAGCATTTATTGCTTGTAGACTTTTGGATCGCAGCCATTCTGACTGGTGTGAAATGGTACCTCATAGTGGTCTTGATTTGCATTTCTCTGATAATGAGTGATGTTGAGCATCTTTTCATGTGTTTGTTAGCCATCTGTATGTCTTCTTTGGAGAAATGTCTATTTAGATCTTTGGCCCATTTTTTGATTGGGTCATTTATTTTTCTGGAGTTGAGCTGTAGGAGTTGCTTGTATATTTTTGAGATTAGTTGTTTGTCGGTTGCTTCATTTGCTATTATTTTCTCCCATTCTGAAGGCTGTCTTTTCACCTTGCTAATAGTTTCCTTTGATGTGCAGAAGCTTTTAAGTTTAATTAGGTCCCATTTGGTTATTTTTGCTTTTATTTCCAATATTCTGGGAGGTGGGTCATAGAGGATCCTGCTGTGATGTATGTCAGAGAGTGTTTTGCCTATGTTCTCCTCTAGGAGTTTTATAGTTTCTGGTCTTACGTTGAGATCTTTAATCCATTTTGAGTTTATTTTTGTATATGGTGTTAGAAAGTGTTCTAGTTTCATTCTTTTACAAGTGGTTGACCAGATTTCCCAGCACCACTTGTTAAAGAGATTGTCTTTAATCCATTGTATATTCTTGCCTCCTTTGTCAAAGATAAGGTGTCCATATGTGCGTGGATTTATCTCTGGGCTTTCTATTTTGTTCCATTGATCTATATTTCTGTCTTTGTGCCAGTACCATACTGTCTTGATAACTGTGGCTTTGTAGTAGAGCCTGAAGTCAGGTAGGTTGATTCCTCCAGTTCCATTTTTCTTTCTCAAGATCGCTTTGGCTATTCGAGGTTTTTTGTATTTCCATACAAATTGTGAAATTATTTGTTCTAGCTCTGTGAAGAATACTGTTGGTAGCTTGATAGGGATTGCATTGAATCTATAAATTGCTTTGGGTAGTATACTCATTTTCACTATATTGATTCTTCCAATCCATGAACATGGTATATTTCTCCATCTATTAGTGTCCTCTTTGATTTCTTTCACCAGTGTTTTATAGTTTTCTATATATAGGTCTTTAGTTTCTTTAGGTAGATATATTCCTAAGTATTTTATTCTTTTCGTTGCAATGGTGAATGGAATTGTTTCCTTAATTTCTCTTTCTGTTTTCTCATTATTAGTGTATAGGAATGCAAGGGATTTCTGTGTGTTGATTTTATATCCTGCAACTTTACTATAATCATTGATTAGTTCTAGTAATTTTCTGGTGGAGTCTTTAGGGTTTTCTATGTAGAGGATTGTTGATTCAGTCCAGTTGATTCTTTTACATTTTCTAGGGTGGTAAAAACATCTGCAAGGAATAACTATTCTTTCAATATTTACAATTTGTAACTTAAAAAGTTATGTTACTCCATTGTATTTACTAAATTAAATTGTCTCCTTGCATTTACTAGAACTTCTAAAACAATGATTCCTATGACTACTATTTTCATTGTGAAATTTTCCCCTTATCTTACTGCATTTACTGAAACTTCCAGAACAGTGATTCTCAGCTGGGGATGATTTCCTCCCCTGGGGGACGTTTGGCAATCTGTCTGGAGACAATTTTGGTTATCACAATTAGTGAGATGTGTCTAGTAAGTAGAGGGCTGTTCTTGTCTTAGTCTTAATCTCAATGAAAATGAAATTTCACTGTGTTTCACCATTATGTATGGATTGACTGTTAAAGGCCAAAACTTTGTTGAGTAGTGAGTCTTTGAAACTATGTTAACTAAGATTTTTAAAGTCAGAAGTAGATATTGAGTCTTATCAAATTCTTTTACAGTCTTCATCAAGATAATAGCACTTTTACATTTAACCTGTTCTTACAATTATAGTAATAAACTCTTCAGTACCATTGACATTACTTTAGAAAATCATTGACCATTGTTAAATAAGCAAATCCCCACTGCTTCTCCCCTGTAGCACACTATAAGGCATTGACCATGGAGAATTAGCTTGGTTACAAATTAATGTCAGTAATTTGGAGTGTCTGCCTTTGTGGCTGTCGGTGGGGACTCGTGTGAAGCCACTGTTTGTTTCCTCTGGTTCATAATGACGACATACAGATACCATGATATATATACCTTTCTCTACTCGTCAATATCCTTACATTTTTATCTAAATGACTTGTGAAGACAAGCATATGAAATGCCTCTGTGGCTGCTGTTTCCTCACTTTCCATTGTCTGGCTAACAGTTCTTATTTATAAATTTTAATGTTAAGCTATTTGGCACATCAAGGTTCATGCCTACTTTTTATTGTAAAATGCTTCCCCATTAAATAAAATTATTTTAGTTTAATGCTTTTTACATTGGATTCGATCTTATCTTTCTGTGTCATTTTGACACAGGTGTAAATTTTATACAAAATTCATACATTTCTGTGGTTTACTTTCTTGCTTGCTTTAACCCAATCTGAAGTCTGAATTTTGTATTAAGGTTTATTCTGTTCAAAGAGTCAGAATTCTAGTATTACAATTCTTCTTGTATTTCTATTTTATATTTTCTGGGGTTTGTGCTTTTCTTGCCATTAGTTATATTTACCATTGGCCCAACTTCTAAATTTTGAAAAAACTTTTGAAATATGTAAAAGCACCAATCAATAATAATATATCAAGATATACCATAAACTCTGTTCTCTTTACTTTTCTTTTCACCTCTGGTTAATTAAAGAGTATATATATTCTTATATTCCTCTAAGTGATTGTCTTTCCTTTGTAACAACTGTACTTGAACCCACAACTTGTCTGTTCATCAGTATAATGAATTAAGTCATTTTCGTTGACTCTTCCTCTATAAGAAGAGTAAGCATTTTTAAATTTACCCCCATTCCTTTCTAACCCACTTTCATGTTCTCACTGGTATAATCTAGAATCTTTAGACTCAGATTATTAATGTTTAATTTTGTTTGTTTATATTATGTTCATCTTTTCCAAGAATTGTTTTTAGATAATTGCATTACTAAGTAACTATATTTATGGTCCTTAAAATAACATAACAGATTCAGCTCTATGTTTAACTGATTTTAATATTTACTACTCTGACTTAATATCTGGATTTACCCATTCCTGTGACCCCATCAAAGGAGTATATCTTCAAGGATTCTATTTGCTTTGTTCTTGTATTTTAGGGTGAGCTCATAAACTATACCCTTTGCACATACATCTTTTTGTTGTCTTCACAAATGAATAACTAGTCTGAGACTAGCATGGCTCTGAATCGTAATCTTTTCCTCTCAGAATTCCATAGATACAGTCTTACTGTCTTATAATTTTCAAAGTTACAGCAAAATCTGAAAGCACTCTGATCTTTGTCCTTTACAGGAAACTCTTTTCTTTCTGTATGCCTCTAGGGTTTATTTGTTTATTAATTCATATATTCAACAAATATTTGTTGGGTACCTATTGTGTGTGAAATATTGATCTAGACACAGCAATGAATGCAATAGACCAAAATCTCTGCCTTTATGGCATTGACATTCTAGTGGAGGGAGACAGATGATAAATAAAGTGAATGAATCAAACATATAGCATTTCTGAGAGTGATACATGTTAGAAGAAGAATACCACTGAGGAAGAGCATAGGGACTTGGTTGGACCCATGGCAATTTTAATAGGGTCACCTTCAGTAGGGTGACATTCAAGAAAACGTTGAAGGAAATGAGGGAGCTAGTCACAGGGATATCTAGTGAAGAGCATTCCAGATTGAAGGAACAGCATTTGGAGAGACCCTGAAAGCATACATTATCCAAGAAATAATAGGAAGGCCACTGTGGCTGGAGTAGAATGAGCAGAGGGGAGAGTGGAAGCTGATGAGATTAGAGTGGTCATGGAGGTCAGATCCTATAGGGTCTAGTTAACTTGGATATGTACAGGTCAGCCTTTACCAAGCTGGAGTCCAGTGGAAATACGCACTGGGCATTGCTACTCTCTAAGAGGGAGATGTGGTCATTTCCCAATCAACCTGTCTGTGGAATCCCATTAAAATACTTAGGCTTTTCTTAAGGTCAAAAAAGTTTTCTTCTGGTTCACCTTCAATTTTTATTTTATTGTTGTTCTATTCTTTTTTTGTTTTAATTTGATTTTCATTTTGAAAAATTTTTTGAAATATTTTAAAGTATTTCATATCTAGAAAAGAGCATACTCTTCTTTAGGAAAAGCAATTATAGGTATTTTGAAGCACCATTTCCTGTCTCCTATGTATTAAATACTTAATCTCTTTTTTTTTCTCATTTTTTGCTAGAGTTTTTCAAGTTTATCCAAGATTCCTGATTCCAATTCCAATGTCTGCCTCATCTATTATTAGTCCAAAAGCTCAGTTAAAATAAGTTCAAAATTATTTATTTTGTGATGATTATTAGTTTTTTATATTAGGTTTTTAATTATAAAAATAATGGCTAATATTTATTAAAGGCATGCCTCACTCCAGATATTCTGCGAAGAGTTTGGGGTGCTTCATTTCATTTACTGCTCAGGTCAACTCCTTGAATCACTGGCATTATCTCCATTGAACAGATAACAACACTGAGGCATAGGGAGCTTAAGTGATTATTGGCTCTGTTTTCTGCATCACCAATTCTGGTTTGTGATGCATCTAATGTTGCTGTTAACTTTGCTTCTTTATGTCTTTTATTTACTATCTTATCTTTAATTATATTTCTAACTCCTCCCCACTTGCTCCCTTCACACCTCATAGTGGTGTGCCATCGGCTCATTTTTTAATTTCTTGTATCATAAACTGCACGTTTTCCCAAATTTCACTGAAGAGACAGATTTAGATGTATTCTAAAATGATCTTCAGTTACTATAATCAGCGTTTTTCAAGAGTAAGTTCTTTCCCTGCCTTGTGCACAGTGTTTCCTGTTTTATGTTGGAGATTTTCTCATAGACTTCACATGCTTCTTTTTTATTTCTATGTTTACTCATCTTTGATCCAAAGAAAGAAAGGAATGAAGGAAGAAATGAAGGAAGAAAAGGGAAGTCAATCCAGAAATAAGATCTTTCTGGTAAATAAAATGAGATTTTTCACTGGTCCCTCTTCACAGTCCATCCAGCTGCTGTTTGAGATCTTGGACTCAGTACATACACCAGACCACTGGCTCAAAGGGCATTCTCTCATCCTTTCTCCAAATTTCCAGTGGTTTCCACTCTTGTATTTACTATGACTCAGCTCACGGGCAGTGAGAGTCCCATGAAGTGGCCAACCGGTCGTGAGAAGGTCACATACTCCTGACGAATCTGAGCAAAGTACAAATGCAAACTCCCACTCCTGAACTCCCACATCTGTCCTAGGGTCCACCCTTTCCCAAAGCCAATGTCACCTCCCAGGACATCCATCAGTCGCCCTTGCGTATTCCCACCCCAGTGGCATGATCACGCTGGGAGCCAGACTGGTGGGAGAGCACAGCTGGGGTGGAGTGAAGGAGCTGAGAACTCCGACCTCCTTAGAATGAAATTCCCATAGAACGAGGCTGGGGAGATTAAGACTGCCTGCACCTTATGTGGCTCCACTTTCTGCCTCCAGATTCAATCTGGGAACATCCCTGGTGGTCCAGAGGCTGAGACTCCACGCTCCCAATGCAGGAGGCCCAAGGTTCGATCCCTGGTTAGGGGACTAGATCCCACACGCCACAACTCAGAGTTCACATGCCACAATTAAGACCTGGCACAGCCAAATTAATTAATTAATCATTTTAAAAAAGACTTTATCTGACTTCTGGTTGGTGGAAATTATATATACATTATATAGTATATATGTTATATTTTTATACGAAACTGATTAACATTCCAGGGTTCTAGTGCAGTTAAACACGGAAAAACGTGTTTTAATAAACATTTCAATGGAAAAGTAGAGAAGGTGAAACAGGCGTAACCAACTCAAATGGAAATAGGAAAGCAAGCTCAGTGTGGCTTGCCTTTCCCCCTGGGGGATGGGCAGCCGCAGCTTCCTTCAGCCCTCTGGCCTTGCCTTTCCCCCACCTCAACCCTGAGCAAGACAAGGAGTCTCGGATTCCCATCAGAGACAGGTGCTGGAGTTATCAGCAGAGTAACTGGTTGAAAGATTGGACTCTGGAATCTGCCTGGTTCAAATCCCAGCTCCATCACTTACTAAATGAATGACACTGGACAAGTGATTAAAAACAAAACAAAAAAACCTGTGCCTCAGCTTTCCCACTTGTAAAAATGGGGATAATGATAAAACATCTCACTTTCGTAGGGTCATTTTGAGGAGCAAGTGATATAATATTTGAAAAGTACTTAGACTAGCACCTGACACAAAACAAAATGCTGTGTACATGACTGATCCACTGATTGATTTAAAGTGGCCAGCACTGGTAATCCAGAGGTCCCTGAGGTCTGAGCCAACTTATCTCCAAGATCCTTCATGAGGGGCTTTAATGAAAATAACACCCCCCCACCACAAGCTAAGGATTTCTTATGTGCCAGACCCTCAGTACTTTACCTGCATAAATCATTTAATCCTCACAACAGCCCCGTGAGGTCACTGCTATGATTCCCCCATTGTACAAAGGAAGCTTGGAGGCTTCACTGCTATTAAGCAGAGGAGTGAAGTGAAAGTCGCTCAGTCACATCCAACTCTTTGCAACCCCATGGACTATACAGTCCAGAGAATTCTCCAGGCCAGAATACTGGAGTGGGTAGCCATTCCTTCCTCCAGAGGATCTTCCCAACCCAGAGATCAAACCCAGGTCTCCCACATTGCAGGTGGATTCTTTACCAGCTGAGCCACCAGGGAAGCCCATTAAGAGGAGGAACTGGGCTTCAAATCTGAGAAGGCTGAAAGGCAGAGCCACCTCTTTGAAGAGAAAAAGATTTGGTGAGTTCAGAGACAAGCTGCTCTTTTATTAAGAAGGCTCCAGGGCAACTTAAAGAGTTCCAAACCCAGTACAGATTTGGTGTTCTACAGATATGTGATAGACATTGCCCATGATGGATGATTTTCAATAGAGTGAAAGTCTTGGCCATGACTAATGATTTTCTATGGTGGGGGGCAACTTTGCCCCCAAAGTTAGGCAATTTCTGGAGACACTTTCGGTTGTCAGGAGTAGTGGGAAGCCAGAGGGGTGCTTCTGGCATCTAGTGGGCAGAGAACAGGGATGATGCAAAACACCCATCAGTGCAGAGGGACCATCCCTCACAGCAGAGAATGATCCAGCCCACGTGTCAGTAGAGCTGAGACTGAGAAACACAGGCTTTGGAGTCAACTAGATCTCTTTGCCTTCCCCTTCTATCTCTGATGAGACAAAGGAAACTAGATATCCCCAAGTACCGTAATCCCCCAGAAGAACTCTGCACCTTGTCATTTACTTCTGTAAACAGGGCTCTCTGCGTTTCTCTGGAGTTCAGTTCATCGCATTGTTCCCTATCTTTGGGGCAATCCCAGACCTGCATCCCTACCCAACCCGGGAGACAAGGAACTGTGAATTTCAAAGGTTGGAGGAGGTAGGGAGAGGAATTCTGTCCTTGGGAAAAAATTGAGCCGCTGAAAAAAAAAGACTCAGCCGGCAAGCCCCCCAGAGCTGACAGTGGATAAAGCCTAGACTATTTTAGATTTCAGAGGCTCCTAGAGAAAAGTGACTCTCTGCTCCTTCCACTCTAGAGCTTTTGTTTTGCATTTAAATGAAAAGGGAGCTGCTGGGGGGAAGCCGTGGCTCCTGGTTCTCTCCGAGGAGGGAAGCTGGCGCCCCTCTGTAGCGGCTGCATTAATGTCATGTCATTACACCGTAGTGCTGCACAGGTTAATATAATTGGGTGACTATGTGTGAGCAATGATCCGTGCCGTGTTACAGCTCTGAAACAAATGACATTTAACCAGCCGGTCTGGAAGGCTCCTTGTTATCTACGCGGTGAACAATTGGAACAGAGAAGCAGACCTCTGTACGAGCAACTGATGAATTAGTTGTTAGGTTTCCTCGACAGCCTGGATTTATAAGAGCACAATTCCACCATAATTTATTAGATCTATAAACAGACAGATCCGATGTTTTTACTGAGATTACATCTTGTCACCCTCAGATATTGTGTCACTGACAGCCCTGTTATAATTTAATTTTATTATTCTGATAAGGCGTTGTTTCCAGGGACTTTTTTCCCCCCTCTTGAAAAGACATTTTCATTGTGGCTGGAAAGAAATCAGAAACGTTGCTCCTGGCTTATTATCTGGTGGCTCCTAAACACCTTGTCCAGGTCATGACTGTGAGCATCTCAAGGGCAGGAAGGAAGCTTTAGTGTGAATGAATGTAGGGCCCTGGCCTGCTGTGTGGCAAGAAAAAGCTAAGCCCAGTATCTGAGGAGTGGAATTGGGCCTGTTGGAGAAATCAGTGAGGCCAGTGATGGATCTCCTGTTCTAGAGTTTTTCACCTTTTCAGGCTGCCTGCCCCACTCCGGGCCCACCTACCAGCCGAGAACACAGGCAAGTCCACATGTCCAGTCCCCACTCACCTGAGGTTCAAGCTGGGGCCTCTGACCCATCTGGCCAAGGAGTTGCCCTCAAAGCTATTCGCCTTTTTGTTTAACTAATTTTTTAATTCATTTGGCTGCATCACGTCTCAACTGTGGCACATGAGATCTTTCATCTTCGTTGCAGCATGCAAATCTTTTAGTTGTGGAGGACAAACTCCTGGTCACAGCATGTGGGATCCAGTCCCCCAACCAAGGACCTAATCCAGACTCTCTGCCCTGGGAGCACAGAGTCCCAGCCACTGTACCACCAGGGAAGTCCCATCCCTCAGAGCTATTCTAAGCCCACTTGCCTCAGTCACAGAAAAGTGAATACACCTGCTTTCAAAGGCCCTTCTGGCAAAACCATCACCGCTCTGAGGTACCAGCATCTAAGGTACAGAGACGGTGGTTGTCACAAGCAGTGCAAGCAAAAAAGGATCAGAGGGCTGTGGCCCAAATCATGCAGTCCAAATAGAACAAGATGGTAGAAAACTGCCCAACTTGGAGGCAATCAGATGAGGGTTCCTAGTCCTCAGGTAGCTTAATGAGCCATGACCCCCCCGAAACACATGATACCTGCCTCATGAGTCCTGGTGAGAAGAAAACGAGAAAAGGAACAGGGAGATGTTTTAGAAGTGCAAGCCCTGTGCAAAGGAAAGCTACATTTGTTAACAATAGAAGCTCTAAACTTTTTTTTTTTCAATCCAGAAGGGATATATGTTTTATTATCATTATTTTATAATAATCTACATACAACTTTAAATTTTACCAGGAACTTACCCATGATATGATGTAATATGAGCTCATTTTAATCTTCCTAATAATATGGTGAAGGTGGGTGACTTTATTTTCCCCATTTGAGGCATGAAAAAACCAGGGCTCATGGCCCAGAGTTACTCAGCTAGTTACAAGAGTCTAACTCACAATAAAATAATGCCATTTGCAGCAACATGGATAGATCCAGAGAGTATCATACTGAGTGAAGTAAGTCAGACAGAGAAGGAGAAATATCATATCACATCCATTCCATGTGGAATCTAAGAAAAAATAGTACAAATGAACTTACATACAAAACAGAAAGAGATTCACAGACTTTGAGAACAAACTTATGGTTGGTTGCCAGGGGAAGGGATAGTTAAGGAGTTTGGGATGGACATGTACACACGGCTATATTTAAAATGAATAACCGAAAGGACCTACTGTGTAGCACACAGAACTCTGCTCAATGTTATGTGGCACCCTGGATGGAAGAGGAGTTTGGGGGAGAATGGTTATATATGTTTATGCATGACTGAGTCCCTTTGCTGTCCACCTGAAACTATCACAACATTGTTAATTGGTCGTATATACCCCAAAACAAAAAGTTTAAAAAAAAAAGGTTTTAATTCACAACTCAGGAACCCCGTATCTGTGACTTTGCACTTCTGATAAAATCAGGGCTTCCTCTGGTGCAGAAACCGGCTCGTTCAGGCCTGGAATGGAGCAGGGCGCCATTCTGAGGACAAGAATGAAAGTTCGTCACCAGCTCCCTGTTCTCGGGAGTTCAGCTGCAACTTGCTCATTGAGAAGCTGATTCTGGTCAGTTCACCAAGAGCCCAGGGTGGGGGTACTCTGGGGTTTTAGCTCCATTTGCTTTCAGGACCAGCTTCTGTCCCCAAGGCTGGAAGCAATTCTTGGAGTCATTCGTAAAGACCCCATGCCTCATGGGAAGAAATGAAATTAATATCAGAAGTGGCAGCATCTGAGTGGCAGCTTCATAACAGGCTTGAACCCCGACCTCTGGGCTACAGCTGGGAACGGCTCAGTCAAGCACATCATTGACTCCCAGGGTCCTGGAACCTGAGATGTGCATGCAGGCTTTGAGGTCAACCCAGTCCAGCCCCCTCATTTTACAGATGAGAAAGCTACATTCCAGAGAGGGCAAGGGGCTCACCCAAGGTCACACAGCGGATGAGTGGGGGCAAAATCAGGGCTGGAACCAGCCTCCTGGTTCAGGGCTTTTTCCAACATGGGGTGCCCCAACAGGGAGACTCTACTGTTAGATGCTTTTCTGAGATCCGATAAAACACAAGGTCCATTAAGGCACCAAGTTAGAAACATACAACCAGCACAGATTTGTAAAATGACCGTGTGCAAGAGTGGGGGTCTTGGGCAGAGAGGAGACACACTCAGTCACCCCTCACCACCTTCACCTTGAACCTCTTGCCTCTCCCCTCCTGAGTCCCAGGACTGTCCCCCTCCTACATGCATCCTGGGCCCTACTCTTAGATTTTAACCTGGGACACATTGATTTTCTGGATCACTTCTCTGTTCTCATTACATAATTTCCCTTCCAGACAATTCTGCCTCAGGTCATGCTGGCAAACTAGCACCCATGTTTTCTGGGTCTTACTTGATCCTCAGGACCTTCTCCTAGGGAGACTGACCCCAGCTCTGAAATGGAAAGGAACAGGAGCAAAGCTTTTGAAAATATTAATACAATTTCAGCTCAAGCATCACATCTCCAGAGCAGCCTTCCCTGACTCCAAGCATGTCCGTCTCCAGCATCCTTGGCCAAAGAGCTCTTATAGTCGTGGGGAGACATGAGTGTGATTTCCTGATTGGCATGTGTCTTCCCCATGAGAGTGGAGCTCTGAGACACCAAGCGATGGGTGTTTCTGTTTGCTGCTCCATTGCCAGCACTCGGCTCAGTGCCTTTCATGAGGCAGGTGATCAATAGATACCTACTCCCTGAGGAAGAGAGGCAGATAAAGCGCTTCTTCCCCACTCAGCCCTGGGGGCTGCCATGGAAGATGGAGGATTCTGGCTGCCCTTGGGGACTCCAACAAGGATGTGCCTCTAAGCAGAGGAATAAGGTGGCCTGGTTAAGTGGGCTTTAGGGTGGCTGTGGCTGAGACAGAGCCGAGAGAGCACCCCATTCCCACTGGCCCCCTTCTTCTTAGGGATGAGTGGCTCCTGTTGTCCCCAGCCGGAAAAGTGCCCAGTGGGGGTGAGGGTGAGCCAGGATGGAGGCGGCCACCACAAGATGACCCCTCCTACCTGCATCTCATGGTTGTTCCAGCTTACAGGGGTTCCTGCGTGGAACTTGGCAGCCCTTTAGGGTAGAGAAGGTACAAGGCAGGAGACCGGGTCCTGTGAGTCAGCTGAGGTAGAGCCTAGCCAACATGGAGAGCAGGAAGAGAGGTTACTGGGTGCCCAGAGAAGCCCCTTTGGAACCTGTCTTTGGGTCCAGAGGGAGAAATGTGAGCCTTGGGGCCCAGCACAGAGCCTGTGTCTCAGCACTGAAGTGACAGATCAGCAGAACTGCCTCCTGAGAAACAGCTGGATCCCTAAGGACCCCCATTTGACTCACATTCTGGTCAAAAGTGGAAGGGATGGGCTGGTGCCTCCAGGACCTGGCAACCCTCAGCAATAAGGGCTTCCGGGCAAACTTGGCTAAGGACAGAGGTACAGTGTCGTTGAGAATCGTATTACAAGGTCCACCCTCTAGGACAGCACTTTTCAAAAAAATAGAATGCAAACCCCATATGTCATTTTACATTTCCTAGTAGCCACATTTTTTAAACAGAAACAGGTGAAATGAATTTTATATATTATAGCCTATTTAGCTTAATAGATCCAAGGTGCTATTATTTTAACATATAACAATATAAAAAGATTGCTGAGATATTTTACACTCATTTTTTGCACTGCACTATTTATATGTACTTGGACTAGCCACATTTTAAATGTTCAGTAATCACATCTGGCTAGTGGCTACTACATAGTAGACAGCACCAGCTCTAGAAGCTCAAGTCAGCCTTCCGGCTGACACTCCCACCTGGCAAGGGGAAATATCTCAAGGTCATCTGGCCTCTAAAGGCTGAAATACAGGGTGAAAAGTGAAGCAAAGGATGACGAGACCAAGTGCAGAACAAGGAGTTTCACAAGCCAGAGGACGTTCACTCGGACCCACAATTCCCTGTATTGACAAAACCACGCTTCGTGTGAGGTGGCGGTGGGACTTTCTCTGGCTGGAAGCACCCTGAGGCCACTGGCTCCATGGCTGCCCTCTGGAAACGCTCTGCTTTCAGCCTGGGAAAGGGAGCTATTTGAAACGGATCCAGGTTTTCAGCTGCCTGGTCCCTGCGCCCCATCTGCCAAACACCAGGAGCGAGGCAGATGCTGGAAACATATCTGTCAACCTGCCCTGATGGTTTCTGGCACTTCCCCCAGCCTTTTGGAGTTTCTCCTCTCCACTCCCCCCACCCCCCACCAACCCTGGAAGCAGCCCCATCCTCAGATTTTAACAGTTCCTGGCACTCCCGCTGGAGGGTGTCCTGGGATATTCTCAAGGGGTGGCTGCCCCCCACGGGTGGGGCCCCATCTCAGGGACCGGTGGCTCAGTCTGCTCTGCTTTTTTGTTGATGCCCATCACTCCAACAAACCCCCTTCTGAGACAGCAAGTAGGATGTAGATCCCAGAGGTACCACCGACATAATGAAGAGTCCTCAAAGGATCTACGCCAGCTGCAGGCCAGCAAATCCTAGCAGAGAGCAAGACTGGTGTCTGCGTGGCCAGCCACACACCTGCTTCTGACTCTGTCTTCTCTTCTAAACTACAACTTGTGTAAGAGCTGAGAATATATAAACGCATTTCCTGATCATCGGGCTTCCCTGATAGCTTGGTAAAGAATCTACCTGCAATGCAGGAGACCCTGGTTTGATTCCTGGGTCAGGAAGATCTCCTGGAGAAGGGATAGGCTACCCACTCCAGTATTCTTGGGCTTCCCTTGTGGATCAGCTGGTAAAGAATCTGCCTGCAATGCAGGAGACCTGGGTTCAATCCCTGGGTTGGGAAGATCCCCTGGAGAAGGGAAAGGCATATCCATCAGATGCCGGGTAGAACAAGATGGAGAGCTTACAAGGAAAACTGAAGGGTGCATTTAGCCAGGGTAAGAATAAGGCCCCAGTCAGATCCATCACCCCTTCTCCTGGTCAGCAGGAGTCACCATCATGGAAGTTCCTACATGATTTCGACATTATGTACTTCATGGGGAAAAAAGGTGATCAGGCTGGTTGTGCATGTCTGGGTGTGTTTCCTATGCCTGAAAAATAAAACTGCTTGGATTGGGCAATCTTGGCGCACCAGATTCTCCCTGGCCATGCCAACCCCCAGGTCAGAACCTGGACTTGTGTGGTTGCTCAGGTAATAGGCTTAAACAAACTGGGGACTAACAGAGGGAGGAAGGAGGGCAGGATAGAGGGGAAAAGGCAAGAAAATTTGCTCAGGGCAAGGGTTAATTAAAAGACACTTACTCCTTGGGAGAAAAGTCATGACCAACCTAGACAGTATATTAAAAAGCAGAGACATTACTTTGCCAACAAAGTCCGTCTAGTCAAGGCTATGGTTTTTCCAGTAGTCATGTATGGATGTGAGAGTTGGACTATAAAGAGAGCTGAGCACCAAAGAATTGATACTTTTGAACTGTGGTGTTGGAGAAGACTCTTGAGAGTGCCTTGGACTGCAAGGAGATCCAACCAGTCCATTCTAAAGGAGATCAGTCCTGAATATTCATTGGAAGAACTGATGCTGAAGCTGAAACTCCAATACTTTGGCCACCTGATGTGAAAAGCTGACTCATTTGAAGAGACCTTGATGCTGGGAAAGATTGAAGGTGGGAGGAGAAGAGGACGACAGGATGAGATGGCTGGATGGCGTCACTGACTCAATGGACATGAGTTTGAGTAAATTCCGGACGTTGGTGATGGACAGGGAAGACTGGCGTGCTGCAGTCCATGGGGTCGCAGAGAGTCAGATATGACTGAGCAACTGAACTGAACTGAACTGAAGGGTGAGTCACAAGGAGACTGAGTGTTGAGCGGGGAGGAAGTAGACTAGAGTAGTTGTCCCTCTTCCCCCTCTGCCCCGCACCCCTGGCCCTCCAGTCCTGGATCTGCACATCCTCTCTCTCTCTCTGTCAACCTGGTGGCATAGCACAGTGGACAAGGCACCCTGGCTTGAGCTGAAGAGACTTGCTGACTCTGTCTTACCTTTTGAACCATCTTTGATTCTAAATGTCCGCTAAGTGCAGACACCATATGTGGAAATATGTGTTCTGATATCTACATTTTCCAGGTAAAAGCATGTTGTTTTATGTGTGAGCAAAACTCCTCCTTGTAAACTGTTAAATATGATGTAAATGCTAATTTCTCTGCATCGCCCGGTAAAGGAACTCCCTATGAAGTGCATCTAGTGGAAGGCTGTAAAAGAAAATGGTCAAAATAAATTAGGGAGAAATTTGGGTGGAAGCATACCGTGTCTGTTTTGCCAGCCCGCAGCCGTGGGTCCCCTCCCTCCACACTCCAGCCCCAACAGGAGAAGATTTGCATAACTGCTGTGACAGATGCCACCACTTCCCAGCGGCCACCCGGCCTTGGCAACTTTCAGAAAACAGTCTGCCGGGATCTGCTTCAAAGACAATTTTCTTTTTTTTTTTAAATCACCAAGCATTTCTCCCTTTCCCAATTTTTTTTTTCCACTCTTTAAAAAATATTTTTCTGGGGACTTCCCTGGTGGCTCAAATGGTAAAGAATCTGCCTGCAATGCAGGAGACCCAAGTTCGATCCTTAGGTCAGGAAGATTCCCCTGGGGGAGGGCATGGCAATCCACTCCAGTATTCTTGCCTGGGGAATCCCATGGACAGAGGAGCCTGGAAGGTTATAGTCCACGGGATCCCGAAGAGTCAGACACAACTGAGCAACTAATGCTTTCACTTTCACGGCAAAGTAATTCAATTATACATATATATACACATTCTTTTTTATATTTTCTTTTCCATTATGGTTTATCATAGAATACTGAATATAGTTTCCTGTACTACCTTTTGCAATTCTTAATACAATCATGGCTTTTTTTAGTGCTTTGGGTTCCAGTCCCAAAGAGACACCAGTGAGAGAAAACGGTTGTAGGTGTCCCCAAAAATCTGTCCTAGATTTTGGGGTGCCCATCCAGGCTTGCAGTAACAACACCTTCTTTAAAATTCTCAGGTGCCTTTTTGGTCACCTTCAAAGGTGAGCACATGCTATAATAATAAGGCATGACAAGTGTCTAGTCAACATAAGCTTATTTCTCCATCAGTAGCCTTGTATGGACTGGCACTTCATTAACCAAACCCAGCTCTGGATTTTAGCCACAACCCATCACACATCACACACAAAAAAATTCAAATCCTTGCTCACGGGGCTATTTGTGGAATGAATATTAGTACATTCTTTGCAAATGCATGATGTATGAACTGTATATATTTCTTTGATAAATTGTTTTTAAATATTTCCTCCTTTTTATTAATTGAAGAGGAGCCTCATGTATCAATGCCATTTTTTCCTGTTTTTCACATAAATTATTTTCTTGCAATGTTCTTTTGTATTATTATTGCCGATATTAAGACAAAGACTTTTTTTGCCTTGTAAACAAGATTTTGCTTACAGCTAAATGGAAAGAAGTGAAGTTAATCACATTGAAATAATAGGTTTAAAAAGGTAATTCAGTGGTATTGGAATGAAGTTTAATCTTAGGCAATAGAAGCCGTGCTGAGAAAAATGGCAGAAAAACTTGTTCTGTAATTAAATGGTATTTATCACTGGCAGGTCAGCTTTGCTGGGGAAGAGGCTCCAGAACTCTACAGGGAAGGGGAAAGCAACTCAGGCAGACAAAAAGGGCCCAGAGCAGATGCCCAGGGATGCAAGAATTTGCTAGCAGGAAGAAGTGGGTACAGGGGGTACCTCCTGTAAGCAGCCTGTCTCCCCTGCCCATGTATATCTCAGCTCACAGAGCCTGGCAGAAATGCCCAAAGCATCCTCCACATTCCTTCAGGAAGATTCCAACTCACAGCCTCCTTGGTCATCATTAACTACATGAGCTTGGAATTGCAATAGCCCTGGCATCAAATCTTCATCTATAAAAGAAAAATAAGGAGAGCCTAACCTCCTGGAGTTGTCACAACCAGTAAACTTGGATGTTATGTGCCAAGGACCATGCCAGGCACTGCAGCAATTATCAGTACTGATCATAGCCACAGAAACGAGCATCTAGACCTCAGGCAGAGCTAGTGCCAGTTAAGAATCTCCCGCTTGGTGGGGAGAAGGCTGAGCTTCTCAGACAGACGGTTCTCAGGCAGCCTTCCTCAAATGTGGGCAAACCCACCCACAAAGCATCGACCACAGTGTAAGCTGAGGGCATCCAGCCTGCAGCGGAAAAGGCTGAAGGGTGATTTCAAGATGGTTCCCAAGTAGCTCTCTGCAGACGTGGTCAAGTCCAGGAATAAGGCAGATTCCTAGACTGCACCTCATCCCTGATTCCTCTTCCTCTTTCCCGACCCTGATTTCCTTCCTCCTGAGCCTGCAGGATCTGAGCCCCAGAAGCCCTCATTGGGCGAAGACCATGCCATCCATGCTTTTGGCCTGGGTTCAAGCCCTGATTCTGCCACTTGCAAGGCATGACAGTGGACAAGTGAGTGTCCTGAAATGGGAGGGAAGTGGCCAATGGTGATGAGGATGACATTAGATAGTTCAGGGACAGTCCTGAATGTTCGAGAGGCCAAACCTATAGCTTCTCATTCTTCTTACTACTTGGTGGATCCTTCTTTGAGCTTTTGGGCCTTTTGACTCAAACTCAAGATCACAGACACAATGTTCAGGCCACTGCCCTGCAGGTGAAGGAAAGATCCAGGGCCAGAGGATAGTCTTAACTTAGGGAAGCATATTGGCTCAGTGTCAAGGATCTGCCTGCCAATGCAGGAAGCGCCAGAGACAAGGGTTCAATCCCTGGGTCAGGAAGATTCCCTGGAGTAGGAAATGGCAACCCATTCCAGTATTCTTACCTGGGAAATCCCAGGGACAGAAGAACCTGGCAGGCTACAGTCACAGTCGAACATGATTTCACAACTAAACCACCATCACCCTCGGTCTTAAATTTGGTCTTAAATTTGGCCTATCCATCCCTTCATCAGGACATTTGCTGGCAGGAAACCTGAGCATTTCCGAAACCCTCTTCATTGAATCCTTTTTATGCAGAATCTGTTTGATGTTTGTAGGACCTTGGGGCTCACACGCTTTTAGACGATGCTTTAAAAATCAACCTTGTCCTCATCTGGCCCTCTTGCAAAAAACACACCAGGACATTCTTTAGCATCAGGGCAGCCAAACCTGGCAATCCTCCAGCCTTACCCTCCAAGAAGCTTGAATTCAGGTCCTTTATTAGGTCTCCCATCTTTATTAGTGTTCCGGAGCAAAGTGTCTGCAGCTAAAGTTATTGAATTTTCACTAAAACATAAATATATGCACGACCCTTTTGTACTTTCGTGTTCAAAAAGGGTACAGACTTCCAACTGCCATCTCCTGCCTCCACCCGTATCCTTCCTCATTATAGGCTGTGGTCCAAAACCGATATGAATTAAATACATACCCCACTGAGAGTTCCACTTTGCAGAATTGTCTCATTACAGTACAGATGTGGGCTATCTCCAAGCTGCACCAACATCTTGTATTTTATTTTATATTAAAAAGGAAAGAAATTAAAATCTGAATAGTATCCAGGAAGGAAGTGTTTGTACGGGTGAATGTTTGATTGAATTTTTCTCCCAGCATGGCCTCTTCTTTTATCCCATAATGGCCCTTCCCGGTTAATCTGTCTTGAAAACCTGCAGGTAGAGATGTTTATTGATACAAGCCGTACGTGCAACTGGGCATACAGAGACCATTGAAAGGACATAAATAGTAAATTTCACTTGATGTCTACTTATTAATGCAACACCACTCGGAACATTTCAACAGAAAGAGGTTTTGCCAGATGGGGGATAACTTTTACGTTATGGATAGATATGGAAGGAAACATTTGGTTTCCATTCTAAATGACTAATACAGGCTGTCCTAATGATTGCATTTTTCAGGGCAAATCCCCAAACTCAACATCAATTACTTTGTCTTTTAGCAGAGTTTCAGGAAAAGAAAGTTGTGGGTTTTTTTTTTTGTTTTTAAAGATGACTGAGATTTCATGGAAACACTGCAGCCTTCCTTTTCATACAAATACAACAAATGACGCTTATAATTTGACAAAACAATTTTAACCACGGTTCACACAGAAACATCCTGTGCCCCGAAACCACAAATCTGACCTCCCAGCAGCTGGTAAGTTGGAAACCCTAACGTCATGCCCACAGACATTTCTTCCCTTGGATCCACCCCAGATCTTATGCTGGTGGACAGAAAAGCAAGGCAGAGAAACTTGTATTTCCTCAATGCAGATCGTGGAGAAATAGAGCAGGGGGAGCTGTGCACTCTACAAGGCCTTTATGGTCCATCTATGGAACTAGAATAGGAAATCAATGGCTAAGTCCAGACTGGGGTGCTGAATTCTTCCAAGTAATTGTTTTTCCTTCCTCCAGTCCCCAGCCCCTCCTCTGTTAAAGACTTAACATCGCCTTGCTCATTTAGAACATAATTGAGACCACTTTTATTTCATCATCCTTCCCCTTTCATTGATCATTGCTAATTTTCTGGCTCAGTGCTATCTGAGAAGTGGGTGTACCTAACCCCAACCAGAGGTGTGATAGGAGTCGTTCGGATGAAGATGGATTTGTGCTTTCTCTCACAAAACCTCAGCGGAGTGAGGAGCAGACCAGGGACACAGGGATGTCTTCCCTCCACCCTCAATCTTTCTACTCAATTGCCTGCTCATCCAGATTTAAGAAAATATCTTCCCCACCCCAGGAGTCCACCTAGCATCTCCCAAGAACATGACCTCCCCCATGCAGATAAAAACACCAGCACAATGAAGGGATGAGTCCCTTCCCCCACCTATAAGTGCAAAAAAGAGTGGGTAGGTGACCAAACACAGCTATGTACCTCCCAGTAGCCAGATGTGAAAACAGCACATCTGTCTGCAGTTTCTCTGTTCCAATGGAATAGCTGGTTCTTCGCTCAAGCCTGAGAACGTGTGCCAAGGAGAGATTTAGAACCACGAAGTCTCTTCTCCCCTCCTCCAGATGCACCAGGCTAGGGGTAAGAAACGTTCATAAAGTGCATGCGGCAAAGCCTGGCACTCGGGCAAGTGTAAAAGCACAGAGGAAGGCAGCCTTACAGAAAGGATCAGCGGGAAAGAAGAATCCCAAGATGACATTCTGCCATCCCAGGAGGGAAAAAGAGTTGTATCTGTGAGAAATGCGGTAGAATTATCAAAATCATATGAAATCAGCTTCATAGATTATGAGCCACAAGTCACACTTTTCTTTGTTCTATAACAGGGTAGAAACGGCAACATTTTTGCCAAGATATGAAACAGAGACAGTGATATCACAGGAAAAGACCTATTAATGAGTCATCCGAGTTATCTTCACAGCCCCACCCACCATTTGCTTCACCATACTCCCAGGGCAATAGAAAACTGCAGCAAAGTTTAATGAGCCGAATCCAGCAAAGTATATATTTGAAGATACAGAAGCAGCAGCGTGCAGGAGACCACTTACACCAGCTCACAAGAGCCAAATGTTAAATTTTCAGGAAATCTGCAGGTTGGTCAATATCATGTGGACAGTTTAAAAGTGGCCATCATTTACACCCTGGAAATGTGTATTGTTTGTCTCCGGAAAGCAGGTTGTTAACCATTTATTAACACCATTGGTTGGGGAACTCTTTCTCTGAGATCAGTCAGCACGATGACTTGATTTAGTTCAATCAAGTTCTCTTTCCATCCCCCCGACATGTTTAAGGCCATGATTTTTTTCTACATTAGCAGGTACCTGGCATTCTCAGAAATGCCGAAGGAAGAGGTGGGGAAAGATGACAAGGGCAAGAATGGATCTTTCAGATTCACACCCCGAGTCAATACACCACTTTGTGCTCTGCTAAAGTCGCTTCAGTCGTATCCAACTCTTTGCAGCCCATGGACGACAGTCCACCAGGCTACACTGTTCGTGGGGTTCTCCAATAGACCACCTTGGCTTTGAGCAATTAGAGAAGATTTCCACTTCAGTTTCCCTCGTGTCAAACGTTTCCACTGCCTAAAATCTTAGCTTGATGCTGGAACTGCCTCTGTGGATAGATCCGTTTCATGGGGTGACGTGGTGAGTCCAAGCCTTTGGGAGAAGGACCCCGGGTCTTAAACCCAGTTTGCTGTGAATTTGTGAGACCTTAGATAAATCCCCATTACCTGGGTGAGGAAGGAAGTGAACTTCACAGTCTGTCTCTAAGGGCACTGTTGGCTCTGATGTTCTGACATTCAACACTGCTTTTGGTCTAAATGAAATCTTTGTGTGTGTTAGTTACTCAGTCATGTCTGACTCTTTGTGATCCCATGAACTGTAGCCCATCAGGCTTCTCTGTCCATGGAATTCTCCAGGCAAGAATCCTAGAGTGGGTTGCCATTCCATTTTCCATGGGATCTTCCTGACCCAAGGATCGAACCCAGGTCTCCTGCATTGCAGGCAGATTCTTTACCATCTGAGCCATGAAGGAAACCCTTTGGGGAGTGTGAAAAATTTAGGATCTGGAAGATAAGAGATGGGCAGAAGCCATTCAATTTTACAACAGAAAACATGGAACTCTGATCACGGACCCTGGACTCCTCCTAAGTTTGAAGATCTGCTTATTTTCTGGATAACCCATGAGCCCTTGGGAAAAGAGCACCAGGAATCCACATGACTTTTGTAGGAGCAACCCAGTGAGCTCATGAGTTGGGGTATCTGAGTTACCCAGATCTGAATCCAGATCCCAGCTTCTCCACCTCCATGCTAAGTGACACCGGAAATTTACCATTCTGATCCTTTTTTCCTTCATCTGTAAAATGGGTCATAATAGCACCCAGTCCATAATGCTTTTGCATGAATTAAATGAGATATGTACAGCACTTAGCACCATGCCAGTCCAGACTAAGAACTTAATAAACATCAGCTATTAATATAATTATTTCCTCCCAATGGTAGGGCTAAATTAAGAGACCAGGGAGTTGTAACACACTTGGAAGTCCCAGCTTTGACCTAAGCTGAGGCCACACTGTGGTCTGAATTGGGCCTGGGTTTCTAAGACAGACTACTGAGTACCCTGGGCTCATAAGGCAAATTTTGGGGCAAACTGGCCAGAAGGTGATGTGTACAAGTCAATTTGGGTTGCAATCAGTAACATCTTTTTAGTTTGGAGGGAAAAGAGCCAAAACATACACTAGAGAGGCCATGATGAGTTAGCCTGAATAATCAGGTCCAGGACTAGGTCACCTGGGGAGAGGTTTCAGGTAGAGGCTGCTGAGGCTGAGCTCAAAAGAGACTTGCAACAAACAGCCCTACTGTGAAACCCACATGGCAAAGTGTGACCCTCCCCCAAGGCAAGCTTTCCGTTCACTTCTGCACCAGACCCAGTGCAACTTAATCAATGGGGATGCCAAGGAAAGGTACCAATGTCTGGGATGCTGCACACTGGATATGGGCATTTGCATCCTAGCAGGGAGCACCAGCAGAGGGGAAGCAGTGGATGCTCTACCACTTTCTGATTCACAGTCAGTGAGTGTTACCAAGAAAGAATAGGAGAGAAAGAATACAACTGCCAAAAAAAAAAAAAAAAAAAGAATTTAGCACACATCATCACACGGGGCATGAGATTTTCCCTAAACGTATAAGGAACTCCTTGACAAAACTGGGAGGACTTTTCAGGGGCCCATTGAAGTGGGGTCAGAACCCGGAAAACAAGGGTGAATTTTGTTAATACGGTCCCAGGTTTAACCCCAACCTGGGGTGCCCTAGATAAATTCAGGCTCCACATCCTGTGTCTGGAATGAAACAGGCATCCATTCAACAGATGCTCTTGAGATGATGTTCTTGTGAACAAGTGGGAAAATATGAGCTATGCTAGTGCTCCAGGGTGGACCCATGACTGACTGACTGTACCTAAAGGAGACTGTCACCCTGGCTGTAAAATTAGAATTAACTGGAGAACTTCAATAACCACACTGATACCTTTGTTGAGTTTTACTTAATAAATCTGGAATAAGGACTGAGCTTGATGCTTTTGAACTGTGATGTTGGAGAAGACCCTTGAGAGTCCCTTGGACAGCAAGGAGATCCAACCAGTCCATCCTAAAGGAAATCAGTCCTGAATATTCATTGGAAGGACTGATGCTGAAGGTGAAACTCCAATACTTTGGCCACCTGATGTGAAGAACTGACTCATTTGAAAAGACCCTGATGCTGGGAAAGATTGAAGGCAGAAGGAGAAGGGGACAACAGAGGATGAGATGGTTGGATGGCATCACTAACTCAATGGACATGAGTTTGAGTAAATTCCGGGAGTTGGTGATGGACAGGGAGGCCTGGAGTGCTGCAGTCTATGGAGTCACAAAGAGTCAGACGCGACTGAGCGACTGAACTGAACTGAACTGAAGGTCTGAGCTTTGGGTAGGTCATGCTATCATCACAGGTCATTCTCTTAAGAAGCCAGTTAAGAACCAACAGCCTGAAATGAAGTCCCCAGTCTATACGTCTCTATCCCTGAATCTTTTCCTGGTCAATATTAAGTCAGTGGCTTCAGTGATGCTCCTGAAGTTTGAGGTTCAAGTTAAATCACTTGAAATTGGGAGAGACCACCAATGCGCTGGCTAACTGCATCCAGAACCAACCAGATTGCAATACTCTGCTTGTCAAAGTAGTAAGTCTCTTAAACATGTTCCCCACCACTGAACCTGTTTGAGACAATCCCTGTTTACAGAGCACTTATCACATCTTGTCTTTATACCACATGTACACACATACAAATAAGGGTCAGAGAAGGCAAATGGCTTGCCTAAATTCACCCAAAAACATAGCAACCCAAAAGCCCAGTCCGTTAAGAAGGACTGAGTCTTAACTCAGCTGCTCCAACTCTAAAATCATTTCTCTGACTCTACAGTCCCACGGTTGTCTCTCCTGGGCCACAGGATGCTCCACAGAGGATCCCTTCAGTGGAAAATGGGCCACAGGACCTCAAAGGATGCTGCCAGCTCTGAATGCCTGTTCTGTCACCAAGGCTGAGGCTGCCCCAGTAACACACCCTCCCCAGGGCCTAACTCCTGCCAAGGCATGGCACTTCCTGAGGACCTCATCTCCGGAAGGAAATCCTGGTCATCATAAAAGGAAAATAAGGAAATAAAATCTTAATAGGATTTCATAGATGATATAAAATCTCTACAACTCTGGGTGACATACAGTAAAAAAAAAAAAAAAAAAGATCATTTAGAGAGAAAAAGCTTTCTAAGACTTCCTGTGGAATTGGTTGTCTCAAGAAGCTCGGATGGTGGTCGTATATAATATGGTCAGTTCTGGCTCTCAGTGGGAGGCAGCACCAACTGGATCCAGGCTGAATGGACTAAGGGACCCAGAAAGAATAACTTGGAACTTCAGACCTGGGCAGCTCACAGAGTCATGAGATAATCCCCCAAACATAGAGTCTTGTCAGCCTGACGACCTCCCCACATTCTTCAAACCCTAGCTCAGCTACTACCTCTTCTGGTGTGTGCTGTGTGCTGTCGTGTCTGACTCTTTGCAACCATATGGACTGTAGCCCACCAGGCTCCTCTGTCCAAGGGGATTCTCCAGGCAAGAATACTGGAGGGGGTTGCCATGCCCTCCTCCAGAGGATCTTCCTGACCCAAGGATTGAACCCGCATCTCTTATACTTCCTGCATCAGCAGGCAGGTTCTTTACCACTAGCACCACCTGGAAGCCTTCTCAAACCCCAACAGACTAAAGCCTTCCACTTTCTTTCCTGGGACATGCGTCTCTCACACAACGGTGTTTCTCAGAATGTGTCCATGGAACGTCAGCACCCGTGTCAATGGTGGCTGTCTTGTTAGAAACAGACTCCTCAGAGCCAGCCCTAGACCAGCTTCTTGAGAATCTCTGGAAGCAGAGCCCAGGCTTCTGCATCTTTACCAGGCTCTATAGGTGTAGGTGTCATTTCATCTGAGACCTGATGGCCAGAAGGATCCTGCCCGGTGAAGATCTGGGAGCAGTGTGGTCCAGACACAAAGAGTGACCAGTCAAAGGCCTTGAGATGGAAAAGGAATTTGGACCAAACGCCAAGAAAGCTGCATGGCTAGAGGGGAAGGTGTGAGGGCAAGAGCAATACAGGTTGATGGTGGAGATAAATCAGGAGCCAGATCCAGGGGTGAAGGGGGAGGTGGAGTTTAGCCTATATTCTAAGTTTAATGGAAAGCCATTGAAAGGTTTTGTTAACGACTGAGTTTGGGGACTTCCCTGGTGGCTCAGACGGTTAAGCGTCTGTCTACAATGTGGGAGACCCGGGTTTGATCCCTGGGTCGGGAAGTTCCCTGGAGAAGGAAATGGCAATCCACTCCAGTACTACTGCCTGGAAAATACCATGGACAGAGGAGCCTGGTAGGCTACAGTCCATGGGGTCGCAAAGAGTCGGACACAACTGAGCGATCTTCACCAAGCTATTGGTTAGTCCTAATTCTTTATTCCATTATAATAAGTTATCTATCTGCACCTTTCTCATGGCCTCATGGTAATGAAAGTCACTTTCTGTCTCTTCGATCTTGGACTTGGCCATATGACTTGCTCTGAAGAATGGGATGGTGTTGGATATATTGGGAGCAAGGCTTGAAATGTTCTTGAACTTTTATGTCCTTGTTTTTCACCATCAGAAGAACATGCCTTCAGTGGCCAGTGTCCCAAAGAGGATGAGAGACACACACAGGAGGGCTGGACCCAACCTATAGTCTACAGCCAAAATCAGCCTGGATCAGCTGAGACTCAGCCAGCCTTCAGACACATGAGGAAATGTGTCTGTGTCCTTGCTGTGTAGTGTTGAGTTTTAAGGTTAACTGTTATACAGAATTACTGTGAAAATAACTGCCTGATAAAGAATTCAAGCAGAGGAGTGTTTTTATTTGATTTCTCTTTTGTAAATCCCTCTGGTCACTGCATGGAGATGACTTTGTGGAAGACAGATGTGGAAATAGGAAAAAATATTAGAAGCCTGTACTCTCCTGGGTAAGACTCTGCAGCAGGTCAGGCGTTGATGGTTGTGGTGGGGTTCAAGACAATTAAATGGGTTCTGGATGAACTTGGGAGACTGTAACAGACAGGACTTGCTAATGGTCTGGATTTGGGGATGTCAGGTCAAGGTAATATTGAACCATTCTCAAAGGAAGCACCACTTTATAGTGGTGCAACAAGGCACACCCGGACAGAGTGAGGGAAGCAGGAAACAGGAGGTAAATGTTTTCTAGGTCTTTGACTTATGTGACTGGGTGGAAGGAAGAAAAATGGTTAATGCAGGGGATCAAATCCCTTATGATTATACAGTGGAAGTGAGAAATAGATTTCAGGGACTAGATCTGATAGACAGAGTGCCTGATGAACTATGGACTGAGGTTCATGACATTGTACAGGAGACAGGGATCAAGACCATCCCCATGGAAAAGAAATGCAAAAAAAGCAAAATGGCTGTGTGGGGAGGCCTTACAAATAGCTGTGAAAAGAAGAGAAGCGAAAAGCAAAGGAGAAAAGGAAAGATATAAGCATCTGAATGCAGAGTTCCAAAGAATAGCAAGAAGAGATAAGAAAGCCTTCTTCAGCGATCAATGCAAAGAAGTAGAGGAAAACAACAGAATGGGAAAGACTAGAGATCTCTTCAAGAAAATCAGAGCTACCAAAGGAACATTTCATGCAAAGATGGGCTCAATAAAGGACAGAAATGGTATGGACCTAACAGAAGCAGAAGATATTAAGAAGAAATGGCAAGAATACACAGAAGAACTGTACAAAAAAGATCTTCACGACCCAGATAATCATGATGGTGTGATCACTGACCTAGAGCCAGACATCCTGGAATGTGAAGTCAAGTGGGCCTTAGAAAGCATCACTACGAACAAAGCTAGTGGAGGTGATGGAATTCCAGTTGAGCTATTCCAAATCCTGAAAGATGATGCTGTGAAAGTGCTGCACTCAATATGCCAGCACATTTGGAAAACTCAGCAGTGGCCACAGGACTGGAAAAGGTCAGTTTTCATTCCAATCCCAAAGAAAGGCAATGCCAAAGAATGCTCAAACTACCGCACAATTGCACTCATCTCACACGCTAGTAAAGTAATGCTCAAAATTCTCCAAGCCAGGCTTCAGCAATACGTGAACCGTGAACTTCCTGATGTTCAAGGTGGTTTTCGAAAAGGCAGAGGAACCAGAGATCAAATTGCCAACATCCGCTGGATCATGGAAAAAGCAAGAGAGTTCCAGAAAAACATCTATTTCTGCTTTATTGACTATGCCAAAGCCTTTGACTGTGTGGATCACAATAAACTGTGGAAAATTCTGAAAGGGATGGGAATACCAGACCACCTGACCTGCTTCTTGAGAAACCTATATGCAGGTCAGGAAGCAACAGTTGGAACTGGACATGGAACAACAGACTTGTTCCAAATAGGGAAAGGAGTTCGTCAAGGCTGTGTATTGTCACCCTGCTTATTTAACTTGTATGCAGAGTACATCATGAGAAACACTGGGCTGGAAGAAGCACAAGCTGGAATCAAGATTGCTGGGAGAAATATCAATAATCTCAGATATGCAGATGCCACCACCCTTATGGCAGAAAGTGAAGAGGAACTCAAAAGCCTCTTGATGAAGGTGAAAGAGAAGAGTGAAAAAGTTGGCTTAAAGCTCAACATTCAGAAAATGAAGATCATGGCATCTGGTCCCATCACTTCATGGGAAATAGATGGGGAAACAGTGGAAACAGTGTCAGACTTTATTTTTTGGGGCTCCAAAATCACTGCAGATGGTGATTGCAGCCATGAAATTAAAAGACACTTACTCCTTGGAAGGAAAGTTATGACCAATCTAGATAGCATATTCAAAAGCAGAGACATCACTTTGCCAACAAAGGTCCGTCTAGTCAAGGCTATGGTTTTTCCAGTGGTCATGTATGGATGTGAGAGTTGGATTGTGAAGAAAGCTGAGCGCCGAAGAATTGATGCTTTTGAACTGTGGTGTTGGAGAAGACTCTTGAGAGTCCCTTGGACTGCAAGGAGATCCAACCAGTCCATTCTAAAGGAGATCAGTCCTGGGTGTTCTTTGGAAGGAATGATGCTAAAGCTGAAACTCCAGTATTTTGGCCACCTCATGCGAAGAGTTGACTCATTGGAAAATACTCTGATGCTGGAAAGAATTGGGGGCAGGAGGAGAAGGGGACGACAGAGGATGAAATGGCTGGATGGCATCACTACTCGATGGACATGAATTTGAGTGAACTCTGGGAGTTGGTGATGGACAGGGAGGCCTGGCGTGCTGTAATTTATGGGGTCACAAAGAGTCGGACACAATTGAGCAACTGAACTGAACTGAAGGGAGCCATGGGAAGGGGACCAGTAGATCTGGTCTGGCTATGCTATATTTGAGATGTTCATTAGATGCCCAAATGAAGGTGTAAGTGGGCAGTTGGATTTTCCTGTTTGGAGCTCAGCAGATTGCTCAGGGCTGGAAGCGTAAATGAACAAACCAACATCTGACCTCAGTGTGACATGCATTTGCCCAGACTGTTCCCTCTGCCCCCTCTTCAGTGGCCACTGGGTTCCTATGTCTTAAGGTCCAGCCCAAAGTTCACCTTCAGGCAGAGCTGGCCACCTCTCCATTCACAGAGTTCCTTGTAAATATCTCGAGTCGTTGGAAGTAGCCTGCCTGCCCTAATAGCCCGCAAACTGAGAACCTTTGTATTCCCAGCACCGAACTGAATATTTGGCACACGGAAGATCCTCGATGGTATCAGAATTCTTCCTTCAAGGCACTGGGTTGGGTACTTAGAAAGCAACAGTCCACTTAAGCTTCTCAACAGAGCAGCAGGTGCGGCCACCGTCCCATTTTTAAAGTCAGTAAGACTAAGGCCACGCAAGGGTCAAGTAGTGGCCAAAGGGTCTGCAAGCAGAAGAAACTGGAAGTGATTCCAGTTTCTGATTCCGCCACTTCCGCGTTGCCTCGGCCCCAGGCCTGCCTCCCCATCCCCTCCCTCCTTCTGCTCCCTGGAAGCCAGCCTCCTGGCTGGCAGGGCTCCACGCTGCCCGCGCCTCCACACAGGATGTGCTTCCTGAAGTTCCTGGTCCAGATGGCCGGCGGAAGCTGCTCCTCATAAATCACCAGGCCTCGCAGAGCTGCGCTCAGCCACTTTCTCCTCTCCCTCTCCCCAGGTGCCGGTGCGTGGGCCCCATCTGCACCGTCAGCATAACGGGCTCCTGCAGCCCCAGGAGCAAGTCTGTGGTCACCCTCTCAAAAGGGGCCAGGAGCCATGGCGATGACTCCTAGGAGCTAATGAGGGGACGTTCAGGGCATCATGAGGGACTTGGAGGGGATTCCTTGGAATGGGCAGGGGTCAGGGAGAGCAGTGCCTGAAGCTTTGCTCCTGGAGGAGGTAGAGGTGCAAGGGGCCATCTAAGCCACCTGCCAGCCCCTGGTCCCCACTGGATACTCAGACACCAAGACACCCAGAAGACGTCATGCGACGGGACAAATACATGCTCGGCACCATTGTTGTTGTTCAGTTGTGTCCAGCTCTTTGCGACCCCATAGACTGCAGCACACCAAGCTTCCCTGTCCTTCACTCTCTCCTGGAGTTTGCTCACGCTCATGTCCACTGAGTTAATGATGCCATCCAACCATCTCATCCTCTGTCACCCCCTTCTCCTCCTGCCCTCCATCCTTCCTAGCATCAAGGTCTTTTCCAATGAATCAGTTCTTCACATCAGGTGGCCAAAGTATTGCACCATGCTGCTGCTGCTGCTAAGTCGCTTCAGTCGTGTCCGACTCTGTGCAACCCCATAGACGGCAGCCCACGAGGCTCCCCCGTGGGATTCTCCAGGCCAGAACACTGGAGTGGGTTGCCATTTCCTTCTCTAATGAGTTCCCCAAAGTATCCAAATCCAGACCAGCAGCCTCAGTGACAACCCACTGAAAGGCCAATGCACCTTGGACAAGTCACTTCCTTTCCAGAGACTTCAGTTTTTTATTTTTAAGTTGCAGGTAAGAGTACCTGCCTCATTGGCATTGCCATGATATCAGAAGAGATTCCAGAGGTGAGTCCTCAGTAGGATGATGGTTGGGTGTAAGTGTGGGGCACCTCAGGGTATTGTCCCATTCAAAACTGGGGCACAAATGAGGATGGTAGGGACTTGGTCTGACTGAGGTTTTCACAAAACCTCTTCCCTCTTTTCCATTATCTCCATGTCCCTGGAACACAGATTGACTTGATATTTCACGTATATACGTGCTCAGTTGCTCAGTCATGTCTGACTCTTTGTGACCCCATGGACGGTAGCCCACCAGGCTCCTCTGTCCATGGAATTTTCCAGGCAAGAATGCTGGAGTTGGTTGCCATTTCCTTCTCCAGGGGATCTTCCCAACCCAGGGATCAAACCTGCATCTCTTATGTCTCCTGCATTGGCAGGTGGGTTCTTTACCACTAATGCCACTGCTCCCTAAAACCCCTCAGATGTCCCACATCCCTTTTGGCAGTAATTCTCACCTTTTTAGCGTGTAACTTGAAAATCTTGAATTTGGGGTACCATCCCTGGCGAGTGTGGCAAAGTTGGCTAGCTACCCACCAAAGATACCTGCTCCCTTGCCACAGTATGCAGTTGCTGGAGCCTGGTTGCCCAGCCAGGGTGACGTTTTACAAGTTCTTCCCACACCTGAATGGAGCCAGGTGACTACTTTTAACCAATGGAGCACGAATGGGACATGTACAGCTCCCCTCCAGGTGGAGGTCTTCAAGAAGAAGGTGCCCCCATACTACCGTCCCATCTCCTATCTGCTAGCTGGAAGAAAAGACTAAGGCATGAAGACGTGGCGGAGCCACACAATGGAAGGTGTTTCGATCCCTGAATGACTCTGTATAACAAAGCCCCAGCACCACCAATCAAGAATTCATGTTTTTGAACTTTACAAAAACATGAACAAAAGGAAAATTGTTTTAAGCTAATGAGGCTGTAGGGTTTATCTGTTATAGCAACTAATAAAACTTTAAGTAATATTGATACAAAGGGGTTAAAAGACTCAAAATAGGAAACAAATCAGTAATAATGATAATGTGATCATGGTTACCATGTAACAATATCTCACAGATTCTATGAAGACAAACATCTGACAGCTTAATGGGAGACTTTTCAGTACCATGTATCAGTTTGATTAGATTTGGTGCCCTGACCATACTCTCTAATATACTTACGAAGGAAAATTCTTGACTAGCTGCGAAATATGCCTCTTTGCATCTTGTCACATGACACATCAACCCACTGATTTTCATCTGATCAATAGACCCTACCTGTTCTCAGTCTATGGGTTCTACAAGGCAGCACCTAAGCCTAGCCAATCAAAGTTTTTTACATTCACTGGTGGCAGTGATCGGTTAAAGAGTAGACACATGATCTACATGAGTCAAATAATCAACCAAAGTAAATACCAAGACTTTGTGTGAGATTCTGGGACAAACATAGGTACTCTTTTCTTCTAGATTCAATCCTAGAAAGAGACTGGCCACTGCCTTGGAACCACAAGGAGAGAGCCTAAGGGATGTGCCAATATGGAAAAGGCAGGACAAAAGAGAAAGTAAGAGGGTCTTGATTACTTACATCAGACCATGGTCTCTTTATGTAAATCAATTCTCTTTTTCCCCAGCTCCAACTTGAAATGGATCTTATGATCTTTCTAACCAGAATAATCCCAACTGGGTCTCAGATGGCTTACCCCTGGGAACCCACCTCTGAAGATTTGAAAATGATTGTAGGAAAAACCTTTGACCTGAAGGGTGCAGACTGGACTCAGAGTCCTCCACACCCAACTCCCTTTCCAGCACCTTCACCATTTCCATTCCCCGTCTTCACACCAACAATGCCAAATTCCCAGAAAACAGCGAGCCTCCTCACACCTGCTCATCTCCGCTATTTCTGTTTCCAATACCCTCACTCACCACCTTTGCCTGAATATTATACTTTGGCCACCTGATGCGAAGAGCTGACTCTTGGGAAAGACCTGAAAGATTGAAGGCAGGAGGAGAAGGGGACGACAGAGGATGAGATGGTTGAATGGCACCACCGACTCAAAGGCATGCGTTTGAGCAAGCTCCAGGAGTTGGTCAAGGACAGGAAAGGAAGCCTGGTGTGCTTCAGTCTGTGGCATTCCAAAGAGTCAGACACAACTTAGCAACTGAATGACAACAACCATTAACAACTTTTCAGCCTCCCTCAAACCTCACCTTCCCTGTGAGCTTTCCTCCGAACAACTTCTTAATTAATCGAATTCACTTTCTCTCTCTTTCTGCTGTTGTTCAAATCTATGTTAGTTCTCTACCAAAATAAACCTGGCCTTTAAAAAAAAAATGCCCAGAGAGGGCTTGGCCCAGTTTCAGCGTGGGGTCTCGTGGAAACCACTTCAGGAAGAAGGACACCCCCACAGACTTCCTGGGAAGAGGAGGTTTAAGTGCATCTCAAAAGACCAGAGGAGTGAAGCAAAGGGGCATCGCACACTCGTTCCCAAGGTCTGGGCCTGAGAAACACTCAGGCGAGGCCACTTGCTGAATAAATAATAATGATACCCACAGAGAGGAAGCCTTTTATTCAGGAGGAAGATTGACTCAGGCCCTCTACCCTCATCTCTTCCTGTTCTCCACCGTATACCCACCACTCCAACCACATGGCCCCTTTGCAGTTCCTCAGGCAACCAGGCCAGCTCCCACTTCAAGACCTGTAGTGGTTATTTATTGTGGTATAATGAATCAACACAGTTTTTAGCTGCTTAAAAAAATTTTTTTGATCTCACAGAGTTCCTGTGGAACAGGAGCCTAGGAGCAACTTAGCCAAGAGGTTCTGCTTTGAAGTGTTTCATGAGAGTAGTCAAGGTGTCAGTGAGGCCGCGGTCATCTAAATGCTGAGGGACTTCCCTCTTGGTCCAGTGGTTGAGACTCCTCTCTGCCACTGCAGGGGGCACAGGTTCAATCCCTGGTTGGGGAACAAAGACCCTACACGCTGTGAGGGACAGACAAAAAAATAATAAAAAATTTTTTAAACAATAAAAATTAAAGGCTATAGGATCTGCTTCCAAGGTGGCTTACTCATGGCTCTGCAAATTAACGCTGGTTGTTGACAGGAGGCCTCAGTTCCTCCCCACATGGACCTCTCCATAGGGCTGCTTGAGTTTCCTCACAACATGGCAGCTGGGGCCTGTGTGCCAAGGAAAGCAGGGCCAAAAGTGTAGTCTCTTTGGTGTCTCAGCCATGGAAGTCACACTTCCCATCCTCACAAGATGGCAGCTGGGACCTGTGATCCAAGAGAAAGCAAGGCCCCAACTGTAATCTCTTTGGTGTCTCACCCATGGAAGTGACATTTCTCCCATCTCCTATTAACTACACAAGTCAGCTCTATTCAGCATAGGAGGGGACTGGACAAAGGTGTGAGTACCGGGGTCCCTGGGGTCCCTCTTGGAGGCTGGCTACCACTAAGACTTTGCAGTTATTTTCTCCAACTGGTATATTCTTTTCCCAAATATCCCATCGCCCATGGCTTACTCTTCTTTTCTGCTTCAAATCTTTGCTCAAATGTCACTTTTTCAAAGAGACCAGACTAAACTACAGCTCTTTATCCCACCTCATAAGATCCCCTAATTGCCTATTTCCTTTCTTGACTGAGTTTCCTTTATAGCACTCATAATAACTAAATATATATATATATATACTTTTTATTTTTTGTTTTAATTTTAGACTTATAGAAAAGCAGCAAAAATAGTAGAGAGTTCTCATATATGCTTAAACCAGTTTCCCCTAATATTCATTTCAGTTGCTTTTTGTTGCTGTTTGGGTTTCTCTCTTTCTCTCTGTCTCTTCCCCCATTTTGAAGCTCCATGAGAGCTGAGATTTCTATTTTGTTCACTGATGTATTTCTAGTGCCCAAAACATTGCCTCACTCCCAGTAAATATTCAATAAATGTGTATTGGATGAACTCAAAGAAAAGCCAACACTGAACTTTTGACCTTAAAGTTCATAGCCATAGAGAGTGTTCAGCTTTGGCTGATTCATAGGACTTAGATGATTTAAACTCAGCTGGGAAAATTTACCCATATTCCCTGGAAGAGGTTTAATTGGACTAAGCAAGGGGATGACTTCTGGCAAGTCCATGAAAATCACCCACCGAGAGTCATGGGCAGTTTTCCCTGGAGCTTCCTGGCAAAAGCAGTGACAAATGTCTAATTGTGCCTCCCTGTGAAACAAGGACCTGTGTGCCAGAGAAAACATTTTGTCAAGGTGCTCAGGAATGCAAAAGAGATTTCTTGGACATGCCTGTTAATATAATGACAAGGCAGAGCAGAGTGTGGAACACACATCCATCAAATCAACCAACAGATTACAGCTGCAGAAATTCTGGGGAGCCTTGTAGGGACTCCCGGGAGGACAGATCAGGTAGGGACTGCCCACCTTCCCTGCACTGGGTCTCCCTCTCTCAGCTTCCCCTTTAAACCAAGGACTGTCCTGAGTGCTTCACAGATGGGCCCTCACCTGACCCACATCAACTCAGAAAGGACAGCGTGATACCCATTTGACAGGTTGAAGTGTTAAGGCTCGGAGAGATGAGATCTCATGTTGAGTCACCCAGCAGAGGTAGGTGGAACTGGGGGTGAAGTCCAGGTCCTCAGTGACACCTTCCTCACACAGGCAGCTGCAAGTCATGGACCTGGAGACGAAGAGCAATGCTTCTCTGGTACCTGCCATTACCCTCATTCCCCAGACCAGAAAGCTGCATCTCTATCCACTAGGTAGCTGGCTCTTTCATCTCTGGACTCCATGCTTGTTATGGGGTCACGCAGACCCACATCCATTCCTGGCCTTGGGTGGAGCTGAGGCTGTGCCATACAAAGTCCTGACAGGGCTGGATGCAACTCACTCCTGACCCTTAAAACCTTGACTCTCTAAACCAAGATCCCTCCTGTATTAGTTTTCTACAGCTGCTGTAACAGATCACCACATAACTTAGTGATTTAAAGCAACATGAATTTATTGTTTTACAGCACTGGAGGTGGGAAGTCCAAAACAGGTCTCATGGAGCAAAATCAAGGTGCCAGCAGGGCTTCAATCATTTTTGAAGGCTGCAGGGAAGAATCATTCCTGGCTTTTTCCAGCCATCAGAGGTCACCTCCATTCCTAGATTCATGATCCCCTTCCATCTTCAAAGCCAGCAATGGCCCAGCGAGTCCTTACATGGAATCACTCCAACATTGACTCCTCTTCTGCCTCCCTCTTTCACCTTTTAAGGACTCTCATGATTACATGGGCCCACCCTGGAAGAGTCTGTGACACGACTGAGTGACTGAGCACCCTGATAATTCAGCATGAACTCTCGATTTTACGGGCTTTGATTAGCAACTTTAATCCCATCTGCAATCTTAATTCCCCCTTTCTACATAACCTAACATCACAAATTCTTGAGATTAGAGGGTGGACATCTTAAGGGGTGGGCAGCGTTATTCCCCCTGCCACACCTGGAAGACCCCATTTACTTCCCCAATATGCTGGGTGGGGGAAGGCAGGGAATAGGCTATGGGAATAAACGGGCTTACCATCAAAAGCTTATCTTTGGGGCCACTAGAAGAATCCCCTGTCTCCCCAATCTTGGCCTTGAGGTCCGGCCTCCCAGGCTTACTACTCACTCGTGTCTGAATCCTGACTCACCCCTAAATCTCCCCAGCTTGACCAACCTCCCAGCCATCCTGACTCACCCCACTTAGCACCAAACTGTACAAATGTCCCTTCCCTTCATATATTTTATTTATTTTTTCAAATTTGGGTTTTAGTTGTGGCATGTGGGATTTAGTTCCCTGACCAGAGATCAAATCTAGGTCTTCTGAATTGGAATCTCGAAGTCTTAACCACTGGACCACCGAGGAAGGCCCCTTTCATATTTTTAAAAATCTTTATTATTCTTGTTCATGTAAGGTGAACAGTGCAGATTAAGTAAGAAAAAACCTTCTTAGTCTCTGCTACTCCAAGGATTTTTTTAATCTTATTTTTTCATAAAAATGAGATCATACTATAGGCTTTATTTTCCCATTATTTATTTTATACTTAGCCTGTTGTGGAGTTGTCCACCTGGACAATTGTCCACCTGGACCACATTGTCCAACTCACTCGTAACAGCTGCCTGAGGTTCCGGGGATGGAACAGGATCCTTCCTGATGGACATGCAGAATGTTCCAGACGATTTTCACTTGCAAGTTCGAAAGGACAGGGGAGTTCCCATACCCCCAATCCAGCCCTGTGGGGCTCACAAAGGTCATTACAACCCACACCACCTTCTTTTGTCACTGGGAGAGGATGGGGTGTAGAAGCTAAGGGAAGCAGAGCGTGTCCCCAAGAGCAGAGTAGATGCTGCTGAGATGTTAAGTAAGATGAAGACTGACCGATGCCCCAGATTTACTTCTAAGTCCCTTGCCTGACCTCAGAATATGGGAGGGGAGTCCAGCCTCCTGGGGCAGAGGCAGCAACAGAAAACCTAGAGCCAGCCAAACTGCTGCTTATTTGGTGAGTACCTGTGTCCTTATGTTTCACACCCTTTCTCATCTCCCCTAAAACAGCCCTGCAGGTTGGTTTTGCTATTCCCATTATACAGGCAAGGAAACAGGCTCAGAGACATGGCTGAGAACTCACAGTGCCAGGGTCCAAACCCAGGTGCTCAGTACCCAGAGCTAGAGGGTGGCCCAGCAGCCCCTTGCGGGCTAAATGATGCTGCTTGCAAATCAGCTGATTCCCACCCATCAGCATTTCCCAAACCACCACGGATTTCCACATTGGGTTTCTTGCTGATTTTCTCCTATTAATGAAAAAATAATACAAGCCCATCTTTAAAAATGATTCTGACTGGAGAGAAAAGTAGAAACCCTCAGGTCTACTCTCTATAGGTAACTTATATGACCAGTTTGGGGGTTATTATGGACATTTCCTATGCATTGTTTGGTGCGTGTGTGTGTACGTGTTCACACATTATAACTGCTCTTCCCGCCCCTTTTATAACCATCTTCTACCAGCCAAGGCTATGGTTTTTCCAGTGGTCATGTATGGATGTGAGAGTTGGACTATAAAGAAAGCTGAGTGCCGAAGAATTGATGCTTTTGAACTGTGGTGTTGCAGAAGACTCTTGAGAGTCCCTTGGACTGCAAGGAGATCCAGCCAGTCCATCCTAAAGGAGATCAGTCCTGAATATTCATTGGAAGGACTGATGTTGAAGCTGAAACTCCAATACTTTGGCCACCTGATGCAAAAAGCTGACTCATTGGAAAAGACCCTGATGCTGGGAAAGATTGAGGGGAGGATGAGAAGGGGACAACAGAGGATGAGATGATTGGATGGCATCACCAACTCAATGGACATGGGTTTGGGTAGACTCTGGGAGTTGGTGATGGACAGGGAGGCCTGGCATGCTGCAGTTCATGGGGTCACAAGGAGTCGGACATGACTGAGTGACTGAACTGAACTGAACTGAATGCATCAGATGCTTTTAGGAACATTGTCTCACATCATCCTTGTCCTAGGGCCTGGACACATTATCACCATTCCCACTTTACAGACAAGGAAATTGAGGCCCAGAGAGGCTAAACCACTTTCTCAGGCTCACACAGCTAGTAAGCAACAGGACTGGGATTCAAACCCAGGTCTGCTGATTTCAGAGGCTGGCTGTTTCCCAGTGCCCTCCAACCTACAAAGAGAGGTGACCGAGAAGAATCATTCTATGTCCTTGAAACAAAAGACTCAGGAGGCCCTAGGTTGGGGAGATGAACCCAGCTTTCAACATCCAGCAGCTGTTAAGCACCTTGTGCCTACCAGGCTGTGCACCAGACACCCCGGGGCTCCCATGGTGACAACCCCTAAAAAGGACATCCTGATCAAGAGTCACTCCTGGGGCATCCCCCTCAACTCGGAAGGGTAACTTGAATGGTGGTGATGGAGCAGTGTGGGCAGTGGGGGAACATGGGTCAGCACAAAGCAGAAGGAACCTTCCTCTGGAGGGGGCCCAAGGGACGAGACCCACGTGGTGGCTCCCCTTTCACTTGTTAGTTCCTCTCACGCTCCTGAGAAAGTGCTCATGGAAGATCTATCTTGATCACAGGACCGAAATAAACATCATTTGAATAATCTCAGGCTGACAGCCTTAGAACGGACAGGAAAATTACCCCCTGGATAAACCTGAGGATGTGACTGGATGCACCCAGAGGGTGTGCCAGCAGCCTCGACGGCTTCTGGAAGTGTTTGCTCCCACCCAGGCCCTTGGCTTGATGCCCCGGAGAAGGCGATGGCAACGTGCAGGCTAAGACGAGCAGGGCCAGGGCTTGAATCCAGTTCTCTCCAACCTCACGCCTCTCCCCCTGCCTTCCAGCAGCCATGGAGCACTGGGTGACTCACCTCTGAGAGAACTGGATTGTTCACTGGGGGTCTCCATGGCAACCAGTGACTCTACCCCCAGTGGCAGGATGGTTTACCTGAACCCAACCGCACTCTCTGGCCAATCCTTTGTTTCCCTGGCATCAAAGTTGAGGTCACTCTCCACGCCTCAGGGTTCAGCAGTGGCAGCCAATGGTTTGGGACAGGAGGACAGCGTGGGCTAAAGGCCATCTGGATTAGAGTCCTTATCAAGTCCAAGTCCACTCCCTCAGCACTGAGCCAGGCCCTGGACTTAGTCTCTTATTGGCAATGTTTCATATTAACTAACAAACCAGTCATATTATTGTCCCCATTTTACAGATGAGGAAATCGAGGCTCAGAGAGATGAAGAAAATAACCTAAGGACACATGGCCAGTGCGCAGCAAAGCCTGGACTTCAGCCCAGGTCTTTCTGTACCCTGCGAGCCCACACTGTATAGAACCACTGGCTCTACTGCTGGTGGAGAAAGGAAGCAGCGCCATACGGCAGAAAACCCAAGTTCCACTTCTGGAAACCCAATCCAGCAAGAAATTCAAGTGCCTCCTGCGTCCACCTGGATAGATGATCAGACATCTCTAAGCCTCAGCTGCCTTATCTGTAAAATGGGTAAGAGTCATGGCTGCCATGAGGGGCAGATAAGCTGAACCTACATGGAACAACCCCAGGAGTCAGAGACACCCTCAAACCTATCCATCCTGGCCAGTAAGAGTCATGGCTGCCATGAGGGACAGATAACATGAACTTACATGGAACTCCAGTCACCAGAGACACCCCCAAACCTGTCCACCCTGGCCAGTGAGCCTCTGCCTGCCCCCCACCCCGCCCCCTACCCCCAGCCTGGCTCCTCTCCCTGTTTTCTGCATTGACTGGGCCAGAGGCTGTGCTGGCTGAGTGGGCCAGGCACGCGCATGTTCCCCTTCTTGCTGAGCACTGCGAATCGCACCAAGCATTTCCTCTCCTTTTGTGTGTGTTTTTCATGACCTGCTGCCAACAGCTTTTTGCTGGGCGGCTGCCACCATTTACCCAGCACAAGAAAACTGCCTTTCTTCCCCCATTTAGGGTCTGGTTTTAATTTCTACAGTATTCTCTTTAATAACAATGCCTAATTAAAACATCTGTTAAAAAGTCTGTAACATTAACTTTACAGGGAGAATTTAATAGAATTATATTGGAATTGCAGGCATTTAACGGGCTTCCTAATTAGGCTTTTCTTTAAAAAAAAAAAGAAGAAGAAGAAGAAAGAAACATTCCACAAATTAAAATCCAGCCTCTTTTTTTTTTTTTTTATAATAACAGAGACTGATGGTCCAGTGGCTGGAGAGGATGGGCAGAAACTGGCGGACAGAGAGGAGCCCCAGCTCAGTCAGCATATGAAGTCTCTGGGCTGGGGAGTCTACACGTACTGGCAGTCCCATGCTAGGAGTTGTCTCGCTGATCATCGCAATTATATCCTGACACCAAGCATAGAAAGTATTATTAGCTCCATTTACTGACACAGAACTGAGGCTGGAAGGGAGGTCATTTGCTCAAAAGCTCCCTCCCTTCTCTCTCTCTCTCTCTCTCTCTCTCTCACAGAGCCAGAGACTTCTGGCAGAGTCTTCCCTATGTAATCTGTCTACTACTCCTCCACCCAGCCTCCTAACTTTGCATCAGAAGGGTTTTCTAGAGCTCTCCATGGGGCCCCCATCTCTGACTCTGTCACTTCTCGCTTCTCGGGGGCAAGCATCGCGACTGCCTCTGGTGGCCACACGTGCTCTGCGCCAGGGTCCTATCCACCGAGTCCCCGTCAACTCGGTGCCCTTGCCGGAGCTGCCCTGGCCCTGGCTGTCACCTGCACCCCTCCGACACCAAGCTGCGGGCTGTGCTCGGTAGGAACCCAGCCCAGTGCCGGCAGGAGCAACCTCCAAGGGAGGCCTCCAGGGAGAAACGTCCAAAGGCAGCGTTCTGGTCCAAGTGAAAAGTCTGGTTCCCGGACCAGCAGTCTCAACATCACCTGGGAGCTTGTTAGAAATGCAGTTTCTCTGAGACTTCCCTGGTGGTCCAGTGGGTAAGAATTCGCCTTGCAATGGAGGGGACACAGGTTCAATCTCTGGTCAGGGAACTTAGATCCCACAGGCCTCGGAGCTACTGAGCCCCACGACTGCACCTAACACCTGAGTCAGCCAGATTCTCAGCCCCTCCATGCTACCTTCCTCCACCTCCTCCAAGATCTTATGAATGAGAACTTCTGAGAGTAAAGCCCTGATTGTTGTTAGTCTCTCAGTCATGACTGACTCTGCAACCCCATGGACTGCAGCACGCCAGGCTTCCCTGTCCTTCACTAGCTCCTGGAGTTAGCTCAAACTCATGTCCATTGAGTCGGTGATGCCATCCAACCATCTCATCCTCTGTCGCCCCCTTCTCTCTTGCCCTCAGTCTTTCCCAGCATCAGGATCTTTTTCAATGAGTCAGCTCTTCGCATCAGGTGGCCCAAGTTTTGGAGCTTCAGCTTCAGCTGAAAGGATGAAAGGAGTGAAGAAGTGAAGACGCTCATTTGTGTCCGACTCTTTGTAACCCCGTGAACTGTAGCCCCGCCAGGCTCCTCTGTCCATGGGATTCTCCAGGCAAGGATACTGGAGTGGGTTGCCATTTCCTTCTCCAGGGGATATTCCCAACCCAGAGATTGAACCCAGGTCTGCCACATTGCAGGCAGACTCCTTACCGGCTGAGCCACGAGGGAAGTCATAAAGGATGGGGGCAGCCACATATGTCCCAGGGTGATATGGCCACCTCTGCTCAGCACAGAACTGGAACTCTGTGCTCAGGTGTGGACTGAGCCTCAGGTGAGGAGACGTGCCTAGACCACCCAGTCCTGACTCTGGGCTCCGAGTTTCCCCCCATCACCCCCCTCACCCTCCCTGTCCACTGAGGGATTTCACTTGGATCCCTCCCCTTCCGTTAAGCAGGCCTGCAGGTTCCTTTGTCACTCCAGGTTAGGAAAGACCAAACCCCTTCCCTGCCCTCTTCCAGCACACTTAGGAATCCTGATGAGGCTTTCCCAACCACTAAGAGAGGATGCCACAAAAGAATGAGAAAAGAGGAAGAGGAGCTCTGGAGACTGCTCAGCTACCTATTAGCTGTGTGACCTTGAGCGATTTAATTAACCTCTCTGAGTTTCAGTTTCCTCCACCCGGCAGATGGGAATGATAATCATAATGATATGCCTAACTCTGGAGTTGCTTTGGGTTTTAAACAAGTTAATATTTGTAATGTACTTAGAATAGTGGCCAGCACACTGTAAACGCTACAGCAGTGTTTGTTCAATAAATAAGAAATGAAGGCATGAATCCAGTCTGGCTCCCAGCCCTGAAACATCGAAGTTTCTAACTTCTCAGAACTTTGAAGGCTCCTCTCCAGCCTTTTCTCTATACCAGATCTTAAGAGCTGGCGGCCCCTGACTGGAGACATCTCTCATCACCTCTCCGTGCACAGACAGCCGCTCGCCTGGCCTGGGTGCAGTCCCCAGTGGAAGGCAAGTGGCATCCCCTGCCTGGGTCCCCATGGCCACCCAGGGAAGAGCTGGAATTCACAGTTCAGTGCCTGAACAGATTCAATTGGACCATCTCCCGTGTGATGGCTTCCTCTGTTCAATTACTACTAAAATTCATCAAACGGAACTGAGAGGTTTTAACGTCGGTAATTGTGGTGCAAAACGCTCTGTAATTGGTCTCTCAAATGAAAGTGGGGAGAACGCTGTTGGAAGTGAAGCTGGCTTGGCCTTGAACAGCGCAAGAGTGATGGCTCAGACTGCTCCCCAGAGCCAGCTGGTCTCCCCACCCCCAACGCCTAAGCCCCGCCCCCTCCACTGAACGCCCTGGCGGGGCTCAGGTCTCTCTCTCCCAGCCTGGTGGGGGGTGGGGGAGGACAGGGGATGCTGCCACACTCCTGTAGATCCATGTCCTGCCTGATTATCCTTGTAACCTCAGACCTGCAGATATGGGAAGCCCACAGGCCTCCTTAGGGTGGCCTCTTTTTATCCCCTTTATATGTTAGATAATCTGTCTCCAGCTTTGCTCTGGTCCCTCGGCCTGGATTCCATCCCCTCCCATGTTCATTTCTCATTTTATAAAGAGGAGTTTTCTCATTTTAAAGAGTCTTCCTTACCTTCTCCGGGTAGAGTTAACTAGTTCAGCTTTCCAGTACAGGTCCCTCTGTGAGAGCCTGGATGCTACAACTGATAATAATAGTCACTCTAGGAAAAAAAAAAAGAGAGAGAAACTTTTGGAACTTCCCTGGTAGTCCAGTGGTTAAGACTTTGCACTTGGGATACAGTGGGTGCAGGTTTGATCCCTGGTCAGGGAACTAAGTAAGATCCCACATGCCAAAATATTTTTTGAATTTTTTTAATTTAAAAAAGGAGAGATTTTTTAGTTCAAAGGTGGCAGCACAATTCCTATGGGTAGGTACTTTGTCTGCCAGTGTGACCACCAACAATCCTTCCATCCCTGTACATACTCCTCCCATCAAGACAGGAGTCTGCTTGTCCTCCTCTTGAATCTGAGATGATCTTGGGACTTGTTTCCATCAGTGCAATGTGGCAGAAGTGACAGAGTGCCAGTTCTGAGTTAGAAAACTGTTCCCTAGCACTGGCTAGGTGTCAGCATTCTCAGGGTACTGGCTCAGTTAAACTTTACAACAGCCCCATTTCACAGGTGGACAAACAAGGGCTTGGAGAAATTGTCTGTCTAAGCTCACCCAGTTAGCAAAAGGCAGAGGCTGAATCTGCGCCCTGGATGTCAGGCTCCCAGTCCCATGAACTTCACTCCTCTGGGATTTCCGCTGTGTATGAACCGGACACTCAGCCTTTCTTTTTTTTTTTTTTTTTTTAGGTTGTGCATTTTTCAGTAGAAAAATGAGAATTTACCTTTTACTGGCAATGATCCTTCTCACTTTAAGGTGAGAAGAAAAGAGAAAAAGGTCTGGCATTGGCATGTTGCCATTCAGGGACACCTAGCAGTTTATTCCTGTCTAGGCTGGAAAGACATGTTCTTGGGCCACTGCAGATTTTTGAACCAAGGTAGTAAACAAGAAGATTCTTTTTTTTTTGTTTTGTTTTCTTTCAAGATTTATTACAATTACATTCTCAGTAAACACATTTTCAACAATTAAGAATTAAATCTGCACAAATCAATTTTCTTTTTTTTTCTTTTTTTTTTTTTTCTGATGAGATTAGTAGTGAACACATGCATGCTGAAATGTGTAAACATTTGAAAGATCCAAATTACTCAATGACTCAATATTTTTCAAATGACCAATGCAAACTGATACAAAATCATGCATGATTAAAAGATCCATTCAAAATTCAAGATACACTAATGTACTTTAATGTAACAGAATATAAAAAGTTCATCTGATTTCAGATTCCACATTGCAATGAATCTTTAAGAAACTATTGCTTGTCAAGTTTTGGTGTTACATAAAAGCAGAAAATCCACAATTATTTGAAGAGGCTATAAAAACACTGTTCCTTCTTACTTAATGTAAGCCTTTCTTACTTAATGTCAGAATTAATCCACAAACCAGAGGAGCAGAGTGATACAGACAAAGACAGCCTGGTCACATTCACGCTGACAGAGTCCCTCCTGATGGCCCAGCTTGTGCTCTCAGGTCATATTATCTTACTGAATTCTCACAATCACCCCAGGGGGTAAACTTTGATTATTCTCTTTATTTTGTAGATTAGGAAATTGAGACCCAGAGAAGTTAATCAGTTTGCCCAGAATTACCCAACCTGTCGTGGAGCCACGTTGAACTTCAGACTGGAGTGAGTTCCCGAGACTAACATGTCCACGTGCATTTGAATCACCCAGGGGTCTTGGTTAAATGCAGCTTCTGGTTCAGAAGAGCCGGGATAAGGCCTGAGATTCTGCATTTGATTAGTTATTGTTATTATTATTATTTCTGTTGTTGCATTACATTAATTGTGCATGCGTGCTAAGTGGCTTCAGTTGTTTCCAACTCTGTGCCACCCTATGAACTATAGCCCACCAGACCCCTCTGTCCATGGGATTCTCCCCGAAAGAATACTGGAATGGGATGCCATGCCCTCCTCCAGGGGATCTTTCCCACCCAGGGATCGAACCTGCATCTCTTATGTCTCCTGCATTGGCAAGCAGGTTCTTTACCACTAGCACCACCTGGAAGCCCTTCCAAGCCTGCTGCTGCTGCTGATAAGTCGCTTCAGTCGTGTCTGACTCTGTGCGACCCTGTAGACGGCAGCCCACCAGGCTCCCCCATCCCTGGGATTCTCCAGGCAAGAACACTGGAGTGGGTTGCCATTTCCTTCTCCAATGCATGAAAGTGAAAAGTGAAAGTGAAGTCGCTCAGTCGTGTCCGACTCTTTGCGACCCCATGGACTGCAGCCTACCAGGCTCCTCCATCCATGGGATTTTCCAGGCAAGAGTACTGGAGTGGAGTGCCATTGCCTTCTCCGCTTCCAAGCCTAGGAGGTTGTTAATAATGACTTGATGGGAAAGGAGGACAGGAAAGAAGGGAGGAAGAAGAACAAGGTGAGCAATGGGTGCTGCCCCTTCTTGCCCACCTCCCTGGTGCCACACCTGCATCCTCACATTTCCAGTACTTTCACTATGACTAAAAAAGACTCTCGTGGCCAGTATCTTCACTACCACGGTTACAGCCCAAAGCAGGAGGCGGTGAAGTGACTGGCCAGAGGACACACCACCAGGGCACCCATCCAACCCCACGTCCTGCCCTCCTGCCCCGTGGAGGAGACGGGGTTTGCTGATTCTCATCCCTCCTGGTGTCTGGGGCCAAGCCGGGAGCCCGGGAAAGGACACACCAGGAAGTGCGTGGTTTTCGCCCCCGTGTCCTGCCACGGACCACATCCCTCCTTTCCCTTGGCTCTGAGATCCCAACTTCTCTTCTCCTGGCGACCCAGGTGGTCCACGACCAGGGAGGCTGAGCCAGCAGAGGTGGGGGCCCGTGTCACCGCAGGCTGAGAACACATAAACACACACAGGCACATGCTTTCCCATGGGAACCCAACCCAGCCGCCGCCCAACCTTCCAGCCAGGACCACCCCCACGCCTGCTTTTCTCAGGAAACCTGGATGGGCCGAGGGCTCAGGAATTGGTGTGAGAGACAACCGGAGGCCTCCACTGGGGCTGGGGAGGGACGGGAACCAGCGTTGGTGTTTTGTGGACAGAATAGGAGGCTTTTGCTGATCCCAGCAGACCAAGAACCTCCTATTTCTCCAGAGGACTTGGGAGCAGGAGTTGGTAGGAAAGAACCAACTCCCGGAGAGAGGGAGCTGCAGGGCTGAAGTGAGAGTGGAGGACAAGAGAGCCTCCAACAGGGAGAAACATCAGAAGGCGAGAGACACATTGGGTGAGAGAGACTCCATGGAGAAGAGAAGTCAGGATGGAGAGTTACAGGCCCAGGAGAATGGGAAACAGAAGGGCTCAACAGGCAGGGGGTGGGGTTTAGTTCCAGCCCCACCCACAGCTCTGCAGGTGCAGAAGCCCTGACCTCCCACGCCAGGGCAATCAGTACCTTCTGACAACTCAAGCCAAACTGGCCAGAGGCTGATGGACAAGCCACATGTCAATAATACGATAATATCTATAGAACCTGGACACAGTGCCTACTAAACTCCTACTAAATGCCTACGAAGCACCTATGAAGCCCTCAGGGCAGGTGAGCGGTGGCTGTCATCACTGTCCCTGTTTTCAGGGAGTGGAGGCTGCACCCAAGAGAATGATGAGGTCCCCTGATTAGCCTATCTGGAACAAGAGCGGGCTGGCCAGAGCAGAGCAGATCAGCTCTCAAGGGAAGGGTCCAGTGGTCCTCCCTCCAGGCCCCTCATCCAGACCCTTCCTTCTTCCTGGTCCACACCATCTAAGCCTGGGATTCTGGCTGCTGCTCTTTGGCCAGAAATGAAGCTTGGGGGCACTTTCTCAGGAAACGAGGTCCCTTGGAAAATGGGGCACACTATGAAGTGCTGCCTTCTCGGTCCCCAGAAGCTTTTTATTCACTGCCACTGAAAATACTTCATAATCAAAGGCACTCTGAATGCTTCCCCAGATGTCAGCTCAGATCGGCTCTTTATTGTCAAGTAGGCAGAAGAATTGATTGTGAAGTAGCGCCCAAGAATTGATGCCTTTGAACTGTGGCATTGAAGAAGACTCTTGAGAGTCCCTTGAACTGCAAGGAGATCCAACCAGTCCATCCTAAAGGAAATCAGTCCGGAATATTCATTGGAAGGACTGATGCTGAAGCTGAAACTCCAATACTTTGGCCACCTGATGCGAAGAACTGACTCATTGGAAAAGACCCTGATGCTGGGAAAGATTGAAGGCGGAAGGAGAAGGGGATGACAGAAGATGAGGTGGTTGGATGGCATCACCAACTCGATGGACGTGAGTTTGAGTAAGCTCCGGGACTTGGTGATGGACAGGGAAGCCTGGCGTGCTGTAGTCCGTGAGGTTGCAAAGAGTTGGACACAACTGAGTGACTGAACTGAACTGAGGCAGAAGAATTTCTCTGTTGAACTTATTTCTCCTTTTTTTTCTCTGCAGCATCCCATTGATCCCAACTTGGTCAGCGTGCCGGGGGCTTTGTGCCTGTTCTGAAAGGTAAAGGGATTCACCTGAGGGTCCAGGCGCAGGTCACAGGCTCAGCCTCCACCACTGACCCTATGAGAGAATCCAGGAAAAACAAACCCCAAGGAGCATGTTTATCCACACCCCCTCCTGCTGGGGCCAGCCTCGCAACCCTCCAACCCAGTTGAAGTTGAGACTTGGCATCCACTTCACCATGAGTTGCCCACCCAGTCAAAGCCAGGTCAAGGCCACAGAGTCCAGGAGATTTGAAATGGCTAAGTGCCGTTGTCTGTGAATGAGGATAATATCGGTGTCCACACCCCCTCCTCCTATCACCCCCACCCCCACCATCATCACCGTTACCACCACCAGCACCTTCACCATCATCATTTATTATGCACTTAGTAGGTGCCAGGAAATTTGTTATGTTGTTTATATTAATTAGTTGAAGTATCTTCAACTACCCTATGAATTAGAAACTGTCATCATCCCTAGGGATGATAGGAAACAGAGAGGTTGAGTCACTTGCCCGTAGTCACACAGCAGGCTAATGGTAGAGCCAGGATTTGAACTCAGGCATTCTGACTCCAGAGCTCTCCTATCCTACCACATCCTCATAATTACACTCCTTCACATGTACACACAACAGTCCTTTACAATTTACTCCGCAAAATCGACAGCCATGACCCTGGGAGGTAGGTGTGGGGTAACTCCCTCCCTACAGAAGGGCAAATTGAGATGCAAGGACCTGCAGGTGTCAGAGCTGGGATTCGTAACACCAGCCGGTAGATCCCAGAGCCAGACCTGTGCTTTGCTGTCCCATACCCTGGGATGGATCTTGTGTCAAGTCCAGGAATCTCCTGAGTCTTGAAGAATGCAGGTGGCAGCCACGGAGCCCAGACTCTCCTGATCTCTTCATACGTGAGACACCCAGCCCAAGCCCCCGCCCTCAGGACTTTTTCATTGGTCGGCCCCCAATGGGTACCCAGCACACTGCCTCCTTGGTCTCCTGGAGCTGGTTTCTGCTTCTTGCAGCAGGTTAAAGACAGATTAAAGGATCTCTTTCACAACATAGCAAAGAAGGATCTCTTTCACAACATAGCAAAGGCCCCAAATATAAATGCAGGAGGAATTGCAGTGACTTCAGCTTGTCCTGGATCCAGAGTCCCCAGCCTGGGAGGACAGGGCCCTGGAAGCAGGGCAGTAGGAGTGTAGGAAGCAGGGGGCCAGAGCCTGCAGAGCGGTTTGATGGTGGCACAGGCTTCTGAGTGTGGGGCTGTTTGGGGCCCTGCCCCTCACTGTCCACTGCTAACAACAGCAGCAGAAACATTTGGGGAGACCTAGCACCACCCACCAAGGCCTACAGGGAAGCAGATACTAGGAAGATGGGGGAGGAGGATACCAGGATCCTTTATGGTGGCAAGTGGGCCCATTGCAACCTTATACCAAGGTACCCACATTTCAAAAGTTTGTCTAACAACACCCTAAATATTTTAAGTAATAATTCATTCATTTCCAGTCTTGACTAGTCACAGCCATCCAGAGTTCTCTGGCCAGCCGGTGACCCCATCAAACTGGTATAATTTCTGCCTAAGGCAAAGCTGAGTGTTTTAGGTAACTTGGGTGGCCTGATGGCAGCTTGTTGAAATATTAAATATAGTTTGAGAACACTTCCTGACCAGTCTGTGACCGGATCTGACTCGTTTAGGGCTATGTCTCCAGGGAAACTGGCACACGCAGGGCCTCAATAAATATTTGTGCAGTGAATGAATGAATGATCCCTATGAAGATCCTATGGTCATCTCAGGGGCTAGAAACTCTAGATTCTTTGCTTCTGCCAAGATGAAGTCTTCCTTACACTTAAGGGGAATCCTTGCTCCTTGCCTAGGAGTTCTTAACAAAATCTGCCATGAGTTTTCAATGTTGTTAACTCTGCCATGGCCACAGAGAGGCACACAGGGACACACACTCAATATGACTGAATGCACGTGTGCCTGTGCAGCACGCACACACACACACACACACACACACACACACACACACCAGTAGCAGCGCTGAGGGCTTTGAGAGCCATGGCGGCAGAGCCATGGCTCCCAGTTAAAATCAGAGTGTAAAAGGGAAGAGAATTTATCTGCAAAACCACAAAGCCACAGAGAGGTCACTGAAAAAGCCTCTAAACTTGTTTACAAAAATACGCAATTATGTACTAACTGTTTGATGATCATTGCACCGAGCACTTGTTTTCAATCGCCGCACTGTTAACCATTTAGAGTCAAAAAGGAAACAAGTCAGGGAGGAAAGCAAGCAGGATACGGAGGACAAGGTCATTGAGTAAATTCTTGCCTTTCAACTCCTTGCTGATGATGGCACATGGTGGAGCCTCCATCTCCTCCTCTGAAAAATGGGGTCAGGAGCACCCACCACTTGGAAGCAATCTCCCAAGGAAACGCTCCTAGCACAGTCAGGCACAGAGTAGCCTGCAGATGTTGGTGGTTCAGGTTCTACCAGGAATCCCAAACTCCTCCCCAAGAGCTGTCTGCCTCTCAGACGCTTTTACAATAAGGCTCACAGGACCATGTAACTTCAGGCAAATGGTGGGCTTATCTGCCACCCAAGGCCCCAAGTGGCCCCAGCAAGAGAGGTTCCCCAAAGAAAGTAATCTCAAAAGAGTCCCTCCAAAATGACAGTGTTAGGTGACTCTGGGTCTGGCAGTGTATCTGTTCTTTAAAAAGAAAAATAAATACCTTTCTCCCTGAGGTGAAATTGCTTTATTTTCTCTATTCTTATTTGACTCTCTTGGTTCAATTCAGGATGGAGGAAAGTGAAAGTGTTAAACACTCAGCCATATCCAACTCCTTGTGACCCCATGTACTATAGCCCACCAGGCTCCTCTGTCCACGGAATTCTCCAGGCCAGAATACTGGAGTGGGTTGCCATTTCCTTCTGCAGGGGATCTTCCCAACCCAGGGATTGAACCCAGGTCTCCCGCATTGCGGGCAGAGTCTTTACCGACTGAGCCTCCAGGGAAGACCCACGGTGGGGAGGTGCCTAGGAATTACCAACTCATAGATCAGGAAGGAACATGGAATAAAACCTTTTCTGAGTTTCTTCTGTTTTCCAGAAATCATGATATATCACACCTAACATCATAACTTCCATGCCTCAGTTTCATCATCTCTAAAGTGGGGAGAATGAAAGGAACTTTTTCATAAAGCAGTTATAAAAATTAAATGAATCCATGTCCTTAACACAGTGCCTGAGGCTTAATAATCATTGGATAAATATGCGCTGTCATTACAATTCATAGTTCTCACAACAACAAAAATTATATGAGAGGGCTCAGACAGGCTAAGTAACTTGCCCAAGGACACACCTCTGGTAAGCAGCAAAGGTAACATTCGAATTCAGGGAGCCAGGGTGCCACCACCCTATCCTGCTTCCGCCTGATAAGTGTCCAGTGATCGGCTTCTATTACACTCCAGAGACCTGAACCCAGGCAAGAGGTCTGGGAATGGTGACTCGGGATTTTTTCCTCAGTCGATGACCCAGAGTGCACAAATACTCACAGGCACAGGGGAATCAGGTCTTACAGATGGAGAAACAAGGCCTGAGAAGGGGCGGAGACTCAGGGGCAGAGACTTTCCAAAACCAAATGGTAAATATAGACTCAAAACTCCATCTCCTTTCTTCCAAGCTCTCACCTCTAAGCCACACCAGTGAGACCACTGTGGCTCCACCAAGGTTTGGCAGACCTTGGATCATGAGCTGCCACCCCCTAGAAGAGTGCTCTTGAGTGGCCTACTGAGCCTCTCTGTACCTCAGTTTTCCCATCTGTAGAGTGGGGATGAAAAGTAACTTGCCAAGTTATTGTGAGAAATAAAGTAATATATGTAAACGTACCAGCAATATTCTAGGGACTCCATAAAGCTTAGTATAATCTGAGAAGATTGGAGGCGGGGATTACTTTTGTTTTATTGCCTTATTGGGTGACAGACACCCCACTCCTTTCTGGAGAAGCATCACAACGTAATTGATTTTTGCCTTCAGATAGATACCTGCCCTCAGCCTGGGAGTCACAGACATGAGGTCTCAAGTCGGGCTGTGGCTCACCCCATCTCTGTCTGCCCTTTTCTCCAGCCTCCCCTCTCTTCATCTTCCTGCTGCCGCCTCATTTTTCGCACAAGCAAAGACCTTTTCTCTCCAGGCCCACGGCACGAACCCTGCACTTCCGAAGGAAGCAGGCGCTGAATAGATTTAGCAGCTTCTGATGAATGTCACGTTTATTTTGGTGCCAATGGAGTCAGTGCATTTTAATGAAGACCCCGCCCCGCCCCCACTCCTGCCCCAGATGTTGGTGCTGGTGGGAACACCGCAACCTCCTGCTGCTGCCTAGTTAATGAGCTTTGGATCAGCCGGCTCTAGAAGGTGAGGCTGGGTTTGGCCTGCCAGCTCCCTCCCCGGCTCAGGGATGCCGTTTCCTGGGACTGGCTTTGCCAACTGGTCAGGATCTTGAAAGCCTCTTCTTCACCTATCTCAGTTTCCTTGTCTGAAAACAACATACACCAACATTCCTGGCTGGGGTCTGGACGCCATGGAGACTTTCGGTGCCTCTCTGCTGATGCTAATTGATTCCAAAGATCCAGGCCCAGGGATCAGGTGGGAATGAATGACTGGCTGGGAAAGCCAGCTGCATGGGAGGAGCCGAAGTGGGTGGCTGAGCAGACAATTTTCCCCTGAATGAGAGTGACGGCCACAGATTGGACCCCTTCTCCCGAAGGCCCCACCCAGGAGGGGTACCAGGAGGAACAGAACCAGGAGCCCAGACCTTCCTTTCATCTCAGCCTCAAGTGAAGGGAGAAATTGACAAAGGACCCATAGAGCTGGCTCCCAACGCACCCCCCAGCCTTCCCGCCCCACCCTATCACTTTCAAATGCCTCGGCTGGAGATCTCTCGGAGGTAATGGATTGGCATTAGGTGGCAGCCCCTTGAGAATGGCTCCCACACACACTGTAAAATAAAATCCAGCCTTTCTCTGCGTTTTGCTGAGCCTAGGTGTTCTCTGGGTTCCTACTGTCTGTGGGCTTTGTGCTCCAGAAGCTTTTCGTGTCATAACCATGCACCGAAGCCTGCATGAAAAAACACTGTGTGTTGTGGGCAGGAGAGGTCACAGGGAGACAGTGGGGAGCGACGCCTGGCGTCTCCAAGACGTCGTGGCTTGGGTCCCCAGGAGCAGACGGGGGGCAGGGATTTGAGGGTGTTTAGAAGGTGATCTCAGAAGTGTCAGTGGTGGAGGGGAGAGTGAGTCAGGGAGGGGAAGGATGGCAGCAAAGAGCATGTGGTCAAGAAAGCTGCCACCGTGGGAAATGAGGGAGACAACACACCTCTAAGTTATCCCACTTCTGAACAATCCATCGCTGGTTGAAGGGCCCTCTTGAGGCACTAATTCCACAGCACCCCTGACCCACCCTCAAACAGTCTTAAAACAGCCTGGAGGGGAGGCCAGGACACCAGTTACTGTGATCATCTTAGAGAGAAGATCCCTGAGGCTTGGAGAGGCAAAGAGCCGGGTCCACTGTCATATAGCCAGGCAACTGGTATAAATGAAAGCTGCTTATCTTCTAAGACCCAGCTGGAACCAACTTCTCCCTGAAGCTTGCCCCATCCCAGCAGAAATCACCTTTCCCATAACACCGTGTCCACACGGCAGCTAGGACATGTGTCACACTGCATCGTGCTGACCGTTTGTCTGTCTGTCTCCTCTGATACACTGAGGGATGCATGGAGAGCGGCCAGCGAATCTAGCAAATGCTGTTCTCTCTCCTCCACAATCCCACCAAACGCTAGCTCTGTGCATGAGACACGCCAGCACTTTATTGAATTGCACCGAACAACAAAGTAACTCAAACAATAGAATAGTCTTCAGCATTCATCTAACGCTGGGAGAGATTGAGGGCAGGAGGAGAAGGGGACAAATAGAGGATGAGATGGTTGGATGGCATCACTGACTCAATGGATGTGAGTTTGAGCAGAAGTTAGTGATGGACAGGGAAGCCTGGTGTGCTGCAGTCCATGGGGTCGCAAAGAGTCAGATATGACTTAAGTGACTGAAGAACAACAGTGTTCATAACAGGAGTGAAAAAAAATTAGTCTCGATTTTAATGCATGGAGGAAAGAGGCAGTAAGTTGACTCAGAAAGAGCATTCCAGGGAGAGGAAATTGGTTGTGCAAAGGCCTGAAGGTAGGTTTTAATGGAGAATCCCAGGGACGGTGGAGCCTGATGGGCTGCCGTCTATGGGGTCCCACAGAGTCAGACACAACTGAAGCGACTTAGCAGCAGCAGCAGCAAGGGAATCTCAAGGAATTTTGTATGTGCAAGTGGAGAGACGTGACAGGTGAAGCTGGAGAGGTGAACAGGGGACAGACCGTGTGGGTTTCCAGGCTGAGGAATGCCATTGCCACAGTGCACACAAAGAAGGATTTTCCTACATTTCCTCATATTTTCCTATGAGTCTTTAGGACTTTGAGTGGGAGAGAATGCTTCTGGCCAGAACAAAGTCGCCGAAGTTCAGAAGAAGAGACTCAGCGCTAGTCCTGAGCAGATGACAAGAACAAAGCCAGAAGGCTCGGTGATCACTGACCACTACAAGGGGTGGATAAACTGCCCAGGGTGCCCCATTCTAGGAGGGGAGGAAGAGAATTCAAACCACTTCATGGTCACCCAATGCTCAAAAAAGGAACCATGGATTAATGAAGCTTAAGGACCAATGAAACAGCATCTCTTAAAGGCAGAAACCAGCCCTCAGCAGCCACCCAGGGAAGATTTTAATTCAATGAAATTGGGGACAAAGGGTCCAAATCAGCTTCGTCCCCAGATTCTATATCTATAATTGGCTATACATATATATATCAGATCAGAACAGGGAGAAGCTAACTTTTTAAAAAATGTATTCACTTTGTTTTTCTGACAATTAAATGATGGATATTGATTGTAGAAGATTTGGAATATACCAAAAACACATCAAAGAATATAAAAATCACATGTAATTCCACCAGTAGATTTTCTTCTATTCTTTTCCTCATCATTATAGATAACATATACAATTTTCTCTAACATGGGGATTATAACATCAATGCAGTTTCATTGGCTTCTTTTGCCATTTAACAGTATATCACAAATGTTTACGCTTGTCTTTATTAGGGGCTTCCCTCATGGCGCAGTAGTTAAGAATCGGTCTGCCAAGGCAGGGGACACAGGTTCGACCCCTGATTCGGGAAGATCCCACATGCCGTGGAGCAACTAAAGCCCGTGGGCCACACCTCCTGAAACCATGCCCTAGAGCCTGTGCTCGGCAACAAGTGAAGTCACCGCAACGAGAAGCCCGCACAATGCAGCAAAGAGTAGCTCCCACTCGTTGCAACCAGAGAAAGCACGCGCTCTGCAACAAAGACCCACCACAATCAAAAATGAATAAAGAAAACTTTCAAAAACCTTCATAGTTGCCCAGGTTCCATCACATGGACACTTTGATTTGTTCAATCCCCTATTGCTGGACATTTAGATTATTTGTAATTTTCATTATTATCCACGATCCCTGTGTCAGGAAGATCCCCTGGAGGATGAAATGGCAACCCACTCCAGGATTCTTGCCTGGAAAACGCCATGGACAGAGGAGCCTGGCAGGATACAGTTCGTGAAGTCACAAAAAGTCAGTCACGACTGAGCATACACACACTGCACCATCCATGACAATGCAGTGAACATTCTTCTACAAACAGCTATCCCTTAGGACAAATTTCAGAAAGCAAGATCAGATCACAGGATCCAAGGGTTAGGTCTAGGGCTTAAGATGCGTCTTTCGAGATCACCCTCCAGAAGACTCCTGCTCACATGAAGCAGATAGTCCAAGCCTGTGTTGTTTAATATGGCAGCCATTGGCCATGATCGCTTACATTTAAACCAATAAAAATTAGACTTGGAGGCTGCAGCCCAAGTGATTGTGGTGATGAAAGTGATTGCATTCTGGAAACAGCCTGAAGCTGGAGCCATAGGGTATTCAGGTACAGTTGCAAGCTATTCTAAATGCTACAAAGAAAAAGGATGGAGTGTTGTGCATCACTAGTGAATCTCAAAAAATTCACTGGCCTCTCTACGAAAGTCACCTTGGGGCCAAGATCTGAGTAGGAGTTGATTTGGTGAAGATTTTTGCAAATTCCTTGTCCAGTGATCCTCAGCCTCCTGACAACCAGAAGAGGGAAAGGAAGGGAAGGGAGTAAGGGCTGTTTCCTCCTGGGAAAAATGGAGAAACTTTGCAGCAAAGAGCTGGAAACAGCCCAAAGAGCCGCACTGGGTTACGTACGAATCTGCAACCCAAACAGCTTTGCTGTTATGGGCCTGTTTGTCATAGATCAGTTAGTGGGTAGATTGCTTTGGCTGAAAATGGAGATTTAGACAATGCCAGAGCGAATAATGGTGCCCGAACGCTGCCAGGCGCTAATCAGGACTCGGCAATGACTCTGCCGTGCGGATTGAAGTGCAAGCATTCGGAGTTATTACCCAAGGCTTGTCTGTGCAATTAGATGATTGCATAACCTTAATATGATCAATCTTGCCGGATGTGAATTGTGCAGCTGTAACCACAAAATAAGGTGGCATTTCTGTTTTCTTGTTGAACGCAAACATTATACATGCGCAAGTCATAATTTTATAACAGTTGCTTGTGGCAAGAAAGAGCTTTGTCAGTCAGAAGATGCAGTTGAAAAATATGTGTGTGTGTGAGTGTGTGTGTGTGTGCAATACAAGTTCTTAAAGAGACAGTCTTAATGTCAGGCTTCGCCTCAGGAAACAGCGTTTTGTGGGTTTTGCTTCCTGCCTTTTTGCCTTGGTACACATCAATTTTGAGGGCAGGAAGTTGGGAAACTTGGACCCCTCTGGAGCCCTCCCGGGACAACACAGCTTGGCTGTCACATATGCACAGCTCGGAGAGTCCTAGGAATCAGTTTGATATTCATCAGCAATTGCACAGCACACCCCGTTCATCAAGCCTCATTGTTCGGTGGGGACGTGAGCTACGACTTAGGCTCTTCCAATTCCGAGATCCTTGCAGAAATCTTAGCCCAGCCCCCGAGGCCTGGCTCGAGGGACTACAGGGACACAGCCCTCAAATGCCCTCTCCACCTCACCGGCTCTGGGGGCCTGGAGGGAGCCGTGATGAGTGGGGAGACGAGTGTTGGGGATGAGGTATCGCCTCTATCTGCTGGTGCCAAGTCCAGGGGGCAGACAACTCGGAGAAGGGGAAAAGCCTGGAGATTAGGAGTTGTTTTGTTCTGGGGTCAGAGCGTACTCAAGTGGAAGGAGAGAGGGATGGGAAGAAGGAGATGTGGTGGGAGGCAGGGCACAAAAAGATGTATTTAAGAATAAGGCGCTATGGTAGGATGTCAGGAAATAAAACAGCAGCCAAATGAGAGAATGCTTAAGAGTGTGTGTGTGCATGTGTGAGTGTGTGTGTGCATGTGCGTGCATGTGTGTGTGTTAGAGAGATTGAGAGAGAGAGGGACCCAACTGCTTTGGGGGTTGTGATTTCACGGCTGGAACTAATGACAAAGCCAAGGGTCACGGGCTGAGTCCCCGGGAGGCAGACACAGGTGGGGTAGGGACTAGCATGCAGGAGATTTATTAGTGAGGACTCTTGCAGCCCGTGGGGCCAGTGGAGAAGGGAAGGTGGCTGGAGTGGGCAGAGGGAGAACCTGCCTACAATGCATCCCAACCACACACTCTCAGTTGACCCTAAGGGGGCCTCTGAAGCTAGGATTACTCTTCAGAGTTGTTTCGAGTTGGGGCAAAGGGACCACTCCTTTATCTCCACCCTGAACAGTCACTGGATGTGGGCTGCCCCTGGCGGGGCAAGGGGGTATGGGCGGGGGATGTGTGACCTTGAATGAGGCAACACTCCTCAGCCAGGTCATTCCTGAAGACAACTTACAACTTACAGCCAATTATCAGCTGACAACTTCCCCAGCAGGGTTTGGGGGGACAGAAATCAGTCCTTTGGTCCTGAGCAGGGAGTCTGGGCAGTGCGGCAGACTACCACCAACACCAAGAATTTAGAAGTAATAAGAACTAAAAGTGGGTGGGAAGTCAGAGATAGCCCAGGAGGTAAGGGTGATGATGGGTGAGCCACTGAGCTGGCTTCAAAGACAGTGGCAGAGTCACGTTTGGTCCCTCAGTTTCAAGTTTCAGTTTCCCCCAAATGACCACCTGTCTTAAACCTTTGCTAAATGGCCAGGCTGGGTGAAAGCAAAGTCTAGAAGGGCACATGCCTGAACAGATGGGATCCCACCCAACCAGCATGATTGTCTGACAGCTCACATGCACAGAGCTCTGTGCTATACAACATACACGTACCCTCCCTACCAGTCTTCAAGACAGGCTTAGGAGTTAAAAACCTGAGACAGGTCTACTGCAGCCAGAGGCGTCACCGCTGCTGCTGCTGCTGCTGCTAAGTCGCTTCAGTCGTGTCCAACTCTGTGTGACCCCGTAGACGGCAGCCCACCAGGCTCCCCTGTCCCTGGGATTCTCCAGGCAAGAACACTGGAGTGGGTTGCCATTTCCTTCTCCAATGCATGTAAGTGAAAAGTGAAAGTGAAGTTGCTCAGTCGTGTCCGACTCTTAGGGACCTCATGGACTGCAGCCTACCAGGCTCCTCTGTCCATGGGATTTTCCAGGCAAGAGTACGGAAGTGGGATGCCATTGCCGTCTCTGAGAGGCATCACTGGGCTCCTCCATTACTCATCAATGCGTCCCCAACCTCCACCTCCAGCCCATGCCTCTCTCTTGAGTGCCAGACTCACCCATCCATTCCTCTGATGATCACCTCTGCTCAAATGTCCACAGGACACTCAAACTCACATATCCTAAACTGCCCTCACACCTAGGCATCCTCTCTGTTCTACATTTCAGTAAATGGCAGGGCATCTACCCATTTGGACAGGGCAAGACACAGCATCCTTGACCCCTGGCTCCTCCTCACCCCCACATCCTACAAGTCCTGTGAGCTGTACCTGCTTCATCAGTCTAGAATCCATCCACCTCCCTCCATGTCCATCCCCCCACCCCCAATTTTAAACCCCACTTCAACACCAGGAAGCAATTCTAGTTAAGTCTTTCTTCAAACTTTCTTGCTCACTCGAATAACTTCTCTCTGCCCATTCAGAGGATCTTTCTAAAACATAAATCTGATCACAACTCTCCTCTACTTAAAACCCCTTCCTTGTCTGCCCCATCTTCAGGATAAAGTGTGTGTGCCTTCCCACAGCAAAAACTCTTCTTGTCTTCTTACTCTTCTGCTGGTTCCTATATCGCTCTGAACCCTCATCTCTACGTGTTTCTCTCTCTCTCTCCACCTACACAAACACACCTACACACACATTTGCACTCTACTTTCATTTAGCCACACACTGGCTGTCAGCCACTTAGGAATGTGCCTAATCCAACTTGAGAGGTGCTATATGTGTAAATACACATATACCAGATTTTGAATGCCTAGAATGGAAAGAAAGGATGTAAAATATGTTGTTGATAAGCTGGAACTGATCCCATGTTCAAATTATAAGATTTTGGTTCATTCTTATTAATTTGGGGTCAATTAATTTGTTTCATCTGTTTCTTTTTACTTTTTAAATGTGGCTGCAAGAAAAAATTTCATTATACAGGTGGCTCTGATTCTGTATCCATTAGACAGCCCTGCTCTAGCCCCTTTGGGATAGGAAAACCTTCCTCCCATTCCACCAACACCTATGAGTTTTTTCAGCTCGAGGGTCAGAGTCAGGTCTTGTCTAAGAATTTTAACTGACCTTAAAAATAAACAATCTTCAGAATTCTGGCCTCTGTCTTAGTGCAGTTAAGAGGTAGCCACCAACAGGGCCTCCATCTGGGGGGCTCCTGATAAGCCCTGGGTAGACTAAGAGCAGAAGAACCAAGAAAGGCTGTAAACATCTGCATTTAAATGTCAAGGACTGTCCCCCTTGTGAGTCAGGCAAGCTGAGCAGAATGGGCTACAATGAGGGGAAAACTAGCTGGTTGTGGCTATGAGAATGATGTGTTCAGTAAATGAGTGTTTTGTGGGTAGGGATTCCAACTGCAATGGGGGAAAAGGGAATCAACTCTTACAGGTCATAGGAGTGGGGTTGCCTGTACATGAAGAGTAGCTGACACTGGGCTCCAGAGAAGGCTGGAGAACAGTCCTTTCTCCAAGAGAGAAGGAAGAACAGAGCTGAAGAAAGGGGGCAAGGCTCCAAAACCCCTTCAGAGTATCTTTTTCATGGTTATTCTTTCTGGGACTCCAAGAACAGTCATAGCTTATGGAGTTTTGAATATTTCCCCCTCCATTGTCATTGTATCAGGTGCCGTCCACACTGAAATCCCATCTGTCACATTCTCACCACCTTGCATGATGGGGATGGGGACGTGAGGGAGGGGAAGGGAAGCATGGTCTACCCATCATGATACCTCCAAGCAGCAGCCTCATGTCAAGGGGGCCAGACCTCCCAGGACTGTGGGATGAGCAGGGGTCCATGGTGGCACTGGGAATAGCCAGGAAGAGCACTGGGCAGGGAGCTGGAAACTGATGAGAGGTTCAAGAGCAGCTGGGATGGGACTTCCCTAGGGGTCTGATGGCTAAGACTCCAGGCTCCCAATGCAGGGGGCCCGGGTTCGATTCCTAGTCAGGGAACTATATATCACATACCATAACTAAGAGTTTGCAAGCCACAACTAAGGATCCCGCATGGCACCAGCAAACAGTTCCAAAGATCCTGCGTACGACGACAAAGATCAAAGAGCCCTTATTCCGCAACTGAGACCCAGCACAACCAAATAAATAAAATACTTTTTAAAAAGAGCAGCTGGGAGACAAACACCTGTTTTCCCAATCCACCCTGGAGAAAGACGATCCTAGGAAGGGGACTTGCACTTATCCCACCCTGCCACCCCTTCTTCCCAGTCTGTGCTTCCCTTCCTGGCCACTACCTCTCTCGTTCATCTTCAGAACCGAGTTCAGGTGTCACCTCCTCCAGGAAGTCTTCACAGAAGCCCTCAGTCTGGGCAAAGTGTGGTTCCTCAGCATTCCCATAATACCATTCCTGACTTCATTGTCGCTGTCTGTTTGACTCAGTTCCTCAAGGGTGGGTACCCTGCAGGCAGGAAGCTGATGTGATTTATCTTTGTCATATGACTGCCTAGCTCTGACTCTAATACACAGTAGATACTCAGTGAACGCTTGCTGCATAAATGAAAAGTACTAAACAGATCTCGCCTGCTCGTCAAGCCCCATCTGAGGTTCGGCACACTCGCACCTGGCTCCAAACAACTTTCTATCTCTAACTCAACCATCTCCAATTTCAAGAAATAACCCCTGTTGTCTTCAAAGCTCCAGGACCAGAAGGGATGATGGGAGTATATTCGGAGGCCCTCTGATGAGAGAGTTTTTCCTAATTTTCCCATCATTTAAACAAACCAGGATCCTGATTGATAGAAGAGCCATCTTTACAAAGACTGGGAAAAATGGCTTTTAATATCAGTTTTTAAGAAAGAAAGTATGGCCCCTATAAACTGTTAAACTTCACTTTATTGACCATAAATCTGTATTTTGCTCAATGCAAAAGTTTTTCATCTTGTACAGAAAAATGCTGAAACAGCGGCAACTGCCGAAAACAAGAAGTTTTCTCTTACGGACAATTTATATGAAAAAGTTATTGAATTTCTGGTTAGGGAAGCCAGGCCAGGCATCTCACAGCTCCCCCAATCCAGGGCTGGACCAGCAAGTGCCAGATGTGACCCGTTGCTGATCAATGTCAAGAGAAAATTAACCAATTGTAAGTCTATTAAGTTGTGGGCACCAGGGATTTCGAAGCCAGGAGCAAAGAGGCGTTTCTCCCGGAGGACATTAAACAGGCTTTCTTTGCTGAAAGTGCAGCTAGCATTTCTGCCAAAGGAAGGGAGGGAAGAGCTGGTTTGGAGGAGCGTCTACTAGTCAGGAGGTGCTTTCACAATTACTGTCTCCTTTAATTCTGGGAACAACCCCAAGACATAGCTTTAATAGGGTGCAGAGGGGAAGAGGAAAGATGGCTCTTAAGGGGACAAAGGGAAAGCAGTTCCATCCACTCAATATTCAGTGAGAAATACGGTAGAATCCAGAGCAGCATCGTTTGCAACTTTGATTCTAGGTGCTGCCTAGGAGGCAGGTCAGAGCAAAGACTTGGATTTGAATCCCTGGTTCGTGTATTCATTCAGTAAATATAGCAGACATATACTCTGTGCTCAGCGCTGTACTCAGAGCTGTACTCAGAGCTGCCCTTGAAGAGCTCACGGTGGGGGGGGTGGGGGGGGTGGGTGGAGACAGAGCAGAAACCCACCACTGAAGGACATGGGGGCGAGTGCTGATTCAGGAAGGTTTCACAGAGCAGGTGATAGAGATACTGCTCCTATAGGATGAACACAAGCATTTCAAGTAGACAAAACAGTGGTGAACTGGGACCGCAAGTGCCATGGAGCCAACTATGTATATCTCTTCCCAATACCACTTCAGGCACCATTTTGGTAGCTTGAGACTAACCGTACAAATCAGAGTGTTTTTTTTCCTAGAGACTGAGGAACTTATGCCTGAGTGGACTTGGGAGAGGAAAGATAGAAAAGCCGGATGTGGAGAAGGAGAGGGTTCCTGGCTTAAGAGAGCAAGTGGGTGCTGGTATCATTTGCTATTGGATGAACAGAGGAAGAGAAGCAGGCTTAGAGGGAGGTGACACTTCTTTGAGGTATCTGTGAGGTACCCAAGTGGATGCGTTCAATAGGCCATCAGATAGAGCACAAACGCGCAGGAGAGAAGATGGAACTGAAAGCAGCTACCTGGGACAAGATCCCTGGGGACATTTGAGTGGTGCACTCCTGTATCCCACTTATAAATGCCCCTCCATGAAATGAGAAGCAGAAGCCCAGGAACCTCTGCTCCCACCACCAGATACTCTCCTCCTCCTGAATACCCGATGGAGAATGGTGTACATCCCCTGAAGCCCCAAGGTTATATTTGGCAAAACTAATACAATATTGTAAAGTTTAAAAATAAAATAAAAGGAAAAAAAAAAAAAAGAAATTTGAAGGAACCCAGAATCCCAGAGGCCACAACTGTGGTATCTTCATTTCCTTGCATCCTCACACACATTTCTACTAACTTCTTTTCCCAAAATAAATAAATAAATAAAGGGGATTAACTCAGCGATTATCTTATGTATAGTCAGAGCTATGGTTTTTCCAGTAGTCGTGTATGAAGGTGAGTGAAGGTAAGTAAAAGTGGCTCAGTTGTGTCCGACTCTTTGCGACCCCATGGATTATACAGTCCTTGGAATTCTGCAGGCCAGAATACTGGAGTGGGTAGCCTTTCCCTTCTCCAGGGGATCTTCCCAACCCAGGGATCGAACCCAGGTCTCCCGCATTGCAGGCAGATTCTTTACCAGCTGAGCCACAAGGGAAGCCAAAAGCTGGACCATAAAGAAGGCTGAGCACCGAAGAATTGATGCTTTTGAACTGTGGTGTTGGAGAAGACTCTTGAAGGTCCCTTGGACTACAAGAATATCAAACCAGTCAATCCCAAAGGAAATCAATCCTGAATATTCATTGGCAGGACTGATGCTAACGCTGAGGCTCCAATACTTTGGCCACCTGATTCGAAGAACTGACTCGTTAGAAAAGACCTTGATGCTGGGAAAGATAGCAGGAGGAGAAGGGGACAATAGGGGATGAGATGGTTGGATGGTATCACCGACTCAATGGACATGAGTTTGAATAAGCTCCAGGAGATAGTGAAGGACAGGGAAGCCTGGTATGCTGCAGTCCATGGGGTCGCAAAGAGTTGGACATGACTGAGCAACTGAATAACAACAATTTTATGTGGGGGACCATCCTGGGCACTTCCCTGTGTTAACCCAGTCAGTCCTTTTAACAGCAAGTAGTCTTATTGTCTCCATTTTACAGGACAGAAGTGTAAGTCTCAACAAAGTCACTTAGGTTCCCTAAGGCCACAAAGCAAATAGGATGCTCAAATATGTTTTGAAGGCATGACTTCCTCCTAGTGCCAAAGCCTCAGCTGAGACATCGTGGCACCTGAATGTCTGTGACAAACTACTGCTGGTGTGTGATGACACTGTCACTTTTCCACAATAAAATGTGCCTCATATTTTATATCCGGACATAATTGTCAACTGCCTTTCTCAGGATGGACTGTTCTTTATTTCAAAATCATGCCCTTCCTGAAAGAAGTTTGGCAGAGAACGGATACCTGTTTATGGATGGCTAAGTCCCTTTGTTGTCCACTTGAAGCTATCACAACATTGTTAATCAGTTATAACTCAATACAAAATAAAACAAATTTTAAACAAAAAACAAAATCATGCCCTTCCTATGGGCAAGGGATGTTAAAATGATTTTTCAGAAAGATGGTTTGCCTTCTCTTTTCTCTATGTCTTTACTTGGCAAAATAAAAAGTTGTCAGCCTTGTGCTGTTAAAAGGAATAGCTCTCCAAACTATTCTTTTTAACATTTCCTAGTCTGTGAAATCCAAAATATTAGGAACAACTTTAAGACTCCATGCCAAAAACTTGATATTTTAAAAGGCAAGGGCAGAGGTAATTCAGCCCATCACTTTTGACATCCTTTGAAGGTGCGTGGGAACAGCGGGGACACATGGAGACCCTTGCTTTCTTCCCAGTGGCCACTTCATACCCATCATCCCAGGGCTTACAAGAATGAACAGGCAAACATCTTTACATGCACCACTGGCAGCTCTGGACCCCTAACTGAGTGAGAAGAAAGCTTATCTTACAAAGCTAGTTTTTAAATTCTATTTCCAGCTGCTGAAACAAGATAGAGAGAATTAAGAGATGAATACTAACGATGGAATCTAACAGTATACCACTTATATCTTCTCTTCCAAAGACAAGTATTCTACCCAGAGCACAAAGGAGGGGAGGTTTTCTCTAAAATCTTTGAGATCAAGAAAGAGAACCATCTGGGGACTCCAGGTATGCAAGGCTGCTTTTCTACCTCCCCAGTCAACAGGCAGGTTTCCCGGGTGGCTCATCAGTAAAGAATCCGCCTGTGATGCAGTAGACGAAAGAGATGCAGGTTCGATTCCTGCGTTGGGAAGACCCCCTGGGGAGGGCATGGCAACCCACTCCAGTATTCATCCCTGGAGAATTCCATGGACAGAGGAGCCTGGCAGGCTACAGTCCACAGAACTGAAATGACTGAGTGCCCACACACATAGCCAACAGGCATGAGCCCCACAGCACCCTGGGGTCTTCCTTCCTATGCCAGGCTGTGGCTTTCTCTGCTCAGAGCATCTCCTCATCCTCTATGAAGCCCTGCTATGTGCCAAATCTTGTGCTGGGCAGTTTCGAGCATGCTCTTTCATTTCATCTTGTGTGGCCACTATGGAAAACAGTATAGAGGGTCCTCAAAAGCTGAAAACCAGAACTACTGTATGATACAGCAATCCCACTTCTGGATGTACATCTGAAGGAAATCTCAAAGAGATATCTGCACTGCCACTGTATTTCATCAGCCAGAACCAGACAACAGCCTGCGTGTGTGTGTGCATGTGTGCTCAATGGTGTCGACTCTTTGAGACCCCACAGTCTGTAGCCCAAAAGGCTCCTCTGTCCATGGGGTTTTCCAGGCAAAAATACTGGAGTGGGTTGCCATCTCCTTCTTCAAGGGATCTTCCCAACCCAGGGATTGAACCCACATCTCTTGAGTCTTCTGCATTGGCAGGCAGGTTCTTTACCAGCTGAGCCACCAGGGAAGCTGACCACACCCCACCTGATGGCAAAGAAAGCTGTGAGTCTAGGAGAGAAAGGAAACAGATTTGAAGAGGCACATGGCAGACCCTGGCAAGACCCCAGAGTTTCCCATCAACCCCTAACACTGAAATTCACCAGAAGCCCCCTCAACTTGTCACCTGCGTGGACTCTTTTCCTCCCTCCCCTGCTCTCTCCCTTCAGGCCTCTGGCCCGTTTCTTCTGCGTCTTGACCCTTCCCTGTGTGACACTGGTCTTCTCTTTAGGATAAAGGTGGGAGGGGAGGGAAGGGCGGTGGCATCACTGTCCTTGGGGGCATGGCACCAACTGCGTCCCCTCTGGCCCCTCCACCTGCCGCCTCCACACCATCCAGCCAGGGGCTGGGCACACGGAGAAGTGGTCCACAGCTTCCCTCACCCCAAGGTCCAGAGGAGCCTAGACTGCATCCCCAGATGGGCCCTGTCAGCGGAGATCCAGTCTCTGCCTCCACAAGAATGCTCATTTTCTCCTAAGAGGCCTGGGAGGTTGGCTGACGCCCTCTGCATGGGCCCTGCCAGCCCGGCGGGTGAGGGGAGGGTGGAGGGACTGGAATTTCACTTTCTCAGAAACAGCAGATTCAGCAGCTGTGGCTGCTACAGGAGACGCCAGTCCGCAGCGGCTGGGTTTCTCTGGGCCTTTATAGCCACACAGAGAGCGAGAGCTATCTGGTCCTGTTCAGCGGCCAAGGACTCACCTCGTCTGGCAGGGGTGACCTGATACCCCGGCCTCCAGGGTGGGCCTCCTGCCCCCAACACTCATACTGCTAGGAATCTTCCCTGCCCTGCCCCTGGAGATGGTTCCCAGCCACCACAGACCCCCGTCCCAGCCATCCTGAAAAATCAAGTCCCTTTGAGAAACTGAGCCAAGTTTGGACCCAGGAGGAAAGGCTGTCACAGGGCCCAAGGGGTTCCGGAGACTATGGCTTCCTCCATCTTACCTGAGTTGTGAAAAGGGGGGAGGCTTTTCCTTTGACTCTGGGCTCCTTCCTCTCATGGGGTGGGGGTTAGGGGGTGACAGAGGGGCCTGGGGAGTTTGTGCAGCTGCTGAAAAGGAACAGCTGAGCACACCAGAAAAGAATGGCTGCGCTGGGGATGGAGGTCCCATCTCCAAACTTGAAGTCCTTGGGCCAGTGTTAAAACCCCTAGGCTCCGGTCAGAGCTGACCCAGAAGCCCTCGGGTCCTCCCAGCTCTGGCTGGGATCCTGAGGCTGGATGAAAGGAGGAGGGAAACCAGAGAGATGGGCAGAAAGGAGCTGCTGCTGACCACAGCTGACCTCCTGCCCCCAGGAACTCCATCTCTACCTGCAGCTGGGCTTCTGGTTCCTTCTGTTGGGGCTCCATGGACAGTGCTTCTAGTGTGTCCAGCTCACCTTTGCCCTGGCTCCTCTGCACACCCACAATCTGCCCTTCCACCCCACCCAGAGTCCCTTCCCCGCAGCCTGAGACAGGACCTTTGCTCACCTGGGCTGAGACAGCCTCCTTCCTATACCCGTGGGTGAGGATCCACAGGATCTGTCTATTTGACCCACTCGCCAAGTCCCAGGAAAGTCCTGGGTATTTTTCCTTCCTCTGATAAACTCTCCCAGAACACCTGATCTCTACACAGCCCCATGCTTGGCTCTGGAAGCAAGACCTAACCAAGGCTCCCTCTCTGCCCTTCACAAGCTCTAAAACTCCTAGAGAAAGGAGATCAGTGCAAAAATAATGACAATGACAAGGTAGCATGCAACATTTTTTTTTGAGGACCTAGACGCTGTAATATGACACAAAGATGAGGAACTTCCCTGGTGGTCCAGTGGTTCAGACTGATTACTCCCAGTGCAGGGGGCACAGGTTCAACCCCTGGTTGGGGAACTATGATCCTCATGCCACACAGTGCAGCCAAAAAAAAAAAAAAAATCATAATCATAAAAAGAACTAAAAAACAAAGATGACTATGACCTCATCCCTAGGAGAGAAAAAGAAATATTAACATAATCTCTCACTCAGTTACAAGTTCATCCCGGAAACTATCCCTGCTTCAGATTCTTCAGGAGTCCAGTGGATGAATGAAGGACACGTGTACCAATGGACAGGGAGGTTGTACCGATGGTTGGGAGTCTGTAGCAGGTATTGTTGGTACATTACCCACGTCTATAAACATTGGAGGTTTCTTACTGTGGAACTAGAGATGCTCTTCTGGAATACCTTCTCTGACCCCTGAGAACCCCAGCCCCAGGTAGCGTGGGCCAGACACAGCTCCTCCCACCCCAGGGTAGCCCTCCACAGTGATGATGGAGACTGGTGACTAAATGTTCCAGCTTCCTCCCACCCAGTGGTGGGGGTGTGGGGCAGGGCAACTGGGGTGATGTCCCACGTGATCTTCCAGAGGTTCCGAGCAAGATGGTGCCTCAGCTCCCAAAGCAACACCCTGCTCAGTAACACATCCTGTATAGACCTCCATTCCTTCTCTAGCTCAAGCTCAACTACTGGCCGGGACCCGTGGGCTCACCTCCCAAGGTAACCACTTGCCTCTGACGCCTTCTTTCAAGTCCTGCTTTGGGAGAACCCCAGGCTAAAGTAACATTGGGAGACTTCCCCCACCCGCCAGTGCCTGCTTGGTTCCCCAGGAGTCCTTTTCCCAACTTGGCTACCTCCTCCCCCTCAGATACACCAAGATCACTGCCCTAACCTTGGTCCTGACCATGGGTCCAGCCTGCAGCCTCCATCCCAACCCTTCCCTGTGCTCCTCCCAAATGCTGCTCAAAAGATGGCTTTGTTTCCTCCAAGACACATTCGAGGTGTCTCTTCCACGAAATCATTGCAGTTGCTCCTGTCCTGAAGCCATAATGCATTGTGTGTGTGTGTGTGTATGTGTGCACGCGCGCGTGCACTTATATATTCATAGATGCACACTCACTGCCTTTCCATCCCAGCTTGTGGAGGGGAACTCAGCCTGTGCCAACTGAGGAAAAGCGTGAAGGGTGGGGGATCCAAAAATGCTGAGAAACCCGTTATTTCTTTATTTCTAAAAATCCTTTCTTAAGGAAAGAGAAGATAAATTCAGGAGAAGGTGAGAAGTGCAAGAGCCAGCACGGGCTCAGTTTCAGAGAGTTGGGAGGTGGTTTGTGAAGAGAGGGAGACAGAGAGAGAGAAGAAGAAAAAAAGGGAAGGGGAGAGGGGGGAGGAGGGGAGGGGAGGTCAGGAACCCGCAGCCTGAAATGGTTGACTCTTGAGCAGAGAATAAACAATAGTCCCCCCCTTTTCTTGGGAAGGCTTACGTTTCACCTCGTGAGAAGCAAACCTTTGTTAGTTTTTCAGGTTTCCATAAAAAGATTCATCTTATTTGTGGATATTGGCAACTCTGTGGCCACAAAACAGGTCAGTTTTATGTGAGGCCGCATCTTAAAATCTTTAAATGGAGGTTTAAAATCTCTATTTAAACCCAGAAACAGAGGCCCCCCACATGGACGCTTTCCTCAGCCCCCAAGGATAAGGTGGTGGTCATCCTGGGCCAATATGTGGTCCATGGTCCCCAGCCCTGACAAGCCACTCTAATAGATGGACCATGGCCTTTGCTGGAGGGGCTAAATATAAAACTTTGCTGTGCTCCTCTTGTCCAAGTTAAAAGCTTTTCATGTCTGTGTTAATGTTTTTTTCTGTCTGCTGGCTCCAGTGACAGATGCGGCATCTTGTGCTGAGTAACTGGAGAGTGAGTGGCTGGCAGGGGCCAGGGAGGTAGGGCTCATTTATCTCGGAGAGTTTAAGCAGGATGACATGGCTGGGAACCGGAGGGGGCGAGGCTGTCACCTGATTACTGATTCCAAGATTTCTCCTCGGAGAGGGAGAAGGAGTGAGCGAGGATGAAGGGAACAAAAAGCAAATCAATAAACAGGTTAGCGTCTGCGTTATTATTAACTCTTGGCCGTCAGCGCCCCATTGAAGCGATCGCTCGGGGCGGCCTCGGATTTAATGGTCAGTGCAATAGATTTACTGTAAATGTTATCAGAGGCAGGGCAGGGCCAGGGGGCATGGGGAGGCTTCATTGACACATCATTGGATTGCACCCGGATGCAAGAAGCCATTTCTGAACGTGCATAAATAACCCAGAGCTTAGGTCCTGGGTGGCAGTTCTTCTGGCTGACTTCAATGCTGCCATCCACCTTTTTCAGCATCCTTCACTTCTGGAATGTTCCAGCAGCCGGGTTTTCTGCTAAATGTTTCCAAGGACCTCCTGGTCTTGGCAAATCTGAAAAAGGCTAGGTAGGATCCAAGGAGAGTCAGAGAGCCAGGGACAGCCCCAGGCTTCAGAAATGGGACCAAGGGTCTGAGGCTGCTCTGGGCAGGTGAGAGGCCTTTGAAAGGTCAGTGCTAAAAAATGTTTCCTGAGCTCAGGGTCGAGGGGCTGGGGATGCCTTCTTGATGTCCTCTTCTGATCACTCTCTAGTCCCTGCTTCCTCTGATCGTCCAACCTCCTGTACTTAGCAACAGCAAATGCTTCGGACTCCAAGCTTCAGGGGAGGATTTTGACCAAGTCCAGTCATCAGAATGTAAGTTGCTGTCTTCTCCTCTTGTCAGGAGCCACGCCAGAACAGGAATCCAGGCATAAGTAGAGTACAGACAGGAGCCAGAGAGCACAGTCAAGCAGCCTGCTGTTTTCCAGAGCAGGGGTGTTGTGTACAGTTGTCCAGGCCGTACACTGTGCAAGTCTAGGGGTTGTCATTCATGTCACATTCCATGTAAATGGCCCTCTCTGGAGTTGAGCAGCATGCAAACTTCACAGGCATGTGCAACGGTCCCAACAAAGAGGCAGCACCACCGTGGGCAGTGAACGGTCCCAGCCACCCACACAAGCGAACACTGAGACCTTCCAGTAGATTTCAGCTGCAGTCAGAGGGGCAGCCAGACATGGGTTGTCAAAATTGTTGAAAGGGTTTTAAAAGCCCCCCTAGGAACTTGGACCTTTGAGATATGTTCCTGTTGACACTTGGATGAGAACAAGCCTGGGAGAAATGGTCACCTTGGGGAATGCAGACTGTGTTAGCTCCACTGACTGTCTTCTTTCAAATCGAAATTGGAGACTCAAAGTCTAGCAAAAGGTTTTTGTTCTACTGATGGGGACAGAGCTCAGATGCAAAAGCATTCTACTCTCTGGGTATTGATATTATTCCTGGGGTCAGAAGCAGGACACCTAGAATTTGAACTCTCAGAAGTAACACAAAGGTGGGGGGGAGGTCAAGGAGGCATGAGGGACAGGCTCAGGACCCCTTCTCTCCTCCCCCTCAGCCCTGGAGCACGTAAGACCTGTCTTAGATTGGGTTCCCATAAATGGAGTCCCAAGTCAAGGATACACCACAAGGTGGTTTATTAGGTGAACCAAGAAAGCACAAGTGATAAAGAAAAGCCATGCCCCCAACATGTCATTGAGCACATCTCTGGAACCTTCTATTCAAGGCTGGGCAGGTTCCTGGGGGACCAGGGAGAGCCCCAAACCTAGAAAGGGAGAGACATAGGGCTTAAGGGACCAAAGAACTGCCTGAAGCCACAGGTGGACTCTGGTCGGCCCAGGGGATAGAGAGCAAAACATGAATAGCATCCTCTATAGCATCGGACCTCAGCATCCACCAGGCCCACCTGACCACCCACCCCCATTCCTCTTTCATAGGTAAACCAAGTGCCTCCAATAGCCACTGCTCTGTTCAGCTGGACAGACTACCATCACCCATGAAAAGAGCCAGGTGACTGGGATCAGAGCTGTCATTGAGGATTTCCAGGGAGCTTCTGCCAAGGAAGATTCTTTGTCCAGGACTGTCCCATAGTGGCAGGTTTTGGGGGTGGCTGGGGCACACCTGCCATGCCTAAATTGGGGCTAAAAGGTACCCTGAAAGTTGATTTTTCTTTTATTCTGGGACACTCCTGGTGGCTGGTTGAGAGGACAAATCCCTGATTATGTATGCTGAGTTTTATCATTGGTCAAATTGTGTCATTGTCAATTAACAGTCATCTTGTGAGGTCCCCATCACAATCTAACACAGACGCTGAGTGATTTGGGCAGGGCACAGCCCAGGGGCCTTTGGTCAGTAGCATCCATGCAAATCCCCAGCCGTCCAACCAGCTGCCCCTCCACCTCCAGCCAGCTTCTGATGCCCAGCCCCAGCCACCCACCCACCATGAGCCTCCCGACATGGCCATCTGTGTGTGTGCCTGGCAAGGCTGGGCGAGCAGGCACAATCCAGGTACTTACGGGGGGACACCCAGGGGTCTCCCAGGGTGATGGCAATGGCTTTGCAACCCTGCCCTGAAGGAGACACACAGATCAGAGAGCAATGGGAGGGGCGAGGCCTCTGGGAGGTGAACAGGGGGCTGCTGGGCTGCTCCCCCACCCGAGAGACCCAGTGTGCACACGTGTGGAGACATACACACAGCTCTACACACACGCACACATATACACACCGAAATCCCTCAGGCTCTTTCTCTCCGCTCACCTAGGTCCCCTTCCCTTCTTAGCTGAGCTGGGCTCCACTCCACACACTGGGTTTTTTTTCAGTTGGAGTATAGTTGCTTTACAATGCTGCGTTAGTTTCTGCTGTACAGCAAAGAGAATCAGCCACACATGAACATGTATCCCCTCTTTGGATTTCCTTCCCATTTAGGTCACCACTAATCATTGTATGGAGTCCCCTGTGCCATACAGTTGGTTCTTATAAGTTATTTATTTTATGCCTACTATCAATAGCATGTAAATGTCAGTCCCACACACTGGTTTTATCTCTGTCTGTAGCCCCGAGCTCTCCCTGCCTTGGGCTCAGAGAAAGCGCATTCTCAGGCCCCTCCCAGAGCAGTGGCCCTAGCACTTGGCCTTGTCTGCCTGGGGAAGTGTCTGTGAAGAGTCGGAGGCCCGGAAAGTGAGCCCGTGCCCACCGCCAGGTAGGTCTCGTGGTGTGTGTTTACATTTGCCTGCGTGGTGAGTGTGGCATATGTATTATTGTGTAACGTGTGTACCTCGTGTATCAAGAGTGTGTATCTACACGTGATTCTGATGTGCGTTTGTGTGGTTTGTGTGGTGTGGGTGATGTGTAGAGTATATGCTTCTGTGTGGGGCTGGATTTGTGTGTGTGCGATGTGTCTGGCGTGTGTATTTGAGTGGGTTGGGTGGTCTGTGTGGCATGCATAAGTGCGTTTGGTCTGACACACAGAAGCATGTGCAACTACCCGCAGCTCATAAAATCCCAAGGGGACTCACCCAGCTGAGGGCAGACCTGGGGCCCCGGGCACCCCTAAATTGTTCAGGGAGCCCTGGAGTGTCCAAGGCCATCATCATTGGCCAGAGCCACAAGGGGAGCCATTCCTAGAAACAGAAGGAAATACACTCCAGGCAGGGGTCGGCAGGTCGGGGTCCCTAAGAGGTGGGTACAAGGGTCCCACAGGAGACCTAGAAGAAGACAGCTCTCTGGAAGAAGGGCAAGCCCAAGGAGGTGCATGAGACCCCACTCAGAGATCTTCCTCCTGGCTTCTCCATGGCACAGAGCCATGCTTCATTCACCACCAGCGTATCCCCACCTGGCCCCATGGCACAGAAAGTGGGCAATGCCACCCAGGCTTGCAGTGGTATGAAGGTGAAGGAGGGGTAGCAGTGGGAACATGAGACTGCCCACAGTCCCCTTGGCCAGCCCCCAGGCCAGAGCATCCATTGGAGGGGATGGCATCCGAAGGGAAGAGCATCCAATGAGGGGGCCCCCTGCAGAGCTGGGAGGCACAGGGACCATCTGACACTTGGGTGAGAAGACATAAGACCCAGGTCTTGGCTGGCACGTGGAGACAGGCAGTGGCCTCTCGGGGGACAGTAAGCCAGACAGGAGTGCCAGAAGGGCTGGACAGGGTGACGTCCCCCAGCTGGCACTGGACTCCTTATGGGCCCATAGCCCCCCACCAGCCTCCCACCCTGAGTAGGGTGGCGGCTGAGCCCGACCATCCATGGGGGATGTGGCAAACAATTACTTTCCTTATTGAATATCTGATTAATTATTCAGGAGCCGAATCAATTATTCATATCTCATTTAAGCGAAGGGGGAAAAGCCACTGCCCCTTGACAGAAGCTTCTCAGCGCCTCCCGAGGCCCTGGGGACTGAGTCATCAGCAGGAGAAATTGTCACAGCAGGAATACAGCCCTGCCATGGCCCTCCTCCCGCACACACCATCACTTGTACATCCACACACCTGATCACGCTTTCACACACACACACACACAAAGTGTCTACTAAACGCCAGCCAGGTGCAACTGGGAAAAACGGTGAGTAGGAGCAGTCACATAAATAAATCTGGTGCTGTGATAAAAAGCAAAGAACATGCTATCTCACAGAAGAAGAAGCCAGTTCATGGGTCCATCAGGGCAAGGCCCAGGTAAGAAGGACATTTGAGTTGGGTTGACAGAGGACAAGGCAAGGAAGTGGGGAAGGGAACTGCAGGAACGAAGCCTGGGGGGTGTGAAAGAACATGGGATGCTCTGGGAACAGTCAGTGGTCCAGAGTGGAGGACTGTGAGGATGGTGGACAGGTGGGGCAGAGACTGCGTGACCCTGAGCCTCGGACTATCCTCTGTGAAGCCACTGAAAGTGTGGGGGTGCCTAGAGGGGTGCAATTTGGAGGATTGGGAGGCCCACTGAAGGCAAGGGGGTTCCATTCCAGATACTGGTTTACCAACTCCCCCACCTCAGTTCTGTCCAGGGGACCCCTAGGTGAGAGATGCTTGTAGAGGTCCTCTGGGCTGGAGTCATGAACCACGAGGCTCTTGTAAGTGAGGTTTCCCAGTCAAAACAGGGTAGGGGGCAGCTCCAGAGAACCTTAGATTTTCAGGACAGGGAGTGGGACCTGCAGATCACTTTTTAAAAATACATACAAATGTATGTATCTATTCGTTTTCAAATTCTTTTCCCATTTATGTCATTATAGAATATTGAGCAGAGTTCCCTGAGCCCTACAGTAGATCCTTGTTAGTTATCTATTTTATTTTATTTTATATATATATTTTATTTTGTATTGGAATGTAGTCAATTAACAAGGTTGTGATAGTTTCGGGGGACTGCAAAGGGACTCAGCCATATATATACATGTATCCATTCTCCCCCAAACTCCCCTCCCATCCAGGCTGCACATAACACTGAGCAGAGTTCACTGTACTGTACTGTAGAAACTTGTGGGTTAACCATTTTAAATACATCAGTGTATACATGTTGGTCCCAAACTCCATAACTATCTTTAACCATCATCCTTCCCCCCTTGAAATTGTAAGTTCATTCTCTGAGTCTGTGATCCAGACCACTTGTTTTTTGTTTTTTGGTTTTTTTGGCCTTGTGGCATGCAGGATCTTAGTTCTCTGATGGGGGATCAAACCCGTATCCCCTGTATTGGGAGCACAGAGTCTCAACTACTGGACTTCCAGGGAAGTCCTGATACAGACCATTTTTAACAGATGGGCAAATAGAGGCCGAGTTCAGGGAGTTGACTGGCCCTTGGGCACCCAGAGCCAGGCCCAGGACTCCTGCCTGTAGCTCTCAGGCTTAGCAGGGTACGGGGGGGTTGGGGGTGTTCTGGCTGCCTTTCCCACCTGAATCCAGGCCCTCCAGAGGTGGGTTCTGCCCAGGTACCTCTGCAGAAAGTTCTGAGCAGAGGCCCGGTGATAGCTGTCTCTCCGCTTTGTCCTCCTTGGCCTTTAGCATCTCTGTCCTCCTCTCCCTCTTTGTCTCTTGCTTGCTCATGTGCTGTGTATGTGTGTGTCTGTATGTATCTTTCTCTCTGTGTCTGTCTTCCCCTCCATCTCATTGCATCTTTGTCTCTCTCCCCATTTCTTCTATTATTCTCTATCTCTTTCTCCATCTACTACCCATCTTTGTCTGTTTTTGTCTCTCCTGTCTCTTTCCTCTTCTTCTCTTCTTCCCCCTCTCCCTCCTTTCTCTCTCCCTCACTTTCTTCTCTCCTTTCTCTCCATCCCGCGGTCCGTCCGTAGCTGGGACCCAGCCCCTTCCTTCCCCCAGCCCCTCAGCCTGACCAGACCCTCGCGCCCCACACCCACTAATCAAATCTGCGACCTGATTCAATTACACCAGCAAAAACGCAGACGTGTAACCTTGTTAATATCACGTTTATTAGAGGGAGGGGAGGAGAAAATGAAGATAGACTTCGTATTGCTGCTAATTAGAAAAATTGAGACTTTACATCTGCGTAGCACTGAGCAACATGTGGTGGGAACAGATGTGGGCTCATTACACAGCTGCACGGGGCGGGGGGGCTTGCAAAAAAATGTTCCCAAGACAGCCTCTTCCCTGAGCTGCGGCCCCCGCCCTGCAGCGACCCCAGGCCTGATGATACCCTGGGAAAACAAGAAGCCCAGGACCTGGAAGGGGAGGCAGTGCGGTCCAGTGGCTGAGAAACCAGCCCTGAATTTAAACTCCAGCTCTGCTACATATCAGCTGTGTGACCTTGAGTTCGCCCTTAACCTCTCTGTGCCTTGATTTCCTATATTACACAGATACTGTTGGTACCAGCTTCGCAGAACTGTGGGAGGGCGAGTGAAATAAGGCAAGTCCAGTCCTGAACACAAAGTCTGCATAAGCTCAGACCTCACATGCTGGTTGCAGCCTGAAGGGTCATTGTGCTGTCAGAGCTCAAGAGTCTGTGCAGTATCCATCCCCATTCCACACGCTTCCAGCATCCCAACCTGACAAACGCCAACCAGAGGGCTTCCCTGGTGGCTCAGTGGTAAAGAATCTGCCTGCCAATGTGGGAGACATGGGTTCAATCCCTGATCTGGGAAGATCCCACATGCAACAGAGCAGTTAAGCCCATGCACCACAGCTACTGAGCCTGCGCTCTAGAGCCCAGGAGCCGCAACTACTGAGCTCGTGTGCTGCAGCTACGGAACCCCGTGCCCTAGAGCCGGTGCTCTGCAACAAGAGAAGCCACCACAATGAGAAGCCCGGGCACCACAACTAGAGAGTAGCCCCCGCTCCCCGCAGCTAGAGAAAAGCCTACATAGCAACAAAAACCAAGGTCTCAGCCTACCAGCCCTGGATCTGAAATGGCCCCTCTTCAGAGCTCTTTGAGCTCGGATCCTGGACTTCACTTGTAAGGGAACCATGGAGGGAGAGGAGGATGTCATGAAATCCCTACTTCTGAGGGCCAGTAGGGGGAGGGGAAGTGGGCCAGAGAGTTTGGGGGCAAGATTATCAGACTTAGCAAAACAGATTAAAAAAAAAAAAACAGAACACCCAGTTACATGTGGATATCAGATAAATAACAAGTCATTGTCAAGCATAAATCTGTCCCATGCAACATTTGGGATATACTTATGCTAAACAATGATTCATTGTTTTATCAGAAATCAATTCTAACTTGGCATCCTTTATTGATTGACTGATTGATTTAGACCATTTTTTTAAGCCATTATTGAATTTGTTATATTACTTCTGTTTTATATTTTGGCCACGAGGCATGTGGGATCCTAGCTCCCCAACCAGGGATCAAACCCACCCTCCCTACATTGGAATGGGAAGACTTAACCGCTGGACCATCAGGGAAGTCCCAGCATCCTTTATCATATCCAGCAACAATAGGTGGAGAGTCAGGACAAGCTGGATCTGCGAGAGTATCCAGGGCTCCCAGGAGCCCACTAGACACAGGAAACAAGCCTGGATGGAAGCTTGTTGTGGATGGCAGAGGGGTGTGGTGGGGAAGTGAAAGGACCAGAAAGCTTCCCCTCTCTGAGCCCAGCCCCCACCTCCAATGCCTCTGTTGGATCTGAGCAGAAAGGGGCTCAGGCTCCAGCTCACAGCATCTCCAGATCTCTTCCTGGTGATAGGCCCCAGGAGCAGGAGAAGCCTGCCTTCCACATGCAAGGCAACCTATGGTTGGAGCCACGATGGATGAAGCATGAAAGCTCATGAGATGCTGCCTCCTCACTCCCTCTGCCTCTCCCTGCTTTTCTGGCAACCCCTCTGACCCTGGGTCCCTTGAGAGGGCACTCCTGTAGGCAGCTGGGAGCTCAAGCCCCACAGGAGCCATGATGTGGCTCCCCATCCCATATCTGCAAGGCTGCACGAAAGGGACTCACAAAAGCAGAGGACAGTCCCTTCTGTGCATCATGAAAATGTCAGTGCCCAGAAGACTGAGGGCACAACAGAGGCTGAGCCTCCTTTCTCCCCAATTCAGTTCAGTTCAGTCACTCAGTCGTGTCCAACTCTTTGCGACCCCATGAATCGCAGCACGCCAGGCCTCCCTGTCCATGACCAACTCCCGGAGTTCACTCACACTCACGTCCATCGAGTCAGTGATGCCATCCAGCCATCTCATCCTCTGTCGTCCCCTTCTCCTCCTGCCCCCAATCCCTCCCAGCATCAGAGTCTTCCAATGAGTCAACTCTTCACATGAGGTGGCCAAAGTACTGGAGTTTCAGCTTTAGCATCATTCCTTCCAAAGAAATCCCAGGGCTGATCTCCTTCAGGATGGACTGGTTGGATCTCCTTGCAGTCCAAGGGACTCTCAAGAGTCTTCTCCAACACCACAGTTCAAAAGCATCAATTCTTCGGCGCTCAGCCTTCTTCACAGTCCAACTCTCACATCCATACACGACCACAGGAAAAACCATAGCCTTGACTAGATGAACCTTTGTTGGAAAAGTAATGTCTCTGCTTTTGAATATGCTGTCTAGGTTGGTCATAACTTTCCTTCCAAGGAGTAAGTGTCTTTTAATTTCATGGCTGCAGTCACCATCTGCAGTGATTTTGGAGCCCAAAAAAATAAAGTCTGACACTGTTTCCACTGTTTCCCCATCTATTTCCCATGAAGTGATGGGACCAGATGCCATGATCTTCATTTTCTGAATGTTGAGCTTTAAGCCAACTTTTTCACTCTCCACTTTCACTTTCATCAAGAGGCTTTTGAGTTCCTCTTCACTTTCTGCCATAAGGGTGGTGTCATCTGCATATCTGAGGTTATTGATATTTCTCCCGGCAATCTTGATTCCAGCTTGTGTTTCTTCCAGTCCAACGTTTCTCCTGGCCCACTTGTGGAGTCAAAGCCAAAAGAAACCAGGAGAGGTGGGGGAGATGGAGCAGGGCCAAGGGAAGTGTGGGTGAATCCAGATGACTGTGACAGGCATGAGTGGAGAGGCCCAAGCTGAGCTTACACGGCTGTGTCTGTAAGGGAGGGGAGGGGTACAGCCTGAGCTAAAGTCTCCATGTGGGGGCCAACCACAGCCAACCCAGGCTGTTCTCACAACTCCTAAAGGAAAAGCCTGGAACCTTCCCAGAGGGGAGCCCTGCCCTGGGCCTAGGAGAGGTTGCAGAGGTTTATTTAACGTATGTTGTACCCAGAGTCTAGCACAAGGCTTCATTTAGCAAAGGCTTACTATGTGCTAAGCGCTGTTCTAAGCACTGGACAAATATCCATGGGTTCATTTTCCTAACAGTTGTCCTTCCCACCCCCACCCACTGTCCGCTTATAGTCTCCAACGTTTCCTGAGATGCTTGATGGGCCAGGAGCTCCCTTGCCCTCCAGGCAGGAGCTGGTTTCCCGCAATGGAAAGCACCGCCCAAGACTAGGGCCTGTAGGGATTCTAGCCGTGGCTGCATTCCTCTCCAGACACGGCTCTAGGTGGGGGCTGGAGGAGGGGTCCCAAGACTCTGACCCTCACAGGCCTCAGAAAACACCATTCCTCCCCTCGCCCCTTCACCCTAGTGAAAGAGGAGAGGAAATGGTTTTCTGCTCTCGCTAGCCTGTGTGACCTCACTGTCTTCTACCGCAGGGCTGGGAGTCCAGCTGTTGGGTTCAGACCTTATCTGATCACAGAATAAATGAGCCCTCAGTCTCTGCAGCTGTAAAGGCTTGAGGTTGTGATTCCACTGCCTCGTGAGGCTAGGACAAGGCAGGCCGAGGCCCCAGGCCTCAGAATCAGGCTTATAAGACCCATAACCAAGTCCAAGTCTGTTCACTAACACAGCCCTGGGAACACCCCTGGCCAAGTTATATGGTGAGCTTCGATCATCGTTCTAGACCAGTGGTTCTGTCAGCGTAATGTTGCCCCCTAGGAGACACTTGACAAGGCCTAGAGATATTTTTGATGATCAGGGTGCTCTGGCATCCATGGGTAGAAACCAGCAATGCTGTTAAACATTCTACAGCACACAGGACAGTCCTCCATGACAAAGAATTATCCAGCCCAAAATGCCAAGGGCACCAAGGTTGAGAAACCCAGGTTCCCCCACTCGGAGGACCACAGAATCTCAAGACTGTCTGAGGATGTTGATCCCATTACAGATAAAGATACTGAGAACCCAAGAAGACCTGCAAGTCACTGCCGAGGTAGAAGTACCCAGTATTCAAGTCCAATTTTACCTCTGGAGTAAATATTAGACAATAGCCAGTACCCAAGCCCAGCCTTTTACCTCTAGAGCTTAATACAGCACCTGGCTCCTGGACCCAGTCTCTCTCTGGTCCAAGAGGGCTCCCAGCTTAACCTCAGCTGCCTCCCCAGGCCAGGATGAGGTAAGATCTAGGATGGTGGGTCCTAGGGACCTCCTTTGCCTGGAAGATGAGTCCAGAGGGCTTTCCTTTGGTAAGTTCTCTTCTTCCTACAGCAGCTCTTGTCAAGAACGCACACTCATGCACAAACACACACACCTTCAGGCACATGTGCACACAACCCACAGCCTGAGCTATGGCTACATTGTCAATAGCCAGCAGCTCATCCACACTCCTGTGTTGGTATCAAAGGGGTCTCCTTGGAAAGCCCTGCTGTTATTCTGCAGCCAGAAAGCCTTGTCAAGGGCAAATGTTGATCCTCTGAGGGTAGAAGTGATTTTGGAAACAGCTCCCAGGCAGTAGCATTGGGTTGACCAAAAAGTTCATTCAGATTTTTCCATAAAATGGAAAACCTGAACAAAATGTTTGGCCAACCCAGTATTTATTCTGATGAGCTCAGACTGCAATAGGCCCTCTTAGGAGGGGTCCAAGAAGGAACCATAGATGGAGGTAAAGCTTTTGTGGAGTGGTTCTGGAGATGACTTCTGGGGAGCCAGAACTGTCCCCAGCTGGGACCACAGGCACACAGTCCCCATGCTGGGAAGAAGACTGGAGAACCAGGAGCAGGATGAAGACTTGGTTGAGGAGAATCAGTCCCCAGAGTAAGCCCAGGGCCAGACTCAGCCTCAGCCTCAAAACCACACACTTATGGGAAAGGAGAAGTCAGACCCAGGGCTCAGCCTATGGCCAAGAGTAAGGCCAGAATATGCAGGATGGTTGAAGCTTTGAGGGCCAACCTACATCCATTCTCCTTTACTGGGATAACATCAGTATGTCTTTTCAAGACGTGAGATCATCTTCCACTGTGATAACTAGAATCAAAGCTCCCTCACAAATGAGGAGTCTTTAATGAATGGACAGTTGTCAAAGTACAGATGGTATAAGGAAACAAACAGAGGCTGATGACACGGGGGACGCTGTTCCCCTGCTTGGACAGTTGGCACTATGGACAGAGACTGTCCAGCAGGAGATAAAGTCCGACAGGGACAGTGACTGCCAGAGCCAGTGCAACCCAGAGAGGGAAGGGCGTGTGGAAGAGAGACCCCAACCTCAGTCTTCTTCCACCCTCTCATCTCCTCCATTGGCTCCCATTGGCCAAGTCCAGTGGGATGCTTACATGCAAATCTGGAGGTGATCTTTTGGAGCCCAGAGAAGGACAGAGATAGGAACCGGGGGAAGAAGGAGAGCAAATGGAAAACAACCTGTCCGCTTTGACCAAGAGATGGGCACTAACCTAAGACGGTACTCTTCCAGGACTTTAAATTCCAACCGGGAAGATAAAAAAGCAAGGAAAAAATAACCATTCATTCCCTATACCACAATCACACCCAAACCACACAGAGGGGCCAGAGTGAAGCCCTCATCCTGTCCCACCCACTCTCCACCATCAGGACCAGGCAGAGCTTACCAATGAGCCAAGGCTGTATCCGAGCAGCTCCTGTTGATGGCTTTATAACGGGTCACCTGGACACCTTAAATCACACTAATAGACCGCAAGAACTCCTGTGTGGGGTGTTGGCAGGAGACCACACCATTGCAATGGCCAGAGGGGAGACCTTTTCCTTACTTTTCCCCAGAAACAATTCAATAAATGCTTTTAGCATCTTTTTGAAGTAAAAGAGGAGTGAAATGCAAGGGGCATATTAGCATCGCTCCCGTTTTCAATTAGTCCAAATGATCGTGTTAAAAGCTATTAATAAACCACCACGAGCAGAGGCCACTGGTGCAGGGGGTCATCAGGGAGCAATTGGCAGCCCACAGTGGAGTCTCCCGCCGCCGCTGAGAACCCTGCCCTCACCTCCCCTTGCCTCCAAAGCCGCAGGGACCCACATTCCCGTGATGCAGGGAACAGTAGGGTGAGGGACTAGAAACATCTTCTAAGATCTGAGGAAAGGAAAGGCTCCCCACACCCACCACGCTGCTCAAACCTGGGAAGAAACAAGAGCCTGGCTGGCAACCAAATAATTGGCCAGTTATTACCCATCCACATGGGCTTCCCAGTTGGCTCAATGGTGAAGAATCTGCCTGCCAATGCAGGAGACACAGGTTTGATCCCTGAGTTGGCAAGATCCCCTGGAGGAGGAAATGGCTCCACACTCTAGTATTCTTGCCTGGAAAAATCCCATGGACAGAGGAGGCTGGCGGGCTAGAGTCCATGGGGCCAGAAAGAGTCAAACATGTTTGAGCGACTGAGCACCCGTGCACACATCAGTTCCCTTAAGGAAAAATGGGCTTACAGGCCAAACTCATTCATCCTGAGTGGTCCTACACAGTCTGCCAGAGGTGCCCCAGATTACACACGATTGTTTGCAGCTCAAGAGTCCATGGAGCACTCTCCTGCGCTAACTCCAGGCCAGCAGTGGTGGCTGCCTTTGTGCCCTGTGCTGACTAAGCCATCCTGGGAAAGGTAGCTTAACGGTTAGGGACGTCTGCCAGGGCACCGATGTGGAGGCCGGAGGCATGCTAGTCGTGTATCCACCATTCCTGTTGGAGGAGTGACTGTCCTCTTTGGTCCATTCACCAGCTGGGGGCACCTTCCCTTCCAACCATGCTCAAGTGAGCCAAACCCCTCTGACCTGCCTCCTCTCACCCAATGCCTTGATTCCGGGTAGGCAGAGCCCACGAGACAGGGATTCTGGATCGACATTGTCTGTTTGCAGGTCTGTCTCTCCTAACTCATGACACCGACCAGCGTCCAGTGCAAAAAGGCCGGTACATGCCTCAGCTGGACCCCAGAAGCAGGGTGTATGCTGACCCTCAGCCCTATTTATCTCACAGTCTGGATTTCATATCCCAGACTTCCACAGCCAGCCAGTAGAGCTCCCAAAAGAAGAAGAAATGCCAAGGGGTCTCAAAAGATTTTTAAAAATGGTTACAAGATCTCCCTTACCAGGACAACAAGGGCATTTCACACACTAAGAAGGAGGAAGTAGCCCCTGCATCTTGCACTCAGACTCCCAGTTCCTACATCCCTTTCTCCATCCCTCTCTCAATCCTCAGACAGATTCCAAAGCTGAAAGAAGGGCTGGCGATGGACCAAGGCTTGGGGACCATGATTGAAGCAGACAGCCAAGCAGTGCAGCCCTCACATGGACCCAGCCCTGGACAGACAGGACCCCAGCCCTGGTTTCCAATAACTCCCACCCCCACCCGTGATTGATGGTCGGCAGACACCTCAAGCCCCCTCCTTCTCTGATGGAGGTTTTTTCTGTTAGGTTTTGCTAAAGCAACCTGCAAATTAATTTAATATCCTCCTTTGGTTGGGAGCTATGAAACGGGGCCCGAGGCTGATGATGCATGAACCATCGGTGGCAAGTATTTAATCTCTGGACAATGGATAGAGATGTTAGTGCACGCCACACTAAATTCTATTTACGCTGCCTATTAAGGGCAGTCAAGCTGAAGGGAATCGGTGCGCATTACAGGCCCTAATGGGAGAGGAAGCTCCACAACAGTACATTAAAGGCGGAAAATGAATTAGGAGGGGACTGCAGAGGAGAAAGCCAGCAGGCCGAGGGGCTGTCTGCAGATAACTCTTCCTGTCAGCCCAGCACAGACTCCCAGCCCTGCTGCTAAGATGTGCCAAGGAGAAAAGCCCCAGTGGTCCCCCTCAAAGACCATAACTGTGGGTACCACCCACCCAGAGCCTCCGGTGCATGGGAGCCACAGTCCTGCAGGGGAAGAAAGAAAAGGGGCTGGAAACATCTCAGGCCACCAACACAGCCTCCCTGCCCATTCCAGGTGGGTCCACCTGGAGGCCGGGTGCATCCACCATCCCTCCAGGTTCACTGATAACTTCCGGTCCTTCAGTGGGCAAGAGGAAGCTGGCAATGGTGTGGAGAGTGAGACTGTGGGCTGCTGCGCTCTTGCTATGGCATGATTGGGCAAACCTTGGGAATAGTGGTTGTGGTGTCAGAGAGGAGAACTACAGGGACTTTGGGTGAGTCACATGACCTCTTCAAGCTCCAGCCTTTCTCAGCTTCTGGAGTAAGGTGAGGGCTTGAGTATTCCGGGACTCACACAGCATCTCGCCCCCCGCCAACCCCTTCTCTATCTGTCTACCTCCCGTAGAGTGTCTCATTTCCCCAGAACCCAGCAGATAGCTGTGCATGGAGAGGGCACCAGCCAGTGCCTGCTCAGTAAAGAAAGAATTTGCCCAAGGTCACCCAGCAGGGGAGCGCCTCAGCCAGGATTAGCACCAGATATGTCTGATTCCCATCACACCTTCCTTCTCAACACCCCTCCTGTAAACAGGTGACTCCTGGGGTTCTTGGGGAAATCTGAGCTGGCATTCTCTCCCCAAAGCCAGATAGCAGAGCAGGGTCTGCAGGGGGTCCCAGCCTCCTGCTTCCTGCAAGGTAAAGAGTGTGGAATGTGATTTCTCAAAGAGAGGATGCCGAAACAAGGATAACATTTCTGGGCTATCTAGTTAGGGAGCGGAGGCAGGGCGAGATGGCCCCAGCTTCATCTAACAGGAGAGAGTATTAGGACCCACTATCATGGGGGGATGTCCACAGCCAGCCAACACCCTGGGCATCTGCACGATCTCCAGAAAGGCGTTGGGGGAGGGGGTGCTGGGGAGCTGGGTAATGACAGTCTCAGGGAACTGCCCAAACTAGCAGGAATGGATGGACAAGCCCGCACCTTCAGAACAAGCCGCCAGCTCCTGATTACATCCGCCATCCTCAGGATCAGGCCTGCCACATCTCTCACTTCCACTCCTTGTCCCCTATGCCCCAGTAACACTGAGCTGCTCAGGACTTCCAGAATGCACTCTTGCTTTTCACACTATGCTTCTTCACATGTTGCTTCCTCTGTTTGAAATACCCTTCCCCGCATCTGTGGTCCACTGAGGCTCAAACTTCCCCTCCAAGAAGGCTCCCATGAACCCCAGAGACTGAGTTGGGAGCCCATCATTTATTCTGCCACAGTGTCCTGTGCTACTTTCACTGTAGGGTTTGATCCCTGGATTGGGAAGATTCCCCTGGAGGAGGACACGGCAACCCATTCCAGTATTCTCGCCTGGAAAATCTCATGGACAGAGTAGCGTGGTAGTCCATGGGATCACAAAGAGTTGGATGAGACTGAGCATTGGAGCACACAAGCACACACACGTCGGAGTTCAGGTTGGAGAGCAGAAATAAGGCACTCTGTACTCTGGGAAAATTGACAGGACAGGTCTTTAGACAGGTAAATATTCTCAGGAGCTGATTTTATGCGTCCAATTCTTATATCTCCTCAGATCTAGAAAAACACTAAAATCCTTCATGGTGACAATTGTTTCTCATGACTAGCAGAAGCTTCATGAGATCATTTCATGAGAAACTTTCTACAAAAAAATATATTCTTGGTCGCATGTATTCCCCCTTTACCAAAATCACATATATACTGTGCTTCCTCCCTACCTCTTTGGCATAGTTGCCTCAGAGCTATCTGAAGTGCTATCTCCCAGGCTGCAGTCCTCATATTGCCCCAAATAGAATTTAACTCACTGGAGAAGGAAACGGCAACCCAGTCCAGTATTCATGCCTGGAAAATCCCATGGACCGAGGAGCCTGGTGGGCTACAGTCCATGGGGTCGCAAAGAGTCAGACACGACTGAGCGACTTCTGTGTTTTTGAAGCTCAAAGGGATATGGGCCACTGAAAAGGATATAAACCAGGGCAGAATTTCTTAAAGAAGTAACAGATTAGTTAGTTACAACGTCAAGATAAATGGAATTGAAAGAGAGATGCTATCAAGAGAGTTGGGCAGTACTGCTTACATAACGCTCAAGAGTTTCTGTTCTTAAATTGTTCGCTCTTGAGAGAAGATGAGCAGCACTGGGCCCACTCACCTCTGCTTTTTTTTGTTCCCCACTTTGGTTATGTGTTGTTACTTTCGGAATTGCACTTTTTTCGCCTTATCATGCTGCTAAGTCACTTCAGTTGTGTCCGACTCTGTGCATCCCCACAGACGGCAGCCCCCAGGCTCCCCCGTCCGTCCCTGGGATTCTCCTGGCAAGAACACTGGAGTGGGTTGCCATTTCCTTCTCCAATGCGTGAAAGTGAAAAGTGAGAGTGAAGTCGCTCAGTCGTGTCCGACTCTTAGCGATCCCATGGACGCAGCCTACCAGGATCCTCCATCCATGGGATTTTCCAGGCAAGAGTACTGGAGTGGGGTACCATTGCCTTCTCCAGTAGCTGCCAAAAGTGTGTTTTTAGAAACATGGGGTTCTAGAGCGCTGGCTTCCTGGGGCAGAGGAAAGAAAGAAATGCGTGTTGTACAAAATAAGTACGTTCATATGTTTAATAAAATAGTTCTATTATTGAAGTTAAAAAAAAATTTTACTCACAACTCTCGTTGTACTTTCTTTTTTCAGTCGATACTACCCAACCATGCTTCCTTCCCTCTCTCTTCCAAAAAGGTTAGAACTGCGTCATGGCCTGACAGCCCTCCCAGCCTTCTCCCTCATAAGTGTTCTCACCATTAAACCTCTCCTACCTTTCATCCAATCATAGCACCTACTTCTAAGAGAACCAAACTAACACACTTGAGAAAACTGGATCCTAACCCAGCAGTAGAGAAGACTGAGAATCAACCTGATTCACCTTTCACCACAGTCAAGATAAGGAAGCAACCTAAATGTTCATCAATGGATGGATGGATTTTTTAATGTGATTAATTACATACTGTGGAATATTATTCAACCTTAAAAAGAGAAGAAGGACCTACCATATGCAGCAACATGAATGAACCTTGACAACAGTATGTTAAGTGAAATAAGCTAGCCACAGGACAAATATTGCCTGATTCCATTTATATGCAGTATTAAAAAATAGTCCAATTCATTGAAACAAAGAATAGAATGGTGGTTACCAGAGGCTGGGGAAGAGGGAAATGAGGAGTTGCTAACAAATGGGTATAAAACTTCAGTTGTGCCAGATGAGTAAGCTCTAGAGATCTGCTGTCCAACATTGTGCCTGTAGATAGCCACACTGTGTTGTCCACTCCAAATCTGTTAAGAGGGTAGATCTCATGTTAAGTGTTCTCACTGCAATAAAAAGTTACCATTTTAAAATGTTTAAGGGTACCTGGAACCTAGTAGAGGTTATACATTTGTTGAACAAATATAAATAAAATTGGTTTAAAATGTCTTTAAGAAGCAGTGAGATCCTTAAAGCTTCTTCTCTACTTTTTGACAGAGAAGCAATTGCCCCTGTCCTGTCTCAGCAGATGAATGGAGAATTTTTCTCCAGAGAGTATTAGACAAAAAAATCTCTAAAATAAGGACACCAGAGGACTTCTCAGGCAGTCCAGTGGTTAAGACGTCATACTTCCACTGCAGGGGTCTATTCCTGGTTAAAGAACTAAGGTCCCACATGCCATGCTGTGTGGCCAAAAATAAAATAAAATGATAGCAGGCACTGTTGAGAGCAGGGTTCCTTTCTAAAAACAGGGGGAAAAGTGAACTTCTAACATTAGATGTTTAGCCCTCCCCATACTGTTCTCCCATTTGACTCTCAGAGTGTTGACAGCCAAAACTCTACCTCCAGGTGGGAGACTGAAACAATCTCCTCTAGGAGTCTGCTCATCCCAGAAACACAGACCTAAAAATGATGTTCTCTACAGTTGCTCTACCAATAAGCCACAGATTACCCAAAGCAGAACCTCAGACAAGTCTTACTCACACACTCAAAGTATCCAATCAGCTGTCTAGGGCCTCCTTCTTTAATAAGAATAAGCAACTAAGGATCAACAGACATCTGAGAAAGGGTCCTAATATAGAAAATGGTGATAAAGGCAAATAAATGCAGAATGAGAAGCAACTGGGAAAAAAACAGAAACAATCCTATTTACAAAAAGATCAGCCTGTTAGTTGTTGTTGGTTAGTTGCTCAGTCGTGTCCAACTCTTTGCAACCCCACGGACTGCAGCACGCCAGGCTTACCTGTCCTTCACTATCTCCCGGAGTTTGCTCAAACTCATGTCCATTGAGTTGCCAATGCTATCCTACCATCTCATCCTCTGCCACCTGCTTCTCCTTTTGCCCTCAATCTATCCCAGCATCAGGGTCTCTTCCAATGAGTCGACTCCTTGCATTAGGTGGCCAAAGTATTGGAGCTTCAGCATCAGTCCGTCTAAGAATATTCAGGCTTGATTTCCTTTAGGATTGACTGGTTTGATCTCCTTGCAGTCCAAGGGACTCTCAAAAGTCTTCTCCAACACTACAGTTCAAAAGCATCAATTCCTACTTATAGGATGTTATGTTTTATACTATTTATAAGAAGTGTCCAGAATAGAAAATATAGACAGACAGAAAGCAGACTGGTAATTGTCTAGGCTACAGTAGGAATGAGGGGTTGAGAAGTCATAACTAAAAAGTGCAGAGTTCCTCCAGAGACTGAGGAAAATGTTCTAAAATTGATTGTGGGGACAATTGCACAACTCTGTGGCATACTAAAAACCTCCAAATTGTATACTGATATGGGTGAATTGTCTGTTGTCTGAATTATATCTCAGTAAAGCTGTTACCAAAAAAAAATACATACATACATATATATATATATATATACACACACATATATACGTATATGTATATAGCATATACATATATGCTATCTTATATATATTTCAGAGAGAGGAGAAAAAAGACATTCTTCATCAAACAAATGTAGAATGATATAAAAAGGAACATTCTGAACACATACAAAAGGGTGTTAGAAATTTAAAATGCAGCAGTTTAAATAAAAGACTCAGAGAAGAGTTTGAATATAAGGGGGATACTCCTCAGAAAATAGAGCAAAAGGACGAAGCAAAAAATAAGAGAGAAAAGATGAGAAAATTAAAGAATCAGCCAAAGATGTCCAGACTCCAAGTGATGAGCATTCTAGAAAAGGAGGGCAGAAACAATAGAGAAAGAAGGCTACTAAAATTATTCAAGAGAATTTCTGAGCTCTGAAGAATACAAGTTTCCATTGAAAACATTTATAGAAAGGATGAGAATAGTCTCACACAAGGCATATTATAATGAAATGTAAAGAAAATATCCAGGACCCTGGATACAAAGAGATGATCCAAACAGCTTCTAGAGGGAAAAAACAAATAGATCCAAGAAAGGATCAGAAGTCATAAATGCTTCAGATGTCTCAACAGCTAGAAGACAATGGAAGAGCAAGTATTAGTTATCTATTGCACATAACACATTAACCCAAAACTTAGCAGCTTGAAACAATGAATATTTATATCTCACACAGTTTCTGGAATCAGGAATTCAGGAGTGGGTTCGGTGGGTGGTTCTGGCTCAAGGTCTTTCATGAGGTGATGGTCACAATGTTGGCCAGAGTCATAATCATCTGAAGACTTGACTGGGGCTGGTGGGTCCACATCTAAGATGCCTCACTCACATGTCTGGCCAGTTGATATTGATCCTTGGCAAGAGGTCTGTTTCTCACCATGTAAACCTCTTCAAAAGGCTGCTTGCATGTCTTCATAATACAGCAGCTGGCTTCTCTCAGAAAGCGTGGTCTCAGGATCAGAAGCCACATGTGCTTCATGACTGTCATTTCTATACTATCCCATTGGTTATGAAGTCATCCTTATTCAGTGTGGGAAGGAACTATGGGGGACATGGTTACCAAGAGACAAGAACTATCTTACCTGTTTTGGAAGCTAGTTACTGAAGACTTGCTTCAAAACTATCAAGGAAAATGAATTCTAAGCAAAAAATTTACTCCCAGGCAAATGTTCATCAAATGTGAAAATAAAATAAGGCTATTTTTCAGACATGAGAAGCTTTTGGGTTTTGACCTTTCATGTATCTCTTTTTTTTTTTTTTTTTAATTTAAGACTCAGCTAGATAAGGAGTTCTCCAAAAATACCAAGGAGCTCTCTCTCTTGGTATATATAAGCCAAGAAAGAGAAAAACAAGATTCAGAAAATGAGAAATCCAATCAAGGAGTGAGCAACAAGGACTCCTAAGCAGGATGAGGAAGAGAGAGCTCAAGATGACAGCTGTGTGTCAAGCTTAGAAGGCATCCAGGCCAGATGAGATCAAGTTAGAGCCACTGGGAGAAACATCTTTCAGAAGGAGAAATAGAATATCTGATATGTTTGAGTGTCTTGATAGGTGATTTAGGTAATTAACAAGGAGTTGGGATTAAACCAATGATGAATATATAGTAAATCAAACTGCAGAAAAAAAAATCAAGGCAAATAGTAACTCTTGGAAAATTAGAAGTTGTGTGGAGAAAGAGAACTAATAATAGCTTATTATCTGCCTCAGTCATGAGGACTGCTTACATAGCCACAGTAATATAAAGAGTAAACATCAATCTTAACACAACTAAGATATATCTGTGCTGGGGGGTAGGAGCAGGTGACAAGTATGTACAAGTGTGGAAGGAACAGGTAGAAGAAAGTTAGATCCTCACCTTCCATGATGAGAAGTCAAGACAAAATGCCTCCACCTGAAGAAGCAAGAAGTGCTGATGCAAACACATTGTGCAGAGACAAGAGGTGACTATCTCAGTCTGTTACAAGAAGGGAGGGTGGCTGCCTCTAAGAGAGGTGAGACGGGAGAGAAACTACTGGAGAGGTTTGCGACACATCTTATAGAATTTCCTGACTCTCCAAGGACAGGTAAAGCTTGGGCCCAGAAAACGAAAACTACAGACAAAATTTTAATTGCCTTCAGATAAATAATAACAAACCATATCATAACAAATTGTGACAAGGAAGTAAAACTTGTTCATGGACAATTTCCTCTCCTTATACCCATCCCCCAGTAGTTCTTCACTTCCCCCTCCAAATTCACTTTGGAGTAAGACAAACGGGGATTCATAGCTTGGCTTGACCACTAACTAGCTGTGCATTTGTGTGTTCTTGGGTTTGCGTAGTTCAGCCCTGTTTTCTTAGTACATTTTTTTTTTCTTTCCCATATGTCTCATCCAGAGAGACATATGGGACTTCTCAGGTGGCGCAGGGATAAACAATCTGCCTACCAGCGCAGGAGGTGCAGGAAACACGGGTTCCATCCCTGGGTTTGGAAGATACCCTGAATAGGAAACGGCAACCCACTCCAGTACTCTTGCCTGGAAAATTCCATGGACAGAGGAACCTGGTGTGCTATGGGGTTGCAAATAGTTGGACACAGCTAGGCATGCATGCACAATGCACAGAGAGAAATATATTTTATATGTATAGAAGAAAAATATGTATTAAAATAGACTGCCCAGACCCAAGAATATATATATTTATGTATATATTATATATAGAGAGAGATAAAATAAAACAAGTATATATAAATATACTCTCTACATAAATATATACTATGTATAACTATATATATATATAAAGTCATACTCAGATTTTCAGCTGTCTGGTTGAAAGTGCCCCTAACCCCGGAAGTTGTTCATGGTCAACTGGATTTGGAGACAGGACTTTCAGGAGGTAGTTAAGATCAAATAAGATCATAAAGGTGAGGCCTGGACCCAATAGGATTAATGTCCTCATAAGAAGAGATCCCAGAGAGATTGTTCTTTCTCTCTCCATACACATTCAGTGTCAAAAAGGAGATCCTTAGACACTGAATAAATACAGAGTCATTTACTCTCACACGTTAAAGGTAAGGAAGCAATGGTAATATTAAGAAGCATTGAGATTTTATTCTGTGTATTTTGTACACATTATCTCACTTAATGCTCACCAAGACCCTATAGGATTGCCACCATCATTATCCCCATTTCACAGATGAGGAATTGAGGCCTCAGAGGAGATTAAGCAACTTGACTAAGGCCACGCAATAATTTACAGGCAGGGAAGGAGTTTGTAACAATCACAACATGGTAGGAGGTATCCAAGTAAGAGTTCTTACTACCCTAGACTCCAGGAATGAGACCATTTGTAAGTCCTCCGTGACAGTCAGCCCAGACTCCAGACTCCAGCCATCCCTGCCTGGGGTACCAGGTATGCAGGTGAAGAAAGCACATTGGAAGTGGTATCCCCCATCCCCAGGCAAGTCATCCTAGCTGAAGCTCCTGATGTTGTGGAGCAGAGAAGAGCTGTTCCCACTGTGCCCTTCCAGAATTCCTGAACCGCAGTACCTGTGAGCTGAACCCGCTGGGTGCTTGACATCAATAAGTTTGGGGGAGGACACAGCAGGAGAAAGCACGAGCAGCATCACAAGCAGAAGGACCAGTCAAAGCCAAAAGAAAACATGTTAGACCCTCCTGGGTCTATGTGGCTGTGAGGATCTGATCTGTCTTCCATATAAAATCAGGGTCACGAGAGTGTAAGAGGCTGTGGAACCCTGTGCGGTGCCTCTGTCCTCATCAGGGGGATAGGCTAGCTGTCTCAGGAAGCCAGCAGTCTTGGAAGTGAATTCCCAGTGAATATCCTTTGATGCAGACAACTCTAGAGCATCCCTTAAGAGGGCAACCCAGGTGAGGGCACCCAGCATTACGGCATCAAGTCACAGGGGACTGCAGCAGCTCCCCAAGCCCTGGCCATCCCTGGCTCTCAGGTGGGATCACCCACAGATGGTTCCTCCCCACTCCCAAGACCCCATCCTCGCCTGCCCCTGACCTTCAGTGCTGACCTTGTTGCCTCATGCTCCTAACTCCCCTAACTCTGCTGGGAAATTGATAAATCTATTGTTTGAACCCTGTCGTCTCTGCAGCCATTTCTTTCAGGACTTGACTCCAAATGGCCTCCTCTCTGAAGCCTTTCCTCACAGTCTCCATGGAAGCAATCGCTTTGCACCTCACTGCTCTCTGTCCATCATAGAAATGTAGTGCTGAATTCATGCAATTCAACAAACATGTAGATGGCAGGCACCATTATGGGCATGGGGAGGGGAGCAGTGAGCTAGTCATGGTCCCATCCCTGTAAGGACAGACTCTGACAACAAACATATTAGCTTTCATCAAGTCCTCCATGGGGTCAGCCACCCGAGGGAGTCCTAAGTGGCTACAGGGGTCAGGAAGAATCCCCCGATCTAATGAGGGGACTTCTGAGACCTATACAATGGGGAGTGAGACAAGCAAAGGCATCAAGGAAAAGAAGAAAGGGTTCCAAGTAGAAGGAACATCTTGTTCAAAGACCTGAAGTGTTTTTTTTTTGTTTGTTTGTTTGTTTTGTTTTATTTAATCTGGTTCCAAAAAAATAAAAGCAATTTGTTCCCAAGTATGCAATTGAGAGTCATGGCAAACAGAGCCATGGGACTCGGTAGTATGGGATCTTGTAGACCTTGGAAAGGACTTTTATCTATATCTAAAGGACATAGGAAGTCACTAGAGAGTTTTAAGCAAGGGAGTGACATAGTCGAAGGTATGTTTCAAAGTGATCATACTGGGTGCTGTGCGGAGAGAGAATTATAGAGCCAAGAGTGTCAGTAAGGAGACCCAAACGATGGTGATCAGGGTCTTTCTGGAGAGAGATGGAGGTGGGCTACAGCAGGGTTGCTGGAGGAGATGGGGAGACCTGGGCAAAGGCCAGGAATACGGTGCTTCAGAGACAAACTGAAAGATACAAGAGATGACGGACGTGAGGTCTGGGGGAGGTGAAGTGGAGGAAGATGAAAAAAATGATGGAAGCTTGGGCTTTAAAGGAGATAGGGTGCTCTCTCTGAAATTCCCTTCAAAGAATTTATGGGCATTGTTGCTGTTGTTTAGTCACTAAGTCTTGTTCAATTTTTTGTGACCCCAGAGACTGTAGCCTATCAGGGTCCTCTGTCCATGGGATTTCCAGGCAAAAATACTGGAGTTGCTGTTTCCTCCTCCAGGGGATCTTCCTGGCCCAGGGACTGAACCCATGTCTCCTGCATTGGCAGGCAAATTCTTTACCACTGAGCCATTATTACCATTTCATTAATCCAGGGTATTCCCATGGGCAAGGCCTTTCTTAGAGGGACAGAGAAGGGACAAAATGCGGAGGGAGAGAAGAATGCCCCAGAATGAGTTTCCTGTCTTTGAACCCTCTCCCTGCCCTGCCCTACTTCCAACCACCCATGGCCTATTCCTTCAAGGACAACCTCTGTCACAGCTGCTGGCAGCTCCCACCCACCAGCTGCATTCCCACTGCTGAAAATTAAGCTGTAGTGTTTACAGGACTTAATTAACAAAATCACTCATCATCCCACGAACTCACTGACTATCTGGACATGACAGCATTTGAAATAAATTAGCCCAGTACCCAATGAGGTCATCCTCAATCCAATCTGGGGTCTTCGCTTACCCCAGACCCCCTGGCCCTCCTCTGGGGCCTCCCTTCCAAACCCCAGTCCCCAGGAGCCCTTGCAATTAATAGCTAATTAACAAACAAAACAAACCTACCAGGTGGAACAACAGAAAGACATCCTCAGCCCACAAAAGCAAGTCATTATTCGGTGTGGGCAGGTCCGGAAAAAATCACTTATGAAATAAATCAATGGCTCTCCCCAATCTTGAGGGTCTGTTAGAGTGGAGGAAGGATCTTCAAGAGCAGGAAACTGATTTAAAGCAAAAATGAAGCTTCGCCCATTTCCTCTACAGTTAATCATAAACCGAGACTTTACAAAGTCTTTGTGTTCCCAGGCTTGCTGCTGTCACTTTAGGGATGAAGGTAAACAGTATCTATTGTGCACCTATCATGAAACCAGGCTTCCCAGGTGGCTTAGTGGGTAAAGAGTCTGCTTGTCAATGCAGGAGACGCAGGTTTGATCCCTGGGTTGGGAAGATCCCCTGGAGGAGGGCATGGCAACCCACTGCAGTATTCTTGCCTGGAGAATCCCATAGACAGAAAAGCCTGGCAGTCTACAGTCCATAAAGTCATAAAGAGTCGGACACAACTGAAGTGACTGAGCACACACACACATCATGAGACCTGGGTTGAGAGTGAAGCAAGACAGACATGACCCCTGCTCTCACATCTTTATATGCTAGTGGTTTGGAGACAGACAATAAACAAGGAAACAAGCGAGATCTTTCAGAGAGTGGTAAGAGCTCTGAAGATAATTAAGAGGTGATGTGATTAAGAGTGTTGGACTAAGGGCTACTTCATAGGTAGGATGGTCAGAGAAGGTTCTCCAAAGAGATGACACTTGAACCAAACCAGCCATGCTAAGAGCAGAGGGAAGAACATGTGTGGCAAGGGGTATGGCTAGTGCGAAAGTCCTGAGGTTGGAAAGATGTCACAGGGGGAACAAAGAGAAGGTCATTAAGACTAGACAGGGAAAGTGAAGAAAAAGTGGGAAGTAGGTAAGTTTGGAGAGACAGAATCTGGCTGGGCCACCATCAAGTATATATTTTTATTCTGAGTGAATGGGGAAACTGAGAAGGGTTTACTCAGAGAGCAACGTGATAGGCAGAAATAAAAGCAGAAGGTTCAGCACAACTTCCGGACCTTTCACATCCCTCCTTTCACATCACATTAATTCCTGTCCCACCCTTGAAATCCTAGCGCATCCCAGGCCTTCGTGAACTGTGACAGAACATTCGTTTCCAATAGGCATTGTTGTCCCTCATACTCAAAATTTACTCATCCCACAGACAGAGAAACAGAGACAGCCTCTTAGTGAGTACCTTCCCAATATGAGCCAGGGCTTTATGTGTAGAGTCTCCTAGAAAACTCGCAACAGTCCAGTGAGGTGGGTAATATTGTCTCAGTTTAACACACAAGGAAACTGAGGCACAGAGAAGTTACATAAATTACCCAAGACATTAGAATGTACTGGAGCTGGGATTCAAACACAGAGAGTCCAGTTCTGACACCACACCTTGCAGCCTTCATGGAGTAAATCATTTCCCTGAGACTTCAGAGCCCACTCAGGCCTAGAACTCAAGTCTCGTCTTGGTCACCTGCATGTACCTGTCTGAGATAACCCTCCTGTGTGTCAAGAACTCACCTCTGAATGTCATAGGGTGGTTGTGAGGGTTAAATAAGGAACATATGCAAAGAAGCCAGCACAGGGCTTGACATGATGCCTAGCATTTAGCAGGAACTTCATAGATTTTTTTTTTTTCTACTTATGTTAAAGCGAAGCCACATTGTCTCTGAAGAGAACCATGGGAGACTAGGCTGGGAGGAACGAACCCTAACACCTAGTGTGGGCCAGCGGAGCATACCCATTCCAAAAACTGGACCTTACTTTTAACAAATGTTTTAAACCCTCTCTTTAAACATATATGCATAATTTCATCAAAATATGAGTCTGTTGGAAAATGGTATTTTTTAAAACCTTTAAACAGGGTCTCAGGACTTCCCTGGCAGTCCAGAGATTAAGAATTTACCTTCCATGCCAGGGGATGCGGGTTCAATCCCTGGTCGAGGAGCTAAGATCCCTCATGACTTGAGATCAAAAAAACAAAACGTAAAAGAAGCAGTATTGTAACAAATTAAATAAAGACTTTTAAAAAGTGGTCCACATTAAGAAAAAAAAAAATCATAAACAGGGTTTCCTTTGTATCTTAAAACTCCAGGAGGCTAAGCATCACAGAAATGCCCTCTGGGGCCAGAGAGCAAGCGTCCCTCCCACCCTGATCTGAGGCGATGCTGGCCCATGGCCTTGGAGAGGCAGAGAGCAGCTCTTGGGGAACACAGAGGCTTTCCTCCTCTGCTGGAAGGGTCCTGATGAGAGCCTGATGGTTTTATAAGACTCATGTCACAATGTGGTCTAGAGAGAAAAGGAGGAAAAGCTGGACTTCCAGGATTCGTGACTGAGAGCAGGGCAAAAGCCAGGCATGAGACGGCTCTCATGTGCCTGGCTCAGAGGTTTTCAGAAAAGCCAAGGATCTCTTTGCCAACCTGGCAAGATGAAGAGGTCTGTTTTCGCTCATTTGAAGGCTCTTGCTCATATGATGAGAAACCAATTAAACCGGCACATCCCCACCTTCCTCCTCCCCCCTGCCCTCCAACCCCCGTCTCTGGGCTCCACTCCCTTCCAGATCCCATCATCCTGCCCCTGTCTCAGTGTCTCCTTAAAAGGTCCTTGGGGGACCGGACCAGTGCAAAAGGCACAAGAGGCCACCAGCGCGACTCCTCTACCTCGAGGACAAGTCAGGGACTGTCCCCGTATGCAAAACAGCAGGCTCCTGAATTCATAATTGGACGTTCCAAAATGTAATTATGAAAGATGAAATGCTCCTCTCAATGAGAAGGCTGTAAATAGAATAATTAATTTTGTGTTTGCTTGAACAATTCTGTATTATGGACCTTACAGTGGAACTGAAATTAATTAAGTGCACCAGGATTTATGGAGGAGGTGAAGAGAGAGGGGGGGAAAAAAAGAATTAATCCGAAGTCAAAGATAGATGAGTCTGGGAGTATAATGATGTGTTAGCCTGGGGTATTCTTTAACAAATTTAACCAGGCACGTTCTGGGTACAAAAGGCATGTGTTGACAGAATTATCTCAACTAATACAGCTGCTGGTCAAAAAGCCAGCGAGCTGGAGGTGGATGGATTGAGCCTGCTGGGTCCCCGAGGAGAGCTGGAGACGGGATATTTTTGACCTGGCCAGGGGGGGACAGGAGCAGAGGGGGAAGAGGGGCACCTAAAGCAGAAGCCACCACCCTCAGGACAATGCAGGGAACAGTAGAAAGGTCCCAGGGGTCACAGAGAGGAAAACCAGGAAAGCTAGAATGCAGGGGTTAACCAAAGGAGATGCTCCTAAGCATCCCTGAGGCCCCCAGTTTTTTTGTTTTGTTATTTGTTTGTTTGTTTGTTGGCTGCGCCAGATCTTAGTTGCAGCACACAGGGTCTTCTATCTTCATTGGGGTAGGAGAACTCTAGCTGTGGCATGTGGGATCCACTTCCCTGACCAGGGATGGAACCCCAGGTCCCCTGCATTGGGAGCATGGAGTCTTAGCCCCCGGACCACCGGGGAAGTCCCACCCCAGGTCTATTCATTTCTGCCGAGGTGTACCCGACTGGTACAAGTATGGTATTCAGCATACAGCTTAGTAAGGCTGTTGGCCTCTGTGTCTCTTCCACCGAACACAACTTCCCTAAAGGCTGTGATGCGGCACCTACCTTGACACATGAATGAAGAAAGAATGAACTTGCCTGGCGAGCTTCGTGATGAGGCTGAGTTCCACTTCGACAGAGACCTGGCAAGTTAGGTAGTGATTTGACTGTTGATTAATGAACTGATGGATCTTCAAAATGTCACCTAGGCCACAAGTTATGGGACAGTTTTCTAATTACTCTTTGGAACTCCTGGGTTACTCAGGGGCTAGGAGGCAGGAAGGGGGTTAGCCAGCTCCATGTGGCTATCTCCAGCAATACTTCCAGACCCACATGCTCTTCTAGTCTGTCTCCTCTCCTTGAACTCAGATAGGAAGGGACATTCTGAGCCACGTCGTAAAAGCTATCATGGCTTCTGTCTGCCTCTCTCTCTCTCTCTCTCTCCATGCCTGTGGTTTGAACCCAACGTCCATGCTGTGAGGAAGCCCAAACTAGGTCACAGGGAGAGACCACACGAGGAGGAAGTGTGAACCCCCCGCCCCAACCAAAAGCCAGCATTGCTCGCCAGACATGAGACTAAATGACCCTGCAGGCTCCAGCCCCAGTCTTCGAGTCTGCCAACAGACATGGTGGAAAAGAATCTATCCCCACCGCACCCTGCCCGAATTCCTGACCCACAAAACCGCGAGACATAATACACAGTGATTGTGTATTAAGCCTGCTGCATTTTGGGATTGCTTGTTACACGGCAGGAGACAATGAGGAAAAGCCCCCGCTTAACCAGAGTGGCACCCTGTTTCATCTGTTCTCTATTGCAGGGTCCCAAATCAGGTTTCTCCTTTGAGAGCAAAAGAGGGTCTGTGGCTACAAAGGTTTGAAAATACACTGGTCTGATGGGAAAAAAACATGTTACACACCTGAATTTGGGGTCCGCAGACCTGGGTTGAAGCCCAGCTCTGAGGTCTCGGGCTGGGTGAGCTTGCACTCCTCCTATCCTCTCTCCAAACTTCCTTCTCTTCATAGATAAAGTGGGGGATAACACTGATTCACAGAGCTATTGGGGGGATTTTAGGAGAACTATGAGACCAACCAGTCCTGAAACCAGCAAAGTGCTCCAGTTCAGAATGAGGCTCCAATGAAAAGGAGCAAAACTGGGCCATTTGTAGTGACACGGACAGACCTGGAGTCTGTCATACAGAGTGAAGTAAGTCAGAGAAAAACAAATATGGTATATTCACACACACACACAAAATCTAGAAAAATGATACAGATGAACCTATTTGCAGGACAAGAATGGAAACGAAGACACAGAGAACGATATGTGAACACAGAGGGGAAAGGAGAGAGTGTGGGATGAACTGGGAGAAAGGCACTGACATGTATACACCGCCAGGTGTAAAAAGGGCTTCCCCGGTGGCCCAGCTGGTAAAGAATCCGCCTGCAATCTGGGAGACTTGGGTTTGATCCCCGGGTTGGGAAGATCCCCTGGAGAAGGGAATGGCTACCCACTTCAGTATTCTGGCCTAGAGAATTCCATGGACTATACGAATGGGGTCGCAAAGAGTTGGACATGACTGAGCAACCTTCACTTTCACTTTCATGCGCAAAATAGCTAGTGAAAACATATTATACAGCACAAGGAGCTCAGCTCAGTGCTCTGCGATGACCTAGAGGGGTGGGATGGGGGGAAGCGAAGCTCAAGAAGGAGGGGATATATGTACACATAGAGCGATTCACATTGTTGTACAGCAGAAAGTAACACAACATTGTAAAGCAATTGTATTCAAAAAAAAGAGAGAGAGAGACTTCAGAGTCAAATGAACCTGGACTCAGAATCCAGCTCAGCACCTTCTGGCTTTTTAATCATACACAATTCACTTCTCTGGACCTCAATTTGCCATCTGCACAATAAGGGTAATAACTGCATCCAGGTTTGGTCATATGCAGGCAAAGTACACATAGTAAGTGCTCAGTAAACAGCAGCCTGTCATTTGATTGACAGTCCTCAAGTTCCCTCCCCTTCCCAGGCATCAAAGCAACCACTCATGCCTCTCAAATGCCTTTCTCTGAAGAGCCAGACACAACATCCCCGACTCTGTGCCGAGGCAGATGGGTGGGACAGATCAGCTGTGTGGCTCTGGTCACCAGACACCTGTTCCTGCTCCAACATGTATCCTCTGCGAGCACGAAGACAGCAAATGGGAACTTGGATGCCTTGGTGCCACTTGTCACTAAGTGATCCGGAGAGGCCCAGGCCAGCCAGGTGGAGGGAGGTCTTGGACTGGGTTTGCATCGGGGCTGCAGTAAGGTTCCAAACCACCAGGCAGGTTCCTCTTGTCCTCAACCCAGGTGAGGATGCCAAGTGAGCATCCCTATTGCAGGCTCCCACCTCCCCCGCCCCCCCACCTCCAGGGTGGTATTAAACAGGCATTTAGATACCTGGCGTGGAGAAGGGTGATGGATGGCTTTATTAACCCACCGAGGCGAGGCTGCTGACAGTGAAGGACGCCCCTGTCAGGGGAAGCGTCCCTTGCCTGCAGGCCCTTTCAACAGCCTGCCTGACTGCCTGAGCCCCTGACAGATGGGCAGCTCCTATGGGGGTGGGACAGCAGTGTGGGGACAGGCCAGCATCTCCCCAAATGCCAAGCCTCCCTCCGGGCCCTACACCCGTAAAGCTGAGTACCACCAAATCACCTGGCCCTGAAGACCAACTGTTGAGGTCTCCCGGCCTTAATGTCTGTATCAAATAATTCACCTCATTTTCCGTGTAAAAGGTGCCCCCTGGAGTTTGTGATACAGCAGTGCTGCTGACATTTCTGAAAGGCATCCTAATTCTGTGCTAAGCATCTATCCCGCTCCCCACAACCTCTAGATAATCACAGTACTCTTTTGGGTACCCACTTCGTAGATGAGGAATCTCAGGCTCAGAGGTGACTTAACTGGCCCAAGGTCACACAGTGGGATCTAAACCCAGATCCACCCAACTCCTCAGGTCCCTCCCTGTCCCTGACACTTCGCAGAAGGGACCCTCCGTGGGGACTGCATCCATGGCTCCTTCTCACTCCACCCAGTCTGGTCCTCCAATCACATCCTTCTCACTCCAGCACTATCATGGATCACAGACTGGATAGAAAACCTGTTAGCTCCAGGGACCTCAGCCTCAGAGGAGAGAGCAAGAGTGAGGAAGGTTTTGCCCACTCCTACTTCTCCAGGTCCCCCAGGGACTCCTCCAACCTCCATGATCCCTGCTTGGCCCTGGGTACAACCTCCTCTAAGGCTCCCTCGGGGTTTCAGGGAACTTGCACCTCCCCTCCCCGGCCGGTATCTCTCACCACTGCTGTGCTCCGTCCTCCCCAACTTGTCTGAATGCCAGCAGCAGCTCTGCACGACCAAAGTGATCCTTCCATAAAACCCCAACTCCATCCCACTCCACCTTCTGACAGAGCAGAGGTTCCACCCAACCCCAACTCAAAGCTCCAACTTCTCAGCCAACTCAAAATCTTTCACAGACCTGGCCTGCTCCCCCCAGCCCAGCTCCTGCCCTGATATCTCACCACACTCCAGCCACACTGACCACCTCTCATACCCACGTGGGCCATTCAGACCCTTCCCTCCATTCAGAAGGCCCTTCGCCTTCAGCCCCTGCGGTACCTACCTTTCTGACCTAGCTCCCTTGCCCTGGACCCCCACCTCCCAGGACACTGCTTCCTCTGCAGGACTCCCTATTGTGTTTTCGTGTCCCTTCATCACACCCCTCCACATGCACAATCACTCCTCTGACCACCTCCCCACCTTTCTGTGATCCCTCCAAGGACAATGACTGTCTTTTTTTTTTATTATTTTTTTGGATTAGAGCTGATTTACAATGTTGTGTTAGTTTCTACTATACTGCAAAGAGAATCAGTCATAATACGCACTCTTTTCAAGATTCCTTTCCCATATAGATCATTGCAGAGTATTGAGTAGAGTCCTCTCTGCTATACATGCATGTGTGTGTGCTAAGTCATTTCAGATATGTTCAACCCTTTGAGACCCCGTGGACAGTAGCCCACCAGGCTTCTCTGTTCGTGGGATTCTCCAGGCAAGGATACTGGAGTGGGTTGCCATGCCCTCCTCCAGAGAATCTTCCCAACCCAGGGATCAAACCTGCATCTCTCATGTCTACCTGCACTGGCAGGCAGGTTCTTTACCACCAGCACCACCTGGGAAGCCCTCAGTTCAGTTCAGTTCAGTCGCTCAGTTGTCTCCGACTCTTTGCAACCCCATGAATCGCAGCACACCAGGCCTCCCTGTCCATCACCAACTCCTGGAGTTCACTCAGACTCACGTCCATCGAGTCAGTGATGCCATCCAGCCATCTCATCCTCTGTCATCCCCTTCTCCTCCTGCCCCCAAGCCCTCCCAGCATCAGAGTCTTTTCCAATAAGTCAACTCTTCGCATGAGGTGGCCAAAGTACTGGAGTTTCAGCTTTAGCATCATTCCTTCCAAAGAAATCCCAGGGCTGATCTCCTTCAGAATGGACTGGGTGGATCTCCTTGCAGTCCAAGGGACTCTCAAGAGTCTTCTCCAACACCACAGTTCAAAAGCATCAATTCTTCCGGTGCTCAGCCTTCTTCACAGTCCAACTCTCGCATCCATACATGACCACAGGAAAAATCATAGCCTTAACTAGATGGACCTTTGTTGGAAAAGTAATGTCTCTGCTTTTGAATATGCTATCTAGGTTGGTCATAACTTTCCTTCCAAGGAGTAAGTGTCTTTTAATTTCATGGCTGCGCTCACCATCTGCAGTGATTTGGGAGCCCAAAAAAATAAAGTCTGACACTGTTTCCACTGTTTCCCCATCTATTTCCCATGAAGTGATGGTATCAAATGCCATGATCTTCATTTTCTGAATGTTGAGCTCTAAGCCAACTTTTTCACTCTCCTCTTTCATCAAGAGGCTTTTGAGTTCCTCTTCACTTTCTGCCCAGGTGGTGTCATCTGCATATCTGAGGTTATTGATATTTCTCCCTGCAATCTTGATTCCAGCTTGTGCTTCTTCCAGCCCTACCCTGTGCTATATAGTAGGATCTTATTAGTTACCTATTTAGTTTATAGTAGTGTGTATATGAGAGAAGGCAATGGCACCCCACTCCAGTACTCTTGCCTGGAAAATCCCATGGACGGAGGAGCCTGGAAGGCTGCAGTCCATGGGGTCGCTGAGGGTCGGACAAGACTGAGTGACTTCACTTTCACTTTTCACTTTCATGCATTGGAGAAAGAAATGGCAACCCACTCCAGTGTTCTTGCCTGGAGAATCTCAGGGATGGGGAAGCCTGATGGGCTGCCATCTATGGGGTCACACAGAGTCGGACACGACTGAAGTGACTTAGCAGCAGCAGTGTGTATATGTGTATATGTTAATTCCAATCTCCCAATTTGTCCCTCCTTTCCTTCCCCCATGATGACCATAAGTTTGTTTTCTGCATCTGTGACCCTATTTCTGTTTTGTAGATAAGTTCATTTTCTAGGTTCTATTTTTCTAGGTTCCACATATGAGTGATATCATATGTTGTCCTTCTCTGACTTACTTCTCTCAACATGACAGTCTGTAGGTCCATCCATGCCGCTACAAAAGGCATTGTTTTGTTTCCTTCTGGCTGAGTCATACAAGGACCACCCCCACCAGGAGCAGTTAGATGCTCAGCTAGAGCTTCCATGGCATTATTATGATTATTGTTTCAAATAAAGCCTCTGCTCCTGGCAAGGCAACTTCGGAGCAAGCCTGGCTGGACTCTGCCATCCCCTTCAGCCTTGTCTCACCCCAAAGCCTTTCTTCCATTTTCTGGCCATGCTGTTCTGCTTCTAGTCTCTTGACTCTACCCAGCTGGCTCCCACTTCAGAGTTCAGAGGGCACATGTTCACCACCTGGAGAGTTCTGCCTCTCTCCTCACTTGCTGCTGTTGTCGTTTCCTCGCTAAGTCTTGTCGGACTCTTTTACAACCCCATGGACAGTAGCCTGCCAGGTTCCTCTGTCCATGGCATTTCCCAGGCAAGAATATTGGAGCGGGTTGCCATTTCCTTCTCGAGGTGATCGTTCCCTACCCAGGGATCAAACCCACCATCTCTTGCATCGGCAGGTAGATTCTTTACCACTGAGCCACCAGGGAAGCCTCTTTCTTCACTTAGCTAGCTCCTATTTTTCCTGCCAAGCTCCGCTGAAATGTCACATCCTTAGAGGAGCCTTCTGTGACCACTGGATTTAAATCAAGTGCCCTATTCTACATGAACAAGATATACTGCAACAGATTGATCGCCCCAGTGCTTCACCATATCCTCTCTCCCTTCATCCGTAGCTTCTGCTTATGACTCTGCAGCAACTCTCACTAAAGAGGTGGCATTTGTTTCCCCACCACTGAAATCTAGGCTGGCCTTGGGACTTACTTTGGCCAATAGGATAAAACAGAAGTGATGCGTAGACATCAAGAGGCATTGTGTATTTTCCCTTACCCTCTTGCTCATCTACCTTCATCATGGGAATGTACCCAGCCTGGAGATAAGATATGTGAACAGATGGGACTTCCCTGGTGGCTCAGTGGCAAAGAATCCGCCTGCCAATGCAGGGGACACAGGGTCGATCCCTGGTCCAGAAACTAAGATTCCCACATGGCACAGGGCAACGAAGCACAACTACTGAGCTCGTGCCCTAACTAGAGAAATGCTGCATGCAACAAAGAGCCCATGTGCTGCAACAAAGACGCAGCACAGCCAAAATTAATTAGTTTTTAAAAACAAAAAAGAAATGTGAACAGACATGAGCCCCTCCTGTCATTCCAACTGAAAACCATTCAGATCGGCCAACCCACAGCCAAAGAGCAGATACAAGAGAGCCTGAACGAAGACCAAAGGTCACACTGAGCTCTGGGCTAACTGCCAACTCATGAGCTAAATGAATGCTCGTTGTTTTAAGACACCAAATTTTGGGATGACTTTTTTAATCCAAAATTTTATAACAATTGAAAACCAATACAGAAAACTGATATCTAAAATTTCCCTTCCTAACAAGTTACAGTTGTGATTATGTATTTCTTTGTGCATTTATCTTATAATTTTTTTTTCCCATTAGACTATAAGCCTCATGTTGGGAGATAGCGTGTCTTTTATAGAATTTACATTTACATTACTGAATTCCTTGGCCTGACATGGTACCCCAAGGAAGTGTTCCCCCAAAAATTATTTGTTTGGAGACTTCTCTGGTGGCCCCATGGTTAAGACTTTATCTTCCAAAGCATGAGATGCAGGTTCGATCCCTAGTCAGGGAACTAGGATCCCACATGCCTCATAGCCAAAAAAAAAAAAAAAACATAAAACAGAAGCAATATTGTAACAAATTCAATAAAGACTTTAAAAAATGGTCCACATCAAATAAAAAGTCTTTTTAAAATTCATTAAGTAAACTAACTAACTGAGTGATTGAATGAGGGAATTAAATGAATGTTCCCATTCATTCTTCCTGTGGACCTTTTTCTCCCACTTCTCTAACAGCCAAATCAGAGCCCTTTTCCAAAGCAACTCATAGCAAAGGGATAAGTCAAAGCAGATGACCCTTCACCTCTGAGCCATGAAACCCTGAATCCCTGTGAGTCAATGAGAGTCTCTGACACAAGCTTCTAAGATTCTGAAAGTGATGTCCATCAGGGACAGGGTTCCCTGTACATGCATGCTCAGTCACTTTAGTCATGTCCGACTCTTTGCAACCCCATGGACTGTAGCCCAACAGGCTCCTCTGTCCGTGGGATTTTCCCAGTTAGAATACTGGAGTGGGTTGCCATGCCCTCCTCCAGGGGATCCTCCTGACGCAGAGATTGAGCTCATGTCTCCTGCATCTCCTGCATTTCAGGCAGATCCTTCCCTTCGCAGGGAAGCCCAAGAGGTCTCCCTGGAGCACTTCATTTTAGACTCGACAGACACCCCATGCCACCAGCTCCACAGAGTGGAGGGAGGGGAACTCAAGCAGCCCATACTTCCTCCCCTTCAACCATCAAACCAGGGGGTATGGGAGAGAAGCCCTCCTTTCTCATCCTTCAAAGCTGGTACATAGTCTACCCATCTCAAGAAGACTCATGTAACACCTTCTCCTACCTCATTACCAAAGGTCAACTCCTTCCCTCCTGCCACACCCACTGAGAAACTGGTCTTCACATTCCAAACCACCTTCCTCCCCATCCAAGACCTTTTTCTGCAACATTCAGAGATCTTACATTGATAAGGCACCTCTTTTCACAAGTGTCCCTTACAGCCACCCCAACTCTAGTGCCTACAGTTTTTTAAGTCTTTACACAAGCTATTCTGGAAACAGACTGGCCCTATATTGCTCTTGGTACCCGTACCATCACGCAGAGATTTTTCTTAAAATTTCACTTATTCTTCTTATACTCTTATTTATGAATATATTCAACAATTATTTTATTCAGCACCTCCTATGTTCCACATTCTAGGGATACAATCATTTGTGAGAAACACACGGGCCGCCATGAAACTTGAAATCCAGTAGAAGAGGTAGGCAATCAACAAACAAGTAAATTTTAAATAGAAATATCAGTAGTATTATATGGATGTGAGAGTTGGACCATAAAGAAAGCTGAGCACCGAAGAACTGATGCTTTTGAACTGTGGTATTGGAGAAGACTCTTGAGAGTCCCTTGGACTGCAAGGAGATCAAACCAGTCAATCCTAAAAGAAATCAGTCCTGAATGTTCATTGGAAGGACTCATGCTGAAGCTGAAACTCCAACACTTTGGCCACCTAATTCAAAGAACTGACTCACTGGAAAAGACCTTGATGCTGGGAAAGATTAAAGGCAGAAGGGGACGACAGAGGATGAGATGATTAGATGGCATCACCGACTTGATGGACATGAGTTTGAGCAAGCTCCAGGAGTTGGTGATAGACAGGGAGGCCTGGCGTGCTGCAGTCCTTGGGGGTGCAAAGAGTCAGACACGGCGGAGCTACTGAACTGAACTGATCAGACAATAAAATAATTCAATTTAAATAAGGCAACATAATAGACAGTGACAGAATAGAAAAAGCAAATCCAGGTCGACTGCAGAGACAATAGCAAAAATCCACAACCCACTTGGAAAGGTCCATTTGGTAGAATTTTTATCTCCATAAGCCAAAGAGAGAGCAGAATTTCTCAGTGACCCCAAAAGGAAATTATGCTTTTGCTCAACATATATTAACAGAGTGCCTACAGAGTGCCTACAGAGTGCCTGGTTGCTACAAAGTGGCAATGTTAAAACTTGATTTAAGATCATCTGATTCCAAATGAGGAAGGAAGAAAGAGAGTAAAGGAAAGCTAGCATTTATTGCGGAGAAGGTGATAGCACTCCACTCCAGTACTCTTGTCTGGAAAATCCCATGGACAGAGGAGCCTGGTAGGCTGCAGTCCATGGGGTCTCAAAGAGTCGGACACGACTAAGTGACTTCACTTTCACGCATTGGAGAAGGAAATGGCAACCCACTCCAGTGTTCTTGCCTGGATAATCCCAGGGACAGGGGAGCCTGGTGGACTGCCGTCTCTGGGGTCGCACAGAGTCGGACATGACTGAAGCGACTTAGCAGCAGCAGCAGCAGCATTTATTGAGGACTTACTACGTGTCAGAGCTGTGTGATTTTGTGCATATTTTTTCACTCAGTCCTCACAAGGTAGCAGAGAGGTGGTGACTAAGGTAATTCCCAATTTCCCACAGCTCAGGAGTTATCCGTACATTTAGAAAGTGGTACAGCTAGAATTTGGACCTGGGGTGGGGGGCGTGGCTTCTTTCCCCAGAGCATGCTTCCTCCCCAGCCTCTTTTTAATTAAATCAAATAATCAGAATGAAAATCTTCATTTTTACCAGAATGTGAGAACATGATTCCAAGAAGAATTTATTAACAATAATAAAATAGATGATCACTATTAAGAGTTGTAGGAGCTCTCCATTCCCCTCTCCATCACCCAGCCAAAATCCCCTCCATGCAGCTTCCTCCTTCCCCGACAACACCTAGTCCTCAGGTATGACCAGTCTAGACTCCTCACAAAGTGTTCCCTGTCAAGGAGATGAGGTACATCTATGGGACACCTGCCTGAGTCTTTGGGGTAGATATTTTTTAAGCAATGATTTTTGCCACAAGGAAAGCATGATTAAAACATCTTTTACAAAATGCATTAATTCCCAGGCAAAGACAAAAATTCTATTTGACTCAAATAGATTTTCCATGGTGAGTTAGCGCTGCAATGAGGGTAATGGATGGGGGAGGGGGAAGGCATCCAGCTCATAAATCAAAGTGGGGGTGGGGGTGGAGTTGATGGAGGGAGAGAGGCTAGTGGAATCTCAACTTGTGAGAGTGGTGCTCCCACCCCTTCCCCCAGTTCTTAATGATCTCATCAGGGGTCCAAGATCAATTCCCAGCCTTGTTCATCTATCCCCTTCTGCATTCATTATTTTAATAGCATCCACATAGGCCCATTCAGTGTTGGTATCAGGCAAGCGTTAACAGGAGGCTTGTTTTGGAAGCTCAGGAGCCCATCATTCTGGGTCTCCCCTGGTGGTCCAGTGGTTAAGAAACCACCTTTCAATGCAGGTGACAGGGTTTGATTCCCTGGTCTGGGAACAAAGATCCCACATACGCAGCAGAGCAACCAAGCCTGGCTCCATAACTACTGAGCCCGCATACTCTAGAGCCCGTGTGCCACAGCTAGAGAGTCTGTGTGCCGCGACTAAGACCCAACACAGCCAAATAAATGAATAAGGGAACAAACATATTTTTGAAATCTGTCCTTCTAATTCACCCACAAACATTTCCCCAGTGCTCATCTGAGTCAAGCACTGAGCTGGGCTTGAGGGTTGTGATGTGAACAAGACCAGGCTGGCTCTTAAGGAGCTCCAGTCTAGATAAATGGAGAAAGAAACAGCTTCAGTTCAGGGCAATAAATGTTATTTGAGAAAGAGGCAAGGGAGGACATGCTCAGGGGCATCCAAGAGCCCGTGATGTTTGAGATAAAACTTGAAGGTCAGTGGGAATTTTCCAAACCCCACCAGGGCAGATGCACTTTCTTGGCAGAGAAAACAGTATGGGGCAAGGCATGGACTATGAGACAGGCTGAGTTGTTTGGGACCTGCAGGGCTTTGGGTGTCCTTGGAGATGCAGAACTGGCAAGAAAGTGGGAGACACTGAACAAGCCGGCCAGAACATTTTGTGCCAGGCGGTGGGTGAAGGCTTCATCCTGTAGGTCCAACAGCACTTTAAGCAGAGTAGAAACGTGAAAAAAGAGCTGTGTGTTGAGAAGCCTTGTACAAAATAGATGGAAGGAGGGATTTCCCCGGTAGTCCAGTGGCTAAGAATCTGCCTTCCAATGCAGGGGATGTGCGTTTGATCCCTGTTCGGGGAACTAAGATCCTGAATGCCTTGGGACCACGAAGCGGTCACTCCACAACTATTGAACCTACGTGCTGCAACTAGAGAGAAGTCCATTAGCCACAATGAAAAGATCCAGCATGCCTCAATGAAGATCTCAAGTGCTGCAACTAAGACCTATCTCAGCCAAAAATAAAACAAATAAACAAATAAATATTATTTTTTATAAAATAGATGGAAGGAGAGAGATTCAGGACAAGAGGCAGCTGAGACACTTTCAATATTCTTCTTGGAAGATGGTGAAACCTGAGCTAGGACAGTGGCTGTAAGATAAGAGTGAAATGAAAGTGTTAGTCGCTCAGTTGTGTTAGACTCTTTGTGACCCCATGGACTGTAGCCCACCAGGCTATTCTGTCCATGGAATTTTCCAGGCAAGAATACTGGAGTGGGTAGCCATTCCCTTCTCCAAGGCATTGTCCCAACCCAGGGATAGAACCCAGGTATCCTGCACTGCAGGCAGATTCTTTACCATCTAAGCCACCAAGAAAACCCAAAGTGAAAGTGTATGATTAGAGAAGCGGAGGTGAATCCTGGAGGTATTCTGGAGGGAGATCTGAGAGTCAGGCCTCACCTGGGCTCTGGCACTTTTCTCTCATCACCAGGAATCCAGACAATGAGGCAAAACAGAACAAAGGAGGGTCTGAGATGCAGAATAAAGAGCCTGGGGCTGGAAGCTGAGTTCTAGAAGGAGGAGTGGAATAAATGAGGGACACAGCCAACATTTTCAAAGCCCCTTGGGCTTGTCCCTTAATCTGAGTAACCCCCAAAAAAGAATTTAAGACAAGAACTTAGATGCAGGAGGTTTATTTGGGAGGTGACCCCTGAAATGAGGAAGGGGAAGAGTGAGACACAGAGGATGGAAAGCCAATGCAAGGTGCTTTCCACTGCAGGAAGATGAGCCTCATTCTCACTGGGGACCCTCGGGAATTGTGGGATTGCACCTCAGACTGGGGGTTTCCCAGGTGACGCTCGTGGTGAAGAACTTACCAGCCAATGCATGAGATGTAAGAGACACAGGTTCAATCCCTGGGCTGGGAAGATCCCCTGGAGGAGGGCATTGCAACCCACTCAAGTATTCTTGTCTGAAGAATCCCATGGAGCCTGGCTACAGTCCATAGGATTGCAAAGAGTCAGATGTGACCGAAGCGACTTAGCATTCACACACCTCAGACCTGTTCCCCAGAGGACAGGAAGTTGGGCATCAATACACCGACTCTTTTCAGTTGCCCCCAGGGATGTTCTCGCTCCTGTGCTTGATGCCTTTGCACCTGGGTATGCTGCGAGGGTAGGAGACTCCCCCAGGCTTTGGAGAAGAGCTTGAGACAGGAGAGCTGGGAGACCCAGCGCGCACTTAAAATGGGACTTTCTCAACAAACACCACATGATATTACTTATATCAGGAATCTAAAACATGACACACGTGAACTTATTTATGAAACAGATTCACAGACATAGAAAACCCTTTATAGTTATGAAAGGGGAAAGGGTGGTAGGAAGAGATAAATTAGGAGTTTGGGATTAGCAGATACAAACTACTATGTATAAAATAGATAACCAACAAGGTCCTACTGTAGAGCACAGGGAACTATATTCAACATCCTCTAATAAACCATAATGGAAAAGAATACCAAAAAAGTACATATACATATATATTATATATATATATATATATATATATATATATATATATATATATAAAATCGAGTCACTGTGTTGTACACCAGAAACTAGTACAGTGCTGTAAGTCAACCATATTTCAATTTTTAAATGGGACTTTCTCCAGGTGCATGGGAACCTCCCACCATATATACAGCTGAAGTCAGAGATGGGATAAGGGGATGTGTCATGGGGGCACCAATGGCAACTCTCACAACCGTCGAGATGCAGAGGAACCAAAGTCAGAAGTGGACACAGGTAGAGTCCTGAGGCTTATTCACCATCCCAAACCTGGAGAAGGCAGTGAAGTGAAAGTCACTCAGTCATGTTCAACTCTTGGCGAACCCATGGACTGTACGGTCCATGGAATTCTCTCTAGGCAAGAGTATTGGAGTGGGTAGCCTTTCCCTTCTCCGGGGAATCTTCTCAACCCAGGGATAGAACCCAGGTCTCCTGCATTGCTGGTAGATTCTTTACCAGCTGAGCCACCAGGGAAAAGGCAGAGGGGGCGTCAAATGCCCTCACTGCAATGCGTGGCACCGCATAAGGCATCCCTTTGCCACCACCACCACCAAGAGCTACCATTACTGCATGTGGATTGGCTGCCAGCTACAGGGGTAGGTGCTTTCCCTGCATTATCTCACTTAATTCTGAAACAATCTCTTTAAAATTTATTTTATTATTATTATTTGGTGGGGGGGGTGAGGTGGTGCCCTGAGTGTTCTTGGCTGTGAACAGACTTTCTCTAGCTGCAGCGAGCAGCGGCTATGCTTCGTTTTGGTGTGCAGGTTCAAGAGCACGGGCTGAGTAGTTGAGGTGTACAGGCTTAGTTCCTCTGCAGCAAGTGGAAGTTTCCTGGTTCAACCAGGGGTTGAACCTGTGTCCCCTGCATTGCCAGGCAGATTCTTAACCACTGGACCTGGGTTCGATCCTCGGGTTGAGAAGATTCCCCGGAGAGGGGAAAGGCTACCCACTCCAGTATTCTTGCCTAGAGAGAATTCCACGGACTGTACAGTCCATGGGTTCACCAAGAGTCAGACACGACTGAGTGACTTTCACTTCACTGCCTTCTCCAGGTTTGGGATGGTGAATAAGCCTCATGACTTGTTTAGGCAAGTCCCTAAAACAATCTTAAAAGGAAGGTCTTATTGTAACTCCCATTCTATAGAGGAAGAAAGCTATGCTTGGGGTGGAATATGTTATTTATCCAAGGTCCCCAGAGTAAAAAGGGAAAGAGTCAAGATTGGAACCGTGTCTCCTTCAGCCCCAGGCCCACAGCCACGTGCTGCTCCTTCAAGGGCACTTCATCCACATTACCGGACAACTGGTAAGAGCAGGATAAGGTTAGTGGATCAGATGATGTACTATATGAATGCTAATTTCCTGGTTTTGAAAGCTCTCTTTCTATTACAGTTATATGAGAATTTCCTGGGTTTTAGGAGATACACACTGATATATCGACAGCAAAAGGACGCTATGTTCGAAACTTAGGTCAAACAGTTCGGGTCAGGAAAAAACATTGTATGTGTACAGACACACACATACAATAAAATACATGTGGTTAAATGTTAACTGTGAAGGAATCTGGGTAAAGAAGAGTATACAGCAATTCTTTGAATTATTTGTGTAACTTTCTTGTAAATACGAGCTCCTTTCAACATGTTTAAAGTTTTTTTAAAAATCACCTCATCTGTCTTATTTTTCAAAAGAAGGATTAAAACAAATTTCAGTCCATTGCAATGAGCAGCAAAGAAAAGTTTATTACTACATAGGAAACGCCTTTGAGGAGCTTATCAGAAAAGAGTCTTGGCCCTGAAGGGTTTCTTGGATATTCGGATATTTTATTCTCCTCAGGATCTTAAATTCCTTTCGTAGCTGAGCCTTGGGAATCAGAGCTGACCTCATGTCCCTGGTGGGGCAGGAAACAAAGCCAGCAGGCAGGCCAGGTGTGGCCTGGCAGAATGGGTGAATGGAATTTCAACCCACCTTTTCCTGCCTGCTCCATGGCTGGGCGACTCAGCTCTTGGAATCTTGTCTCCTGTGGATTTCAAGGCTGAATTTGGCCTCAAGGTTTCCCAAGTATGGTTTGAGAGGGTGTTAGTGCTGGAAATTGCAGAATGCCAAGGATTTAGAAAGGGGACAGAAGGGGATGAGTTATTGCCAGAGGGCCCTGGGGACCGAAAGCTGGGTTCCAGCCCTGACTTCACCACAGGGACAATTCCTTCAGAGTCTCTCAGGCTCATTTTCCCCATCTGTGACAGGAGGGATCATGCTACCTCGCTCACAGCTGTCTTGACTGTTTCACTCGCTCAACAGCATTTATTGAGGACCCCCTGTGAGTCAGACACCAGGTCAGACCCTAGGAACAGAAAAGCGAAGAGAGCAGACACAATCACTTCCTCCTGGAATTTACTACCCAGTGGGAGGTGACTGACAGCAAGACAGCAGATAAGTTAGTGATAGCCTTACAGATTACGAAAAATGCTGTGGATGAAACAGACTGTGAGAAAGAATAAAGGGATGACCATCCACTTGTTCAGGGAAGGCTTCTCCTAGGAGGTGACACTTAAAGACTTGAAGGCTGAGAAGTAGCAGCCAGGTGAAAAGGCATTCTTGAGATGATTAGCAATCATCTGGAATTGATCGTGAGATGATTTTAGCACCCCTTCCTTCCTCCTTTCTCCTTCCTTCCACCCTCACCTAACGCAGGCAGTTATTCAACCGAGGGGCAAAGAACTCTTTGTGCAAAAGGTCAGCAAGCCCCCTGGGCAGGTCGGGCTGAGCCCTTTGCAGGGAACTTCTCCCCACTCTCTCCCTATACATGCAGGACCTGTGTCAGAATTCAGACAGAAAAGTGGGGAACTCCCATACAGACGATTGTCTGATGCTGCCAGTTCCCAGGGGTGACATTGGGAGGATGCCAAGCATACTGCCTTAATCCTTGTCCCTCCCACGCCACAAGTAGGGGCACCTCTCTGAAATGTGCCTTCAAGGGATGGACAGGGGCCATTGGACAAATACTTTAGCTCCCTCACCCTATGTGTAGAGAAAGTCTGAGATGTATTCTATGCTAACTCAGCCCAGTGGGATGGAACCCCACCTAGCTCACGAACACTTTCTATATGAACCTCTTTCCCTTCACTTCCCTGTCTCACCTCCCCACTGCCACCAAGGTTTGCTGGATCACCTCCCAAATAAACAGTCTGCATTCACATTCTTGTCTTAGAATCTGCCTCAAGGGGAGGGCAAGACAATAACACTTTACCCAAAGATGATTTAGTAAATCTAAATGGGACTGTGAGCTACCAGCCTTGTGAGCTCCTTAAAGACTGGGGCAACCTGCCTTTTAATTCATTGCTGTATCCCCAACATCTCACCTAGGGAGGGTCTGGGACAGAAAGGATGCACCATCAATGAACCGTGTCCTCGCAGAACTAGGCAAGTCCACACAAGGGCAGATATTGGACTCGATCCTTCTCAGGGGAACCCTGGGGAATCTTTGCCTTCCCACCCCAGGGTCTCAGACACCTGATGTAGGCATGAAAACGACCCCACTAAGGAAACCAGAGTGAGCGGTACTGCCAAAAATCAGGAGAGTGAGACGGAGGGGGAGCACAGGGCTTGCTGGACCGATGCAGCCTCTGCTGTTTTCTCCTCTGCAGAGGCGCCCGGCTCCACTGGGCACAGCTCATCACGGTGAGTGTGCACACAGCCACAACACGGGGCCAGTGCAGTTAGTTCAGGAAAGGTACAAGAGCATGACAAATATATGTAATTTGAAAATTGGCCAGTCTTTTGCAATAATTTAGAGGCGCTAGTTAGGAGCAATAGAAACCCCCCCAATTACTGATGTTTAAGGCTGGCACTGTTGCTGGCTGAATATTTCATGCATAAATGAACTTCCACTAGGCCACCCGCTGCTTCTGATGAGGCTCTTGCGGGCTTTATTGCCCGGCGCCCAGCGGGGTCCCGCCAATGGGCCCCATGACGGATGATGCATCGTTTTGCAGCTTAAATAATGCAGTGCAGGACAGGCTTGGTGCTGGTGCACTTTATTTACATATCAATTGAGTGGCCACTCCAAATATGAAGAAATATGAGAGAGAAAGTCACTGGCACTGAATATTTCATGGCTCTGAGCCTAGCTGGAAGTGAAGGTCCCCAGCCCAGGGCTGGGCCTGGCTGTGTGTGCCAGGGAGCGCTGGCATTAACAGTCCAGGAGATGAGGCAGGAACAATCTCTCCAGGCGGGAGGAGAGCTGCTAACTGAAATTGATGAGCCCTCCTATCTGGGCACAGCCCGCCGCTGCCTGCTTTTTTTTTTTTTCCTGCTTTTTCAAGCAGAATATCTGCTTTTTGCCTCTACCTTCTGGTTCCTGGAAACTTCTATAGAGAAGGGAGCTTGTTCAAGCTGTCACAGACTGACTTCCCAAGCCACGTGGATGGAACAGAAGTCTGGAGAGGGTGGGAAATGGCATGGTCCACCTGTTAGCGCAACTTCATGTGCCTGATGCACAATGAGGCCAAACAATCTGAAACATAGGCGTTTGGAGCAGACAAAGGTTTATTGCAAGGCCATGCAAGGAGATGAAATGGCCTACGCCCTAAAAAGTCTCAAGCTCGCTGAAAGATCTTGACATTTTTAAAGAGCCTGTGGGGATGGGGGTCACATGATCAGCTCCTGCACAATTCTCTGATTGGCTAATGATGAGGGGACAAGGTGGTGTCACAGGGGTTAGCTTTATCAGTCCTTGAGCTCCAGGAAGCCTGGGGCTATGTGCTCACAGTCATCGAGTAGTTAACATCTTCCATTTGGTGGGGGGAGGGGTTTCACATATGCAAACAACTCAGGGAATTTGCATCAAATACTATTAATATATCTAAGTACTTCAGAGAGGAGCTAAGGCAGAGGATATGGGGGAAGACCTGTCCAGGGAAGGCCCCATAGGCTCCTGCTCAGTAACACACACCCAGGAAGGCCCCCATCCTTTCTAAGAATACACAGAAAGATAAATCAGGAAACCCTGCCCAGCCTCTTCTCCCCCTGAAATGCCTCTGGGAACCCCCATCCTGGCAATCGTTCCTTTACCAATTACCTTATGATTCTCCACCATGTGCTAGGCTCCTCATTAAGCACTGAGGATACAGCCATGAAGGATGGTGAGTCTGGGTGGGTTTCAAAAGATGCTCTGGAAACATGGAGACAAAGCTCTGAGTCAGCCCTGAGATATAGCTTGTTCTAGAGGATCCAGTTTAGGATTAGAGTTAACTTAGAGTTAGGGTTAGAACTGGAGAACTGGACACATATTCTGCTTCAAATGCCAGCCTCCCACCCACCATTCACTTGCCAGCTACATGATCCTGGGCCTCAATTTTCCCATCTCTAACTTCATACGTTTGTTGCGGATGTTGATTGAGATAAGACATCTGGCACATAGTATCCACTCAGTAAAATTTTAAGGAGTGAATTAGAGGATGAGATGGTTAGATAGCATCACCAACTCAATGGATATGAGTTTGAGCAAACTCTGGGAGATAGTGAAGGACAAGGAAGCCTGGCATGCTGCAGTCCATGGGGTCGCAAAGAGCTGGCCACGACTTGGTGACTGAACAACAACAACAAATTAGGCCTTTATGTGTGTCTGTCCCCAAACACACATGTGTTCCTGTGCCCAATGCACAGTGAAGCCAAACAAAACCAAAACATCAGAGTCTGGAGCAGACAAAGGTTTATTGCAGGAGCGTGCAAGGAAAATGAGTAGTTCGTGCCTTCCAAAAAACTCCAAACTCCCTGAAAGATTTCAGCAAAGCATTTTTTTTAAAGGAGGCAGTCATACCCTCTTTAAGTTTTGTCTGTTTTTGTTTTAAACAATGCTTGTTTATTTATTTATTTGGTTGTGTTGGATCTTCACTGCACCGTGTAATCTTTTCATTGCCACACATGGACTCTCTGGTGGTGGCATGTGGGCCCAGCAGATGCATCTCATGGGCTAAGGTCCTATGCAGCATATGGGATCTTAGTTCCCCAACCAGGGATCAGGCCTGGGTCCCCTGCATTGCAAGGTAGAAGGCAAAGTGAGGGAGGGTCTTGGTTCATTATCACAAACTTCTTGGTATAGGAATCCTTTACCTATACTGTGTAGGTCAGGTATGATGTTCTTGTAAACCATCAACAAGACAAATGTTATTCTCTGTTCTGCAATGTTTTATCTATATATGAATGAAAAAGTGGTACTCTTAAAGGTCAGAGCCTTGAGAATGGGCTATCTTGTATTTGGGGCTGTAGGCAAGGTTCTTAACTCTAAGCAAAAGCAGTGAAATACAAATGTTAACGTAAAAGAAACAGATCTAATATGAGATCAGATTTGTTCTTCCCTGTTGCAAGTTAAAGCTCTTCTCTCCAGGACCTAGACTACCCCCTCTTCATCTCTCCTTACCACCAACCTCCTCCTAAGCGCTTAAACATGACCTAATATTTTGCACCTAAGAATCTTGCTGCCAGCCCCCTCCACTAGATTAGAAGTCCCCAGGAGTTGGCAAAGCCAGACTAATGCCCTACTTTTGGACTGACCACGTGCCAAAGGTGCTGTGCTCAATTAGGGGAGTTTCCTGACTTCCTTATGCTCTTCATTCTGCCAGATTCTTTCTGAGAAATTAACACAATTTGTGCGTGCACGTGTGCTAAGTCGCTTCAGTCATGTCCAACTCTGTGAGACCCTACAGACTGTAGCCTGCCAAGCTCCTCTGACCATGGGATTCTCCAGACAAGAATACTAGAGTGGGTCACCATGCCCTCCTCCAGGGGATCTTCCCAATGCAGGGATCACAACTGCATCTTTTACATCTCCTGCATTTGCAGACAGGTTCTTTACCACTAGTGCCTCCTGGGAAGTCCGCACAATTTGTGAATTACTAGTTATTAGCTTGTATGAGCTTTGTTGTCATTTTGCATTGTTTTACATTTTGCTTTTGCTCTTTATCTACCCATAAGAATGAAAGCTCCATGAGGTCAGGCAGCTGTCTGCCTTGTTCACTGCTGTAGCCCCAGTGCTGGTGCAGCACTCGACAACAAAGCCCAGCAGATCACAGTGGAGAGTCTGGGCCAGACTGCCTGGGCTTGAATTCCAGAACCAATACTCTCTGGCTGAATGGCTTTGGGCAACAGAGTGACACAGTTTTTCCCTCTGCAAAGTAGGGCCAATAATGTGGTTAGTCGCTCAGTTGTGTCTGACTCTTTTCATCCCCATGGAATGTAGACTGCAAGGGTCCTCTTGTCCATGGGATTCTCCAGGCAAGAATACTGGAGTGGGGAGCCATGCCCTTCTCCAGGGGATCTTCCCAACCCAGGGATCGAACCCAGGTCTCCCACATTGCAGGCGGATTCTTTACCATCTAAGCCACCAGTATCCTCCTATCTTGTTAGGAGGATTAAATGATAGCATATGTAGACAGCTGAAGAACAGTAAGTGCTATATGGAAGAGCAGAAGTAAGTGGAATATGGTAAGTGCTATACAAGGATTTGTTTCTATAGGTAGAGATAAAGATGGAGATAGATAAATAGTAGATGCTCAATAAATATTTAATGAATTAATAATGTCCTGAGTTTAAGAAAGGGACAAAGTCCTAATTAGAGCAGAGCCTGAGATACGGATGAAGACCCTCACAAGGGTACATTCCTTGATCTCAGCAAAGACATCTTGAACTTGGAAACCTTAGAAGTTGGTTGCAGCGGGGAAGGGCAGCTGCAAGCAAAGTCTTGGTGGGACAGGGCAGGAGCCAACACAGACCTTCAGTAGAGCCCCCACCTGGGATTGCTAGCCCATGGACAGCTAAATCATACATTATTGATTTGTCAGACGTATTTGCATATAAATAAGCATGATCATTCATGGAGGCCCGACCAGTGCCACCTCCCCTCAGCACCATGATTACAGACGGATGGCCCTAGTTAGACACGAGCCAGGGACGCTGCTAGTAACCCTGCCGCCAAGTCAGCGGCTGATTTAAAACTACATTTATTGGAGCATGTAAGTGTGACAGCCTAGTGGTGAGTTTGGGATAATTAGTCTAAAAGACAAGATAAACGACTCCTAAAACTGGTATTGTGATGAAGATGCCACCCCCATCCCCCTCACCCCCTCCCACCCGCTCAGCCCTGATGCCAAAAATATAGCCGATGATAATTAACTGGGAAATGTTCACAGGCGGGATTATGTTCCAATTGCATTTTCCAAAGGACTTTAGAATTTTACACCCAAGTTGATTGTGTTCCCCTCCCCCTGGTGATTAGACTGGAAGGGGGAGGGAGGTTTCAGCTAGAAGCAAAACCCGGGAGTGCAGAGGGGTGGTCAGCAGGCCCAGACAAGGTCTCCAAGGCCAGGCAAGCAGGTGGCTGCCGTCAGACTTCCCCAAGCTTGAGAGGAGACAGATCTGCAGGGTGAAGCATGTTGACCCCGGGGAAATTATGTCTGCCGTGTTAATTCCTTCCACGTGGGAGATCGACCAGGAGCTTAGAGGCTGGCATCATCCCCCTCTGATGGATCAAGGGACCCAGCTGCTCGGCTATATCCAACACTAGAGTCTCATCATCCTGGAGAGATACACTACTTGCTAACATTTCATTTTAATTATCCTAAATTACACTTACAGCCTGGCAGGGCCAGCTAGCAAATATCAAACATTACCTTGAAGACCAGCTTGGCCTAGAGAGGATCCTGTGGTCCCAGGGCTGGGACCTCGGAGCTATGTTGACATTGAAGGGAGAGGTTCACAGCCTTTTGGTTCTCACTGGCCACCTCCCTACTCCCAGGGAAAGGGTGAGGACTGCCCTGTGACCTCTAACCCATCCTATCAGCAGGTTTGAGGACTTCCTTTCTGAGATTCAGAGATGGGAGGGCCCTTTGGGATTTGCATGTGACCCTCAAGGAAGATGGCTTCCCAGGTGGCTCAGTGGGTAAAGAATCCCCCTGCAATGCAGGAGATGCAGGAGGTATGTGTTCAATCCCTGAATCAGGAAGATCCCCTGGAGGAGGGCATGGCAAACCCCTCCAATATTCTTGCCTGGAGAATCCCAGGGACAAAAGGAGCCTGGAAGGCTACAGTCCATAGGATTGCAAAGAGTCAGACATGAATGAGCAACTGAGTACACACACACACTCAAAGAAGAATCCAAAATAAAGGCAGCAGAACAGAGTCTGTGGTCAGCAGAACAATAAGGCCCCTGTGCGTGCTAAGTAGCTTCAGTCATGTCCGACTCTTTGCAACCCCATGGACTGCAGCACACCAGGCTTCCCTGTCCTTCACCATCTCCCAGAGCTTGCTCAAATTCATGTCCATTGAGATGGTGATGCCATCCAACTATCTCATCCTCTGTCGCCCCCTTCTCCTCCTGCCTTCTATATTTCCCAGCATCTCTATCATGCTAGACCCTATTGGACTCTACATATCAGATTTTGTCCCTAGCCCCTAACCCTGTTTGTGGTCAAGGCCCTAGCCTGGACCACAAACATCCAGGCCTGCCATAATCATCTTGAGGTAGAGCCACTCCCCAGCCCATCTCTCAGCTCAGCTGAGGTCATGTCAAGGGACTTGCCTAGCTATTGAAAGTATCCTCAGTATCCTAATATGATTTGTCCTCTTGGAAATTTAAAATCCCATCTACTCCTTTCACAGCATAAACTAGAACAAGTAAACCTGATCAAATGCCCTGGTTAGTGAAGATGTCTAGAAGACAGTAATGCTCAACAAGGAAGAAGAGGACTTAGTCCCTCAAGGATGTGTCATAATCTCTGATCTGGGGTGAGGAGCATAGGAGATTTGTACTTTTATTGAAGGAGACATGGGTATAAAACCATGTGCAACCTTTCAGTATAGCCTTTGATCTGTCGGATCCTTGTATCAGTCAGCTACTGCTGTGTGACAACCACCTCAAAAGTCTCAGATGCATATAATGATAACCACTTATGTTTCACTCATGGGTCTTCAGATCCTCTTAGATCTGGCTATTCTAGACTGGGCTGCTCTAGATTGGGCTGGCTTTGAGACCAGAGATTAGATTCTGCTAACATTCCATTGACCAAGAAAGACAAAAAAGTCAAGCCCAAAGTCAAGGAATAAAGAAGTGAATTCTCATAAAGAGTCTGAAGCAAGGCATTTGACAAAATCCAACTTAATAGAGCAGATAAGTATACTTTTCCCATGGACATGGGAGGGAAGTAGAAAGAGAGAAAGGAGAAAATATTTGCCTGACCACCATAAAACCCATCACCTACTCTAAAACTCTGGGGATACTGGAACAGTCCTCTCATGTACTACCCTTCATTCCATGCACAAGAGTCTGGGCCTCAGACTACTTTCTGTGTATACGCTGCCTCTCTGCACCATCCGAGTCCCTAGATGACTCAAGTTGGCCATGTCCCAAAGCCTCTGGTCAGTACTTGTTTCCAGGTTTAGACAGTCACCACACAAAATCCCAGGCCTGAGCTGGATGGGATCCCACGCACATAGTAGATATGCAAGAATAATTTATTGAATGGATTAATGAATGAATAGATCAATCGATCAATCCCAAGCCCATGCTTTGAACACTGTTCACTGGTCTGTTGGATGCCTTGTACTTAGGCTCAATCCCACCGCCACTCCTGCTGTATACACAGCTTGGCCAGGGATATGCTCCAGAATCCACCCACCCAAACAATAACTGTACAAGCTCCAGACCCTCTCTTTCTCAGCTTTCACAACACTGGCCATGCTGTTGGCAGTAATTCCAAAACAGCCTACAAATGTGGATGTGGGAGACCACATCCCCGGAATGTTTCGCAAAGAGCAAATATTGTGACAAACAATTGGAAATGTGGTGCTTTTATCTGCACTTTTGGTAGCTGCTCATATGTTCACATTAAAACAGTTGAAAATGTATAATTAAAAATCTGTTTCAAAATTCAGGGAACATGTAAAAATAATTTAGGCATTCACAGATGAAAAACAAAAACAAATAAGTGTGAGCAATAGGGAGGGGTGGGAATAGAAGAAAGCCAGCTCCATCAGAATGCAACCCCAGTGGATGGTGACTGGAATAAGGGTCCTAGCACACACATGCCCCACATCCCCCAGTATGGAACACAGACGGTCTGAGCTGAACCTGCACAATTTCAATCCACCCAATCAGATGCTTGAATTTTTCAGTATGAGAGGAATTATGGGAATAAACCTCGAGTGAACATTTAGTGAAAAGCCCTAGGCATGGGGCTCAGATACAGATGAATGGAATGCAGACCCAATCCTGAAGTCCAGCAGTAGAGACAAACAAGCACCAGGGGAAAGACATGTAAACTGACATTAAATTGTAAGGGTTTGCCAACTCCCCACCTCCCAGACTACTAAAGAGAAGCTTATCTTTAGCTGTTCTGACCCTCTTTCTCCGCTGCCATCTCAGGGAGATTCTGAGTCTGCCAGTAATTTCCCTTGGATTCTTATTTTTTTAACTCCCATTCAGGAAAATGTAAGGAAAACCCACTTAGGAGGAGGAAAGTACTTGAGAGAGAAAGAGAAGTAACAAGGAAGTCAAGAGCCATGATTAGAGACTTTTAGTGAGGAGTTAATTATGAGGACAGCTACAAAAGGAGAGAGCAGTTGAAAGTCAGAGGAATGAGGAAAGAGAATTTTAAGTGTTGTTGTGAATTAGGATTTGGATCTTCTCTGACACTGAGAGATACCAATAAAAGATTTAAATTGCCTTAGATTCCTTCAACTGCTTTATGTGATTCTTTAAATGCAATTCCATGCTAAGACTGGGCTACGTGGGGCCTTGGTTTTATTTGGGTTCTATGAGTAAATATGCATTTCGTATACCCTGTGGAGCAAGTTCCAATAGAGGTGTGGATACAGCACTTTAAGAATATAGATATTTGCAAAGCAAAAATAGAGACATAGATGTAGAGAATAAATGTATGGATATCAAGGGGGAAGGGAGTGGGAGGAATTGAGAGACTGAGATTGACACATATACGCTATTGATACTGTGTATAAAATAGACAACTGATGAGAACATACTATGTAGCACAGGGAACTCTACTTAATGCTCTGCGATGACTTAAATGGAAAGGAAATCCGAAAAAGAGGGGATACATGTGTATATATAGCTGATTCATTTTCCTGTACAGTAGAAATTAACACAGCATTGTAAAGCAACTCTTGTTTTGTTGTTCAGTCGCTAAGTCATGTCCAGTTCTTTGCAATTCCTTGGACTACAGTAAGCCAGGCTTCCTTGTCCTTCACCATCTCCCAGAGTTTACTCAAATTCATGTCCATTGAATTGGTGATGCTACCGAGCCATCTCATCCCCTGCCGCCCTCTTCTCCTATTGCCTTCAATCTTTACCAGCATCCAAGTCTTTTCCAATGAGTTGGCTCTTGGCATCAGGTGGCCAAAGTATTGGTTGGCGCTTCAGAAAGCAATAATATTCCAATGTAAAATAATTTTTTTAAAAATTTGAAAAAAGAATATGGAGAAGGGAGCATTCCAGAAAAGGAAGCCAGGCTTCCCAGAGGAGTAATGCTTGAGTTGGATCCAGAAGGATATGTTCACCTTACAGGCATGAATTGCAAGCGCATTCCTGGTTGTGGAAATAACTGCAAAGATATAGGGTGTTTAGGAAAAAGTGAAAAGTCTAGTGGGATGAAGAAAGTGAAAGTGTTAGTCACTCAGTCGTGTCCAACTCTTTGTGACCCCATGGACTGTAGCCTGCCAGGCTCCTCTGTCCCTGGAATTCTCCAGGCAAGAATACTGCAGTGGGTAGCCATCCCCTTCTCCAGGGGGTCTTCCTGACCCAGGGCTGGAACCTGGGTCTCCTGCATTGAAGGAAGATTCTTTACCATCTGAGCCACCAGGGAAGCCCTAGTAGGGTGAAGAAGCAGCCAAAAACTCATTGGGAAGACAAGAACCATATGGTAAAAATCAATGACCTCAAATGTCATTAGAAGCTCAGCCTTTATCCTGTGGTCAACAGACAACTGTGATTTTGAGCGTGGGAGTGACATGTCGATGGGGTCACATCCACTCAACCCTCTTGCCAGGATGGCCGCAGCCCCTGAACCAAGCCGCCCCCTCCTGGACTCTGTCCCCAAAAGTGTAAGCAGGGGAAATGGAATCAGGCGTCAAGCTGACTCCAGAGGTTACAAAGGCACTTGCAAGAAGTGCACAGTTCCCAAGAATGGAGAAAGACGTACTTTGGAAAATAAAAAGAGCCATTTGTCATCTGAATTCATGTGCAAGGAACACATTTGTTTCCAATGAGTGTGTTTCACAAACTTGTTTAAATGGAAATGGACCTGATTTCAATGGCAATGCAGTCTTGGTGGCAATCTGATGTTTTATTGTATTGTTTGCAATTAGTGACAAGGGAGGAAAATATTCAAATCCCGCCACATCACACAGAGGGTATGTTAACCGAGTACTTAGCTCTGATGAGAGAATGGTGGTTGAAGAATGCCGGCATGAAGAACTTGAGCTCCCAGAAAAGGGGCTGAAAAGACGTGGTGTCCTCAAGCCCTTAACAAAGTAGAGGTTCTATTTAAAGCCAAGAAGTATGGGGACTTCCCTGGTTGTCCCACGGTTAAGAATCTGCCTGCTGGTGCAGGGGACACAGGTTCGATCCCTGGTCCCGGAAGATCCCACATGGCGCAGGGCAGCTGGGTCCACGTGCCACAACGACAGAAGCCCACACACCTAGAGCCTGAGCTCCACAGCGAGAGAAGCCACCACAAGGAGAAGCCCTCACACTACAACCAGAGCGTAGCCCCTGCTTCCTGCAACTAGAGAAAGCCCACACACAGCAACAAAGACCCAACACAATCAAAAATTAAGTAAATTTTTAAAAATAAAAGCAAGAAGTATAGCTGACTTCTGGGATGAGGAGGAAACCAGAGAAGGAAATGTCTCTCCAAGGACAGGACAAGCTGGGGGTCTAGGGAGCCCAGCACAGCTGCTGAGCAGAAAGCTTTGGGAAGAAATGCCCTGTGGCCACAGAAGAGAGGCCTCTGACTTGTCCACTCACTAGGTGTGAGGGGGGAAGGTAAAAAGCCCAGAGGCTGCCGTCCAGAATTGCCTGGGGAAGTTTTTCAACCTCAAAGCCACTGACAGTAGGAATTGGATAATTCTTTGTGTTGGATCATGCACAGTATAGTACTGAAAAATGCTTATCCGCATCCTGGCTCCCTACCCACTAGAGGCCAGTAACACCCCCTTCAGAATGTCTCCAGAATTTGCCAAGTGTTCCCATGGGGACAAATTGCCCCCAGTTGAGATACCCCCTCACCTAGACATTGATGACGAGTTCTGAGTCTTGGTTATTTTTGAAAAAGGGGGTCCAGGACTTATGAGAGAAAGGTTTAATGGCTTAAAAAGCTCCATTCTGAAGAATCTAAAGATTTGCAGTTAACCCCTGGGGGTTAACCTCTGGTGGTTAATCCTCAGTTAACCACCACTGCCCTCCTGTGATGGACCTCAGGGAGGTTCCTTAGCTTTGCTCACAGAGCCCCTTAGATTTGCTCTACCTAAGGCTTCAGAAAAGACTGAAGAAGAACTGATCAGCTGTCATGGGGCTATGGGGTGAGTGTTGATTTAGAATTCTATGGAGCTGGGTTTAAGCCCAGGCTTCTCACTTGATCATGCATGGTCGGTCCTTCAGGGACCTGGATCCTCCCTTCCTTACTGTGCTCAAGCCCCTTTGGTCTGCTGGCAAACATCTTCACACTCAACCTCAGGGCCTTTGCACTGGCTGCTACCTCTGCACTATCTACATATACCACACATACACATACCCCTAGACACACACACACACACCCCCATATATACACACATGCCCATAAAGACACACACATACACACACATAGCCATAAACACATGCATGTGTGCTAAGCCACTTCAGTCATGTCTGACTCTTTGCAACCCTATGCACTGTAGCCTGCCAAACTCCTCTGTCCATGGGATTCTCCAGGCAAGAATACTGGAGTGGGTTGCCACGCCCTCCTCCAGACCCATAAACATACATATACACACAAACCAATATATGCACACATGCCTATAAAGACACACACACACACCCAGAAACACATACATACTCATAAATACATACACACGCCCATAAACATACACAGCCTGCTCACCCACATTCTCTTTCTCCAGGTCTCAGGTTAAAGGCTGCTTCCCCACAGATTGTTTCCCTGACTCTCTGGGCCCTTAGGCTCCATGGTGTACACGGCACATCAGCCTGAGCTAGTTGTGGTTAGATAAATATGTGGAGGGGCGGCGCTGAGGCAGGTGGAGAAAAAGAAAAAGAAGTAAGCCTGAGAGAGCATGAAAAAGACACAGAGAAACACGGGGACATGGAGAGAGGAAAAGAAAGAATGCCGCAGTAAATAAAGGGCGAAGCCTCGATCGCAGTAGCTTTTCCTCACCTTCTGCCATCTGTGTGTCCACAACTGCTTCCCTGCCCCCCACCCCCGGCACGGGTCTAGACTTGCACAACCTTCCAGCACTAACTGAGGGACCAGCACCTACGTCATCACACTTCTGGTTTCTATCAACCCCAAGTGACTGCAGCCATCATATGCTTTTTTCACCAGCTGGGACCCTGAGGCTCAGCAAACGTGTGTAACTTGCCAGGAGCTACATCACTAGTGGGGATTCCCAGGTGGCTCAGTGGTGAAAAACCCGCCTGCCATGCAGGAGACAGGGGCTCAATCCCTGCGTCGGGAAGATCCCCTGGAAAAGGAAATGGCCACCCACTCCCGTATTCGTGCCTGCCTGGGAAATCCCATGGACAGAAAAACCTGTCAGGGCAGGGCTACAGTCCATGGGGTCGCAAAAGAGTGAGACAGGACTTAGCGACTAAACAACATCATCAGTATTGAGAGACTGGTGTCGCAGGCCCTCAGGAGGGAACTGGCCCAGTGTGGGCGGGGGCACAAAGCTGATGATCAGTAAACATTTACTGAAGGAGAGAGATGCACTTCAGGGAAATTTGCCTCCAGCCCTAGGTACAGCAAGCTCTATCCTGCCCACCCCATCCCACCACCACCACCCACCCCTGCTCACTTATCACCGTGTAATTGAAATAATGCCTATCGACAGAGACTCACAAACAACTGCTCAATTTTCCTCAAAATTCAATTAAACTTCGTTTATTCTGGGGATCGATCCAATTAAAAGAAGGGAAATTTCAGATGGTCTGAGCAACACCATCCATCTTCAAACCCAGTGTCTACCCCAGTGATGTAATAATTTGCCCAATCAATGCTTTAAAAGCATTTAGCAGTCTTGATAATGAACTTTTGTCAAAACAGCCTTGCAGAGCAATAAGTGCCTGTAGATTAATATGAAGTCATAAAAGGCTAATGCCTTGTGGGGGGGGAGCGGGGAGCAAGAATCAGTGGGAGCCATGGCCCGGAGCTTCCACAGAACCAGGAAGAGCAGTGTTTCCAGGACTCAGAAAATACCAAATGCACTTCCCCATTTCTGCTCTGTCTGCAGTTTCCTCTCCCTTCCATAGTCTCGGGTGTCCAACTTCACCAGCCAGACACCTGGGACAGCATAGATCCAGACCATCACAATCAGGGCATGTGAGGCCACCCATACTACTGGAAACAATTTCCAAGGGAAGCAGACTCTGCTTGGAAGGCTCTACCTGACCATCTCCATAAACTCTGGCTTCAACAATGGTCTTTGAGCTGCATAAAGGCTCCTTTTCTACTACATCTCATCTCTTGAGCCAAGGGGGATGTTTAACTTATTCACTGTGTGACCTTAAGCAAGTTACCTAAGGTCTCTGAGCTTTAGTTTCTTCATCTGTAAAACAAGGATGATAGAATGTATTGATGCTCAGGGAAAGGAGATTGAGTTGGATTTGTAGGTGATGAGGATGCAAAGAGTGATAAGACCCAGCCTTTATCTTTGAAGAGTTCAGGGACTTTCCTATTGGCCCAGGGGCTAAGACTCCATGCTCCCAATGCAGGTAGCTGGGTTCGATCCCTGGCCAGAGAACTAGATCACACATGCAGCAACTAAGAGTTTGTGTGCTGCAACTAAAGATTGAAGATCTGCAGACCTCTACTAAGATCCAGAACAGCCAAATAAATTAATTAAAAAAAAAAAAGAGCTCAGAGGCATTGGGAGAGATAGGTACAAACACCCACAGTGCAAGAAGCTAACGCTGACAGACGTGTCCAAACCCAGTGTGGGAAATACTGCCTGAGGTCAGAGAGGGTTTCACCAAGGTGGTGACCCTTGAGCATCTGCCAGATGGAGAAGAGAAGGGAGAGAGTCTGGGCTGAGAGGACTGCAGGGCAGAGACGTGCAGGGCACGCGTGAAATGCCCAGCATAGCTGAAACAGAACCAGGGAATGGAACGGGATGGGTTGACTAAGCCAGATCCTCAAAGGTCTCATTTGCCAGGCTGAGGAGCTGGTCCTATATTGTAAGAGTAATAGGGAGCCAAAGAAGGTCTTAAGCCAGGGATGGAGGTAAGGACAACAATCGCACTCAGGAAAGTTCCTTCTGTGAGAGGGATGGGTTGGTGGGGATGGGACAGTCTGGATTTAGGTGAGATCCATGTGCTCATCACACAACCCCATTTCTCCAGGAATCCCCCAACTCTCCTGTCCCCAAGTGAGCACACCCACCCCAACCTCCCTGGTCCCAGAGAGCAACCCCATTCCCAAGGCAAGAAATCTAGCATTCCTTCCACACACTTTCCTCTTCCATCCCTCACACTTCCTAGGATCCCTCAGAAACCTCCTACTTGAACACTGGCTTCTGTGTGTAGAAGAACAGGATAGCCCATCCCCAAAAGGTAAGCTCACTTTAATCCAACAAGGGGTCCTCACCACTCTCAGAGGGAGGCCAGGATGTACCGTGAGCCCAGCAACCAGACCTGGACACACCCAGAGCTGTCCGTGGTCCTGGCTGCCTTGGTCCAGGGAAGAAGGGAAAGACTCCCCAAGGCAGGTGAGAAACCCTTCTGTGATGTCAGGGGAGTTCCCCTCCAGGATCAGGACTTGGCAGGTGACTCACTGGTGAGCTAGACCAGTCTGAGCTGGGTGAGCCTCTGGGCCCTGAAGTGGTCCACAACCCCTCAGAGCTGGACTCCTACTCCAGTCCCTGTAGGCTGGAGGCCACCCTGGGTGGTCAGTGCTCTCACCACGGGGAACCAGGCTGTGGCTCCAGCTCTCAGTGCTAGCAATGCCTTCAGACGCTCCCTTTCAGGCCAAAAAACAGAAGAAAACCCCAGAGGTTGGCCACTGCTTTAAAAGCCAGGGGGTCTGGGTGGCCAAAGGGAATGAAACTCTAGCTCCATTTGCTGGATGTCATTGCAGCCCTGTGGGTGCCAGGCCCTGACCTGCCATCAGAGGCCCAGGATTTGGAAAGAGGAGGATTAAGAATTAAAGAGCAGGGGGAGAAAAGGGGGGAGAAAGCTTGTGCTGCTAGATCAGGGGGGAGAGTATTAAATGAAGTCCAGAAATGCTTTTTCAAAGACTTGTGCCATTAGGACTTAATATTAAATTTACTTCTTCTGTGCCTTAAAAAATAGCTAATTTTTTTTTTCAAAAGGTGCTTTTGATGCCAAAGGTATGGCTTAGGCTGAAAGGCGCCGGCACATCAAACATCATTTGGGGGGATTTCAAAGGGCTGTTTCAGCAGGATCCTGTTTTCCTCATCCCCCTCCTCGCCTGATGAAGTTTTCTGAGCCCCCTGAAGTCAGAGCTTGTGTTCTGGGCTATCAAAGACCCCTCGGCAACATGGAGTCCGTCTGTCTGTCCCAGTAAAACTTTCTCATAGAAAGGCTCCTTTTTACGCAGAGATCTGAGGGGGAGAATAAAAAGGATGCTGATTTGCCAGGAAACAGGAGGGAAGCCCTGCTGAGCTGATAGGAATCTTCTGACCAGATTTGAATACATTTGGCCCAGACAAGGGGCTAGGGGGGAGGAAAATCCATTACTTTGGAGAAAAGACTCGCAGGGTTTCAAAAGGAAATATGTAAATGCTGAGAGAAATCATTTGTGTGGGTTTATGCGGGAGTGTTTCAGATGCCCCAAGTTTTACCATCGTCAACCAGGAGAAAAAGCAGGGGAATTGAGTCACTGCTGTTCAGGGGAGGCCTGAGGGAGCTGGAGAGGGCCTCTGCCTTGCCCTGGGACTCTGCCACCAGCCGAGCCCAGGGTCCGAGGCTCAGACAACTGGTACCCCCTCCCCAGTGGAATCTCATGGTCTCAGTACCTAAAGGGCCTTCCTTCCCTCAAGCCTCCACTGAGGCATCTGCAGGCTGATCATGCTCACGGAGGGCCCCCCAGACAGTCCCACTGTCCATGTCAACTACAAATGGGTGCTTGCCATGGGCACCTGCCATCTACCTGCACAAGGATTAAATCATGTGCTGCTGCAACTGCTAACCTTCAATACCCTCTGAAAGAGTTCGGGGCAGAAAGCAGAAATGAGGCACTCTCAGCTGGGGTGGGGGGCTGGGGGCGGAAGGGACAGGACAGGTCTTCAGATAGTTAGATATTCTCTAGAGCTGATTTTATGAGCCCAATTCTTATATCTCCCCATATCTAGAAAAGCTCTAAAATCCTTCATGGTGACCACCGTTCCTCGTAACTAGCAAAGCTTCATGAGACCAGTAGAAACCTTCTGGAAAAATAGGCTCAATTGCATGTATTCCCCCTTCACCAAAATCTCATATATACCGACCTGCCCCTCCGCCTGCCCACCTTTTTGGAGCAGTTTCTCAGAGCTGCTGTCTCCAGGCTGCAGTCCTCACTTTGCCCTCAGTAAAACTGAGCTCACAACTCTCACTTCGTGCATTAAGTCGACATCCAGACGGGAAGACTGAGGTTCAAAAGGAGAAAGACATCACCCCAGGGCCTCCACTGGATTCTGGCTGGGCCCTTCCCACAGGCCTTCTCCCGTAGCTTCTGTGCACTCCTGAGGACTGCACTGCTCCCCGAGGACTGCACCTGGGCAGCTGTTTAATCTCTCTACTCCTACTTCTGGAGACACCATAAAATGGGACTCCTATCATACCCGGTCCTGGGAACAGGCATCTCTGTGGCCTGGTCTTGTCCCCAGTCCCAGGGGACAAGGAACATAATTGGGAAATGAACAATTATGTCCAGATAATTAGTTGGAAATCTCTGCTCATGCCTTCAGGAGGCCTGGGTCCTGGGCTCAGCTTGGTGTTTGGGGGAAATGCTCAGTTCCTTCCTAGTTAAGGTTAGTTCCATCCGCCCTGTCTCTGCTTCACAGGCCCACTGGGAAATTCCACTTGGGTCAGAATGGCAACTCAGTGCAGTATTGTTGCCTGGAGAGTCCCACGGACAGAGGAGCCTGGCGGGCTGCAGTCCAGGGGTCACAGAGAGTCAGACACAACCGAAGCAACTACGCCACTGCAGGAGGAAAAGATGCAGGGAGTCCACAAAACAGGGCAATCTAAGGCCCTCTTGCTCCTCCAGCAGTTTCAGGCACAAACAGGCAAAAGGGAGGAAGTTGTTTTGAAGGCTGTACTGTGTGGTTGTTGCACATTCACCTGAGGCCCTCGGAGGCCCTGCTCCCACATCACCCCCAGACTTTTCACAACAGATCTGGGGCTCTCTTCTTCATTAGGAGACTAGTTGGTTGACCTTGGGGCAGAAAAGAACCCTGGGAGCTCGTTTCTTTGGTAGAGGGGAGGGGTTGGGTGGGCGTCAGGAGCTGGAGCCGCCTGATTTGAACTCCTAGTCTGAACTCATTACTGCAGGAGTCGGGAGCCCTCAAAGCTCAGCACTTAAATCTGAGCACTGTCTTCCCGCTAGGAGAGGGAGAGGAGAGAGGAGAGAGGAAAGAGAGGTGATAGCTCATCATTAATGGTCTTGAATTAATATAAATTAGTCAAGCACATCTCTGCTGCTCCCGGTCAGGCAGAGCCTGGGGCTCCCAGGGAACAGCCCAGGAGTCCCTTTCCCCTCACATGCAAGCAGCCATCCATAAAGCGCTGCTGACTGAGCACTCCTCCCTGCTTTCGCCAGCCCTCCCCACTCCCGCCCCCACCCCCAGCTCCAGGCCCCAGAGGTACAAAATATGCTGGTTGGCTGGCGATGGCACCCTTGGGGCCAGGGGCGCCCCCCCCCCCCTCCCCCGACCAGAGCCTGCGACCTTTGGAACATTGCCGCCATCCAGAGAACCACTCCGGCCTTAGGAGCGGGGAGTGCCCTGAACTCAGCAGCCACATGGGTGAGTCAAGGTCACAAGCAGAAAGAGGCCTGGTGCCAGAGCCTCACAATCCTGGGCCACCCAGAGCTTTGGGACCGTGGGTTGCCCAGGGCTTCGGCTTGCTTGTGTGAACACGTGGGGCTGTGAATTCTCTCCCTGCAAGGAGCTCAGATCAGGCCACCCCTTTCTCATCCTCAACAATTCAGCTATAATTCAGGGCTGCAAACCATCCACTGGGTAACACAGGACAGCTTGGCACCAGCCAGGGGCACAGGGATGAGAACCTACAGGTGACCTGGGTCTCCTGATACAGGCTTGACCCACTGAGGCACATTGGGACCATCTGGCTCAGGTCTGACCCTCAGGACCACTCAGAGCCATTCCCAGAATGAAGCAGAATGCAGGCTGCTCAGTCCAAGGCTTAGAGGTTGAAGGGCACTCCCAGTATCCCTGGGAGATAGGAATTTTTACCTCCATTTACTGATATGAAAACTGACTCTGGGAGAAGTTAAATCACATGCCAGGAGGTCACACCGCCAGGAAATGGCAAAACTGCGTTTCAAGCAGTGGTAAGAATGAACTTTTATCAGTGTGGTGATTAAAGTATTACATGCGATTCCTCATACCATTCTCCCAGCTTCCATGAGACAGGACAGGATTGCCCCAGTTTTGTGTACATAGCAAGTGAAGCTCAGAGCGGGGAGCCAGATTCCTCACCGTCACGCAGCTAGCAAAAACGATGAGCTGTGATCCCAACCCACAGCTGTCTGCCTCCAGAGCCCCGGCAACATAGCCCAGACACTGGCAGGAGACAGGCTTGTCTTTTCCATTTCAAATCCCACCTTTTCCATTTACTAGCCTTGTGACTTTTTTTTTTTTTTTTTTTTGGCTACACTGGGTCTTTGTTGCTGCCCACGGGCTTTCTCTGGTTGCAGCAAGAGGGGCTTCTCTTCGTTGTGGTGCTTAGGCTTCCTGTTGTGCTGGCTTCTCTTGTTGCGGAGGCTCCAGTAGTTGCAGCACATGAGCTTACTTGCTCCTCAGCATGTGGAATCTTCCTGGACCAGGGATTGGACCCACATCCCTTGCATTGGCAGGCAGACTCTCAACCTCTGGACCACAGTTCATTCAAAGTCACATGGGTAGAGGAATCGACTAGCCATGTGACTTTGAATGAATTGTTCAGCAGACTCTCTGGGTCTCAATTTCCCAACCTTGAAAATGGAAATCATTAACATAATACAGTAGTGCGTGTGTGCGTTGTCCGTTGCTAAGTTGTGTCCAACTCTGTACAACCCTATGGACTGAAGCCCACCAGGCACCTCTGTTCATGGGATTCTCCAGGCGACAAGACTGGATTGGGTTGCCATGCCCTCCTCCAGGGCATCTTCTCAACCCAGGGATTGAACCCACATCTCTTATGACTCCTGCATTGGCAGGCAGATTCTTTACCACTAGCACCACCAGGGAAGCCCCAACACAGTGGTAGTGAAGTGGAAAAAGTCAGTTTTCATTCCAATCCCAAAGAAAGGCAATGCCAAAGAATGCTCAAACTACTGCACAATTGCACTCATCTCACACACTAGCAAAGCAGTGCTCAAAATTCTCCAAGCCAGGCTTCAGTAGTACATGAACCATGAACTTCCAGATATTCAAGCTGGATTTTAAAAAGGCAGAGGAACCAGAGATCAAATTGCCAACATCCGGTGGATCATCAAAAAAGCAAGAGAGTTCCAGAAAAAACTCTACTTCTGCTTTCCTGACTATGCCAAAGTGTTTGACTGTGTGGATCACAACAAACTGTGGAAAATTCTTAAAGAGATGGGAATATCAGACCACCTGACCTGCCTCTTGAGAAATCTGTATGCAGGTCAAGAAGCAACAGGTAGAACTGGACATGGAACAACAAACTGCTTCCAAATTGAGAAAGGAGGACATCAAGGTTGTATATTGTCACCCTGTTTATTCAACTTATATGCAGAGTACATCACGAGTAATGCCAAGCTGGATGAAGCACAAACTGGAATCAAGATTACCAGGAGAAATATCGATAACCTCAGATATGCAGATGACACCACCCTTATGGCAGAAAGTGAAGAAGAACTAAAGAGACTCTGATAAAAGTGAAAGAGGAGACTGAAAAACTTGGCTTAAAACTCAACATTCAGAAAACTAAGATCATGGCATCTGGTCCCATCACTTCTTGGCAAATAGATGGGGAAACAGTGGAAACAATGAGAGATTATTTTGAGGGGCTCCAAAATCAATGCAGATGGTGATTGCAGCCATGAAATTAAAAGACGCTTGCTCCTTGGAAGAAAAGTTATGGTCAACCTATACAGCATATTAAAAAGCAGAGACATTACTTCACCAACAAAAGTCCATCTAGTCAAAGCTATGATTTTTCCAATAGTCATGTATGGTTGTGAGAATTGGACTATAAAGACAGCTCAGCACCGAAGAATTGATGCTTTTGAACTGCTGTGCTGGAGAAGACTCTTGAGAGTCTAACCAGTCCATCCTAAAGGAAATCAGTCCTAAATATTCACTGGAAGGACTAATGCTGAAGTTGAAACTCCAATACTTTGGCCACCTGATACAAAGAACTGACTCATTTGAAAAGACCCTGATGCTGGGAAAGATTGAAGGCAGGAGGGGAAGGGGACAAGAGAGAATGAGATGGTTGGATGGCATTACCAACTCGATGGACATGAGTCTGAGTAAGGTCTGGGAGTTGGTGATGGACAGGGAGGCCTGGGGTGCTGCAGTCCATGGGGTCGGAAATAGTCGGACACGACTGAGCAACTGAACTAAACTGAAGCACCGCCTGGGAAGCCCCAGTGCAGTAGTAGCGAAGTCTAAATAACTGATGTCCATGGAACATTTAAAGACCCTGATGCTGAGAAAGACTGAAGGCGGGAAGAGAATGGGATGACAGAAGATGAGACGGTTGCATGGCATCACCAACTCGATGGACATGAGTTTAAGCAAGCCCCGGGAGTTGGTGACGGACAGGGAAGCCCAGTATGCTACAGTCCAAGGTGTCACAAAGAGCCAGACACCACTGAGCAACTGAACTGAACTAAACCAAACACTTAAAACAGGGCCTGATTGATACCAAGCATTGTGTGTTTGTTACACGAACCTCTCTCCTGCCCAACCATAATTCCACTAATTCTGCAAGTATTAGCATAAAAACTGGCAACCTGGAGGACCCTCTTCTCCAGCCAGTCCCCTGCCCTCCGTGGTCTGAAGCTGTAGGGAGACACACACCCGAAACGGGCCATAGACCCGACATCATTAATGCTTCTGTCAGAGCAAACGAGGCCATTAACTGAGAGCTCAGTGATGGGATTGTCCCACATGGTATTTATTATAGGGTCCTTTTCCTGACACCTCCCAGGGAGAGAATATTAAATATTTAATGCAAGCAAGGTTGCTCGTTTTTCATCCCCATGTCAGCACTCGAGTCAGCTCTGGTCCGGGGAGAGTCGAAGTCCACCAGCCTGGCACCTGGGTGCTCTTGCGCCTCCTTGCCCCTGCCCCTCCGGCCAGGGTGGGGGGGCCAGACGCAAGATAGGATGGGATCCTGATGAGGACCCGAGCCAGGACTCTGGGAACTGAGATCCAGGTGGACCCCAGGAGGTTCTCCCTCATCAGTGGCTGATGGGGGTCGGGACGTGGTCAGTCAAAACTCAGTGCCCAGCATTCCAAAGACTTGTGAGTCGGGGCCCCTGGAGCCTATGATCCTTCCCAGTCCCCTGCTCATCTCTCCACGTGTACTCTTGATTCCTTGACCACCTGTAGCCACTCCCCGAACCACCAGCCCCTCTGCTGGAGGAATAAACATAACACCCTTGAAACAGACCTTGAATGGGAACTGCGTGAGTAGGCGCACAAAAGCCCCAGCTGTCTCGCTCCTTGGGTGGGCTATGCCGAGGTGCATGTTCTGCGCTGTCTCCCAAAGTCCCCAGCAGGACTGGGCTCCCGCTGCCCACAGAGGTAACCTGCCCAGGAAGACACGCATTTCCTTCTCCTCTCTGTTCTCACATCCTCGGTCTTCGACAAGCACATCTGGGATCACCGCGCAAACAGACTGCCTGCCCTCACATCTTCATTTCGAGGGCTGCTTCTATAGGGACTTGGACTACTGCAATGCCTTGGCCATGTGGGGTCTAGTCAGAGAGTGTGGGGTGCAAGTCTCAGGCATGTGGGTATTCATTCAGGGAGCACCCACCTGCTCAGGGCTAGGCCCCATGCTGGGGGCTGGGGATGCAGTGAGGACCCCAAAAATCTGACTCCTGCACCCCCAGGAGCTCCAGGCTGGTTGGGAGCACAGTGCCGAGACACTAAATGCACAAGGTACTCAGCTCTCACTCTCATCACCTCCAGCCTAGCAAGCCAGCCCAAGTGATGCCACCCCAAAAAGAAAGTGGTGCTCATCTCAGGTCTCCCCTTCATGGAAACATCGAGCTCCTCACCATGGTGCATCCTGACCACCAGGGTCCAACCCCTGGATGATAGCTTGTCAATCATTCGTGCTGATTTCCCAGCATTCCTTCTTCCTCTGTTTTTTTTCCTGGTGATTTCTGATTACCTGTGTTATACTTGGGTGTCTGTGATCCCCATGTGAGGAGGGGCCCTGAAAGAAATGAAAGGCATTTTCCAAGCATCAAGGCATGATGGGGGCAGGAGGGGACAGACACCTAGATTTTCCATCCCCAGAATATTGACCAAAGACATGCTCCTGGGTGTTAGGCCTTCTGCTTTGGGTTGCAATGCCAACCCAAGGGAGGCTGAGCGCAGGAGTCTCAGGACCTGGTGGGGAAAGGGAAGGGGAGTGCACTAAAGGTCAGCCAGGCTCAGCACTTTACCTCCAGGATCTCCTTCAATTCTCACAACAACCTAGAGCAGAAGCTGTTCCTTCCCACTTTACAGATGAGGAAACTGAGTCACCAAGGGATAAGGTAGCTTGCCCAAAGCTACTTGTGATGTGGGGACCCTTTGCACTCCTTCTTCCCACCTCTACAGGCTGAGGAAGAAGAAAAGAGATCACTTTGGGTTTTGTCCTGAAGGAAGTGGGGAGCCATAGAGGAGTAGGAAGCAGGGGAGGAACAAGAGCAGAGATGCATTTGAATCCATCGTGATGATTCAGCCCATTGCTGCTGCCAGTACTGTGCCAGGCTGGGGGTCTATTTAGACCCGTCTACCCCTTACCACTTCCCTGGTCAGGCTAGGGTCTGGGTTGAGAGGCTGAGTTCTCTGCTGGGAAGCTCAGCAGTGCTCCACTCCTCCCACTCCTGGGCTGGGCTTCGGTAAGAACTCCCACCTGAACACTCCTCCTTTGCTCTTTTTTCTCTTTCAGGTTTATTGAGACATAATTGACATACGACACTGGATAAGTTTAGAAAGAAAAGTGACTCCGTGGTTAAGAACCCACCTGCCAATGCAGGAGACTCAAGAGATGCGGGTTTGATCCCTGGGTCAGGAAAATCCCTTGGAGTAGGAAATGGCAACCTACTCCAGCACTCCTGTCTGGAAAATTCCATGAACAGAGGAACCCAAAAGTTGGACACAAGTGAGCAACTGAGCACATACAAACTGGGTAAGCTTAAGGTGTAAAGCCTAATGATGCCTTACATGCATCATAAAATGATAACCACAATAAGTTAGTGAATATCCATCATCTCATATGGATACAAAATTAAAGAAATAGAATTTTTTTCTTTCTCATGAGAACTCAGGATTTATCCTCTTACCAACTTTACATAGCACACAGCAATGTTAAATGTATTTATCACATTGTGCATTCTATCCCTGGTACTTATTTATCTCAGAGCTGCAAGTTTATACCTTTTAACTATTTTCATCCAATCCCCCATCCCTCACCTGCCGCCTCTGGTAACATAAATCTGACCTCTTCCTCCAGTCGTAATCCCTTTTTCCTTGGCCAGCCACTCTCTAGTTCCAATATCAGCTGAAACGTCAGAGAGCTCCTCTGACCCCCTATTGTGAGTTGAATTATGTCCCCCTGCAAAAGATAAGTTCAAGTTTTAAGCTCCAGGATCTGTAAATGTGACCTTATTTGGAAATAGGGTCTTTGAAGATGTAATCACATTAGGAGGGATCACACTGGATTAGGGTGGGCCCTCCACCAATGACTTCTTATAATTAGAAGAGGAATATCTGGCCCCAGAAAGGAGAATCCCAGGCAAGGATGATGGCATTACATGGCCACAAGGCAAAGAGGCCCAAGGCCACCAAAAGCTAGAAGAGAGAGCATGTGGACCCTTGCCTTCAGACTTCTAGCTTCTAGGACCGTGAATAAATCTCTGTTGTTTTTAGTCACATAGTTTGTGGCACTTTGTTATAACAGCTCCAGGAAATTGATGCACCCCTGACTAAGATAGGTCTCCCCTCTTTTGACCATCATACATCTTCCTTTTTTCCTCCTTTATACTAGTAATTATGATCAACAATTATCTTTATTTCTGTGTTAAGTTCATTCCCATCTCACTCATTAGACTCATAGGGAGCCCTACGAAGGCAGAGGCCTCTCCTGCTTATTCTCTACTATATTCCTGGTGCCTAGTCCAATGCCTATGGTGTCTAGGATACAGTAGGTGCTAAATAAATGTTCGCCTATTGACAAAGATTTAACAAATGTCTATGCTGTACTGGAACTTCTCTAGGTGAACAAAATAAAGGGACCTCTCTTTACAGAGCTTATATTCTACACTCAACAAGGAGCATAATAAATAAGTAAATGGGATATTAGGAGGGAATAAAGTATTATGTTTGGGGAGAAGCAGGGCAGGGTGAGGGAGATTGAGCATTGGTATGGAAGAGTACAATCTGGAAAATTGAAAAAGAACTCATTGGATATGGATAGATGGATTGATATGGACAGATGGATGGATTGATATGGATGGATGGATGGATGGATGGTGGATGGACAGATATGGATGCATACGTGGGTCAATGGATGGATGGATATGGATAGTACAAATGGATAAAGGGAAGAGGAGAAGGGAGGAAGAATGGAGGAATGGTTCACATCTAGGAATCAAAGACAAGTACTAACTCTATCCTCCAACTATATATTAGGTCAATAATTGAGAATAAAGGAAGTCCTGTGTTCAAGCTCAGTCATATCCAACTCTTTGAAATCCCATGGACTGTAGGCCACCAGGCTCCTCTCTCCACAGAATTTTCCAGGCAAAGAATTCTGGAGTGTGTGGCCGTTTCCTACTCCAGAGGATCTTTCCAACCCAGAGACTGAACCTGCATCTCCTAGATTGGCAGGCAAATTTTTATCACTGCGCCACCTGGGAAGCCCAAAGGGAGCCTGACCACCCAAGAGTAGTGGCCACTAGCAAATCAGATGAAGTCAACTCTCTCATCCTTTACAGCCATTAACACGGCATCACGGATCAGGATGAGGATCCTAAGAAAATAAGCTCAAGCTTCTCAGGGACCCAAGACCCCAAGCAAGGTTTCTTTCTGGACCTGTGGCCACAGCCATCACATACCAAGCTTTAGGCCTTCCCTTAGAGCCAAGTCTAGACTCCTGGTGGCTAAAAGTGGATCTATTCCAGAGGAATTGCTAATGAGGTGCCTGCCTTCTGATATGGAGTCCCTGAAGGGCACCCATAAAATTCATTAGAAATCACAAAGCTGGGAAATGAAATCAGATTGATTTATTAAAATCAGGAATTTTTTTTTCCTCCCCTATCCCCACCTCTAGCTTGATCAGATCAGTATTTCCAAGGGTCTAGCAGACGAGGAGGAGAAGGCAATGGCATCCCACTCCAGTACTCTTGCCTGGAAAATCCCGTGGACGGAGGAGCCTGGTAGGCTACAGTCCATGGGGTCGCTAGAGTCGGATACGACTGAGCAACTTCACTTTCACTTTTCACTTTCATGCATTGGAGAAGGAAATGGCAACCCACTCCAGTGTTCTTGCCTGGAGAATCCCAGGGACGGGGAAGCCTGGTGGGCTGCCGTCTCTGGGGTCGCACAGAGTCCGACACAACTGAAGCGACTTAGCAGCAGCAGCAGCAGCAGCAGCAGCAGAGGAGGAACTGAATTGCTGGGAAACTTCTAGGGTGAGGGTGTGATCCAGAGCTCCAGAGTCAGCACAATCATGTGAGGAAATCATCTTGAAAGCAGACCACCACCACCCCAGTCCTTTCCAACATCTTGACACAACCTCTTGAGGGATCCTAAGCCTCAACAATCCAGTTAAGGTGCTCCCAAATTCCAGATCTACAAAAACTGTCACATAACGTATTTGTTGTTTTAAACTCCTATGACTGATTGGGGGTATTTGTTACTCAGCAGTATATGACAAATACACAAAGAAACAGCTTTCAGTGTCAATGAGAGTCAGGAAGAACTGTAGAAATTATGTCAAAGCCAGGGCTTTAAGAACACAGGCCGAAATGGGGAGAGAGGGCATACATTCCTGATGGATGGAGCACAGTGTGCTAAGGTATAGGTATTGGGGGCTTTGCTGGAAGCACAGGAGGCCCCACAGTAAGTAGTTAGAGATGCAGTGGGGGCCAGAGCATGATAGACAGAGTGACCATACATCCCAGTTTGTCCAGGACAGTTTGGATTTATGCCTGTGTACCAGGTACCCCATAAAATTTACTATTTGCCCTGGATAAAACTGCCTGGATTTAGATGGTGTTAAGTTAGATAAGGTTACCCTGTGGATGAACCCAGAGTGCAGGCTACATAAGGCATTTGGACTTGACTCTAAGTAATGGGGAGCCACAGAAGGGTTTTAAGCTGGGGAGTGAACAGATCAAAATGCATTCTAGAAAGATCCATCTACAGAGAAGCTACCAGTGTCCATGGTGAGCTCATGTGGAGGGTGGGCTGGTTTGGAGAGTGAGTGTGGACCACGGTGGAACGGGCTGAGGGGCCAGGGAGGAGATAGAGATAGTCCTTTGGTCAGTGCAATCAGTGGTCTTGACATCCTGCATTGAGGCCAGGAAAGCAGTAATGGGTCAAGGGAAGTTTAAGGGTATTTAGGAGATATTAAACAGACTCGACTGCAGTAAGAGCTGGTGGAGAAGCTAGAGAGTGGTTCTGAGGCTATCAGCGAGTGTGTCCCCCACATTTCAGGGACCAGAGCTCAATCTAAAAATAGCTCCCAAATGAGTCACCTCAATCGCAGCCAACAAGGATTTGGCTGGTTTATTACTGAATTGCAAGGGATTTGGCCAAAGGGACTGAAACCACATGTAGTCTTGGCTCACACAGGCCCCGTTGGATCCAGGCTCCTGCTAAGGGCAGTCCCGTGGCCCTGATGCATGCATAATCTCATTTCCCTCTCACAACAAGACTGCAAGAATGCTATGATTTTTTTTTTTTCCATTTTACAATTAAGGCATCAGGCCTAGGAGAAGCTGCCAAAGTTTTCTAGGATGTAGGCTGTAAACAGCACAGTCTGAATTCAAACCCAGACCTCCCTAGACATGGGACATCAGCTGGAAAGAGATTTGGGGGTGAAATCCCTAGAAACACTGTCTTGCCTCCCCTCACAACTAGGATACCTTGGCTGAACTTGAGTCACCCTCCTAATAAAAATTCCATGTTCCATCAGCAGAATGCTTCCAGCCCAATTAGATCAATTTTCTCTAAGTAGCAATAAATGTGTTTTCCTTTCAGAGGCCAGCCCGACACATTAAGCAGGCTGGGGGCAGCCATTCCCCAGGCCGCTGGCTCCGAGTGCGTGGGGTCAGGGGTCACCAAGCCACCGCCTCCAGCTCATTAGTGGGGCCCATTCATCTTGGCTGGGGACACCAGCACTCAACATGGTGGCAGGGCCAGGGGCGGGGGGGTGTGCGGACCATTCATCAGGGACTCCGGTTCGCCCGGAGACAAGAGCAGAAAAGCTGGCCTGCTCACCGGTCAGCAGGAGCCCCAGGCCCAGCAGCTGAGGCCTGGAGCTGCCTGGTTAAAGGTTAATCTGGTCCAGGATGTCTGTCTGTGGGGGCTGCAGCCACCATGCAGGGAGTAAAGGAGCCCCTTTCAGATGCACCTGGCTCCTGTCTGTTAACTGAACTTCCCTTCCGGCTACCTCACTGACTCCCGAAATGCAGTCAAGCAAGGCCTACAGGGGCCTGGACAATGAATCTTCACTTAGGCCCCCTGTGAAGGACCTGCCAGGAATAAGCCCTTTGATGTGCAAATCAAGACTCCAGGAGTGGGCGAGAACTGTGGCCCTGCCTTTCTCTACTTGGCCTGGGCCACCGGGCCTCAGGCCAGGGGTAAGCTTGGCAGAAGGAATAAGACCTCCATCGCCCAGATGGCCCCCTATCCTGCTCCAGGCAGAGGCCCAGCCCTGGACATGGGATTCCCAGAGGGGGAACGGAATGAGTTTGCCAGGGCTGCCCTCATGAAGCACTGCAAACGAAGTGTCGTAAACCAGGGGTCCCCAACCTCTAGGATCTCATACCTGATGATCTGAGGTGGAGTTGATGCAATAAGAATAGAAATGCAGGGCATAATGAATGCAATGTGCTTGGATCATCCCAGAACCACACTCCTACCCCCTGAGTCCATGGGAAAATCCTTCTACGAGACTGGTACCTGGTGCGAAGAAGGCTGGGGAGTGTGTGTGTGTGCTCAGTCGCGTCCAACTCTTTGCGACTCCAAGGACTGTAGCCCGCCAGGCTCCTCTGTCCATGGGATTTCCCAGGCAAGAAAACTAGAATGAGTTGCCGTTTCCTTCTCTAGGGGATCTTCCCAACCCAGAGATCAAACCCTCATCCCCTACATTGGCAGGCAGATTCTTTACCACTGAGCCACCAGAGAAGCCTTTATTTAACTTAATCACCTCTGATCTACTGAAATTAGAACGTCAACAAACAAAGTTCAGGGGACACATAATTCAGCCTGTAACAGTCTCCTTTGGGTTGAGAAGAGAGGCAAACCCAATGATGTGGATTCACTTGGCAGGTGTGTATGGAGCACGCACCAGGCTCAGCACAAAGGTTCAGGGGTCCAGGGAACTTCTGGAGTCAGCCCTATGAGTTCACAAGTGGCGGGGGAGGGCAAGCATTAGTGCATCACACAAGCAAATGTTCAGTTACAAATGGTAGTGGGTGCTTTGAAGCATGAGCAATCAGAAACCCGTGTTGCCAGGTGATTCTGCTGGTAAGAAGTCACACAGGCACGGCAATATTGGGCATCGTGGTGTCGCTGGGCTCTTCATCCATCTGGTCAACCCCCACCTTCACATCCCCCAGCCCCCACCCAGCCTGATGCCTTTCCTGGAAACTGGATTAATGGCATCTGAGCAAGCCCGGCCAGGAACCACAGCTCAGGGTAACCTTTCCACAGAGCCCAGGGGGCCTGGCAGAGGTCTGTTTGATTTATACCTACCCCAGCCACATCACCCTCCACAGCAACGCGAGTGCTCCTTTAGCAGTCCAGGCTCTGGCGACTCAAGTCGCTGCTCAGTCTAGACAATGACCAGCAGATCCTGGACCCAAATGTCACCTCCTCGAGGCAACTTTGCTGACCTGGCACCCCCTCCTCCTGAAAGTCTTCTCAGTACCCCAACCACAACTGACACTATTTAACGGATTATAAAATGAGCTGTTCCATGTCTGTCTGCCCTGGAGGCTGCAAGCTTTATGACAACTAACACAATTTTCTCATCAACTTCCACATTCCCCAAATCCAGCCCTGTGTCTGTGACCTAGTAGTGGTCTATGAACGTGGGCAGAGTAAATAAACAAAATAATTAGTTATTAAGTCAACCTCCTACTTCTCCCAAATGACAAGATGACCCTCAGATCTGATGCAAATCTATTCCACTCCGGAGGACACCAGAATGAAGATAAGGAACAAGAGGGGTGTTTGGGGTTGGGGGACAGAGTTTGGGCAAAAGCAAGAGAGTGAGAAAGTGCAAGGTGGGCTTGGGAAACTGAGCTTTTCAGCTTGGCCAGAGCAGGGCCTGAATGCTGGACTTGGTGATGCTCGTAGGTACCACTAAAGGTGTTTGACTGGTGGTAGGATCAGAGTGGGGCTGTGCTGATAGCAAGAGCTGGTAGGTCCACAAGACAGGCCCAAAGGGAGGGCCCAGCACCCAGGTAAGAGGATTCTGCTAACACAAAGTTTTAAGAGCTGTCCCACAGAGAAGGTAAATGAGGTCACCAAGGTAGAGCAGAAAAGGTAGAGGTGGGATCATGTGGGATCTGGGGATACATGGTACAATGCAGAGGGGTTTCGTAGAGGCAGCATGATCAGGGAAGCAGAGAAGGAGTGATCAGAGAGGGAGCAGGACAGCCAGGCAGGCCAGTGTGTGTGGAGGGGCCACCACCTTGGCCCACGTCGTTTTTCCCATCTGCCCACTGCCTGGGTCAGGGGTACCTGATTTCAAAACCTGACCCCATCAGGGATGAGCTGTAAAGCCTGAGCAAGTGGCCTACAGTGATCTACTTTCTCATCTTCTGATTGGAGTCAGATAAACCCAGCCCTTTGAGGAATAAGGTACGTGGCACGTTGACACATCTACCACAAGCCCCAGCCTTCTGGGCTTTCCAGTCATGCACTCCTGGTGTACCTGGGACAGCCCAAACTCAGCCCTGTAGACACTGGGGCCGGATGAGTTGTTAATGCCCTTGTGCATTGAAGGATGTTTAACAGCATCTCTGGGAAACAACAATGTCTTCAGATATTGTGAAGTATCCTCTGGAGGCAAAACTGCCCCAGGGAAGTAAACCATGCAGGGCTACAAGCAACCTTCTGAGACAATCTGTGGACAATCTGAGACAATCTGTGGACAATCTGAGACAATAAGTGTCACCTATCTATTGCCTCTGTCTCCTGGAGGAGGGCCTGTGTGTCCACACCCTTATGCATTTGATCAACAAACATTCTTTGAACACTTATTCTGTGCTAAGCTTGTACTGGGTGCTAAAAAGAGCAGTGAACACAACTGTGATTCTCCTCTCAGAGACTTGACAGTTAGAGGCAGAAATTATTTTGATATAAGGAGATTGCATGGTATCATAGGCAGATAATGGCCCCCAAAGATGTCCGTGCTGTAAGCCCTGGAACCAGAGGCTACATTACCTGACATGGCAAAAGGGGCTTTGCAAATGAGATTAAATGGAGGCTGTTAAGATGAGGATATTACCCCTGATCATCCAAGTGGGCCAAAGAGGGAGAGAGGAGTCAGAATCCAAAAAAAAGATGTAATGATGGAAGCAGAGCACAGAATCAGAGAGAGAGATGAAGATGCTTTGCTGCTGGCTTTGAAGATGGAGGACCATGAGCTGAAGAATGCAAGTGGATTCCAGAAGCTGGAAAAAGGCCAGAAAACCAATTTTTCTCCTACATCCTCCAGAAGGAATACATCCTTGCCAACACCTTGATTTTTAGCCCAGTAAAACCTATTTCAAACTTCAGACCTTCAGGATTGTAAGATAATAGACATGTGCTATTTTAAGCTACTCAGTTTGGTCATTTGTTTCAGCTGCAATAGGAAACAAATAGGCATGTCACACAGTTCTGCACAGAGGGTTGTAGGACCTCAGCTGGAGAAGGTCTGCCATGTGCCGTTGTCCAGGTTGTATCCTACCCAAAAATAGGCAGCTAAGGAGATCTTGGGGTCGAAATTCAGCCCACATTCCTCTGACCAAGCTCTAGGCCCTTGTGAGGACTATGGCTATGGTGAGGGGTGGGGACAGGGGAAGGGCACCTTTTTCTATTTCACATACAGACACTTTTCACTGAACAAAAGACATGAGCACAGATGGGGCATGGTGAGCGGAGGTCCTTTATTTGCACAAAGGTTCTGTATAGGCAACTGTGACCGTGGCAGGAGGCTGACTCTTCCCGAAGCAGTCAGGAAGGGCTTCACAGAGGAAGCGACATCCGGGCTGGACCTTAAACGACAAATATAGCCAGAAGGGGCAGACACGCCGAGGAAAGAGAGGACAGCAAGGACGTCTGAAAGGGGCTGGTTCCCTTGAAGAACGAGGAAGAAGCCCCACCCGGTGGAGTGTCAGGTATGTGAGGGGAGACGGGCTGGAGGTGCGAGGTTCAGTCTGGGACACGTGTGGGATGGTGTCCAGGACGCAGCCAAATGCCCACGTCTGGAGTTCCAGTGCGAGGGCTGAGCTATTCCACACGGGCCTCCTCTTGCCGCTCCGGGGGGCCCAGCCTGGCCCCAGCTCAGGACACCTTCCCACCAGCCCAGCCCCCCAGACCTGTGCTCCAACCACCCTGAAGTGACAGTTCCACGACTTGCTTTTAGGGTCTAGGAGTGAGTCCTTTCCTGCAGTGCTCCCCACTTCCCAGCACTTAACCCCCAGACAGGGATTGATGGTGCCCTGACCTTCCTTAATATATTACCAGGGGGACGCGATCCAGCCCCGCCATCCCCACCAGGCTGCGGCCCCTCCCTGGGCCTGAGTCAAAGAACAAGGAAAAACCATCAAGCTGGGCGTGAGGTTCGCGCTACAAATGGCCGTAAGTTAGTTGTTTTCGGGAGGCAGATGAGCCCCCACAGACTAATGGCCGTCCGGGGCTCCCTCCCCTCTCTCCTCCCCTCCCCATTCCGGAGATGACCCAGCTGCAAAGCTGCAGCGACTCCCGCTCTTCCCCCAACCCCCGCCCTTTTGCTGACAGTATAACCTTCAGGAACCTGAAATTCCTGAGTGGTCCCCAGAGCTCAATGCATCTCGAAAGAAAATTTGTGTAATGTCATTTCAGGCTGTCCCTAATCCAGAATTATTGAGGGGGGGCTGGGACCTGGGAATTGCCTCTGACACTTGACAAATACTTGGCTTTGTGTAAATGGACAGGCTCCTGAAATAACTGCCTTTGGATGTCACATGAAGAGAAATTAATTCTTTATTAACTTCCGCAATGATAATCTAATAAACCCATCGGGCCTCCGGGCCCCAGCATTTAAAGAGCCTGGTGGTTTGGATGCAAATGTCTCCCGACCCCATTTTGTCGGGAATGTTGCTGGTGGAGAGGAGAAATAATCAGCTCTAGAGGTCAGGTGTCAGCTCAGGGTCAAAACGGGGGACTTTCACGGCTCCACATGGACCTGAGACTCAGGAGACCCAGCCCTCCCTGTGACAACCAGCTGCACTGGATTTTCCAGGATGGATCTCCATTTCAGCTGTTCTGTCCCTTTGTCCCCAAAAGAGTATTTGTTCTGCTCAGATGACTGTCTCCGGTTTGGGCTTAGCTTATGAAGGCACTGTAGCCCTGACCCACAGGTTCCAAAGGACCATTCATTCATTCTTCCCTTCAACTCCTAGGTGCCTGCCATGTGCCAGACACGGAAATACAAGACGTCTGTCCTTGGGGCTTACTTGCTAGTGAAGAGGCAAACAATACAATTGGCTGTAATTGTTAAATTGGAGGAAATGCTATGAGGACAAAGTACATCTGAGAAAGCGGACAAATCTTGATTCTTCTCAGAGCTGAGCCCAGATCCCAGTCACCCTGTGGGTCCCCAGAGTGACCAGCGCATAATCCAGCTGAGGGACCCTCAGGCCCTTCAGGCCAGGCCTCTCTGGTGAGGTCCGGGCTCCACACCCCAGCCACGAGCATGAACAGAAACAGAGTCTGAAGGTCCACCCTGTAGGCAGGAAGAACAGGAAAAAGAAGAGGAGGAAGGGAATCATCATTGCCTCCCAGAGCTGAGTGAGGGCACACTGGTCCTCCCAGGAGAGGAAAACCAGAACCTTCAGAATGCCAGGCACAGAAGATCTCAGCCTGGTCTTATGTTTGACAGATTCCCTGCTTGAATACCTCCCACAATGGGGCACTCACTACCACTCAGGGGCCAGAAAACTGCTGACTGCACAAGTTCTTGAACAGACAGACGTGTGTGCGTGTGTGTGTGCACGAATGAAATTTTGTTGTTGTTGCGGGTGGCGGTAGTGTTCAGTCACTAAGTCATGTCTGACTCTGCAACCCCATGGACTTATAGCCTGCCAGGTTCCTCTGTCCATGGGATTCTCCAGGCAATAATACTGGGGTGGGTTGTCATTTCTTTCTCCAGGGGATCTTCCCCACCCAAGAATCAAACCCACATCTTCTGCATTAGCAGGCAAATTCTTTACCACTGAGCCACCAGGGAAGCCCGTAAATGAAACTAGAGCATCATAAAAGCATATCACAAACTAAGTGAAGGATTATGGTACTAGATCAACGGTCTATATATGAGATCTCAGATGGATTTTAAAACTCAGTAAAAAATCAAATAAGAACACTAGGGGGAAAAATATGTAAGCAAATGGAATTTGGGGGTAGAGAAAGGATTTTCCAAGCTTTAAAACAATTAAAGAATTCACAAAGGATAAGATAATGAATGTGACTACATAAAAATCTTAAATTTCTCTATGCTATATACTCAAGCTTGATGATCAATACCCCTTTTTAAAAGGGGCAAAGGTCAAAAGAGATAATTCACAAAAGAAGAAATATAAACAGCTAATATGCATATGGAAAAATGTTCAATCAAGCTCATCATCATAGAAATGCAAGTTAAAGCAGCCATAAGGTGCCATCTTTCACCTATCAAATCGATTTTTAAAAATTTTAATGATATTCAATGCTGAGAATGGGAAATGTTCTTTCTCACGTCTCTCTTCCCTGGCGGAGGTGTAAGTCATTACGGCCCTCCAGGAAATCGGTCTCTATTATGTATCAAGAACCGTAAAATTCTTTATAGCAGATTCTTTAAGTAAACAAAGAGCAGAATTTCAGAAGGAGGAAGAGGTGGTGTCGATTCAGAGAAATTTACAAGATGCATCAACCAAATATAAAATGTGGACTTTTGTTTGAATCCTGATTCAAGCAATTTGACTGTGAGAGACATTTTTGAGATCAATGGAGAAATTTGGACCTTGCCAGATATTAGTTGCTACTTAGGAATTTTTGTTCATAATTTTGGGTGTGCAAAAGGCATTCTGGTTTATGCTTTAAGAAGTTATTTGACCTATTTGAGAAGTAAAATAACTTTTACAGGGGAAATGATATAACATCTGGGACTTGTTTTAAAATATTCCAGCCACCAAAAAAAATGGGAAGGGATAGATAAAACAAGATTATCAGAATGCTGGTAATGGTTGAAGCTATATATTCTCTCTTGAGTAATTTGAAATTTTTCCATAATAAAAGATGGTTTAATATATCACTTGAGCCAATCCTTCTATGCGCTTCTATCCTGAGGAAATGACCAAAGATGTGCACAAAGATTTATGAACAGAGATATCAACAAGAAAACTGGTCATGAGAGAAAAAAAAATCAGTTATAAGTGAAATAGCCCATAATAAATTATGATACAGACAACAAACTGAATATTAGGTCACTATGGTAAAAAGATTTTTTTAAAAACACATACTGGTCTTTTGGGAAATACTCATGTGTTAAGTGAGGGGGTTAAGGAGAAGCAGGATATAAAATTATATATTTACTAATCCCCAGTTTTCTTAAAATATGAATATATTTGCACAGGGGGAAAAAGGCCAAAATGTGAATAGTGGTCCTTTTTGGGAGGTATAATTACAAATGATTTTTATTTGCTTCTTTAAATGCTTCTGTATGCAGCAAGGTGGAAAAATATGATTATCTTAAGAGATGGTGCCAAAATTCCTCTGAGGAAAGAATCTGGCTTTGGAGGAATGCCTTGAAAGGACAAGGGCTAGAGGCTGAAGCTTGGAGGGCCTGACCCAAGGGAGAAACTGAGTCTGGGGGCAGTGTGGTCCAAAATTTAAGAATCAGGGGAGGCTTGGAGACTAGAGATGCATAGTGGGAAAGCACAGAACTTTCAGCAAGTACTTGGGATACCCTCCCTTTATGGAATGAAGGGGTCAGCTCATTTCAACCCAGACTCTCAATGATGTCTCTCTCCCTGCACCCTAACTGACCTCTCCGTAACCTGCATGTTCTAAGTCCTCCATAACGTGCAGCCATTGCTTCTACGATCAGAAGAAAAAAAGTGTTTTATTTTTCTTTTCTAAGGAAAGCAGTCTTCTTTATGCCAAGCTGGAACCTGCCTTTCTGGAGCTTATTGTTACCCACCTGGAACCATCGAAACCAAGTTGGCTCTGTTCGCCACTTGCAGAATGAGGGATGAAGGTAGCATTTATCCCTCTATGGGCTCTAGTTCCTCCAATCTTGTGTTCCTCATATGGCTTTGGTTCTGAATCTCCTCCCCATGTTTTGTTTGCTTGGTTTTTATCATTTATTTTTACTTATTTATTTGGCTGCACCGGATCTTAGTTGCCGCTTGCAAGGTCATTTACTTGTGGCATGCAAACTCTTAGTTGTGGCATGAGGGATCTAGTTCCCCGACCAGGGATCAAACCCCAGGCCCCCTCCCTAGGGAGCATGGAGTCTTAGCCACTAGACCACCAGGGAAGTACCACCCTTTCAGTTTTCTTTTTTATACAAAATACTTCCTGTTAAAATACATTGTGTGGTTTCTGTCTCCTGATGGGACACCAACAGGTAGACTTCTGCTAAATCTTATTTTCCCCCACTGTGTAGGTTTTCTAGATACAACTATTACATCTCCTCCTGTTAGATTTGAACACAGCTCCTATCTGCCTAGAGACTGTCAAATCCTGTCTTCCAACCCATTCACTATCTCTCCCAGTTTCATGCCATCTACCAGGGTGATCAACCAATCGAGAGCCCTCATTCAAATCACTAATCAAAACACCACCCGGGGGCTTCCCTGGTGGCTCAGTGGTAAAGAATCCACCTACCAATGTAGGAGACATGGGTTCGACCCCTGGTCTGGGAAGATCCCACATGCTGAGGAGCAGCTAAGCCCGTCCACCACAACTGGTGAACTTCTGCCCTGGAGCCCGGGAACCGCAACTGCTGAGCCCACGTGCTGCAGCTCCTGAAGTGTGCACCTAGAGCCTGTGCTCAGCAACAGGAGAAGCCACCGCAGTGAGAAGCCCTCGCACCACAACTAAAGAGAAGCCCATGCTCGCTGCAACTAAAGAAAAGCCCCCGGGCAGCAACGAGAACCCAGCACCACCACAAAAAAGAAAGCCAGCACCCAGGACAGAGGCCTCTGGGTAGTAGTGAAGCATCTCCCAAGAGACTTTCCTCAAACCCGAGTACTCACGAATCACATTGTAGCTGAGACGGGTAGAAAACTATGTTCGAATCACCCTGAAACTGAAATCCAGCCCAAGTGGGGCCTGGCTGGAGTCAGCTGGTCCTACCTGGGCTGCTTCTGGGGAGAATGGGCCTCCGCAACCTGGAAGGCCACACCCATGATCTGGAACCACTGGGCCTCCTTCCCTTGAAGCACCTTCTCCCCAGTCCCGTGTTTATGCTTCTTACTTATTTCACAGCAAAGCAGCAGCACAAATAACAGCAAAGGTTTATTTTGCAAATTGCATGTGAATTATATAATTTTCCCAGGAATGATTTTTACATCTAATTAGCACAAATTGCCTTACCCTCCCCCCCTCCCAAAAAAAAAAAAAAAAGTTGCATCTAAAAACAGCTCATAGGTTTGGGTTACCTTAATTAGAAACACTTCTATTAAAATGAAAATAGGCAATCTTGCAAATCAAAGAGATCTCAAGGTGAGGCTTGAGGTCCCTGGCTTTTCTTGAGGGATTCAGGAAAACTTGGAAGAGAGATCTCAATGGGACAAGGTTTCTTTTTTGGGAAAGAGAGGTGATCTTACCTCTCGTGTTGAGGAGATGAACCCTAGAAGGAAAATAAACATAAAGAGTAACCAGGCATGTCCCTTATGCCGAGACTCATGTATCATCTAGACCTTTCTGCATGGCTGATGCAGTCCACTCCAGAATCTTCTCCAGCACAGCCATCCTCCAAGCAAGGACTCCAAGACCCTGGTGGCTTTTATGTCCAGGTTCTATCCTCAGAGTCCCCTCCTTCAGGCAGCAGACAGGAGAGGACATGTAAGAGGGCACACTGCCTCTTAACTCCCTTGGCCCACAGGTGGTTCCTGTCACTTGTCCTTACATCTCAGTGGCAAGAACTAGTCAGAACCAAGGGGCGGAGGGCATAGAGTCAGACCTCGTTCCCAGAGACCATTGCTAAGCTCTTGACAAGCAGAAGAAATAGATGCCAGTGAGTCCCAGGCATCTCTGCTCCAAAGCCCACCATAAGATGAAGGTCCTACAAGCCCCCTCCCCCAGAGACTGGAGTCTGCTCTCTTTCCCCTCAACCAAGGGCTGAATTTCTGATCCAGACTCAAAGAGAACTCCTCAGCTGGCTGTTTGCCAGGTAAGCATCTCATTTCTATTTTGGGACCAGCTGCCATATGACTGCATTCACCCATTCACAGAGATGGGCCAGACCTGCCCCCTCTCTCCCGCCCCAACCCCTGCCTGGCCACCAGTATCCTTTGGACGTTTGTCAGGGGGAGGCTCCTGGTGGCTACCCCAGCAGCTCTCCAACCCCTCTGTCTTGCCTGCAACCCACTAGTGAGTCCTGGGTTCATAACCTAAGTCTGCCACAAACTGAGTGGCTTAAACAGCAGAAACTCCATGGTTTTAAATTCCATAATCAAGGTATGGGTCCCTGGTGGCTCCATGGTAAAGAATCTGCGTGCCAATCCACAGGTTCAATCCCTGGGTCAGGAATATCCCCTGGAGAAGGAAATGGCAACCCATTCCAATATTCTTGCCTAGGAAATCCCATGGACAGAGGTGCCTGGTGAGCTACAGTCCATGGGGTTGCAAAGAGTCGGACACGACTGAGCAACTAAACAACCAAGGTCTAGGTGGGGCCTGTCCCTTCCAAGGGCTGGAGGCAGTATCTGTTTGATGCTTCTCCCCTGCGTTTGCTGGGCTGCTGACAATCTCTGGTGTTCCTTGAATTGGAGACGCATCACCTCCACCTCTGCCTTCCGCTGCACTTGGCCTTCCTATTTCTTACCCTCCTTCTGTGTATGTCTGTCTCAGTGTCCAAATTCCCCCTTATAAAAAGGCAACATCATACTGGATGAGGGTCAACCCCCAATGACCTCTTTTTAACTTGATGATCTACAAAGATCCTATTTCCAAGTAGGATCACATTCCCAGGTCCTGGAAATTAGGACTCCAGCATCTTTTGGGGAGATTACAATCCAACCCATTACAAGGTCTCAGCAGGCTTGGAAGTCTTAGCTGAAAAATGCCTGGGCAGACCTGGACCACGTCACCCACCTAATATCCAGAGATGGAGAAGAATAGGTCCCCCAATGGAAATAGGAGTAGCTGTAGGTGACTGTCTCAGGAGAAGAGGAATGGAAACAGCCCAGCTCGGAGCCCTGCAACATCAGTAGCCTCGTGATGCTTAATAATTACTAATAAGTTATTAATAAAGATGAATCCTGGCCCTAAGAGCTTCAGGGGAGGCTTTCTTCTTGCATAAAGTAAATGAATGAAAACAACTCAGAGGAAATCCACCTGCTAGCCTGGAGACCAAGTGGCTCCCCATCACCTCCAGGAGCCTGAGACAGACCCAGGTCTGAATTCCTCTCTGCCACATTTTGATTGAGACAACTTGGGCAAGTCCATGCCTTCCTTCCCAGATCGAGTGAGAAAAGTGTAAAGGCATCTGCAAAGGACCATGCAGAATAGGTGCTCAGTGCTGTCCGGTCTAACAGGGTAGGCTGGAGCTTGAGGCCTGAGTCATGGACTCCCCAGGCTTAGCTCAACCTGACCAGATAGACACAGGGAGGGAGAGCCAGAGGGCAGGGTGGCCTCAGAGGTTCCCACCCCTTAGAGAAGTTGATGACCCACTGGGTGAGCTAACAGCGGTAAGTCATCCCATTTGCCAAGAGCTTCCTAGATCCCGGGGCCTGTAGGGTATAACTACTAACATCACCTCCACTTTCCAGGGGAGGAAACTGAGGCTCCAAGAAGTTACAAGATCTGTCCTACATCACACGGCTGGGGAATGGCAGAGTCTTAGCAGATCACTGAGCCTAGAGGCTGGACAAGACTTCTTTCTGGTGTCTCGTGGCTGCCAAGCCTGAGCCAATAAGAGGTAATGGACACAGCATGGCAGAGAAGTTGCAAATACAGAGACACAGAGAAACAGACAGACACAAAGTCACACACAGAACCCATCTGGGGCACAGGGCCGTCACCCCCACGGGGCCCTACTTCACATCTCTCCTGATGCTCCCAGAACCTCCCCCTTTTGAGGTCCTCAGCAAGTTTATATTTGGGAATAATTGTAACATAATTTGATACATAATTAGGGCAGAATAGAAGACTGCGCTTTTAACTACCCATACATCCCCATCTCATTTAAATAATTCCTAATATATCCAAGCAGGCTGCCGTGTGCGGCACTGAAGTGTATTGAGCTGAGGATAATGAAATAAGGGATGGGCAAGGGAAAATGCTATTTCAGAGTCTGAAGATCACCAATTAATGACATGAAAAACTGAGAGGGACTCCGTTCGCTTAATGTCCCCCGTGCAAGGCGCAAGCGCAAACCGCTCCCAGGCTCCCTGTTCAGTTCCTCCGTGACAATGAAGACAAGCAGGACGAGAATGGAGTTGGGGGAGCGGAAGGGCAGAGGCTGCCCCCAGGGGAGTGAGCTGGTGCCAGCGCTGCCTCTGCCCCCACCCACCAACACGGCCATGCTCGCACCACTTCCTCCCTCAGTTCTGCCTTCACTTCTTCCCTAACACACTTATTGAGCACCTACTGTTTTATCCCAACACAGACCTAGCCATAAACTCACAACCCTTGCCTTGGGAAAGTAATCCATCCAACGCAACATCCATCTGCTCAGCCCGGCCCTTGAGACCCCAAAGGATCCGGTCTCCATCTGCCCTTCCATCTCAGGCCACATGCCATTCCCTGGGCTCTACCCTCTCAAGCCATCTTTTAGTTCTTCAAACACTGTGAGCTCTGGGCTTTGGCACAGACTGTTTCCTCTGCCTGGACCCTGCCCCCACGCCTCACTGGCAGGCTCCACTTACATGTCACCTCCTCCGAGAGGCCTTCCCAGACCACCCCTGTCATTCACTATCTCAGCCTCCCATTTATCTACTTCATTAATACTAACCACAATATATAACTTGCTTGATTCATGTCTGTCTTCTGCCAGGAAATATAAGCTCCATGGGGCAGGTACCGTGTCTTATTTTCTTCTGGATACACTGAGTCCAACAGAACAAGCCCACGATAGATGCCAGTGAACATGCTTTGCACGTATTGAGTGGATGATGCTATAGCAGAGAAAGAAGGGGGGAGCGTCACTGGCCTTGGGTTCCTGATTGAGGCCTCCCCTTCCAGCCTCCTCCGTCAAGTTTCTCTGAATCTTCCACCTCCTGGTCATCAAAGCAGTTTACACTTCTTTCTGGTGGTCTTTCTCTCTGCCACCCAAGACCTCTGTGTTCCCATCACCCGTACTCATGGTTCAGCTCTGGGATGTGAACAATGTGGCTTTTTGACTCTCCAAATGTCATTACCAAACCCAGTGAGGTCCCAGCATCCTGCGGAGATGTGAGGGGTCTGGCCCAGGCCTGGAAGGGACCAAGGAGCCAGGTCTTCTGGCAGGAGCTGGGAGGCGATCATGGGAGACAATAGTCACAGCTTGGGGTGGAAACCGGAGACAGCCAGGCCTTGGTGGCTGGGCTTTGGGAGAAACTGCTAGAGGTTCCAGGCTCCTGGCTGGGCTGCTCTCTCAGCAGAAGTAAGAGCTGCTCCAGCCCCTCACCCTCTGCCGCCATACATACACCTTCCTTTTGTTTTCCCAGGACTGAGACCTCGGCCCACAATGCTAGGAATGAACAAGATACCCAGAAAGTAGTTGCATGGAAAGCCTCCATCACCACCATCCACTTGAGAGAGGTTTCAAGTGGGAGAATGAGGGGAAATTTTACTTTGCTCCCAAATGGGTTCTCAGCAGCAGGTGTGAGTCACAGAGCTGATTAGCATCCTTGCTCTGGAAGGAGCCTGGCACAGGGACGACAGAGCTGTCCCACATCCCAGGATGGAAAACAGGCCAAAGTGGTCCCTACCCAGGAATACTGTTTCCTCCCCTGGCCTCGCTCATCTGCCATTCTGGGCTGCAAGTCCCAACATGTGTCTCCTCCATGACTTCCTCCTCTGGTCCTTGAAGGCCTGAGAGTTTTGGCAAAGACCTCAAGGGTTGTTACCAATGTTTCTAGACAAGCAGCAGGGCCCCAGACCCTCAAAGCACTGCACACCTTGAGGACAGTTGGGCTCTGTCACTGCTGACCTCCGTGGACCAGATGAAAAAGTCAGGGAGGGACAAGCCCATCTCAAGCATTTTGTCCTAAAGACCAGAGAACCCTTCAGCCCCCATGATCCTATTCTCCATTTGGAAAACATGGTCATCACCCTGGCGTCACCTCCAGGCTCCAGGCTCCAGGCAGCAAAGTGGATGGGCTGGGAGCTCACGTGTGGACACCTGACTACTTCACTCCAGACCCAGGCTCACTCAATCCCTGACTTTGTGGCCTCAGGAACATCATTTTCCTCTCCTTGCCTGATTCCTGATTTGTGAATGGAGATGAATTCGGTGCTTCTTTCCAAGTGCTACTGTGAAATCAAACAAATTAATATGAGGGTGACCTACTGTCCTGTTTGCCCAGGGCTATCCCAAATTTGGGGGCTTCCCTGGTGGCCCAGACAATAAAGAATCTGCCTGCAGTGTGGGAGACCTAGGTTCGATCCCTGGGCTGGGAAGATCCCCTGAAGAAGGGCATGGCAACCTGCTCCAGTATTCTTGCCTGGAGAATCCCCATGGACAAAGAAGCCTGGTGGGCTATAGACCATGAGGTTGAAAAGAGTCAGATATGACTGAGGGACTAAGCACAGCCACACATCCCAAATTTAACACTGGAAGTCCACGTCCCAGGAAACTGCTGAGTTCCAGACAGCAAACAGGGATGTTATACTAATTCAAAACTAGAGACTTCCCTGGTGGTCCAGTGGCTAAGACTCCACGCTCCCAATGCAGGGGGTCCGGGTTCGATCTCTGGTCAGGGAATGAGATCCCACATGCCATAACTAAAGATTCTGCCTGCCACAAATAAGACTCAGGGCAGCCAAATAAGTAAATAATAAATAAAATATTTTCCTAAAAATAAATAAATAATATATATGACCTACACATGGTAAATACTAAATAATACCTTTTCTGAAATCTTGAGGTGGGCACCAGTGACATGGCTTGCCCAAAAGTGCCCTCGCATACACACTTGCCCTCTCCCACACCCCCTGGCAGGCTCAGGAGATTGATTTGGGACAGGGGCCTCATTCAGTGCCTGGAACAGGGGATTCCTCCCCGCAATGGCCGGGATGCCTGGAGGGGTCCCCTACCCGGATACATCCTGTCCCGTGGCCCGTCTTCTGGTGCCAGAATCTTTCTGCTCCAAACAGACAGGCCCCCCGGGGGCCACCCCCGCAGCCCCCGGAAGCATCAAGAGCTGCTGTTAGAGCCAGCCCGACCCCTTTCACACTCAGGTAAAACTTTAACCAGAGTCCTTTGACGGCAGCGCTGGGCTCGCACTCCCATTCAGGGCGTGATAAATGACTGCTGTCACCATGACATGAATGCTCATATTGAAAAGCCCTGCTTTCTGTCTCCCTCCCTTTCAGGTCGCCAACTTCTTCTCTCTTAAGTCACCGGGCGTCACTCACGTGTCACCCTGTCCTGAATGCCCCCGAGTCAGGGACCCTTGCTCCCTCTGCCCCTCACCTCCCACCTGCCCTGCCCCTCCCCCTTCCTCTGTGGTCTTTTTCCTCCCCTCCTCCATGCTCTCCTTCTTCCCTTCTCCCCCTCCCCAAATGCTCACCTCTCCCCTCTGCATCTCTTTGCTTTCTTTCCTCATCTTCCTCACAGCCCACCTCCTCCTGCCTTAATGTGTCCCATCCCAGGCGCTGGGCCAGGGAAGCTCACACTCTCGCTCTCCCATCCATGTTGTCTCCCCCAGGACGCTGGGTCACAGATGCAGAAACTCGCCATCCCGATGTCTCTTCACCCTGGGTCTCATCCCTGCGTCTCACCCTTTCTCAGACACTGGCATTGCAAATTGTACTCCTCAAGGGGAGGAAGGCAACACCAAACAGGGACCCCAAAAAGCAAATGAGAAGAGGGCAGAGTCATGGAGCCCTAAGCCAAGGAGTTTTACCCCCAAAGCCAAGGCTAGGATCGCTGTGTCAGTCTGGGCTGAATATCCAGCCGGGTCACACCGAGACTGAACAACGTCCTGAGGGCTGGTGAACACACGGCAGTAACCCTGCTGCTCCAGCAGAAAAGACACCTCCCTGGGAGGTGTTAGGTTTAGGGCTCAAATAAACATTCCTGAGTTCTTTCTGATATCTGCCTCAGTCAGCCACATGGAAATAGCCAGAGCACCAAATTCAAATCAAATGGAACCAGGTATCAGCTGACATCCTAGTTACCAAAATCTGAACAACCAGTTATTCTTTACAGAAGGGCTCTTCCATACAGTCCTGCATCCAGCCACTTGGTACATCCCTGAGACCTGGGGAGGCCTGGGTGGCATTATGGAAGAGTTATCATGTGCAAGAGCCTCCAGAAATACTTTTCAGGCATGGTTTTATTGCATCTTCATAATGCCCCTGAGAGATTTGTGTAGCAAGGACCATGAATGCCTGCTAATATTCATTCATGTTAATATTCTTCTCCATTTCCCAGCCTCCCTTGCAGCTAGTTTGGGATAATTAGATGGAATTTTAGCCAGTGGACTGTAGGTAAAATGACAGATACCACTTCCAAGCCTACCTCCTAAAACCAAGGTCAGTAAATGCTTTCTGTAAAGGGCCAGGTAGCAAATATGCTACCTTTTGCAGACCATATAGTCTTGGTCACAATTACTCAACTCTGCCACTGTAGAGCAAAGTGAAAGTCATTCAGTCATGTCTGACTCTTTGCAACCCCATGGACTGTGGCCTGTCGGTCTCCTCTGTCCATGGGATTCTCCAGGCTATCCACTGAAGTGGGTAGCCACTTCAGGGGATCTGAAGTGTTCCTTTCTCCAGCGGATCTTTCCAACCCAGAAATTGAACCCAGGTCTCCCGCATCACAGATGGATTCTTTACCATCTGAGCCACCAGGGAAGCCCAAAGAGCAAAGGCAACCAAAAGCAAAAACATGAGTATGCCTGTTCCGATAAAACTTTATTGACAAAAAATGACCAGGGACTAAATCACCTTATGGGTGTAGTTTGCCAACAACTCCCCTAAAAGATGGGGCTTCCTAGGTGGTGCTAGGGGTAAAGAACCTGCCTGCCAAGGCAGAAAACTTAAGAGACCGGGTTCGATCCCTGGGTCAGGAAGATCCCCTGGAGGAAGGCATGGCAACACACTCCAGTATTCTTGTCTGGAGAATCCCATGGACAGAGGAGCCTAGAGGGCTACAGTCCACAGGGTTAAAGAGTTAGACACAACTGAAGTGACTTAGCACACATGCACGCCCTTAAATATCCCACTAAAACCTCAGTCTCTGCTGGCTTAATACAGAGGATCTAGCAGAGAAGGTGGTCTTAAGAGATGACAAAGCCACAACCCGGAAGTGCCTGGCTCCAAGTCACTGCTATGAAGGGATTTAAATCCAGCTAACTTGAGTTGTACCATGATGAAAGCAAGAAATAACACATACTGTGTTAAGCCACAGAGATTTGGGAATTGTCTGTTATAGCCTCTTGCATTAATTCACCTGACTAACAAAGTAGAGTTAATTGCTCCTTTTTGTAGCATCTGATGAATTGTCTAGCCCTTTCTAGCACAGGTTACTGGCTCTGCCCTCTTTTGGAGGAAAGGAGATCAGTCCTGGGTGATGTTGAAGCTGAAACTCCAATACTTTGGCCACCTGATGCGAAGAGCTGACTCATTTGAAAAGACCTTGATTCTGGGAAAGATTGAGGAAAGGAGGAGAAGGGGACGACAGAGGATGAGATGGTTGGATGGCATCACTGACTCAATGGATATGGGTTTGGGTGGACTCCAGGAGTTGGTGATGGACAGGGAGGCCTGGCGTGCTGCAGTTCATGGGGTCGCAAAGAGTCAGACACGACTGAGCGACTGAACTGAACTGATGATTCAATGGCAGCTCACTAAGTATGGATGCAACCATGTATTATCCCTGAACCAGACAACAGCCATTGCATACACACAACACTGTGGCTTGCTCCAAACCACTGGCCTTGGATAATTGTTCCTTTTGATTGCTGGGAAAAATAAGGTTCAGAGAAGGATGTGAGCATTCCAAGGTTATAAAGCAAAGAAATAGCAGAATCAGGTCTGGGATGACCAACTCACCCTGGTTTGCCGGAATTTCCCTGGTTTTAGCATTGAAAGTCCCACAACCCAGAAAACACCTCTGCCCTAGACAAACAGGCCGAGCTGGTCACTGAGCCAGAACCCCAGCACAGGTCTGCCTGGCTCCAAAGCTTGTTCTCACAGTTCATTAGAAAGGGGCTCACAAGAGGCCCCATCTGCGTTGGCCTGATCCTAGGTGGGAGGATGCTCCTGAGGCCTGCGAGGGGCAGGCAGAACCGTGTCAGCTCCCCCAGGCCTTGGGCCTACTCCCTGCAGGCAGTGAGCCGGGCATGAATTTTAAATATACACTAGCTGGAGTGTGGAAGTCAGCCCTGACATCTATAAAATGGCACTAAATCCTGCTTTTATGAGCTCTTGCCACATTCTGCTGAGTGCTTTATCACACTTGGTGGAAGTTTACTGAGGGGAGTTAATAACCCAAAAATGCTGGGGCCGGCCTGGCTCCGAATTGAAGAGTGGTGGACTGCCCAGCCAGTGATTTGGGAGACTGTTCGCACTGGTGCCAGAGATGCCTGCCCCTCCACCTCCCTGGGCTCTGCTCTGCCCTGGTCCTGCCTACTCCTCCATCCTTCCCTTTCATTCAGCGGTCCTACCGGCTGCTCAGCACCCAACCCCAGACTGAGCTTAAGGTGGCGTAGTTTGTCAAACAACTGCCCTAAAAGACTCCACTGAGGGTTTTCCTGGTGGCTCACTGGTAAAGAATCCGGATGCCTGCCAATGCATGAGACGCGGGTTCGATCCCTGGTCCAGGAAGATCCCACACAGCACAGAGCAACTAAGCTCGTGCACAACTTTTGAGCCTGTGCTCTAGAGCCCAAGAGCTGCAACTGCTGAAGCCTACAAGCCTGTGCTCCTCGAGAAGAGAAGCCACCGCAATTAGAAGCCCACGCACCGCAACTAGAGAGCAGTCCTGCTTGCTGCAACTAGAGAAAAGCCCGTGCAGCAGTGAAGACCCAGCACAGCCAAAAATAAATAAAATTATGGGAAAAAAAGAAAAGATTCCACTAAATGCTTAGTCTCTGCTTTGGGGCTGACATTTGGGCTGGAACCTGAAGGTTGAGAAGAAGCTGACCACTCCAGAAATGATGGGAAGAATGTCTCAGGGGGAGAAAACAACATAGTCAAAGGTCTGGAATCCCATGACACTTGACCCAGGCAGAGAAGGCTTTTCCGGAGGAGGACAGGAGAAGGTCAGGCCAAATCCTCTAACACCCACAGCCTAGACAAGATGGAGAGAGGAGGGAACACTCAAAAAGGAGATCAAAGCAGAGCAGTCAGAGAGAAGAGAGGAAAAACCAGGCAAGAGGGAACCGTAGGCACTAAGGCAGCAAGCATCTCAAGAAGAATCACTGTCATCAGATGCTACAGAAAAGCTGAGAAAGGAAGCAAAAAAGGAATCCCTTGGCTTTGGCAATGTCAATGTCACAAGTATTCACCAAGTGCCTCCTGTGTGCCAGGCTTCATGCCAAGCCCCAGGGAAGCAAAGAAAAAATAAAATAGAGGGGTGAAATAAACAATGACAATACACAAACAATCACAACAACATGTGTTCAGTGCTACGGGATCCCAGAAGAGGGGCTGAGTAACTCTACCTAGAGAGTTGAGGGGATTTATGGGAGAAGGGCGTATTTGAGTTGGGTTGCGAAGGATGAATAGGAGTTTACTAAATAGGTGAGGAGGGAGAGGAAACATCATGGGCAAAGGCTACAGAGTGACACCTTTAGCAATACAGGAAGGTCCCTGCCCTGGCAGAGCTGGGTAGATGAGGCTGAGGTGAAAGGGAAGGGCCCTGTCAAGGACTTTGGGTTTATTCTCCAGGTAACAGGGAAGCATGGAGGCAGACAGCATCAGACAGGCACTTTCGAAAACAGTCTCTGGCTGTGGTCCGCCCCCAGCTTTGACGCTACCCTCCTGAGTGACAAGTCCCTTCCATGTTCTTGGCTTTTGAAGTAGGGAGGTGAGACTATCCCCTCCAGTTCTTACAGCCTGAGGGTTGTGTGGTTATTTGCAGAGTCAGCTGTTCTGAGAGGAGCTTTTGTTTGTACACATCTGATACAAATAACTTCATTGATCAGGTTCTGATTTTCAGAGCTGGAACTTGGCCTTAAGCTTTTGAGAAAGACTCTCGAGGTCAAACTTGCCACCAGCCCATCTAAGAGGCGTTTTCCCAATTCCCTGGTGAGGATGAGAAGCGAGGACTCCATCGTGGCCCAGGGGAAGGGCTGACATTTGGTGAGATGTCTGTATTTAACTCCCACCACTTGACATCTGTTTCCAATTAATCTGCCTATGTTGAGAGGGATGCTGCCCAGAGCATATGATGCAGGCTCGGTTCTGGCGAGACAGAGGGAAGCAACCAGGAAGGGTAGTGCAGAGCCCGGTCCACGCACTCACCTCTGCTGTCCTGAAGTGGGGTTCCCATGGACCTTCAGGACCACCTGGCCTGCAAGGTGCCTGGGGACCTACTCCACTCCCCCTTCGCAACTTAGATGCCAGCAACACCAAGCATGACGCATTTGAAGAAGCAAAACAAAGCCAAGGTCGCTGGACATACTAAGCAGAGGAGAGTAGCATGAGGACAAATCAGCAGGGACCAGATCATGCCAAGACTTGTAGGCTGAAAGAAGGAGTCTTATTTTTATTCTAGGTCTGGTGGGAAATGATATGGTTCAATTTGCCTCTTTGATAGATGCCTCTGGTTTCTCAGTGGGGATGGGTTGGACCGAGGCAAACACAGGAGGAGACATCCCATCAAATTGCACTGGAAAAGGGGGAACTATGGAGACAGTAAAAAGATCAGAGGTACCATGGGTTAGGGAGGTGGATGGGATGAAGAGATGGAGCACAGAGGACTTTTTCGGGGTGGTGAAACTCTTCTGCAGGATGCTATAATGGCAGGTACAAATCATTACACATTTGTCAAAAACTGCAGAATGTACACCACCAGGAGTGAACCCCAGTGGAAACTACAGACTTCGGGTGGTGATATGTCCATGTAGGTCCACCGATTGCAACCAAGGTACCATGGGTGGGGGAGAGACGGGGGTACGGGAAGTCTCTGTACTTTGCACTCAGTTTCACAGTGAACCTAAAACTGCTCTGAAACCTAAGTTTCATTCATTTAAAAAATCAAATTCTCCTGTTTCTGTTCACTTTTTTAAAATGCGGCCAGCAGAAACGGTAAACTCAACCAAGTAGCAATTCTGATTAGATAAAGAACTAAACTCTATCTCATTTTAAATATAAAAGGCACATTCAGGGGCAGACAAATTTGGTTACTTAGGCAAAATTTAATTACCTGTCACATTGGTAGTGTGCCTGTAAGATTGATTTACTAATAGTTAAATTCAACTTTAAAATACAAAAGAGTAAAGTAAGTCAGAAAGAGAAAAACAAGTATATATTAACTAACACATATGTATGGAATCTAGAAAAAATGGTACTGATGAATCTATTTTCAGGGCAGGAATAGAGATTCAGACATACAGAACAGACTTGTGGACTCAGCGGGGAAAAGGGAGGGGGATGAATCGAAAGAGTAGGATTTACATATATACACAGCCTTGTGTGAAACAGATAGCTAGTGGGAAGCTGCTGTCTAGCACAGGGAGCTCAGCTCTGTGCTCTGTGATGACCCAGCGGGGTGGGATGGGGGGAGTGGGGTGGGAGGGAGGCTCAAGAGGTAGGAGAGCCGTATACACGTGGCTGATTCACACTGTTGTACAGCAGAAACTAACACAACATTGTAAAGCAATTATACTCCAATTGAAAATAAATTTGAAAAATAAAATACAAAAAAACAACAGGTCTAAACAGAACTAAGAAGAAGAAAGAAAAGGTCAGCTTACCTGTGTGACTCTCTCTAGGTTTCTCCAGGTAAGCACTGAGTGAGAAGGGCTGGTGGTTCTTGAGACTGGGGTAGTGGTGCTAAGGGGAAAAGGAAACAGCTGAGAAGTGTTTTGGAGGGAGCCCTGGCGACCTTGCTGATAAATTGGATGTCGGGGATGAGTGAGAGGAAGGGGAATATCGGAGATGATAGTGTTGGTTCTGGCTTGAGCACTTGGATGGATGATGGTGTCATTGCCTCGAATGGGGATGACTTAATGGAGGGAAAATGTTTCGGGTAGGGGCGGGGAGGTGCATGTTCCTTTGGGACAGAGTGAGTTTGAGATGCTTGTAAGATGCCAAATGGCGATGTCAAGCCAACAGTTGGATGCCCAGGTCTGCTACTCAGAAGCAAAGTCTGGGGAGGAGATCTAAATTTGGAAGCAACCACTTGGAAAGACTAGGTCCCTCCTCTGGGTACGAACCTCACCGCAGACAGACAGACAGATGGACAGAAATGTCAATACACTTCCCTGCTCTCTCAGTTACAGCAAAACCTTCTGAATATGCAAATGTTCATCTCTGGGTCTTCTTTGCAGGTCACTGGCTCTCTCCTCTCCCCACCTCCAGGAAAAAAAAAAAAATCTTTTCTTGGCTCTCCCATGTCCCAAACTTGCCAGGTAAAGACGGCAGCGAAGTCACCCACCGCAGACCGTCTTCGTCAGTGAGCTGTGGGTCAGGATGTTTGCACAAACGCCTCACGGCATCATTTATCTTGAGGGATGTCAACTCGAAAAATGTTAGTTCGTGTCACTGTCGGTGTAAATGCCAAAAATTAGCTTTCTTTCATCAAAAAACGGAATAATTAACTTTGCAACTGTTTCCAAAACTGCTAATTAATGGGTTTTACCCACTTGATTTGTCAGGCTACATTGCAAGCCGAACAGCAGCGTGGGCCCCTGGAGGATTCCCGTCCTCCCCTCCTCTCTGTCCCCAGCAGTCGGAGTTGGAAGAAGTTACAGGAAAACAAGTGGAGGGAAACAAGGCTGGAGGAAAACGCTGCTATTTTTTTCTTGGGGTGGGGGGCAGGTTTGCTGGCTCTTGATTGCTGCAAGCAGGCTTTTCTCTAGTTGTGGCGAGAGGGGGCTGCTCTAGTTGCAGTGCGAGGACTTCTCATTGCAGTGACTTCTCTTATTGCAGAGCACAGGCTCCAGGGTGTGCGGGCTTCAACAGTTGTGGTGCATGGGCTTAGTTGCTGCGTGGCATGGGAGATCTCCCCGGACTAGGGATCAGACCCATGTCCCTTGCATTGGCAGGTAGATTCTTAAAACTGGACCACCAGAGAAGTCTAGCACTGCTATTTCAGAGTCAGTAAAATCAGTCTCTCACCACTTTGTTCTCCCACTTCACCGTCCCCGTTTGATCTCAACATTGTGGTGCCTGGCCATGGTTGATGGGCTCACCAAACACTTGTCACTCAAACTTGAAGGTCAAATGAGATGCCTCTCTCCCTCACCCAGGATGGTAGGGCATGCGGATTAAAGACTTAGGTCCTGAAGGTAGACAGACGGGGGTTTCAAGGCCAGTTTGAATTCCTACTAGTTGTGCAACCTAAAGCAAAGCACTTCCCTCCCAACTACTCCATGGGATTCATATAAGAACTATCATCAGGTTGCTGGAAGCTTAAAAGAGATGAAAGATGCAAAGCCATGGGCAGAGTATTTCGAATACACTAAGTCCTCAACAAGCAGGGCTCTTATTACATTCTTTACTCCATCTCCACTCGTGCTGCCCCTGGCCTGGTTCAAGGCTCTCCCTCTCTCACCTTTGCTAAGGGTCAGTCCATCCTCCACCACGTCATGAAAATCTGAGCATACGGTGGGTTGGATTACTGGTCCCAATTCTTACTCCACTTTTTCCAGATTAGCCATCCACACCTTTTGCCTTGTAACTTTGCAGTGCCTCCCACTGTGGATGAAGTGTACCTCCCCGTGCCACTGATTGTGTTAAGTATTTTTAATTGTGGTAAACTACACACAAAATTTGCTTTGGCTCAGCAGTAAAAAGTCTGCCTGCCAATGCAGAAGATGAGGGTTCTATCCCTGGGTGGGGAAGATCCCCTGGAGAAGGAAATGGTAATTCACTCCAGTGTTCTTGCCTGGGAAATCCCATGGACAGAGGATTTACAGTTCATGGGGTTGCAAAAAGAATTGGACATGACTTAGCGACTAAAACAACAAACAACATATACAATTTATCCCCTTTTCCCTCTCTGAGCTGCTACCAATATTGGCTGCTAATAACTCTCACTGCCACCCTTCTCTGGAGAATTGCTGTTGCCTAAACTGGATCTGTCAGCTTGTGGCCAGTGACTGACAAGGGAGGGATCTATCAAAGGGCCTGAAGATGGGACCAACCAAGGGCTGTTCTCTTTGCCTCTGCATTGAACCAGGTTGAAGTTTATCTCCAGCTAACACCACACTAAGGCTTAACTTTCTTCATCTGCTTTATCATGTTTCTTTAACTTCCCTTCTCCTGAGTGCAGTCTCCTGGTAAAATACTTTCACAGTAACTTCCAGGAGCAATAATACATGGTTGCTGCCTTCAGCCACTGAGGTCTTTTGTTTTTTAAACTTTTTATTTTGTATCGGGGTATGGCCGATTTCAGGTGGACAGCAAAGCAACTCAGCCATACATATACATGTATCCATTCTCCCCTGACCCACCCCCTTCTCCCATCCAGGCTGCTATAACATTGGCATAACTGGACATAACACTGAGCAGAGTTCCATGTGTTAGACAATAGGTCCTTCTTGGTTATCCATTGTAAATATAGCAGTGTGTACATGTCCATCCCAAACTCCCTGACTATCCCTGCCTCCCATCCTTCCCATCACACCCTGAAATGCCATGTGAAGTCTGCTTGCTCTTCACCTTGAATCCTGAAATGAAGACACAGCAGACTTGAACTGCCCAGTCAAACCCAGTCAAGGCTAACTAAAAGTCAGGTGACCTGTAACCAAAAAACCAAAAAGTTTGGGATTATTTGTTATGCAGCAAAAACTAACTGATGCAAAGCATGTTATTCCCTATTCCTGCCTCATGCTATTCATACTCTAAGCCCTCCCTATCTCCAGGCACATGGACTTCACATCATAGCCCAGATCTGTGTTTCAGACTAACCCTTGTGGGTGGAGGGTGGGCTGAAGAGGCCAGGCTATGGGCAGCAAAATGAGGAGGAAGCTGGGACAATGATCTAAGTAAATGTGGAGGAGGCACAAACTAGGGAGGGTCTGGTTAGTATGCAATTCATCTTTGACTTGTTTCAGGATGTTACAGACCCACAGAGCTGAGGCAGAGGCCCCTGACGATTACTCCCCTGAAACTCCACCCCTGTCCAAAGACCTCCCTCCCTGGGTGCATTAAATGTGTACTTCTGGAATAGAGATGGAGTCTCTTAGTTTAAGAGAGCTCATTTGAGTCAGTTCTAATGAGGTGGATTAAACTGGAGCCTATTATACAGAGTGAAGTAAGTCAAAAAGAGAAACACCAATACTGTATATTAATGCATATACATGGAATTTAGAAAGATGGTAACAACAACCCTATATGCAAGACAGCAAAAGAGACACAGATGTAAAGAGTAGACTTTTGCACTATGTGGGAGAAGGCAAGGGTGGGATGGTTTGAGAGAACAGCATTGAAACATGTATATTACCATAAGTAAAACAGATGACCAGTGCAAGTTCAATGCATGAAGCAGGGCACTCAAAGCTGGTGCTCTGGGACAACCCAGAGGGATGGGGTGGGGAGGAAGGTGGGGAGCAGTTCAGGATGGGGAACACATGTGCACCCGTGACTGATTCATTTCAATGTATGGCAAAAATCACCACAATATTGTAAACTAATTAGGCTCCAATTAAAATAAATTAATTAATTTTTTTTAAAAAGAGAGAGAGTTCTTGATAACCCATCTTGTCCCTGCCACATGTGTGGCTTCTTCTATCACAAGAGCACCAGCCAGATTGGTTGGCATATTTTTAAGATGGGGTACAGTGGGTGGAAGGACCAAATGACCCTGGAACAATGCTGTCTGTCACATCAGCCTGCCCTGCTGACGTGTGGTTCAAAGGACCAGAGCTGAGGTCTGAGCAAAAGGAGTCCAACAAGCAGAAGGTGCCTGGGGTCAATCACACACAGGATCTATTGAAGACACAAAGCCAAGCACACGTGCCTCGGCACTACTGCAGCTTGACTGCTCACCTCTCAACAGCCATGGGTTTTAGCTGCATTTCTTGGACAAACCATGTGTGGGGGCAGAATGAGATCAGGATTGGTAACACCAGTGGATGGCTAATTTAGCGATGACCCAGCTGTCAGACTAGAAGTGGCAGAATCATGACTTGGTCTTTCTACCCATTTCTATTTATGGTACTCTCGTTTATTTGACCACGTAAGTCATTTAATTCATGACTAACATGTTACTAACATTCTTACTACCTGTATTTAATACATCTTATAAATTTTTTCTCCGTCTCACAAGCTCATTCATGGTATATACTCATATCCTCCAAGTTTTATCCCTGTTGCATAAGCTTCTAGTTTATGTACTATCTATGGCAAATACTTCTTAGGACATTCATCCTTTTTCTTTTTTTGGCCACATAGCACAGCATGCAGGATCTTAAATCCTCGAGCAAGGTTTCAAACCCATGCCCCCTGCAGTGGAAGCACAGAGTTCTACCCACTGAACTGCCAGGAAATTACTGAGGAAGTTCACCCATCTTATTTGTTTTTCCTGTCCTTTACAGAAGAATTACATACTCTCAAGTAACACAGTAAATACATATTATACTTTTCAAATCACTCACTTCCCTGTAACTCCACCACCTACACACTCCATCTTTCACCCAGTCAGCCTCTTAATTGCATCACCCTGCTGCCACAGTGACCACCTACACGGCAACCAGAGGGTGGCTTTTCTGAAAGAGAAACATCTTTCCGCTCAACCTGGGCCATAAAGTCTAAACTCCTAAGCAGTGTTGGTCTACTGTGATGCAGCCATATCTATCCCTTTGCTCACTTCATGACCCACCATTAACACCTCCCAATATTATGCACTCTCAACACCAGTCCTGCCTAGAAGGAGCTCCTTTCCATATGCCTGCTCAACTCCTACACTCCAGTCCAGAACCAGCCCATGGTTAGTCCTATGTGTCTACTTGACTGGGTTAAGGGATACAGACAACTGATAAAACATCACTTCTGGGTGTGTCTGGAAGGGTGTAACTGGGAGACATTAGCATTTGATTTAGTAGATTAAGTAAATAGATCCGCCCTCACCCCCTTGGGCAAACCCCAGCTAAACCACTAGAGGACCTGAATGAAACAAAAAGTTTCATTCAGAAGAGTGAATTCTCTCTCTCTTTTGGAACTGGGATGTCCATCTTCTGGACATCTCCTAGACACCAGAGCTTCTGGGTCTTAGGTCTTTGGACTCCAGGATTTACACCAGCAACCCTTCAGTTCAGGCCTTAGGCCTCAATCTGATTTACACCACTGGTTTTCCTGATTCTCCAGTTTGCAAATAGCAGACTGCGGGATTTCTCAGCCTCCATAGCCATGTGAGCCAACTCCTATGATAAATCTCCTGTTATATATACCTATATAAATATATCCTGTTGGTTCTGTTTCTCTGGAGAAACAGATTAATTAACATTCTGATTAATATGCATCCTCTGGGGGCCATTTCTTTATTCTCTCCCCACTAAATATTTGGGAGGAAAGAAAGGAAAGAGAGAGGCAGAGGGAGGGAAGGGAAGTTAAAGGGAGAGAAGGAAGAAGGGATGAGAGCTATAGTTAAAATACAAGGGGCTAACTCCAGATATAATTGTCCTGCCCCTCTAGGCAATTAAACAAAAGACTGGATGATGTCTAGGGGAAAACAACTGAAGAAATTATTCAAATACAAAATGCACAGTTGGATCATCTACAATCAATGATCCTTGACCTTCCTTTGACCTCTGGGTGTTCCAATTATCTCTTGATGCAAAACGACCTCAAAAGTTAGTGCCCTAAAATGACAATCATTTTATTATGTCTCATGATTTTATGGCAAGGTTCATCCGGGCTCTTTTTCTGCTCTTCGTGGCATCGGCCATAGTCACTTGGTGGTATTCATTCAGCTGGGTTGATCTGGAGGGCCCAAAATGGCATCTCTCACATGTCCAGACCTTGGCAAGGATTAGAGGGCTGGGCTCTGCTGGGTGCCTCTCTTTCTTCAAGTAGACTCAGGGCCTGGCCATAAAGTATGCCCTGAGTGTAGTCAGATTTCTTAGATGGCAGCTCAGGCTCCTGGAGACCAAGGTGGAAGCTGCCAGTCCTTTTAAAAACTAGACCCAGAATTGGCATAACATCTGTTGATCGAAATAATCACAAGCCAGCCCAGATTCAAGAGAAGAAATAGACTCCATCTCTTGATGAGGGTCATGTCAAAAAACTCACAAATATCCTGAAATCCTAGTGTAGAACTCATCATCACACCTCCAGAAAGACCAAGACTGGGAACCGTCCAAGAAAAAAAAAAAAAACAGCTCCTGAATCCCTGATCCACAGTGAGAGATAATATATGTTTATTATCGTTTAAAGTCACTTAGTTTGGGGGTAATTTGTTATACAGCAATAATTAAGAACATATACACCCTCTCTAAACTGTCCTGTCCAAGCCTGGGTTCTGGTGGGAGCAAGTCTAGGACTGAAACTGTGATGTGTTTCAGACTAGGAGCTTATAGAACTCAGGAAGTTATCAGACCAGATCTTCAAAAGCTGCTATCACAGGGACAATTCTCATTCATGTATTCATTTAACCAATATTTTTGAGTACCCACCAGGTGTCAAGCACTTAGCAAAACGCTAGAGACAAAAGGATGAGTGAAAACAGACCTAATCTCCCAAACTACAGGCCTCTCTGAGACTATCCCATTCTGGTCCAGTCCTGCTCTGTATCCTGGAAAGTTACAGAGCACCCCCCAAGCTGGAAAGTCACCCCCAAAGTAGCTACAGTCAGGTTAAAGTGGGTTCCATGCAGCTTTGATTCTTCACAGCCTCTGTCTAAACCTGTCTTCCACTCTGTTCTTCATTCTACTCCCTGGCTTCTGGCCCCTGGTACCATTTCTTGTCATCTGGCCCACTGCTTGGACTTCTAACTCTGACTTCTGGCTTCCCTCGTAAATTCAACCCTCAAACCAGATCCAGGTATTACAGCCATGACCTCAGAATCAGTACCACAAGCCCACCCCCGAAAGTCCACACCACCAGTCCGGAAGTCCACACCACCAGTCCGGAAGTCCACACCACCAGTCCGGAAGTAGTTCCGGCCTCACTCTCCCCTGCGCTTCTGCAGACCAGTTCGTGCCTTAAATGAACACTGAGAGTTATCTTGAGATGGGCTGACTCTTTGCTTCCCTTCGGGCCCATGAGCCATTGTCCCCAGCCAGCGAGGCGCATCTCGGAAGCACCATCTCCTCGGGCTCTTTTTCCTGCTCTGTCTGGATTGGGCTCATTTACTAAAAATTAGTTGGGAATGAAAAAAGCTCCTAGTTTATTAGCGTGCTATTATTCCCCTCCTGCCATCCCCCTGCAGCATGATGGATTGCCTGGTGAGGGGACGCAGCCCCAGCCTGGGAGTCAGCAAGCTCGGCGCGGTCCCCGGCGCAGACAGATGGGGAGGCCGAGTCCTGACCATGATTGATTAGCTCCGCAAAGCCTGTTGAGCGGAGTTCCATCAAGATTGATGCTTTCTCCTCATAACAGCATTTCCAAAAAGTTTCTATTACATTTTGATTATGTTTATAGCATCTCGCTGGTCCGGGGGAAGATGCAATCTTGTTCCCAGTGTGTGTCTACGTGGACCGTTCACAGGGCCTCAAACGGCCCTGTCAGCCTGGTATCTGCCGAGGAGCCTCTCCTTTGCTGGGCAACAGAAAGGACCTCCGTGGCCTCCCAAGATCAAGTTGGAGGAAGCCAGTGGCCACTCACTTGGGGCTGGCATGGCAGCTCTGCCTCTCCAGGGCAAACCTCACGGGTGTTCTGAGGCCGAGGCCTGAAGGTAAAGAGGAAACCCGAGAGCAGAGGTGTTTCCTGAGACATGCAGGGTATTGAGGAAGGAAAGGGCAGGCCCCATTTGTCTCCCTGGTCCTGTGGGCACAATACAAGGCCTGTGTACAAGTGTCTGGTAAACTCCATATTTAAACATTTAGGGTATGTGTCTGTGTGTGTCTGTGTGTGTGTGTGTATGTGTGTGTGTGTGTGGGTATCACAGCTTATCCCACAAGAGATTTGAGTGATGTACAGGACCTGGTGGAAAACAAATAAAGAATAAGAATTAGGACCAGGGAAATGCAAATCAGCCAAAATGTTAAGACTAATAGGAAAAAACAAAATATGTATGCAGCAATGTATATATTTTTTTTAATTTGGTAACTATATGTGATGGTAAATGTATGCTAAACTTATTGTGATCATCACTTTATGATGTATGTAAGTCAAATCATTATGCTGTATACCTTAAACTTATGCCGTGCTGTTTGTTGACTGTATTTCAATAAAAGTGGAAGGAAAAAATAATATATATATTTGATATATATCAAATATATATACATATTTTTGATATATACATTTGATATATATATCAAGTGTGTGTGTGTGTGTGTGTGTGTGTGTATATAGGGTCACAAAGAATCGGACACAACTGAGCAACTGAACTGAACTGATACACGTGTGTGTCTGTGTGTGTGTGTGTGTGTATGGGCTTCCCAGCTAAAGAACCCGCCTGCCAACGCAGGTAGAAGTAAGAGATGTGGGTTTGATCCCTGGGTTGGGAGGATCCGAGGGAGGAGGGCCCAGCAACCCACTCCAGTGTTCTTGCCTGGATAATCCCATGGACAGAGGAGCCTAGTGGGCTACGGATCATAAGGTTCATCCATAAGGATGAATGAAGTGACTTATATATATCAAGTAAGAGCTCACAATCTTGAGACTTCCCAGGTGGTCCAGTGCCTAAGACTCCACGCTCCCAATGCAGGGAACCCAGGTTCAATCCCTGGTCAGGGAACTAGGTCTTCCATGCCACAGCTAAGACCCAGGGCAGCCAAATAAATAAATGATCCCAGTCTTTATGCTTGGACATTTAATTTGGCCTAAATTTCTGTATAATCAAAGAGAAAAAAGGAAACAAAACCAGTTACTTAGGTCTTACTGTCATTAATGAAAAGATGAAAACAAGTCAGTTCCTCAAGGGACTCTTTGGGTTTCTTCAGCTGTGATTCAAAAGGAAATTTCATATTAGAGAGCTCTTAATTAGAGATTGTGAGAACAGTGTTAAGCCAGTTAAAATGTTCCTCAGCCTGACACTGTTAATGTTTTGACATGGATCATTTTTGTTATTGAGGTGGGGGGCGGGTGTCTGTCCTGTACATTATAGGGTGGTGGCCTCTACCCACTAGATGCCTGTAGCACCTCCTCCCAGTTGAGACCACCAAAATGTCTCCAGACGTTGTCAAATGTCCCCGGGGTAGAGTACCCAGATTTAGTAAAATAGAAATTCATGATGCCTACTAAAATCTGAACTTCTGATAAACAACAAATAATATTTAAGTGTAAGTCTGTCCCATACAATATTTGGAACATACTTAAAGAATTATTCATTTTTATCTGAAATTCAAATATAACTGAGAATCCTGTGTTTCATCAAATAATCCCCTGATGAGCAACAGCATTCAGTGGGAAGAAGATCCTCAGGAAACTTCCTGACATGGTACACTGCAAGATGCCTGTTCCCTACACTAGATTTTTTTTAGTGGTATAGTAGTGAAAATTGATGCTTTTGAACTGTGGTGTTGGAGAAGACTCTTGAGTGTCCCTTGGACTGCAAGGAGATCCAACCAGTCCATCCTAAAGGAAATCAGTCCTGAATATTCATTGGAAGGACTGATGCTGAAGCTGAAACTCCAATACTTTGGCCACCTGATGTGAAGAACTGACTCATCAGAAAAGACTCTGATGCTGGGAAAGATTGAAGGCAGGAGGAGAAGGGGACCACAGAGGATGAGATGGTTGGATGGCATCATCAACTCAATGGACATGAGTTTGAGTAAACTCTGGGAGTTGGTGATTAACAGGGAAGCCTGGCGTGCTGCAGTCCATGGGATCGCAAAGAATCAGACATGACTGAGCAACTGAACTAACTGAATAGTGAAAATGTGGGGATTTTTTCCACTGCTTCTATTTATTTACATGTAATGAGCAGGGTTGTTTTTAATATTTACTTATTTATTTTTTGACTGCACTGCGTCTTCGTTGCTGTGCACAGGCTTTCTTTAGTTGCCGTGAGCAAGTACTAACTCTTCATTCCAGTGCGAGGACTTCTCACTGTGTTGTCTTCTCTTGTTACAGAGCATGGGCGAGACAGCCCATGCTCTGGTAGTTGTGGAGCACGGGCTTAGTTGCTCTGTGGCAAGTGGAATCTTCTAGGATCAAGGATCAACCTGTGTCCCCTGCATTGGCTCCTGACAGTCCCCCACTGGACCGTCAGGGAAGTCCCTGTAACTAGCAGTTTATCTTCTGCTTCATATCTTTTTTACCTGTGAAAATCCATTGTGAAATATCTTGCAAATAAGTTACACACATTTATTCACCCCCCCCAAAAAAAAAAAAAAATAAACCTCTGATTGATAACCACTGTGTCAATGCCCACAAAATAGCCCTTCAGGTAAGAGTGTCACAGGGTTCCAGAAGGCTGTTTCTTGTAGCATCCATGCAAGGATTCAAGAAGATAACTATAATAAAATTTTCAAAAAGTAATTCTTCAGAGATCTATATAATATCATCCTTCCTCACCATTTTCTGCTTGATGTAAAGTTAAAACCTAGAGATACTTCACTACAACCTGCTCTTTGCCTACCTGCTTAGAATCCCTTTGCAAAAAGGCAGACAGGTGAGTTTACCTGCTGACCCTGAACGACCCCATGTTGACTTCCTGTGACCACTGGGATTATCAAATAGACTCAAGCCATCTTTAGAAATAATCCATTTTTTGATTACTCAGTTGTAAAAACTGATAAGGCATTTAGAAAAATAGCAATTTGAATGTCTTCCTCTCTCTTCATTCCAAAATAAATTCCAGATGTATCAAAAATCTTAAACATGGAAATGAAATCAGAATAGTACTAGGAAAAAGTATGGGATAATTTTTGGAATTTCAGAGAAAGAAAAATCCTTTGTGTTGCCTTCTGTACATAAGATTCAGGAGCCAGTGAATAAAAAAGAAGATTGAGAAATTTAACTACATTAAAACAATTTTAACTCACTGTATGGTAAACAGAAAAAAGAAGTTACAAACTCAAGGGGAAAATATAAGCAACATAAAATAGAGAACTAATCTTTCCATTACATAAAGAAGCGTTCCAAAAAAAAGAAGAAGCTTTCAGAAATCAATAGAGGGAAAATAGAAAACTAGGCTTGAAAAAAATGAGAGCTCCGAGAAAAAGAAATATAAATGGCTTTTAAACATATGAAAGAGTGGTCAACCTCTCTCAGATATACATTAAAAGCATAATTTTAAACCTCTTTTTATCTATCAAATGGGCAAAGATAAAATGTTTAATTACATGCTGTCAGTAAAAGTATGAGGAAACAGACAAAGACAGTGTTCTTGGGAATATATGCATTGGTGCTCACCCTTGGAAGGCATTTTGGTAGTATATATTCATATTTTAAATGTATAAGTCCATTTAGGTATTTATGCCACAAATATTCTCATATATGAGTGCAAAGATGTATGTACAAGATAATATATTAAAGCATTCTTTTATAACAAAAGTTTGTGAATAAACTAAATGCCCACTAACTGCAAACTTCTTAAATGAATTATGATATATACATCTATGAAAAGAAACACAATTTTAAAATATGAGATGGCTGTAGAACATGTAGTGATAAGGAATGATCTCCAAGATATATTGTTAAGTGATAAAAAGAAGGTGCCAAAGATGTTTAGTGGATGACAAGAAAAAGGAAATGCAAAAAAAAAAGAAAACGGAGATATATGTACAAATATACCTTTATATCCATGTCTGTATTCTTCTGGAGCTATGCACAAGAAACTGGTTATATTGAATTTTTCTGGGGAGTGAATATAGGGACCTGGTATGAAAGATGAAAACAAGACTTCCTTTTTAAATGAACACTCTTTTGAACTGTTTTGATATTTCTCATCATGTGTATGCATTAAATTTTCAAAATGAAACACTTTAAAAAATTGTTAATAAAAAATGCCCGGAGAAACAGGTGCTAAAATTTATGTTCCAAAATATTTATTGTAATATGGTTTATAATAATGAAAAATCAGAAACAACTTCAACATCCAATAACGAAAGACTGGCTTAATGGGGTGAGAGGTGGAAGGAAGGTTCAGGAGGGAGGGGACATATGTACACCTTTGGCTGATTCCTGCTGATGTATAGCAGAAACCAATAAAATATGGTAAAGCAATTATACTTCAATTAAAAATAAATAAATTTTTTAAAAAATTAGTTGTTACTATTTTTAAAAAAGTGGATTTAAATGAATTGCAGTATATCCATACAGCAGACTATTTTATAGCCATTAAAAATCACATTAATAAATTATGACTTAGGACATGAGAAAATGGTCATATGATAGTAAGTGAAAAAAGATACAAAATAATACATGCAGTGTGATCCTGATTTTTCCAAACACATACACACATGCAGAGAAATGCTTATGAGAGAGAAAGAATATTTCCCAAATGTTTTCTGGATTACGGATTTTCAGTTAATTTCTATATATTCCACATTTCCTATCAAGATGTACTAATTTTATAATAAAAAACATTAAATTTTGTATGAAGAAAGAGAAAATTCCTATTGGCCAACTAATGTTAAATGACAAAGAAATAAACTCCCACTAAGACGGATACTAAGTTCCCTAGACCAGGTGTTCCCAGCCTACGGGATCTAATGTCTGTTGATCTGAGCTGGAACTGATGCAGTAATAATAGAAATAAAGTACACAATAAATGTAATGCACTTGAATCATCCCCAAACCACAACCCCCCGCCCAGTCTTTGGAAAAATAGTCTTCCACGAAACTGGTCCCTGGTGCCAAAAAGGTTGGGGACCACTGCCCTAGACTCTCTGTGGAGCTTGGGGTCTGGCTTTATTAAATGCAAAGTCTGGGCTCTACTGAGGGACTGTTTTTTCCCAGTTATCAGGAATCAACGACCAGTTGGATCAGGTCTGCCAAAAAATGGTCCCCTGCCATTTCTGTCCTCGCATCATGTGTCGGAGGCTCAGCGTCCTAGGATGGTTGACTTAGCTGGGGTCACGTGATATCTTGAATGGCAGCCTGAGATGCTGCACACAGTGAGGGCTGAGTGTTTGTCAAGGCAATGTTGACTTGCTGTGGTCAGAAGTAAACACTTGGCAGGGACAGCCCAGTGGAAAAGGTCTCTCATTCTGAGAAACACACCATGAAAGAGTTCAGCATTCCATAACAGTGGAGATGATGGTCTTTGAAATCACTGAGCTAAGTTTAAGTCCTGGAGCCTGTATTATAGTCTATAAGACTCTGAATGAGTAATCGGGTCTTTCTGTGCACCAGTTTGCTCAACCATAGAGTGTATAGAGGCTTCATCATTGGGAAATTAAACAGGAAAAAGAAATGAAAGGCAAACAAAAATAGAAGAAAGGCTTTCCAGGTTGGAGAACAAGAAGTAAAATTATCTGTATTCATAAATATTATCTTCTGTATAGACAATCCTAAGGTGTCTACTAGAACTTATTATGGAAAAATAGAGTTCAGCAATCTTGCAGGATACAAGATCAATACACAAAAATAAACTGTATTTCTATACACTTGCAATGAACAATCCAAAAATAAAATTAAGAAAACAATTCCATTTACAGTAACACCAAAAAGAGTAAAATACTTGGAAATAAATTTAACAAAAGAGATACAAGACTCATATGCTGAAAACTGCAAGATATCATTGAAAAAGAGTTAAAGACCTAAACAAATGGAAAGATATCTGTTGTTCATATATTTTAAGACTTTTACTATTATTAATATGGCTGCTGCTGCTGCTAAGTCGCTTCAGTCATGTCCAACTCTGTGCGACCCCATAGACGGCAGCCCACCAGGCTCCCCCGTCCCTGGGATTCTCCAGGCAAAACGCTGGAGTGGATTGCCATTTCCTTCTCCAATGCATGAAAGTGAAAAGAGAAAGTGAAATCGCTTAGTCACGTCCAACCCTCAGCGACCCCATGGACTGCAGCCTACCAGGCTCCTCTGCCCATGGAATTTTCCAGGCAAGAGTACTGGAGTGGGGTGCCATTGCCTTCTCCGATTAACATGGCAGTATTCCTCAAATTGACCTACAGTATCCCTACTTCTTCCCAGGTGACACTGGTGATAAAGAACCTGCCTGCCAATGTAGGAGACATAAGAGACGTGGGTTTGATCCCTGGGTCGGGAAAATCCCCTGGAGAAGGAAATGGCAACCCACTCCAGTATTCTTGCCTGGAGAATCCCATGGACAGAGGAGCTTGGCGGGCTACTGTCCATAGCATCATACGGACTCAGACACAACTGAAGCAACTTAGCACAGACCTACCAAAAATCTCAGTTGCCTTTCTTGCAGAAATGGACAAAATTATTCTACATTATCGGATAATTTTATAGATATATATGGAAATGCAAAAATAGACAAAAACAATAGACAGAATAGACTAAATTATCCTGGAAAAGAAGAACAAAACTGAAGAATATACACTTCCCAGTTTCAAAACTTATACAGCTATAGTCATCAAGTCATTGTGGTACTGGCATAAAAATAAAAATATAGATCAAGCAGAATTCAAAAATCTGAAAATAAACCTTCCCATATACGGTCAATTTATTTTCAAGAAGAGTGCTGAGACAATTCAATAAAGAAAAAAAAAGTATTTTCAAAAAGTTGCACTTGGACAGCTAGATAGCCACAGGCAAAAGAATGAAATTGGGCCCCTACCTCACACTATATGGAAAATAACTCAAAATTGATTAAAGACTAAAAGTTAGGGCTAAATCCATAAAAGTTTTAGAAGAAAACATAGGAGTACATCTCCATGTCTTTGGATTAAGCAATCGTTTCTTAGATACAACACCGAAAGCACAAACAACAAAATAAAAAATAAACTGAACTTCATTAAAATTAAAAACTTTTGTGCAATCGAGGGCATTGTCAAGAAAGTAAAAAGACAACCCATAGAATGGGAGAAATATTTGCAAATCATATATCTGATGAGGAGCTTATATCTAAGCCACATAAAGAACTCTTACAAGGTAATAACAACAAAAAAGGTAAACAACCCAATTTTTAAATGGGCAAAGATTTTGGACAGATATTTCTCCAAGTAATATATACAAATGACCAAGAAGCACATGAAAAAATGCTCAACATCATTAGTTATTAGGGAAACAGAGATCAAAGTTACAAAGAGATACCACTTCATGCCCACTAGGATGGCTATGACCAAAAAAATGGAGTTACACGTGTTAGTGCGGATGTGGAGAAACTGGAGATCTCATACTGTTAGTGGGAATAAAAAATGATGCAGCCATTCTGGAAAGCAGTTTAGCATATCCTCAAACCAGAGTGACCATAAGACCCAGAAATTCCATCCCTACATAAATACACAAGAGAGGTAAAAACATATTCACACAAACATTTAGGATATTGTCACAATGGGATATCACCTCCAAGAAGGACTAAAATAAAAAGTAGCAACAACACCAAATGCTGGCAGAGAAACTGAAATCACATACACATTGCCCGTGGGAATGTAAAATAGTTCATTCAGCAGTTGTACTGGAAAACAATTCAGCAATTGGTTACAAAAACTAAACATACAATTACTAAGTGGTGGTGGTGATGGTGATCAGTTGCTCAGTCGTGTCCAACTCTTTGTGACCCTATGAGCCTGCCCGGATCCTTTGTCCATGAAAATTTTCAGGCAAGAATACTGGAGTGAGTTGCCATTTCCTCCTCCAGGGGATCTTCCCGACCCAGGAATTGAACCCATGTGTCCTGCATTGTCAGGCAGATTCTTTACCACTGAGCCACCTGCTGCTGCTGCTGCTAAGTCACTTCAGTTGTGTCCAGGCCCACAATTACTATATGACTAACAATTGTACTCTTGGCTATTTGTCCCAGAGAAATGAAAATTTTTGTTCAAATATAAGTGCAACTGTATGTAAACTTGTACATGAACGTTCAAAGCAGTTTTATTAGTAATAGCCAAAAACTAGGAACAACCCAGACATCCTTCAGTGGATGAATTGTTAAACTCTGATACATTCATATCATGGAATACTACTTAGCAATAAAAAGGAATGAATTATACACACAGAAGCTCTGTGAATCTCCAAGGAATTATGCTGAGTATTAAAAAAAAAAAGCCAATCCCAGAAAATTATATGCTATATGATTCCATTTATATAAAACTTTTGAAAAGACAAAGCTTAGAAATAAACAGATTGTTCATTGCCAGAAGTTGGAGACTGGGGCTGAGGGATGGAAAGAAGTGGGTGTGGTTATTCAAGGGCAACAGGAAGGGTCTTTATGGTAATAAAAGTGTTACCTATCTTGATGTCATGATGAATTCACAAACCTATACATGTGATGGGACTTCCTTGGTGGCTCAGATGGTAAAGTGTCTGCCTACAATGCAGGAGACCCGGGTTCAATCCCTGGATTGGGAAGATCTCCTGGAGAAGGAAATGGTAACCCACTCCAGTATTCTTGCCTGGAAAATCCCATGGACGGAAGAGCCTGGCGGGCTACAGTCCATGGGGTTGCAAAGAGTCGGACACAACTGAGCGACTTTTTTTCACTTTCACTTTCACATACATGTGATAAACTGCACAGAACTGATTACACACACACAAGTACAAATGGGGAAATAGTAGTAAGATCTGTGATTTGTATCAGTGTCAATATCCTGGTTGTGACACTGCACTATTGTTTTACAAGATGTTATCACTGTAGGGTTACGGGTGAAGGGTGTGCAGAATCTACTACTTCTTACAACTGCATATGAATCAACAATTATTTCAAAATTTAAAGCTTCATTTTATAGTGAAAGTGAAGTTGCTTAGTCGTGTCTGACCCTTTGCGACCCCGTGGACTGCAGCCTGCCAGGCTCCTCCATCCCTGGGATTCTCCAGGCAAGAATACTGGAGTGGGTTGCCATTGCCTTCTCCAGGGGATCTTCCCCGCCCAGGGATCAAACCCAGGTCTCCCGAATTGCGGGCAGACGCTTTAACCTCTGAGCCACCGGGGAAGCCTTCATTTTAAAGCCCCTACTTGAGAGTCCCTTGGACTGCAAGGAGATCCAACCAGTCCATTCTGAAGGAGATCAGCCCTGGGATTTCTTTGGAAGGAATGATGCTAAAGCTGAAACTCCAGTACTTTGGCTACCTCATGCGAAGAGTTGACTCATTGGAAAAGACCCTGATGCTGGGAGGGATGGGGGCAGGAGGAGAAGGGGATGACAGAGGATGAGATGGCTGGATAGTATCACTGACTCGATGGACATGAGTCTGAGTGAACTCCGGGAGTTGGTGATGGACAGGGAGGCCTGGCGTGCTGCGATTCATGGGGTTGCAAAGAGTCGGACACGACTGAGCGACTGAACTGAACTGAACTGAACTTACTATGATGGAAGGAAGAAAGGAAGGGAGGGAGTAAAATTAATACTAACTATGGATTTACCACAGGGTCGCACAGAGTCAGACACGACTGAAGCAACTTAGCACACATGCATGCATTGGAGAAGGAAATGGCAGCCCACTCCAGTGTTCTTGCCTGGAGAATCCCAGGGACAGGGGAACCTGGTAGGCTGCCATCTATGGGGTTGCACAGAGTCAGACACAACTGAAGCGACTTAGCAGCAGCAGCAGCATGGATTTACCATGTTCTGAAATCCAGGCTCTTTAATACCTGATTGGAGATCACTATTATCATTATGATTGTCCCCATTTTATAGATGAGGAGACTGAGGCTTAGAGAATAACTGTCCTGCTCTCAAAGACACACTTTGAGGCATCAGGAGTCAAGCCCTGCTCCCTGATTCTCCCTCTGCCCGTCTCCATCTTTTAGGCAAACACAGCCATCAATCACATGTCGGCAATGACTGCATTACTCAAGAGGAAATTGAAGCCAGCCTGTAAGATGCAGTCCACAAAATTCATGATTTCTTCCCCCATCCCTGCTCCTTCTACTTGGTCCCTTTTTCATATGGATCGGGTTTTTATTTCTGCGTTTATTGCACACGCAAATTACAGATGAGAGCATCGACTACACAAGTCATTACTCAGAGTAGCATCTCCCCAACTGCCACCGGACGAGGACCGAACAGCTTGTGGTTAATTTGCTATATAATCACTGCCTGTGACAGGGGGGCCGGGCTGTGCCTGTGCTAATATTAGGAAAGGGGAAGCTGAGCAAGGAGAACTCCTGGGGCGTGGGGGGCGGGGGAAGCGCGGTATTGAACCAGGGAGAAAAGAAGAGAGAACTGCAGAGGAGCAGAGAGAGGGTCTCTGCCATAGTCAGAGGCATTTGCTCCTCTGCTATAGAGGAGTAGAGGGCTTCCCTGGTGGCCCAGAGTTTAAAGCGTCTGCCTGCAATGCGGGAGACCTGGGTTCAATCCCTGGGTCAGGAAGATCCCCTGGAGAAGGAAATGGTAACCCACTCCAGTATTCTTGCCTGGAGAATCCCATGGACGGAGAAGCCTGGTAGGCTACAGTCCATGGGGTCGCAAAGAGTCGGACACAACTGAGCGACTTCACCTTCATAGAGGAGTAGAACTGCTGCATTCCATCAGTCATGTCCTCACAAAAGAAGAATCTCCGTTCTCCAAGCCTCCACCACCTCCAGTCAGCCAAGGAGTACATCTGTATGCACACACTGCAACCATTGTGATGGGTCAGAGGCTGGAGGAAATTGACCAACAGGCAAAAGTTACACCATTATACTAATATCCTAACAATTCAATAAGAAAGAAGGCCAACGATCCAATAAAAAATGGGCAAAGGATATGAACAAGCAGTTTTCCAATTAGGAAACTCGGCCTCAAAACATACAAAGAGAGGGACTTCTCTAGCGGTCCAGTGAATAAGAGCCCAAGCTTCCATTGTAGGCGGCATGAGTTCGATCCCCATGTTGAGCATACAAAAAGATGTTCAACATTAGTCTTAATAAAAAAAGGTATATACCCTGGATATGTTCCAGTGTCTCCTGGTTTACAGTCTATGGGAACTTGAATAGAATTTGTATCCTGCTGTTGTGTGAAAATTGCATAAATCTTAACTGTGTTGAACTGGTTCACAGTGCTTTTCAGGTTCTATTTTTCTGTCTATTCATTCAATTAATGTTTGAGAGTTTGATATTGAAACTCCAACTAAGAATCTTAATTTATCCACTTAAAAAATAAGTGCAACCTACACTGGAACTATATGTCACTTTATTCTGCATTTTCCAAGCCCCCTGTAAATGTGTTATCATACTTTCATGATTTAAATTTTTTAAAGGAAATTCAAATGAAAATCGCAAAGAGATACCATAGTTTTACCTAGCAGATGGACAAAGATCAAAATGTCTGATCACACACTGAACTGGCCAGAGTGTGGAGAAGCCATTGCTCTCAAAGGCTGGTGAGAGTATAATCTGGCACAGTCTCCGTGGGTGGCAATTCAACATTGTATCAAGCTGTTTGAGGCACGTACCCATTGACCCATAAATCCTACTGCTCTAGAATATATTCCACAGACATACTTGCATATATGTATGCAAAGTTGGATGTACAAGGCTATTCACTGCAGCACGGCTTATAATAACAGAAGATTGGAGACAGCCTGAATGTCCATCAACAAGGGACTGCTTAAACAAATTGCCGTACATCCATACAATGGAAATCTTTATGGCTGTTAAAAAAGAATGAGGCAGCTCTTTATGGATGGATATGAAACAATCTCCAAGATATATTGTTAAGTGAAAAAAAAACAAAGTGCTGAACAGTGTGATTAGAATGCTGCTCTCCATGAGGGTTTTTTAAGGATATAGACACATACACATCCTCGCCGATATACGCAGAGGATCCTTCCAAGAGGATGACAATTTTTGCAATGTTTGGTTCCATAGAGAAAAAAGGGGCTCTGGAGCCGGGAACACATTGGAAAGGAGGCTTATTACTCTCTTGTACCTTGTTTACAGCTTGGTTTGTGAGGACTTCCTGGTGGTCCAGTGGTTAAGACTCTGCACTTCCACTGTGGAGGGCGCAGGTTCAATCCTTCGTGGAGAAACAAGGATCCCACATGGCAGGCGGCACAGCCAAAAGAAGAAAAAGTTTGTAGCACCCCCCACATTTCACTTCAGTACATAATTATGCTAGGGACTTCCCTGGTGGTCCAGCGGCTAAGACTCTGCACTCCCAGTGCAGGGGGACCGGGTTCGATTCCTGGTAGAAAATGTGTCCCATCACAGGCCCTGAGCATGGCATACATTGCTGGTGAAGCGTCTTCGAAAAACAGTGTGGGAGTTCCTCAAAAAGTTAAACATAGAGTTAATATGTGACCCAGCGATAAGTTCTCATAACAACTTGTATGCAAATGTTTATACTGGTACCATCCTTAATGGCTAAAACTTGGAAGCAACACAAATGTCTACCAACTGATAAGTGGATAAACAAAATATTTCCATGGACTATTATACATCATGTATACAATCCATTTCAATATATGCAATGGAATATAACTCAGCAATAAAAAGAATGACGTATTGATACATGCTACAACATGAATATCCTTGCAAACATTACGCTAAGTGAAAGAAGCCAGTCCATTGCTATGAAATATCTGGAAGGGGCAAATCCATGGAGACAGAAAGGAGATGATAGTAACGGTTTCTAGGCTTAGGGGATGAGAGGAATAGGAAGTGACTGTTAATGTATGTGAGGTACCTTTGGGGGATGATGAGAATGTTCTGGAATTAGAGAGTGGTGATGACTGTACAACTCTAAAAACTAAATACTAAAAAAGACCAAATCATATACCTGAAATGGGTGAATTGTAGGGTGCATGAATTTTATGTCCATCATGCTATTAACCAAAGAAAAGTTCAGAGAACTAAATATAAAACCTAAAACTATAAAACTTCAGAAAACCATAGCAAAAGGAAATCTGTGTAACTTCAAGTAAGTCAAAGATTCCTTATACACACCACAAAAAGCATGAAAGACGGTCTTTGAAAGATAGTGTTAAGAGGAAGAAAAGACAAACCACAGACTCAGGAAATTATTTGCAAATAACATTTCTGCGTAAAGGATTTGTATTTCCAGTATATAAAACTACCAAAATTCAATAATAAGAAAATCAGTGACTTTTTTTAAGTTCTTTGTATTTATTTAAAATGTTTGAGGGGCTGCGTTGGGTCTTGGCTGCTGCCTTCAGGCTTTCTCTAATTGCAGAAAGTGGGGGCGACTCTCTAGCTGCAGTGAGCAGGCTTCTCATTGCAGTGGCTTCTCTTGTTGCAGAGCACAGGCTCTAGGGTGCTTGGGCTTCAGTAGTTACATCTCACAGGCTCTAGAGAGCAGGCTCAATAGCCATGGCTCACGGGCTTAGTTGCTCCAAGGCATGTAGAATCTTCCTGGACCAGGGATCCAATCCATGTCTCCCGCATTGGCAGGCAGATTCTTAACCTCGAGACCACCAGGGAAGTCCAACCTAATTTTTCTAAATGGTAAATACTGTGACCAAACACTTGACCAAAGAAGATTTATGGATGGCAAATAAAAACATGAAAAGAAAAATGGCCAAAATCATTATTCACGAGGGGAATGCAAATTAAAACCAAGATATGATTTCACTTATAAGGGCGAGAATTTGGAGCAACTGGAACTCTCACAGGATGCTGGTGTGAAATGGCACTGCTATGCTGGAAACATTTTAGCAGTTTCTTAAAAAGTTAAACATATACCAACATGTGATCCAGATATTTCACTCCTAGGTGTTTATCCAAGAGAAACAGAAGCATATGCCCATGCAAACACATGCACAGGAATGTAGGTAACAGCATTAGCACTAATAGCCAAAAACCGGAAATCAACCAAGTGTCCATCAACAGGTAGAAATTCGTGGCACATTCATGGTATGCAGTGGAATACTAGTCCACTGATAAATGATAAAAAGAAATGAACTATTAACACATGCAACAACAGGGGTGAATTTCAAAAAAGCTATGCCGAGTGAAAGAAGTCAGAAAAAAAATGCATACGGTATGATTTCATTTGTATAAAATTCTAGAAAAGCAAAGGAATCTGCAGGGACAGAAAGCAGATCGGCGATTGCTTTCTGGGGATGGCAGGGAGGAGAGATTTAGGAAGCCAGGAAGGAGGATTGACAAGGGACATGAGGAAACTTTGGGGAGTCACAGATATGTTCATTATCTTGAGTGTAATGTTAGTTCTCCAGATGTACATGTATGTGAAATCTTTTCAAATTATATACTTTAAACATGAGCAGTTAATTGCATATCAAGTAAACCTCAACAAAACTGTAAAAAAAAAACCATTAACAGGACTTGTGAATGGATTGGTGGGGGAGTGGCGCAGGGGAGGGAGAAAGAAACATCAGGTGTGACCCCCGCCCCAAGTTCCCAGCTTGATCCCCTGAGGGATGGAGGTGCCATATCCTGATGTGGGAATACTCGAGAGAGATAGAGATAGAGAGAGTGACAGGGGGCTGGAGAGAGAAACAGAAGGTTTCCCTGGGGATGTGTGCCTTAGCCCAGAGGGAGAGAGAAGCAGAAAACCTGAGAGGCAGCCCCCAGGGCGAGTGAGGATGGAGACAGGGTCGGAAAGGGGGAAAGTGGGCTGAGAACCAGACCCACAGACTCCCCAGAGACCTTACAGGAGCATCTTAAGCTTAGGATCCAGAGCAGAGCTATGCCCAGGGCTGGCCCCCAGGCCTGAAAAAGCGGGGTGTCTTTGGAAGGATGCAGGAAGGAAGAGAGCATTCCACTCTCCCCCGGACCTGGCACATACATTTCCACGTTGAGATCAGTGTAATTATCCCCATTAGACAGACAAGAGAACTGAGGGCCACAGAAGAGAGGATACCCATCTCCCAAGGTCACCGAGTTTGTGTCTAACCCACATCTGGGGGCTCAAGTGCTCCTTTCAGACGCTGAGGTGCCCAGGAGAAAGCCCACAGGGGCCAGGTTTAAACCCAGCACCCACTAATGCCCCCCAGGGCACAAGCACACGTCTAAGGCAGTTAGCATGAAGGAGGGAGCACAGCTAATTGCCTGTACAAATTAACTCTAATGTGGTCGGTATCGACGTACTTATCTTTCTTTAATTACATTAATCAATTAATGAAGAAGATGGCTTCCTCTGATGATGATTTCCAAGGCCCATATGTTCTTGGGCATCTGGGTGGAGCACAGGAATTTCCTCTGGGGCTCTGGCTCCCATGGACTACAGGGCAGGCATCAGTAGGAGAATCTGCCCCTGAGACTTCTCCACCCTGAAGCTGAGCACTGTGAGAGGAGAGGCAGGAACCAAGTACTGATTCCAGGAGAGGTAACCAGCGGATGAAGTGCAGACTCCTCACCCGGCATTCAAGGCCCCTCTCCAGCACTGTGCCCTCGACCCATGTTTATAGCCTGGGCTGACTGATTTTCTCCCAGATAACCATGCGTGCTCCTCCACCAGGGAGGCCAGCTCGCATCAGTCAGGGTCTAAGGCAGGCCAGGTAGTTGTTCCTTCCCAGTGCCTCCGAGAAGGCTTGCCTACAACAGCCTCCTTCATTCATCCATTTCCGATTCAACAAATATTTACAGTCCCTGCTGTGGGGAAGCCTCCAGCCCTTTGGGACAGACAGACATTAAACAGATCTATGACTACACAGGGCAGTGGTTCTCAGCCCATTAGAATCAGCAGGGGAGCTTTTAGGTACAATGCCCAGGCCCCACTCCAGACACATTAAAATAGAATCTCTATGCTCAGGGCCCAAACATCAGTAATTTCTTTTTAATTCCTTCAGGTGATATGACTGTGTAGGCAGCACTGAGACCTTATCTGAAATGCTGCTACCCAGGGTTTCTTGCCCCAGAGGTTTTTCAGAGTATGACCAGCTAACTGTGCTGCTACAATTCTTTGTTTCAACGAGATGAATTTATATTAGCTACTCTGCTTTCCATGTGTAAATGTGGCACATCTTGGGGAACAAAGGATTCCTCAGGTTCCTGCTCACTCTTTTTTTTTTTCCTAAAAATAAAAATAATTAGCTTCTAAATCATCAGACCTTGCTATGTGCCAAGAACTACAGTTCACATTAATGATCTTGTTTAAACTTCAGGACAACCCTCGCGTGTGTGCTGAGTCACTTCAGTCATGTCTGACTCTGCGACCCCATGGGCTGCAGCCTGCCATGCTCCTCTGTCCAGAGGATTCTCCAGGCAAGAATACTGAAATGGGTTGTCATGCCCTCCTCCAGAGGATGTTCCCTACCCAGGGGGCAAACCCACATCTCTTATGTCTCCTAAATTGGCAGACAGGTTTTTTACCACTGGCGCAACCTGGGAAGCCCTTCAAAGAATCATGTGTGTGTGTGTGTGTGTGTGTGTGTGTGTGTACGTGTGTATTAGTCATTCAGTCGTGTCCAACTCTTTGCATCCCCGTGGATTAGAGCCCACAGGGATCCTCAGTCCATGGAATTCTCCAGGCAAGAATACTGGAGTAGGTAGCCATTCTCTCTCCCAAGATTCCAGGGGGTCTTAGGGAGCAGTAAATGAAACAGCCCATAAAATGCTTTGGACATAGTAAGTGCTCAGTAAATGTTCATCATTGTCATCACTTTCATCCTCCAGGGTACCGAGGTGGTGGGGGTGGGGAGTGCGGCGAGCTGGAGGAGTTAGCGGAGGGGAAGGGTCCCATAGTCTCCCTTAAACACAGAGCAGGAGACCCAAGTTCCCAATTCTATCTGCTCTCCCTCAAAACCAGTACTGACCTCGCCATCATGCTCAGAAGCACATGCCTGAAGCCAACGATATTTTACACCCAACAATATTTTAATATCTTTTCATCTTCTCTTGCTGTAGTAAGAACACCCAACACCATCAGTTGATTTAGCCTCTGCACGTTTTTGGGTGTACAATACATTACTGTCCACTATCAGTATAACATCATACAACACATCTCTAGACCTTATTCATCTTCCTTAACTGAAACATTTTTTATTGAATTACATTGGACATACAACATTGTGTAAATTTACAATGTGCTCACCTGAAACCTTATGCCTATTGATGAGTAACTCCTCATTTCCCCCTTGCCCCCAGTCCCTGGCAACCACTGATTCCACGAATTTGATCATTTTAGTTACCTCCTATAAGAGGAATCATTTACTACATGTCTTCCTGTCACTGGTTTATTTCACTGGGCAAAATGACCCCAAAGTTTTTCCACCTTGTTGCATATTGCAGAATTTCCTTCTCTCTAGTATCCATTGTATGTATATACAATAGTTTACATTTCTTTTTAAAATCAGAAAAGAAAATTAACTTTAAGAGACTAGGGACTTCCCTGAAGGTCCAGTGGTTGAGACTCTGCACTTCCAGTGTGGAGGGCATGGGTTCGATCCCTGGTCGGGGAACTAAGATCCTGCAGGCCACACAGCACAAAAAAAAGAGTAGATCAAAATTCAGCCTGAATGGGAGCAGGGCCGGGAGGAGAATGGATACATGTATGTATATGTATGACTAAGTCCCTTTGTTGTTCACATTGTTAATCAGCTATACCCCAGTACAAAATACAAAGTTAAAAAAAAGAGAGAGTAGACCAAAATGTTTTACTTTTTTCTCTCATCAGAAACAAGTGAAATTTTTAGGAAAGTGAAAAGTGAAAGTGAAGTTGCTCAGTCGTGTCTGACTCTCTGCGACCCCATGGTCAGTAGCCTATCAGGCTCCTCCACCCACGGGATTTTCCAGGCAAGAGTGCTGGAGTGGATTGCCATTTCCTTCTCCAGGGAATCTTCCCGACTCAGGAATCGAACCCGGGTCTCCCGCATTGCAGGCATACGCTTTACTGTCTGAGCCACCTTTTTCTCTCATCAGAAACAAATGAAATTTTTAGGAACCCACCCAAAAATCTATTCTGTTAGGAGGAGACCAAAAAGCCAGAAATGTCCAGGGTCCATGGAAGTTATGAGGCAGCCTTGCTCAAAGCCCCACCTGTGCCTGCCTTTTTGACCATCTGACCCTGTCTTTATTCAGGCCGTATTTGCCTCTCCCCTGGATGGTGGAGTGAGGCTCCCAGAAGATTTCGCAGCTTATTGTCTCGAATAATCCACAGAGCAGCCCACACAACCTGTCAAAAATCACAAATCTGACTAGGTCTCTCCTCTCTGCTAAGAACCTTCCATGGCTCCCCATTGCCCTCAGGAAAAAGTCCACGTGCTCAGGCATGGCACACAAGGCCTAGGTGGGCAGCTGCATGTAGACCTCCTGCCGTTCCCCTCACCTTCCTGCTCTTGCCCCTCCACGCCAGCGCCCTCTACCCAGAATGCCTTTCCTCTGCAAACTCCTAGCTATCCTTCAAAGCCCAGCTCCTCTAACAGAAATTCCATACTTTCATCATGCTGTGATTTAGGCTGGGCTGGGTCTTTATTGCTGTGTGCAGGCTTTCCCTAGCTTCGGCGAGCAGGGACTACTCTTCACTGCGGTGCACGGGGTTCTCATCACTGTGGCTTCTCTTATTGCAGAGCACAGGCTCTAGGGTGCATGAGCTTGGTTGCCCCAAGGCATGCAGAATCTTCCCAGACCAGGGATCCAACCTGTGTCCCCTGCATTGCCAGGAGGATTCTTTACCACTGGACCACCAGGGGAAGTCCCGTGATGTGATTTTGAGTAAATGTTTCCAAGAGGTCAGGGCCATGTTTCCTTGGTCACATCCCTCCAACGTCTGGTTTAGAGCCGCTGGCCCAACAGGGTTTGTAGAGGTGGTGATGACACTCCTGAGGTCACTGCCCCTCTCCTGGAGCCCCGCGGTTTCCAATGCTGAGGAACGTCCCCAGCTCCTGCCCACCCCTTCCCCATCCTGTGCTCTTGGAATCCAGCATCTCTGGTGCACGGTGGCAACGCAGCCCTCGTTAAGTAGAACTATGAACTTCACCTACAAAACCCCTCGAGGAGAAGCCATCAGCCAGCTGTATTGGAAGGGTGGCTTTCCAAGCCAAGAAAATCCCAGGGGCCCTGTTCAAAGACCTGGGCAAGCTCAAGTGATCAGGTTCAGCCTCTGTCTGTGGCTGGGCAGCATTCTGTGCCTCAGTGTCCTCATCTGCTAAGAGTGGATGGGACTGAAGCCTCTAAAGAAAGGCTACTTCGGAGTCTGGCTGCGGAAGCTCTTCCAGGGCCTCCCTTTAGTCCAGGCAGAAATGACCAACACAGAGGCAAGAGCGCCACCTACTGACGCCCAGTTCACCGAACCACCAAAGAAATTGCCGAAATTGGCAACCTTCAACTCGAGTCAATTGCCTGCATTCTCCCTTTGCAAAGCCGCAGCCCCCCACCTCTTTCCCAGAGCTTAAGGGCCTACCCTCCAGCCTGGCCAAGGTGTTTGGCTGCACCATTCCCAGCCCCGCAAGCCCAGGACAGCCAGGAGTCCCTGTGCCAACCTCCCCCCTGTGTCAGACCCAGCACCAGGGCAGCCCCCAGCTGCCAACCGCCCCCCCACCCCCCCAAAGCCTGGGCCTGCGGCTGGAGGTGGAGAACAATGATCCTTATTGTGACTAAATTTCCCCCTGAAGATCTCATTCAAGATGTTAGAGGGAGCGATCATAAAAGGAATTAATAGTTGATTCGCTGTATAATTTCCTAGTTCAATATACTTTAGTGCAGCAGCTAAATGAGCCATCCCGGCCGTTCGGTGGGGCCAGATAGCGACTTTATCACTGGGATCTCAGGCTGAGGAATAAAAGCAATTCTTCTGAAGTAATTGCGTCTAATTAAAAGAAACATTTAAAAAGTGTAACCAAAAGGAATTCATTTCAAATGGAAAATTAATGCTGAAAAATAGCCCTGAGCTCTCTTGTCGCAGCTAATAGCCAGGCAGCCGCAGAATAATTAAACTGTTTTGAAATGTCGATACCATCCTCCTCAGGAGAAGATGGGCACGGCTGAGCACGTCGAGGGCATCGGTCAAGGGGGCGGCCTCCAGAGAAGTGGCCAGCACTGGAACTCGGGGTCAGACACAGGCTTCCAGGCGGGGTGAGGACCCGGTCACTGTGGGCAAGGCTGGAAGAGTTGGAGACATTGTTGCTCCTTCTTAGGCATCATGAGTGTCTGAGTATCCCATTAAATCCTCAGAATAGGGACTTCTTCATCCGGTCCCATCACTTCATGGCAAATAGATGGGGGAAGAAAAAGAAACAGTGGCAGACTTTATTCTCTTGGTCTCCAAAATCACTGAGGATGGTAACTGCAGCCATGAGATTAAAAGGTGCTTGCTCCTTGGAAGAAAAGCTACGACAAACCTAGACAGAGCCATTACAAAGCAGAGATAGCACTTTGCCGACAAAAGCCCATATAGTCAAAGCTTTGGTTTTTCCAGCAGTCGTGTACGGATGTGAGAGCTGGACCATACAGAAGGCTGAGTGCTGAAGAATTGTGGTGCTGAAGAAGACTCCTGAGAGTCCCTTGGACAGCAAGGAGGTCAAACCAGTCAATCCTAAAGGAAATCAGTCCTGAATATTCATTGGAAGGACTGATGCTGAAGCTGACGCTCCAATACTTTGGCCACCTGATGCCAAACAGGTGACAGACATTGGAAAAGACCCTGGTGCTGGGAAAGATTGAGGGCAATAGGGGAAGGGGGCGACACAGGATGAGATGGTCAGATGGCATCACTGACTCAGTGGACATGAGTTTGAGCAAACTCTGGGAGATAGTGAAGAACAGAGAAGCCTGGCATGCTGCAGTTCACGGGGTCACAAAGGGTCTGACACAACTGAGTGACAGAACAACAGCTGTTGGCCCAGTGGCTTAGACTCCACTCCCAATGCAGGGGGCCCAGCTGAATCCCCGGCTGGGGAACTACATCCCACATGCCCCAGCGAAAGATCCTGCATGCCATGACTAAGACCCAATGCAATCAAATAAATAAACATTTTTTAAATCCTCAGAATAACCCTACAAGTCTTTTAAATTATTGTGATGAATATTATCATCATCAGTTCAAAACAGGGATTCCCAGTGATATCTTGTCCAAAATCACAGCTCATATGGAGCAGAGCCAAGCTTCAAACTGAGGTCCTCATGCTCTGGTGTTCCCAGTACACAGGATGTCAGGACTCAGCTTTGGGAGAGTGGCCTTGTGCTTGCTCATGCCGTGGTTGTCAGCTGAGTCTCCACCTGGGGAGCTTTGGAAAGCCAGGATCCACTCCCAGACACGCCAACTTCATCGGTCTGGGTACAGCCTGGACATAAGTATTTCTCAAAACCTGCCCAGGTGACTCAGTGTTGAGAATCACTGGTCTAACTCCCAGTTACCAGGCACGCTTCACCCAGTGGACATTCCCTGAAATCTTTTTTTCTTTTTTTTTTTTTACATAAATAATTTATTTTAATTTTTATTGGAGTACAGTTGATTTACAATGTTGTGTCAGTTTCAGATGTACGACAAGGTGAATCAGTTATACACATATAAACACCCACACTTTTGGGGATTCTTTTCCCATAGAGGCCTTACAAAGTACGGAGCAGAGCTCCCTGTCTACACAGTAGGCTCTTCCTTCCTTGTTAGTCACTTAGTTGTGTTCAACTCTTTGCGACCCCACAGACTGTAGCCTGCCAGGCTCCTCCGTCCATGGAATCTCCAGGCAAGAATCCTGGAGTGGGTAGCCATTCCCTCCAGAGGACCTACCCGACCCAGGGATCAAAACCAAGTCTCCCGCATTACAGGCAGATTCTTCACCATCTGAGCCACCAGAGAAGCCCACAGTAGCTTCTTATTAGTTATCTATTTTATATATAGCAGTGTGTATATGTTGGAGAAGGCGATGGCACCCCACTCCAGTACTTTTGCCTGGAAAATCCCATGGACGGAGGAGCCTGGTGGGCTGTAGTCCATGGGGTCGTGAAGCGTCAGACACGACTGAGCGACTTCACTTTCACTTTTCACTTTCATGCATTGGAGAAGGAAAAGGCAACCCACTCCAGTGTTCTTGCCTGGAGAATCCCAGGGACGGGGGAGCCTGGAGGGCTGCCGTCTCTGGGGTCGCACAGAGTCGGACACAATCAAAGTGACTTAGCAGCAGCAGCAGCAGTGTGTATATGTCAACCCCAATCTCCCAGTTCATCCCTCCTCCACCCCTTATCCCCTGCTAACTGTAAGTTTGTTTTCTACACGTGTAACTGTTTCTGTTTTGTAGGTAAGTTCGTCAGTACCCTTTTTTAGATTCCACATATAAGCAGTATCACATGATACTGGTCATTCTGTGTCTCACTTCCCACCCATTTCCCTAGAAAGGAAAGGAGTTTGACCTCAAGGCAAAATGACAGTGTGAATACTCCCTTGCAGGGTTGCAGCAAGGATGAAATGGGCTAATCCAGAGTCAAACACTTAACAGAGGCTAAATAAATGTTCACTTCCAAATAGAGAACAGCAAGAAGTAAGAAGATGAAACGTTTAGTGAGCCTTCACTATAGCTTCTGACTCCGTTATAACCTAAGAAGAAAACTAAATATCAATGATTTAACAGTGAAGATGATCTGGCCAAAAGGAGTTAAGTTCCAACTTGAATTCAGAACGAGGAGGTCATGCTGGCTTTAGAGTCAAACCTATATTACTGAATATACACAAAACCCACACTCTTTTCAAGGGCTTGCTGCTGCTGCTGCTGAGTCACTTCAGTCATGTCCAACTCTGTGTGACCCCAGAGACGGCAGCCCATCAGGCTTCCCCGTCCCTGGGATTCTCCAGGCAAGAACACTGGAGTGGGTTGCCATTTCCTTCTCCAATGCATGAAAGTGAAAAGTGGAAGTGAAGTCGTTCAGTCATGTCCGACTCTTAGCGACCCCATGGACTGCAGCCTACCAGGCTCCTCCATCCATGGGATTTTCCAGGCAAGAGTACTGGAGTGGGGTGCCATTGCCTTCTCCGTTCAAGGGCTTATAGTTATTTAAACTAAGCCAAGGGTTGCCTGTGATCAGTGGTTAGGAGGCATGCTTTAACGAAACAGAACGATAATTTGTAATCCATGAGTTGTTTGTATGCTGACAAGCATTTCTAAAGGGCTTCCTGGGTAGCTCAAATGGTAAAGAATCTGTCTGCAGTGCAGGAGACCTGGGTTTGATCCCTGCATTGGGAAGATCCCCTGGAGAAGAGCATGGCAAACCACTCCAGTATTCTTGCCTGGAGAATTTCATGGCAGAGGATCCTGGTGGGCTCCTGTCCATAGCGTTGAAAAGAGTTGGACAACTGAGCAACTAACAACATAAGCATTTCTAAAGACCTTGGGAAAGCTTGCAAAGTAGGTTTAAACATGCTCCTAAACCTTATTCACACCATTAGGATTCTTAGAAAACACCTTCTTTATACATATGCAAAGATTCCCAGCTTTCCTTTCTGAACTGCAAATAGATTCCAATTTTCAAAGATGATCAGCAAAGCACCCATCTGCTCTGTTAATGGTTAAACCCCTTAAGAGGCAACCCCAGGATCTCAAAGGGTGACACAGAACCTTGGAACCAAGAGAAGAAAAGCTCAGCCTCTACCTTCTGATGAAACAGGGCTTACGATGGACCCAGGATCTTTGCAAGGGTGGGCAACCTTCAACAACATTCTGGCTTTGCTGCCAACTGCTGCTTCTTTTGGAGAAGGCAATGGCACCCCACTCCAGTACTCTTGCCTGGAAAATCCCATGGATGGAGGAGCCTGGTAGGCTGCAGTCCATGGGGTCGCTAAGAGTCGGACATGACTGAACGACTTCACTTTCACTTTTCACTTTCATGCATTGGAGAAGGAAATGGCAACCCACTCCAGTGTTCTTGCCTGGAGAATCCCAGGGACAGTGGAGCCTGATGGGCTGCTGTCTATGGGGTCGCACAGAGTCAGACACAACTGAATCGACTTAGCAGCAGCAGTAGCAGCAGCAGCCGCTTCTTTGCCTGATGACGTTCTCTGGGCACAGAGTCTACTATTTCCACCATCATGGCAGGTCAGAAGTGCCACCCACGCCCCCATGGCTCTCAACCAAAGACCCATGAGAGTTTGTGGATAAATACCCCAGCTCCCTCGCCTCTGGGGTGGAATAATCCCGTGGTGTTCCATGCATGGTCTCACAGTTTCCCAGCAGAATTAAGCCTGTCACACTGTGGGAACTAGATATGATCAGTAGAATCACACACCTTTTATTGGCTGCCTGTATTGTTTCCAAGTCCCAAATAAACAAGTTAGCATTTGAATCCATGTCTACTAAGACAGAGGGTAAGAAAAACACCTTTGGAGTCATCAGGTCAGCAGTTGCCATGGAGATCCATCCTAAACTGGCCTCTGAGCACACTGCAGAAGAGAGTATGGACGTTTGGAGCAGAGATACTTGGGCTCCATACCTGGCCCAAATGCATACCAGCTGTGTGACTTAAAAGTTGGTCAGCCTTGTTGAGTCTCTATTTCCTTCATGATGAAGGGGGACTATTAATGCGATCCACTACACAGCACTGTGGAGAAGACTCATTTATATCCTGCAGGTGAAGCACTTGGCACCAGCAGGTACCTAGTCAACAAGTGTTGGGAGAGGACTTGTTGAGTGACAGCAGGGTAAGCAAAGGAGCTTCCTTGTGTTCCTTACGCTTCCTTGTCTTCCAGGGAGGCAAGATGTTAAGACGTCAGCTCAGTCGTGATGTTGACACTCACAGTGCTGGGGAAATGATGGGCTGGGGGCAGCCGGGGTCCGTCTAGATCTCCTAGGGTCTGGAGCTGTGCTGTCCATTATGGAAGCCGCTAATGGTATGTGGCTTTTTAAATTTAAATTAAATTAGATACAATTAAAATTCAGTTCCTCGGTTGCACTTCAAAAGCTCAGTAGCCTCCATGGCTACTGGTTACCTGCTCTAGGCTATGTGTTGGTGTCCCCCAAACAATCTCCAAATTCACATGTTGAATCTAATCCCTAATGCGATCGTGTTAGAAAAGAGATCTTTGGGACGTTATTAAGTCATAATAGGATTACAGCCCTTATAAAAGAGACCTCAGGGAACTCCTTTGGCCCTTCTGCCCTGTGAGGACACAGCAAAAACACATCCATCCATGACTCAAGAAGCAGATTCTCAGTAGACACCAAATCTGACAGCACCTTAATCTTGGACTTCCAGCCCAAGGACTGTGAGAATTACATTCCTATGTTTACAAACCATGCAGCCTGAACAGACTAAGACACAACTGTACTGGACATCACAGATACAGACCATTCCCATCATCACATAAGTTCGGCTCTGGCCCAGAGTCAGACTCACCTGGGTTCAGACCTGGCTTTGCCCCTGCTCGCTGAGATTTGGGCAGGGCACCTAAACTTCCCAAGCCTCAGGTTCTTCTCCTGTAAAATGGGCTGTACTAACCACCTCACCTCAGGCAGCAGCATCAGTCCAAGGGCCAATTTAAAAGTTCTATGTGAGGCCGAGTCCCTTCGCTGTTCATCTGAAACTATTAATCACTGTTAATCAGCTATACCCCCACACAAAATTAAAAGTTCGAAATAAAAAAAGTTCTATGTGAAACCACCTAGACCAGCACCTTGTCTGGCAGACACTAAAAGCACAAATAATGTTGACCAAATCTACTTCGGCCACTATTTCTGCATTTCTTCCTCTTAGATCTTTGGGCCCTCCTTAGGTCGCCCTCTCTCCCCAGTTCATCCTCCGTGGCCTCTGTCTCTCTCACGCCTTCCTCTCTGCCCCTTCAAGCAATCCCTGGCAAGTGCACACTCAGAACCAAAGGCTCAGACATGTGGCAGGGTGAGTAGTATTAGGGAGAATGGCTTTCCTGGGCTCTGAGCGGTGATTCTGAAAAAAAGATGGCTTCAGGGTGAACATGTTGATGTATGGCAGAAACCTACACAATATTATAATTATCCTTCAATTAAACATAAAATTTTTTTTTTAAAAAGATGCCTTCAGGGACTTCTCTGGTGGTGCAGTGGCTAAGAGCTGGTGCTCCCAGGGCAGGGGCCTGGGTTTGATGCCTGGTCAAAGAACTAGATCCCACATGCTACAACTAAAGATCCAGCAGAGCCAAATAAATAAATAAAAATAAATTTAACAAGGGTCCAGCCAGGACACAAAGGGACTAGCACTTAGATCCACCGGCCCAGCTGCCCTGGGCTCCTGTCCTTAGCCTTCACCAGCCCTGGTTCAGCAAAGTCAAACCTCTTAGGAGGGAATGTCCTTAATCCTCTAGCCCTCCCCGTCTCGTCCTGACACCTTCATTTCCCTTTCTTTGCTCTTTATTTTCCCTCCACCACAATATGCTCATCATCCAAAACTTTCCCTTTATCACCGAGCGTCCCTAATTAAGCTAACATTATTAGGAAAAAAAAAAACTCTCCCAAATTCTCTCTGCGTTTCAGTAGCTCTTTAATATGCGAAGCAACGAGAGATGAGCTTCTCCTAATTGCCAGTCCCTGGAGTCGCCGGTCAGAAAATGAATTGATGCATTTTTTCCTTATGAACAATGCATGTAGCGCAAATTGCGGTGGCCGTCACCAGAGATTTAATTACAAAATATCATTACTTTCACACATCATTTCAGATTTGGCCTGATCAAATCAAAGGAGGGCGAGAGGGAGAGAAAACTGCACTCCTAGCAGGGTCACTCACTCAGGGGTGGCTGGAACACGGGCAGGCATGACGATGGCATGGGCATCGTCAAAATGTCCTCAGGACCCTGCCAAGGAAGCAGCTGCCAGAGACACAGACGGAAAAGGAGATTCCTGGGGCTCGGGGCTTCAGTGAAGTGAAGGCTGTGGGCTGTGGGAGGGTCCCCAGGGCATGGAAAGGTCCCCTCAAGGGAGGAATCAGGATGCAGAGAACATCACAATTCTGCAACTCAATGGTGCTACAGATTTTCCTATCATCCCTGGCTCTAAGCAACTCCCGCCCGCCAATGCAGGAGACTTAAGATACACAGGTTCAATTCCTGGGTCGGGAAAATCACCTGGAGGAGGGCATGGCAACCCACTCCAGTATTCTTGCCTGGAGAATCCCATGGACAGAGGAGCCTGGTGGGCTACAGTCCATGCGGTCACAACTAAAGTGATCAGCATGCGTGCATGTCTCCAGATCATTCATTCCACAACTGTGTCTTGAGCCCTGAGCCAGAGACAGTGCTAGACCCCAAGGCTGCAAGACAGTGAGTGAATGAATGTGGCCCCTGGCTTCCCAGGGTTCACACGCTGATTGGAGGAGCAGATATGTTTGGGGGGAGTTTTTTTATTTGGTTGGTTTTGGTTTGGGGGTTTTTTTGGCTGCACCAGGTCTGAATTGCAGCTTGTGGGAACTTCCATCTTCATTGTGCCATGCGGGATCCTTAGTTGCAGGATATTTTCTTTAAAAAAGGGTCTTTTTTTAAAAAAAAAAGAAAGAAAGAAAGAAAGATCCTTGTACCACCTGGGCGCAACTCACTCTGGGGACAGTGCCGCGTGGGGAGTCTGACTGGGACAGTACACCTGTCAAACGGTAACGCAGGTATTCTAAGGCGAGCTCGGGGGAGACAGAAACCTCCCGTGGAGCAGAAGGGCAAGAGCTCGCTTGATCTTGATTTTCAGTACGAATACAGACCTTGAAAGCGGACCCTTTTTTAAATAAATAAAGAGCTGGGTTAAACAACCATCAGACAACAACAAAGGGGCCCTAAGATGGAGAAGTTCGGTACCCACTGCTCTATGGGATGTGCGGAACAACTCTATCCTAACCACACTGACTGTAAGCAACGCTGTCCACCTCCAGGCAGGGCAGAGGACTCTGAGGCTTGGAGACAGGACAGGATGACCGCTCCCCAGGCTCACACAGCAGGCTGATGGCACAGCCAGGATTCGAATCCGGGCTGTCTGGCACCACAGCTCACAGAATTTACCCCCGGCCCCCGCACCCAAGCAGCAAGATGCCAGGGGTACAGTGGATGAAGGACCAGCACCTGTTCTGCCACCTCCTCCAAGGAGGGAAAATGACAGGGTTTGATTGATCTCAGTGATCAGCTACAAATGGTCCCTCCATGTGGCCATGTTAATCAGCTTCTACCAGCCAGGATCTGACCAGTTTGAAAGGTTTATAGCAACAATGTGGTGCTGATTTATTTCACCTTAATAAAAAAGTGATCAAGTGAAACCTGCATCTATCATTCTATTTATCACTCGGAGTGATTTATGGACTAATTACAGTTGCAGCGGACGTGGGCTCTGAGGATGGATCATGGAGGTGAGGTGGGGTCTGTGTGGCCATCAGTACTTCCCAGGACACGCCCACCTGACCGCCCTTCTCTTCCAGCCCCTCACACCCAAGCAAGAATGAATTCTCCAAGATGGGTATCGAGGCTCTGAGAAGACAGGGGAGAGGGGAGAAATGGAGGGGCTGTCCTGTCCCAGCTGTTCCTTCCTTCCTTCCTTGCATCCTTGTCCCTGGAGCCAGCAACTTGGCTCCCCCAGCTTCCTCCCGGGTCTCTGGAGGGAAAGGGGGTCTTCAGACAAGATCTGGAGGGTATAGATAGTTGGGGAAGGGAAAAGATGAAAAGCCAACAGCCCCAGAAGGAAATTCTAGGCTACTAGAAACCTGCCAGAGGGCCCCCTTCCTACTTCCTTGCTGCCCCAGGTGAAACACAAGACCCCCAGTTAAGTCTGAATCACGGATAAACAATGAACCACTTTTAGGGCAAGAATGTCCCAAATATTGTGTGGATGTCCTGTAAAATCTAGCAAGGTCGTGAGGGACCTGGGAGAGTGTTCAGCAGAACTGGATCTGTCAGAACTCCCAGAGTCCAAAGCCACGGCCAGCCCCACTCTGCCCACCTGCTATCCACCTTCTGGTGCCCTCTGGATCCAACAGGTGGGTGTGACTTGTAGGAGCTGGTGGGCAAAGACTCTATCACTCCAAAATTTCTTTTAAAATCATCATTCCTGAAAGCTGGGATTTGTAGAAGGAAAAGTCAGAAGGTAAGCTGGCACAACCTTTGTGGGAGAGAACAGCGCAGTATCCAAATCTGCCTGCAACGCAGGAGCCACAGGTTCGATCCTTGGGGAGGATCCCCTGGAGGAGGGCACCGCAACCCACTCCAGTATTCTTGCCTGGAGAATCCCATGGACAGAGGAGCCTGGCGGGCTACAGTCCACGGGGTCACAAAGAGTCGAACACGACTGAAGTGACTTAGTGCACACACAGTGAGGCATCTGCGGAGACAAAATGGGTGAGCCATCGAGCTCCCAGGCGTCCAAAGGAGGGAAACACTAGACTCCAGCACATGCTGTAGGAACGAGGGCTTCCACCAAAGAGCCATTCCCGTTAACCCCCAAAAAGATTAGAAGATGCCTGCAATCTATAAAAAGATAAGTGGATGGCGAGGCAGGCAAATTATGCTGAAGTAAAAGGAAGGAGGAAGATCTTCACTAACCCGTCAAGGGGCTTCCCTGGTGGTTCAGTGGTAAAGAATCCTCCTGCCAATGCAAGAGACGTGGGTTCAATCCCTGGTCCAAGAAGAGCCCCTGGAGAAGGGAAGGGCAACCCACTCCAGTATTCTTGCCTGGAGAATTCCATGGATAGAGGATCCTGGAGGGCTACAGTCCATGGGGTCACAAAGAGTTGGACACGACTGAGCAATTAAACAACAACAACCTGTCAAGACTTCCAAGAAATGCTGCTTTTAGAAGAGAGTGAGTCGAAGAACATTCTAGACCAGGGTTTCTTGATGTCAGCACTACGGACGTCTTGGGCCCAAGAATTCTTCGTTATGGGGCTGCCTTGTGCCCTGAAGGGTGTTTAGCAGCTTCTTGACCTCTGCCCACTGGATGCCAGCAGCACTGACCCCGTGATGATCAAATACGTCTCCAGAGATTTCCAAATGTCTCCAGGAAGTAAAGTGACACACATCCCCGGGGGAACCAGTGGTCTATGCGTCATCAGGAATGTTTACGGGGGCAAAAGCAAACACCAGAATCAACCTTCCCTCTGGGACTTGGGTAGGTTTGTGAGCGCACAGAGAAAGTCCGGAAGGCAAGTTTCTGGATGAGAGCTGGGGTCACCTCTGGGGTGGGGGTGGGGGTATGAATGGGAGAAAAAAGGAGGGTCACGGGAGGCTGGCACCTCACTGTGTCATCCACACGCCTGTCAATGAGAATGTCCACATTCGATAGAGGCTCACAGTCCTAGAGAACAACTTACGGCTTCCCGGTGCGGCGCAGGGGGCGGCAGGATTGGATGGAGGGAAGGGGTAGTTAGGGAGTTTGGGTTGGACAGGTACACACTGCTATATTTAAAATGGATAACCAACAAGGACCTACCGGATAACACTTGGAACTCCCCTCAGTGCTATGGTGCAGCCTGGATGGGAGGGGAGTTTAGGGAAGAATGGATACATGTATATGTATGACTGAGTCCCCTCGCTGTTTACCTGAAACTATCACAGCATTGTTAATCGGCTATTGTTCAGTCGCCAAGTCGCGTCTGACTCCCCACGACCCCATGGATTGCAGCACGCCAGGCTTCCCTGTCCCTCACCACCTCCCAGAGTCTGCCCAAGTTCATGCTCATTGCTTCCCTGGTGGCTCAGAAGGTAAAGCATCAGCCTGCAGTGTGGGAGAACTGGGTTTGATCCCTGGGTCGGGAAGATCCCCTGGAAAAGGAAATGGCAACCCACTCAAGTACTCTTGCCTGGAAAATTCCATGGATGGAGGAGCCTGGTGGGCTACAGTCCATGGGGTCGCAAAGAGTCACACACGACTGAGCGACTTCACTCACTGTGTTCATTGCACCAGTGGCAGCCAACCATCTCATCCTCCAATGAGACGGGGCTGTACCCCAATACAAAATAAAAAGCTTAAAAAAAAGAATGTGGACGTTTGTCTTTTACTTGTATAATAGAGAGGGAAAAGAGGGGAGAGGAGGAAAAGGAAGGAGGGAAAGAAGGGAAGAAGGGAAAGTGGAGGGAAGGTGGAGGGGAGAGGAAGGGGGAGGGACCCCAGAAGCCAGTTCTGGGCAGAGGTGCCGTGGGACCTCCATGCTGCCCTGACCTCAAAGCAAAATAAGAGGGCTGCACCCACCAGTCCCTCCAGTGCTGCGCTCAGCCCGGGCAAGCCCCAAGGTGACCCAGCCCTGCCTCCGGCCAGCCCCCCCATGCAGCACAGCTGTGCCACACAGAGAGAAGGGGGGCTTGGGGCCACGCTCTCCCCCTCCCAGCAGCTCGAACTGATTAGCCTCCTAGGGGAGAGTGGGGGACAGGGTCTGGTCAGCCTCCCAGCTCCACGCTGAGGACTTGGTGGAGGGAGGCTTGATTAAATAATTACACAGAACCCACTGAGTAATCACGTCGGCTCCAGAAATAAGGAGTCCCTTCCGAGGAGGCCCCATTAGCGATTTGGGGGCGTGTGAGGGTGTCTGTCTCCTGCCAGTGAGAAAATTACCCGCATAAGGCCTCATTTGCAAAATGCATCCCAACTCACTCCATCCCCTCCCAACCCCCGGCTGCACAGTGTGAGCTCTGTTCCACGGCTGAGGACCCCGAGGCTCAGAGCCACTGCTGGGGCTAGTTCAAGATCCTGGGATGAGGGGAGATTCCAGCTCTGACTACCCAAGGGGCCGATGCCAGGGTTCAGGACTGAAAGATCCTCAGAGAGGTCCTGGGTTTCGCTTGTTGTTTTTGCTTCCCCATGAGGATTATTTGTCATCTTTCCATTTTGGAAAACAAATCTAAAACCAGCCCCGTGAACCTTCCCAAGATCAGCTGCTGCCAAGAGAATAGGCCAGTGTGTGGGGTGAGAGGTGGGACCCTCACCCCACACACAGGGGACCCTCAAATCCCCCCACTGCAGCTGTCCTCATCCCATCCACCCAGGCCGAGCAGTGGCCGGGGAGCCCAGCTGTTCTATGGGCTCAGGATAAGGGCCACAGGGGGCTGGATGGACAGGAAGATTCCAGCAGCCCTTCCAGACAAGCATCTGGTTTAACGGGACTCTCCGTGGCCCAAAGCGAGATGCGCAAAGCCGGCTGTCTGCTGGTCCAGCTTCCCACCAGCCAGCCCCTTTGGCTCATTTATGCCGGAGCAGCCCAAATTCATTAATAATGATTAGTCTCTTCCTCAAGAAGAGGCTAGCAATCAAAGGGCCATTAAAATTAAGTGCTGGAGGAACGAGGGTGGGGAGGGGAGGGGGGAGGAGGGCGGGGGATGGGCAGCAGAGCTGGGCATCAGTACCCCCCGGGACTCTGACACCCCCCTGCCGCAAGACCTTGAGTCAGTCACTCCTCGGCCTCAGTTCCAAGGACACGAGGCTCAGTTTCACCATCTCTGAAATGGAGGGGTCGCTGTGACTACCAGGTCAATGATAACATGCGTGGAACTCCCAGCTGAGGGGAATACGTCTTGGGGGACCCTAAGATAAGGCCCCCAGCACCGGGACCCTGGGGAAGTTAGTGGAAGGGGAGAGGGATGCTCCCTGCCAGGCCAGACCTCTGAGAGTGCCTCTCACTGCCCAGCTGGGCTCATTCCAGTTCCTGGGTCACACACGACCCAACCCCCCGACCCCTACCACCGCGAAGTCCCAGCACCCCCGGGGCAGAGCATCAGGAGCAGTGTGGGAGGGGAGAGGGGGCAGCCACAGCCCCGAGACCTTGGAGGAGGCTGGACCTCAGCCCCCCGACCTGCTCTCTGGTTTCTCGTGAGTCTCAGGTACAGAGAGGAGGCCCAAGGCTGCCACGCTCCACACCCCACTGACCCTCCACTGCGCAGGTGACAAGAGTCCAAGACGCGGCCACCCTCTGCTGGGGACAACCTGGAGTCCCACACACACCCGGGCTGGGGGAGGAGTGGCGGGGGGAGGCTGCAAAACACACCCACTTGCCTCTCAAGGAACAGAATTCAAACAGGAACAAAGAAAAGAAGCAAAAGAAGGGACTTCCTGGAGGTCCATTGGCTAAGACTCCATGGTCCCCATGCAGGGGGCGTGGGTTCAATCCCTGGTCACGGATCCCCGCCCCACAAAAGAAGAAGAAAACAGAATCCTGCAGTCTATCACATCCCGCCCTTCCTTGGGAGAAGGGGAGGTGCCAAAACTCCAAAAGTGCTGAGCCCGGGGTTGAGGTGGCCGCCAGATGCCTCTTGAGGACAGGAAATGCAATGTTTCAAAGGCCCCTGTTATGTGCCAAGTGCTCAACCTTGTAACTTCATCCAACGACCACCACAAGGTCGGAATTAGTCATTCCTGTTTTACAGAGGGAAAAACTCAGCCTGTACAAGATGCCATGTCTGGGACAGTCACAGTGCCAAAGCCAAGATGCAAACCCAGAGGGACGGGGTGGGGTGGGAGGTGGGTGGGGGGTTCAAGATGTGGGGGGCGGACACTGTGGCCAATTCATGTGGCTGTATGGCAAAAGCCATCACAATATTGTAATTATCCTCCAATTAAACTAATTTTTGTTTAAAAGTGGGGGAGCCAGGAGCACTGGATTCTGACTCTCCCCTCCCCTTTCCCACTTGGCGGCCAGGAGGTGGGTGATGACACAAGTGGTAATTACAGCTGACACTTCCCAAGGGCCAGGGGACCAGGCCACAGCTCTTGCAGATCTGAGTCACTCCCTCCTCCCCACAATTCTGTGAGGCCAGGACTCTCCTCCCATTTCAGAATGAAGACACGGAGGCAGAGTGACGTTCAATGACTCGCCCAAGGTCACGGGATAAGGACATGGCAGGGTCAGGACTCCGCTGGACGGGCAGGGTCCAGCCTTGCCTCCCACTGGGCCCGCTGGCACCGTGCTTGGAACAGACCGGCTGGTCCGTAATAAACATTGGACAGAAGGAGGGATTAGTCGCAAGAGAGGACAACAGATTAGCACAGGGTGATGGTCAGGAGGGCCCGTCCAGAGCCAAAACAGCCTGGGTTCAGATCCCAGCTCTGCCACTTTATAACTGCAAGCTTCTTAAGTTGTCTCCGCGTCCATTATCTGAAAGACGACTATAATAATAGCTCTTGGGGCTTCCCTGGTGGTCTAATGGTTAAGAATCTGCCTTGCGATACAGGGGACGCCGGTTCGATCTCTGTTCCGGGAAAATCCCACATGCCTCGGAGCAACTAAGCCCATGCACCGCAACTACTAAGCCTGCGCTCTGGAGCCGGGACCCGCGACTGCAGAAGCCTGAGTGTCCTCAAGCCCGTGCTCCGCAAAAGGAGAAAGCTCTGCAATGAGAAGGCCGCTCACCACAACTAGAGAAATCCCCTCTTGCAGCCACGGAGACCCAGCACAGCCAGAAATAAATGCATGTTTAAAATAATAATAGTTCTTATCAACAAGGATTCTTTAGAGCAACAAGGGGGTTCCTCCACAGCCTGGCACCTGCTGAGAGCTCTGTCCTACTGTGGATGAGTGGACGGCAGGCAGCACTGAAGCTTTGGACCAGCTGTCAGCCCAGCCCCAGGGTATTCTTATGAGGCCACCCAGGACGGTCAGACTCCACGCATGCGCAAGTCCGAGAAAGACCGCGTCCTTCATTTTGGCACCCTGGGCGCCTGACTGCCTCACCCTAGTCCCAACTCTCGTCTGTCTGCCCACTAGTTTCCGTCTGGTCTCCCCCCCTTCTCCTGGGGTCCTCTGTTTCCTCCACCCAGAGGACAGGGGCTCTCAGACCAGTCCTGCAAGGGTCTCCAGCCTGGTGACAGTAATCTCCCCGTCACAGAGAGATTAGAGCAAAGGCCAAATGGCCACTTGGAGCCTACGGGACAGGATAACTGGAAGCGATACAAGGATACAAGGAAGCTGGAAGCGATTTCGAAGCTTGGAGCGAGCTCATGGAGTGAGCATCGCCGGTGTGAATGATCACAGCGCCACCTGGTGGTAATGTGGGAGATGGTGCGCCCCCCGGCCCCCCCCCCCCCCACCCCCGCCATCTTTCACAATGGGAGAAGGCAATGGCACACCACTCCAGTACTTTTGCCTGGAAAATCTCATGGACTGAGGAGCCTGGTGGGCTGCAGTCCATGGGGTTGCTAGAGTCGGACACGACTGAGCGACTTCACTTTCACTTTTCACTTTCATGCATTGGAGAAGGAAATGGCAACCCACTCCAGTGTTCTTGCCTGGAGAATCCCAGGGACAGGGGAGCCTGGTAGGCTGCTGTCTGTGGGGTCGCACAGAGTCGGACATGACTGAAGCGACTTAGCAGCAGCAGCAGCATCCTTCACAATGAGGGCATTTAGACGTTTCAGTTCAGCTCAGTTCAGCTCAGTCGTGTCCGACTCTTTGCGACCCCATGGACTGCAGCACGCCAGACCTCCCTGTCCATCACCAACTCCCGCAGTTTACTCAAACTCATGTCCATCGAGTCGGCGATGCCATCCAACCATCTCATCCTCTGTTGTCCCCTTCTGATACCAAGCCTTGTTGATGAATTGTTTTCGTACAATACATCATTGAATTCTAACAACACTCTAAGGAAGGTATTGTTACCCTTTTTACACGTGAGGACACTGAGCCTCGGAGACTCAAACTGAATTGCCCAAGAAAACACAGCCAGCAAGTGGCAGAGCCTGGACTGTAGCTCAGACTTTCTGACACCAAAACCTTCCCTAAGCCTCAGAGGAATCAGTGAAAAAGAAAATAGATACTTCCCCTGGTCTCACAGAGCTTACAGCCTAGTTGGGGTACGGAAATAACAAATTCATTTATCAAGTGTCCACTCTACATTAGGTGGGACTTCCCTAGTGTCTCAGATGGTAAAGAATCTGCCTACAGGACAGGAGACCCAGGTTTGATCCCTGAGTCGGGAGGATCCCCTGGAGAAGGAAATAGCTACCCACTCCAGTATTCTTGCTTGCAAAATCCCATGGGCAGAGGAGCCTCATGGGCTACAGTCTATACAGGGCATTAGGTGCTGAGGATGAAGAAAGTGGCCAGGGTCCCTGCCCAAATCAAGCTTGTAGGGAAGATGGACATTAATCAAACAATCACACAAATAAATATTATTGTCATTCAGTCACTCAGTCACGTCTGTCTCTTTGCAACCCCATGAACTGCAGCAAGCCAGGCTTCCCTGTCCTTCACTATCTCCCAGAGCTTGCTCACACTCATGTCCATTGAGTCAGTGATGCCATCCAACCATCTCATCCTCTGTCATCCCCTTCTCCTCCTGCTCTCAGTCTTTCCCAGCATGAGGGTCTTTTCTAATGAGTCAGCTCTTTGCATCAGGTGCCCAAAGTATTGGAGCTTCAACTTCAGCATCAGTCCTTCCAATGAATGCTGCTGCTGCTGCTAAGTCGCTTCAGTCGTGTCCGACTCTGTGCGACCGCATAGACGGCAGCCCACCAGGCTCCCCCATCCCTGGGATTCTCCAGGCAAGTTGATTTCCTTTAGGATTGCCTGGTTTGATCTCCTTGCTGTCCAAGGGCCTTCTCCAGCACCACAGTTCGAAGGCATCAATTCTTCAGCACTCAGTCTTTTTTATTATCCAGCACTCAGATCCATAAACGACTACTGGAAAAACCATAGCTTTGACTATACGAACCTTTGTAGGCTAAGTAATGTCTCTGTTTTTTAATACACTGTCTAGGTTTGTCATAGTTTTTCTTCCAAGGAGCAAGCATCTTTTAATTTCATGGCTGCAGTCACCATCTGCAGTGATCTTGGAGCCCAAGAAAATAAAGTCTGTCACTGTTTCCATTGTTTCCCCATCTATTTGCCATGAAGTGTTGGGACTGGATGCCATGATCTTCATTTTTTGAATGTTGAGTTTTAAGCCAGCTTTTTCACTCTTCTCTTTCACCTTAATTAAGAGGCTCTTTAATTCCTCTTTGCTTTCTGCCATAAATATACAAGAGCAAAAACAGACCTGAAGGAAAGGTATAGGTCCTGAGACTGGATTTCAGAGTGCCTACTTGCCCTGGGGTGGTGGCAGACGGGGGCAGGGTGGGAGCGGGGTGGTGGGTAGGGGGCAGGAAGCAGGGAAATCTTTGCTTAAAAAGTGATGCCCTGAGCTGAGATCTGGAAGATGAGTGGGACTTAACTAGGCAAAGAGGCATTCATTTATTCATTAGCACATGAAGGCAATGTGGCAGTCAGCCTTGTTTTCATTTTTTTTTTTGTATTTTAATTTTATTTTATTTTTAAACTTTACAATATTGTATTAGTTTTGCCAAATATCGAAATGAATCCGCCACAGGTATACCCGCGTTCCCCATCCTGAACCCTCCTCCCTCCTCCCTCCCCTACCCTCCCTCTGGGTCGTCCCAGTGCACCAGCCCCAAGCATCCAGTACCGCGCATCGAACCTGGACTGGCGACTCATTTCATACATGATATTATACATGTTTCAATGCTATTCTCCCAAATCTCCCCACCCTCTCCCTCTCCCACAGAGTCCATAAGACTGATCTATACATCGGTGTCTCTTTTGCAGTCTCATACACAGGGTTATTGTTACCATCTTTCTAAATTCCATATATATGCGTTAGTATACTGTATTGGTGTTTTTCTTTCTGGCTTACTTCACTCTGTATAATAGATTCCAGTTAAATCCAGAAATAGAGGGATTTCCTGGTGGTCAGTGGTTGGGACTCAGTGCTCTCACTGCCATGGCCCACGTTCGATCCCTGGTCAGGAAACAAAGGTCTCACAAGCTGCATGGTGTGAACGACAACAAAAAAAAGTCCAGAAATAATACACAGAATATTTGCTTTTGCAACTTGCTTTTTTACTCCACATTGTTCTTCAGATCTTCACACACAGATGTCAACACACAGAACCATTCACTTCAACCAAGGAGGCCTTCATGCCATTGACACCTGCCACATGCACTGAGATTTGTCCATCCACGACCCTGCTGATTTCATTTTGGTTGTTTCCAAATTTTCTTGCCTACAGACAGTGCTACGGCCAATAACCTCCCAATGGGTGCATCTCAAAGTGAATCTCAAAAAGAGGCTTTCCGGGTGGCTCAGTGGTAAAGAATCCGATTGCCAATGCAAAAGACGCAAGAGACTCAGATTCAATCCCTGGGTCGGGAAGACTCCTTGGAGTAGGAAACGGCACCCACTCCAGGATTCTTGCTTGGAAAATTCCATAGGCAGAGGAGCCTGGTGGCTACAGTCCATGGGGTTGCACAGAGTCAGACGTGACTGAGCAACTGAGCAGAAAGTGCACGTGTGTTAGAGTTCCCCTGAGGTAGGGACCTGTATGCTTTTAAATACTTTTCAACACCATTTTGGCTGAAATGGGGAGAAAATACATTTCCATTGTATTAATAAAGAATGTATCTTTCTGCCATCCTCCTGTGCTGCCACAATAGTACATGTGAATGACCTGGCTGATGCTTTTAAGAAGATCAACAATGTGGAAAAGAGAGGCAAACGCCAGGTTCTTATCAGGCCGTGCTCCAAAGTCATCATCAGGTTTCTAACTGTGATGATGAAGCACAGTTACATTGGAGGATTTGAAATCATCGATGACCACAGGGCTGGGCAATTGTTGGGAACCTCACAGGCAAGCTAAATAAGCATAGAGTGATCAGCCCCAGATTCAAGATCTAGAAAAATGGCAGAAAAACCTGCTCCCATCCCATTAGTTTGGTTTCATTGTATTGTCAACCTCAGCAGGCATTATGAACCCCAAAGAAACAAGTCTAAATCACACAGGAGGGAAAACCCTTGGATTCTTCTTCTAGGGATGTAATGTTTTTGTTCAATCGCTCAGTTGTGTCTGACTAGTTGTGACCCCGTGGACTGCAGCATTCCAGGCTTCCCTGTCTTTCACCATCTCCCAGAGTTTGCTAAAACTCATGTCCATCGAATCGGTGATGCCATCCAACCATCTCATCCACTGTCATCCCCTTCTCCTCCCGCCTTCAATCTTTCCCAGCATCAGGGTCTTTTCCAATGAGTCAGTTCTTCACATCAGGTGGCCAAAGTACTGGAGTTTCAGCTTCAGCATCAGTCCTTCCAATAAATATACAGGATTGATTTCCTTTTGATGGACTGGTTGGATGTCCTTGCAGTCCAAGGGACTCTCAAGAGTCTTCTCCAACACCACAGTTCAAGAGCATCAATTCTTCAGCGTTCAGCCTTTCTTACTGTCCAGCTCTCATATCTGTACATGACTACTGGAAAAACCATAGCTTTGACATACGCGCAAATAAAATGCCTCGGAGCACTCTGAAGAAAATAAATTCAAAAATCTAAAAATTCATACAAAAACAAATGCATTTACTAGTTCCTGTACCTTAGCTGAAGCCACCTTAAGGTCATATTTCTGTAGACTTTGTTCTTTGTCCCCTTCTTTTGTATAATTTTTCCAAGTTGGAAAACTTTTAGAAAACATACTCAAAGGGCTTTAAATGATGTGGGGATTTTTTAGGGGGGAGGCTTAAGACTTATTTTGTTTATATAAGTTTGCTGCACTGGGTCTTCACTGCTGCACAGGGGCTCTCTCTAGTTGCAGTGTGTGGAGGCTACTCTCTAGTTGAGGTGCACGGTCTCCCCTCTGCAGTGGCTTCTCTTGCTGCGGAGCACAGCCTCTAGGGTGTGGGCTCAGTAGCTGTGGCTCCCAGCTTCCAGCACACGGGCTCAATAGTTATGGCGCACGGGCTTAGTTGTTCCTCGGCATGTGGGGTCTTCCCGGAGCAGGGATCAAACCCATGTCCCATGCATTGGCAGGCAGATTCTTCATCACTGGACCACCAGGGAAGCCCCTGATGTGGTGTGTTGTTTTTTTTTTTTTAACTCACTCATTTCATAAATGGGACTACCTTTTGCAAGCCTGATTTCAAGGTTTCAGCTGAGTACTCTGTCGCCTTCAGGCTGGCAGGTCTCAGGCAAGTGGCATCCCTATAGTTACAGCGGGTCACCTGAAGATGTACATTACCTAGAGGTAGGTGGTCCCTTGGAGGAGGGGCTCATGTTTCTCTTCAAGCTTCTGCACATTGGACCAGGGTGTACCCTGCCCAGTCTGTGAGGAGCTTCTTGGGAAAACCTGAGTTAACCAGCACCCGCTTCCCGCTGATCTCCTTCTGTGTTATGGCCCCTTCACCTGGTTCCAGGTGTACGTGTAAACTCCACGGGAGAAGTTTTAGAGCATCAGGTGTGACACAGACCTTGAGGCTCATGGTGGGGGTGGGGCACCAGGGGTGCCTGCCTAGTTCTCATCAACCCCTTTTCTAGAATTGCCTCTGATTCTCAGAACTATGGCTAGTGAAGGGTGAAAGGGACTCTAAGGCCAGGACACACCACCTTCTCTACCGGATTCACTCACCAGACACTCCCTTCCGTCCATTCCGTCAGGAGATAAGCAGATGAATCGAGCTGAACGGAAAGTCGCGTCCCTGGAAACGGATATCGGACCCAGCGGCAATTCCAAACTCCGCCACGAGGTGGCAGCACAGCCCCGGCTCTGGCCCTGGTCTCTCAATAGTTTGGGGGTCCACCAGGAACCTCAGATCTGTGTCCAGACCCTGTCTTGCGGTTCCTCTGCCTGTCTCAGCTGTGTGACTCCCTCTGAGTGCCCCGTACCCATTAGGAAACCCCCTAAGCTGGCTAAGATACTGCAATGTACTGAGGCACAAGGAATCCTGTGCCCCTGAGAGTCTGCTCATCCCATCACACTGGAGACAGAGTAGGGTTACCAGACAGCCCCGGAAAACCTAGAGGGGGCAGGAGGAGGCTCGAACCTGTGTGCAGCAGAGACAGGGCTTCCAGAACCAAATAAAGTAGCCCGAGTTCCTGTCCTAGATGAAATCAGTCCTGAATATTCATTGGAAGGACTGATGCTGAAGCTGAAGCTCCAATACTTTGGCCACCTGATGTGAAGAACTGAGTCATTAGAAAAGACCCTAATGCTGGGAAAGATTGAAGGCGGGAGGAAACGGGGACGACAGAGGTTGAGATGGTTGGATGGCATCACCAACTTGATGGACATGAGTTTTATCAAATTCCGGGAGTTGGTGATGGACAGGGAGGCCTGGCGTGCTGCAGTCCATGGGATTGCAAAGAGTCAGACACGACTGAGCAACTGAACTGAACTGAGTCCCTGTCCCAGCTTCTGCCTCTTCCTTCACCTAGTGCCCATAAGATCCTGAACCAAGGATCAGTGGTCTGTGGCCACGTGCCAAGCCCTGCCTTCTCTGCCCACCATTCTGGCAGCTGAGTTCACGGGCCTGAGCCACCTACACACTGCCTCAGCAAATAGGGGCCGCCATGCAGGGTCCCAGATCTCTGGACCAGCATGGATCCATCTGACGGCACCCAAGTTGCTGTCTCTGGTCTGGATACTGGCCCTTGGTACCCTGATCCCTGGTCAGGACAGACCAGCCCATATGGGAAGGTGAGCAAGGACAAGCCATATCCTGGAGACCTGGCCCAAAGCCTGAGGTCTGAAACCTGGAGTCTGGCAAGTTCCTAGCTCCACGCTCACAGCTTCGCAGATAGTTTATTCCTTGCCCACATGGTGATTGCAATTCCATGGCATGTATGTTTGTGTGACCTCTTACTATTCGGCTACCCTCCTAACCTATAAGCCCCATAAAAGGGGCCAAGTTCACCCTGTAACCCCTATACTGAGCACAGCCCCTGGCACACAATAGGTGCCCAGCAAAGAACTGTAGAGGAAGCAAAAGGATAAATGGGTATCTTCCCAGAAGAGAACGCAAAGCACCTGTAAATGGGTTTACAACTGTCAAGGCATGTCTTACAGTGATCTCATCTCATTCTCAGGGCTTCCCAGGTGGCATAGTGGTCAAGAATCTGCCTGCCAATCCAGGAGATGCAAGAGAGGCGGGTTCAATCCCTGGGTAGGGAAGATCCCTGGAGAAGGAAATGGAAACCCACTCTAGTATTCTTGCCTGGAAAATCCCATGGACAGAGGAGCCCGGTGGGCTACCGTCCATGGGGCCATAGAGAGTCGAACATGACTGAGCAACTGATCGTGCACACACGTTTCATTCTCCCCACCAGCCAGAGTAGGTACTATTATTACCCCACATTGCAGTGTATTCCTTTCCTAACACTCCAGTAACAAATTACTCTGAACTTTGTGGCTGAAACAACACAGCTTTACACTCCCACTGTTCTGCAGATCTGAAGTCATATGCAGGTCCCAAGCACTAGAATCAAGGTGTCTGCTGCGCTGCACCCCTTCTGGAGGCTCTGAGGAGAATCCCATTTCCTTGCCTTGTCCAGAGTTTAGAAGCTGCCCGCATTCTCTGGTTCATGATCCACGGCCTCCATCTTCAAAGTGGACAATGTCCCATTACTCTGACTGAAGCCAGAAAAGGTTCTCATCCTTTAAGGACTCCTGTGATTACACTGAGATCACCAGGATAATCCAGAATAATCTCCTATCTCAAGGTCTGTAATCTTAATCACACCTGCAAAGTCCTTTTTCCAGTGCAAGATAACATATTCACAGATGCCAAGGATTAGAACCTGAATATCTTGGAGGTGGAAGGGAGAGGTTTTTTCCAGCCTAGCACACACAGATTCAAAATCAGAGGTGAATTAACCTACCTACCACTCCCAGCTTTTAACAAATGAAGTGGATTCAAAACCAAGTCTTTGGGGCTGCAGAATCTGAGCTCTCTCGCCCTTTGTTGCCAATGCAAATACCCAGGGTCTCCAGATGACTTTTTAGGAGCCAGAAATGTAGGACATACCAGCCCAGCCCCCTTTAAGAGTAAATAAAGAATCTGCCTGCAATGCAGGAGACCCAGCTTCAAGTCCCTCCGTCGGGAAGATCCCCTGGAGAAGGGAATGGCTACCCACTCCAGTATTCTTGCCTGGGAAAACCCCATGGATAGAGGAACCTGGCGGGCTACAGTCCATGGAGCCAAAAAGAGTTGGACACGACTGAGCATCTAACACTTTAACACACACTTTATTTAAAAATATATATAGATATAGATATAGTGCTTGTCTAGACAGTAGGAGCACGTGGGAAAATTGTCTATTTCCCTTTATTGTCATTGTTTTAACATAAATACAGTTGCTCCTTGAACAAAGTAGGTCCAGTAGAGCTGAAAATCTTCACCTGACTTTCATCCTCCAGTCGCAGTTCCACATCCGGGGATTCAACCAATTAAGACGCATGTGGTGTGTATTTAGTGAAAAAAATCTGCGTGTGAGTGGACTTGCGCAGTTCAAACCCGTGTTTTTCAAGGGTCAACTGGGCATCATTTTCAACCAGAGGCAGACAGTATTAACCCATGGTACTGGCGGGAACTAGGGGAGTGGGCCTGATGCTTCCATTTTAATGGAGTTTATCTTTATTGACAATGCCAAAGCCTTTGACTGTGTGGATCACAATAAACTGTGGAAAATTCTGAAAGAGATGGGAATACCAGACCACCTGATCTGCCTCTTGAGAAATGTGTATGCAGGTCAGGAAGCAACAGTTAGAACTGGACATGGAACAACAGACTGGTTCCAAATAGGAAAAGGAGTTCGTCAAGGCTGTATATTGTCACCCTGTTTACTTAACTTATATGCAGAGTACATCATGAGAAACACCGGACTGGAAGAAACACAAACTGGAATCAAGATTGCCGGGAGAAATATCAATAACCTCAGATATGCAGATGACACCACCCTTATGGCAGAAAGTGAAGAGGAACTCAAAAGCCTCTTGATGAAAGTGAAAGTGGAGAGTGAAAAAGTTGGCTTAAAGTTCAACATTCAGAAAACGAAGATCATGGCACCCGGTCCCACCACTTCATGGGAAATAGATGGGGAAACAGTGGAAACAGTGTCAGACTTTATTCTTCTGGGCTCCAAAATCACTGCAGATGGTGACTGCAGCCATGAAATTAAAAGACGCTTACTCCTTGGAAGGAAAGTTATGACAAACCTAGATAGCATATTCAAAAGCAGAGACATTACTTTGCCAACAAAGGTTCGTCTAGTCAAGTCCATGGTTTTTCCTGTGGTCATGTATGGATGTGAGAGTTGGACTGTGAAGAAGGCTAAGCGCCGCAGAACTGATGCTTTTGAACTGTGGTGTTGGAGAAGACTCTTGAGAGTCCTTTGGACTGCAAGGAGATCCAACCAGTCCATTCTGAAGGAGATCAGCCCTAGGATTTCTTTGGAGGGAATGATGCTGAAGCTGAAACTCCAGTACTTTGGCCACCTCATGTGAAGAGTTGACTCATTGGAAAAGACTCTGATGCTGGGAGGGATTGGGGGCAGGAGGAGAAGGGGACGCCAGAGGATGAGATGGCTGGATGGCATCACTGACTCGATGGACGTGAGTCTGAGTGAACTCCGGGAGTTGGTGATGGACAGGGAGGCCTGGCCTGCTGCGATTCATGGGGTCGCAAAGAGTCGGACACGACTGAGCGACTGATCTGATCTCTGCAATTAAACAAATGGCCAGCAGATGGCGTGCGGGGCTCACAGCCGGCTTCTCACCGCGGGATCATCCCTTTCCTGGGGTTGCAGGGGTGGGAGGTGTGAAAGAGGTCCTTCCTTGTCTTCTCCAAAACTTGTTCTAGGAGAAGATGCCCAGAGCGGTCCCAGCAGGGCAAGGCAAGAGCACAAAGCTCAGGGACTCACTCAGCTTCAAGGCAGCCAGCTTGGGGGCCTGTGCGCCCCATCCTCTGAAGAAGTTGCAGGCTCCGATCTCAAACCTGCACGCCTTGAATGAGAGGGTCAGTCCTGGCTGCAAGATAGCAGAAGGAAGGAGCAGCTGGTTTACCGGAACCTTAAGATGGTCTCTTACATACTTTTATGCACATGTGTTATTTTATCTCATCTTTCCTACTGCCCTTTAGGGGAATAAGCATTAAATTAGTGACTTGCTGGGAATTCCCTGAGGGTCCAGTGATTAGGACTTGGTGCTTTCACTTCCTGGGGCAGGTTCAATCCCTGGTCCTGGAGGAACTAAGATCTTGCAAGCTGCACAGCATGTGTGGCCAAAACCAACAACATAGTGACTCGCTGGGGAGATAGTAGCCATGCCTGCATCATTTTTGAATCTCTCCAAATTCCAACAAAAATAAGCAAGGCAAATTAGCAAAAACAAAACCCACCGACATCAGTCACTTCAGAATTAGATGCCAAAGGTATCTCCCGAAAACACTGAAAGAATTTAAGTAGGGGAGCACAACCCCCAGTAGCTACCTGCATGTTATCAGGTGTCCTGAGGTCCCCGCCCAACACAGCCCAGGCTGTTCTAGCTCAGCCTCTGGCCTTTAGCATCCCACCTGTTGCCAGCAGAGGGAAGCAAGGGGGTGTCTGAGGGACCTGACAAGAGGAAGCCCCAAAGAGCCACCACGTATATTCAGTGGAGAGCGTGGAGGGATATTTCGAGAAGAGCAACTGAGTCTGGGAGGGGCCTGGCCCACCCCCTAGTGAGGGTGAAAGCCCTCAGGAAGGACTGCGAACTCTCGAAACCGCTTGGTTCCCTTCCCGGACAAGGTTCCTCACTGCAGAGGAAATGCCTTGGAGCGGGATCAAAACAGGCAGATTGACTAAGACAATCAAGAGAAAGGAAGGATATTCAGATCTCAGTAATGGGAGGAGACAGAGCTAGGAGACCTCAGAAAGCAGGCCACCATACCTGTACACTACATGCAGACAGGAGGAGGGGGTGACCTTGAGGTCAGAGATGCATCCTGAACATCAGCTCCAAGTTCAGGAAAACTTGCTATGTCGTTGTCTAGTCACTAAGTCATGTCCAACTCTTTGCAATCCCATGGAGTGTAGCCCGCCAGGCTCCTCTGTCCCTGGGATTTCCCAGGCAAGAGGATCGTCCCCGCTCAAGGAGCGAACCTGAGTCTCCTGCATTGGCAGATGGATTCTTTATCACTGAACCACCCGAGAAGCCCTTAGGAAAACGTAATTTCACATAAAAATGAGCAATAGAGAATCTGGAGGTCAGATCTCATACAAAATTAACTTAGGCAAAAGAATAATCAGGAGCCAATAGCACTCCTAAAAATAGGATAAAGCATAACAGTGACACATTTCTTCAGGACTGATCAAAACCATAACCTTCTAGTTCAAAATGACCTTAAAAGCATCTTTAAATATCCAAGAAAGAACAACATAAACTAGCATTAGAGAGTTTTCATTAGAAAACAGAACTCCGGAACAAATTAGACATACAAAGGAAAGAACTTATTTTAGAAATGAAAGCTAAAATAGAAGAAACACAAGAGCAAATTAACCCAACCTTGAGATAATGCCAGAATAGAAAAATGTGAAAAGGAAAGAATATTACAAATCAACCAGAAATGAAGACAGAGGTTTTTTAAATATTCTAGAGAAAATGACAAATATTAAAATTAGGCCAAGAAGTTCCACCATACAAGTAATAAAAGTTCCTGAAGAAGAAAACCAAAGCAAGGAACAAATATTAAGAACAATTAATCGAGAACACCTACTGAAACTTTTTTAATTGAAATTACATATTGAAGGAGCATACCGAATATCTGAAAATATCAACCCAGAATAATCAGACATATTAAAGACATTCTAATAAAATGACTGGACTTCAAGGAAAGAGAAAAAAGTCCTTCAGGCTTCTCAGTTCAGTTCAGTCGCTCACTCGAGTGCAACTCTTTGCGACCCCATGGACTGCAACATGCCAGGCTTCCCTGTCCATTACCAGCTTCCAGAGCTTGCTCAAACTCATGTCCATCGAGTCGGTGATGCCATCCAACCATCTCATTCTCTGTCGTCCCCTTCTCCTCCGGCCTTCAATCTTTCCCAGCATCAGGGTCTTTTCCAGTGAGTCAGTACTTCACATCAGGTGGCCAAAGTATCGGAGCTTCAGCTTCAGCATCAGTCCTTCCAATGAATATTCAGGACTGATTTCTTTAGGATTGACTGGTTGGATCTCCTTGCAGTCTAACGGACTCTCAAGAGTCTTCTCCAACACCACAGTTCAAAGGCATCAGTTCTTCAGCGCTCAGCTTAGGTAATAATAGAGTTGACTTATAAAGAAAAAATATTCAGTTATTACCAGGTTTTTCAAGAATAATGCTGGGGACTTCCCTAATTGGTCCAGTGGTTAAGAATCACTCCTTAACCTCAAGAAATGATAACTCCTTAAGGATCCTTCCAGTGCAGAAGGTACAAGTTCCATCTCTGATTGGGGAGCTAAGATCCTGAATGCCTCATGGCCAAAAAAAAAAAAACATAAAGCAAAACAGTAACAGATTTTAGAATTTTTTTTTAAAATGCTTGTAAATGATTGTAACCCATCAGATATGTTAGAATCTTAGAGTTCACAATGACATTGAAAAGGAGTTAATTGATCCTCTCCTCTGGAGAATAATAAAGAACCAATTCATTTCCCTGTAAACTGGTGAACAAAGGGAAAGAAGTAAACCTGTGTCCTGCGTCTCCTAGATGACCTGTATCCCTGAGCATCAGAGAGTAAATGAGGGGACGTAGCCCTTTCTAAAAGTCTCTTTCCCTCGAGCCCGGTACTCTGTGATGACCTAGAGGGGTGGGATGGGGTGGGAGGGAGGTTCAAGAGGAAGGGGATATATGTATACCTATGGCTGATTCATGTTGATGTATGGCAGAAACCAACACAATATTGTAAAGCCATTATCCTCCAATTAAAAATAAATAAAAGTCTCTTGCCAGTTGATAAATGGTAAAGAAAGACTAGGACTGGAATGTTGCCACATTCCAGTGGACTGTGATAAGACCATGTGTGCTTCGTCACTTCAGTCGTGTCCGACTCTGGGACTCCATGGATTTTAGCCCAACAGGCAAGAACACTGGAGTGGGTTGCCATGCGCTCCTCCAGGGGACCTTCTGGACCCAGGGATCAAACCCACCTCTTACATCTCCTGCATTGGCAGGCGGGTCCTCTACCGCTCGTGGCACCTGGCAAGACCATCCACTGCTACTAAAACAGAAAAAGAGCATCCAACCCTGTGTCACCAAGCACACAGGCTCCCCGAGGAGCTGGCCCAGGGGATCGAACCCAGACCTGGTCAAGCCTCTGGATCCAGCTCCCGACTTCCAGGAAGCACAGAGGACAGAGGAGCACTCTGAATGGTGTTTTGCAGATGAAGTCAGCCAAGTCCATCCTGTGGGAAGCTCTATGAGGGAAATGATGTTCCTTCCCAAATAGTGTGTAAGGAAAAGAAAGGGTCCAGGCACACCTCTAGATTAAAGGAAACTTTAAAGATGCATCTTTTATTTTATTTTATTTTATTTTTGCATCTTTTATTTTTTAACAGACAAGTCTAAACAATCATATCTAGGGATACACACTTACGTGATAAAGTATTGCAAGTAGATGATTACTGAGGCTTCCCTGGTGGCTCAGTAGTAAAGCATTTGTCTGCCAATGCAGAAAACGGGGGTTCAATCCCTGATCCAGGAGGATCTCACAGGGTGAAGAACAACGAAATCTGTGTCTCACAACTACCGAGCCTGTGCTCTAGAGCCCATGGTCCGAACCAAGAGAGGCCACGAAATAAAGCCCACACACCGTGACTAGAGATAGGAGCCCCCACTTGCCGCAACTAGAGACAAGCCCAAGCAGTGACCAAGACCCAGCACAGCCAAAAATAAATAAAATTACCAAAAAAAAAAAAAAAGTTGGAGGAGAGAAGATCTCCCTTTCTCTTTAAAATAAAAGCAGGGAGGGTATCAATCACATCAAGAAAGAGCTCTTGGGACTTCCCTGTGAGCCAGTGGCTACTACTGAGCCTGCGCTCTAGAGCCTGGGGACCACAGCTACTGAAGCCTGTGTGCCCCAGAGCGTGTGTTCCACAAGAGAAGGAACCGCAATGGGAAGTGTGCACACCACAACTCGAGGGTAGCCCCCGCTCGCTGCGACTAGAGAAAAGCCTGAGCCTCAGTGAAGATCCAGCACGGTCAAAAACAAATAAATTTTTGAAAAAAGAAAGAAAATGATGACTATAAAAGTCAGGCTGCATGTTCATTTCAGGGGAATGAGAGAGCTTAGATTGGAGAGGAAAACCTGGAGAGAGTTGAGGGGAGAGGAGCGCTTGCAAAGTTCTCTTTATTAACTTGAGATGTAGTTACAAAGATATTTGCCATAAGATGACTCATCAAGCCATACATTTATTGTGTGTGGTTTTCTGTACCTGAGTTCATTTCATAATAAAGGTTTTTTTTTTGAGACTGAAATAAATGATTGAATGAACCACCCTAGGAGGTCTCACTGTTCTCTTTTGACGGATGACAGAGGCACAACTCAAGAGAGGGACGAACTTTGCCTAAAGTCATGCAGCTGCTAAGCCGTCCAGCTGGGCTAGAAACCCATGTGAGACTCATCTGTTCTTTCAACACAGTTGCTAACACCTGCTGAGCTGGTTGTTGGGCAAAGAGCTGAGTTAAAACAGTCTGGCTTCAGATCCTCCTGTCCTGCACGGGAGGGATGTGGGAGGCAGGTGTAAGGGACACACCTCAGTCTCGGTACCCAGCTGGGTGTGGCCACAGCTCCCCCCCCAGGGCCCCTCCCCTCTGCGGGACCCACGTGGTGCTCTCAGAAACTGCCCACACAGCTTTTCTCAGCCCAGACTCTGGACGTGGAAATGACCTCACCTGACCACCTGATAAAGTTTCGCTTCTGTTTTTCATCATCTTCCCAGGGTGTTCTGTCCCCTGGAGAGGAGAGAGGATGTGGGAAAGGGTCCTGGCCTGAAACTAAGAGGTCAGCTCGCAACCCTCCTAGGGGAGGCACCAAGAGTTTGGGGCAAATGGGGTGATGATGAACCGGTGCCATCAGCTCTGCAGGCTAGAGCCCCTCGCTTATCTGCCTTGGGACCTATCACTCCAGCATCTGACAATTCTCATACAGAGCAGGGCTTCCCTGGTGACTCAGGCAGCAAAGAATCTGCCAGCAATGCAGGAGACCCAGGTTCAATCTCTGCATCAGGAAGATCCCCTGGAGAAGGGAATGGCTACCCACTCCAGTATTCTCACCTGGGGAACTCCATGGACAGAGAAGCCAGATGGACTACAATCCATGGGGTTGCAAAGAGTCGTGCAGGACTGAGCGACTCACACATACACACCCTTATGGAAAGCAGGAGCACATTATGTTTGTTGAATGACTACATGAATGGAATTTCTGTGTCATTTTTTATCTATTTCACAGAGTCCAAGGCTCAATCAACACTTTTAAAATATACCATCCAGTTTGAAGAAATAAAGTATACTTGAAACCTTAAATATATATATATACCATCCATAGACCCGCAAACATAGAGGACAAACTCTATGGTTCCTGGAGAGAGAGGGAGGGATAGATCAGGCATTTGGGACTGACATATAAGCACACTACTATGTATAAAATAGATAGCCAATAAGGACCTACTGTATAGCAGAGGGAACTATACTCAATGTTTTGAAGTAGCCTGTAAGGGAAAAAAAATCTGAGTGAGTGTGTGTGTGTGTGTGTGTGTGTGTGTAATGTACACATGACTGAATCATTTTTCTGTACACCTGAAATTATCCCAACATTGTAAGTCAACTATACTTCAATTAAATATATATATGTGTTTATGTGCTCTTTCACTCTAAAATGGGGGTTATGATAATGCCTACCCCTAGGGTCATTGAGAGATTGAACCAGTTAATAAATGTTGGATTGGCCGATATCTATTTTTGGTCGCCCAGGGTCTTGATCGCTGCCCGTGGGGTTTCTCTAGTTGCGAAGCAGTTTCTTCTGTCTTGTTTCGGTGCTTGGGCTTCTCTTGTTGCACGGATTCTAGATGCATGGGCTCAGCAGGTGCAGCTCTCAGGCTCCAGGTCACGTGGGTTTCAGAAGTTGTAGCACACGAGCTTAGTTGCCCAGAAGTATGTGGGATCCTTAGTTCCCGGACTAAGAATCGAACCCGTGTCTCCTCCCTTGCCAGGCAGATTCGTCATCACTGGACCACCAGGAAAGCTCCACCTCTTTTCTTTATGTTGTTGAATACATTTGGCCAGAGGAGGAAAAGTCTACAGGGCATATTTCAAATGCTGCGCGTGGGTGTGCACGCCCGTGTATTTTGGGGCTGTATTAGTTTTCTGTTGCTACTATAATAACTTAACCACTGGGACAATAGCATCATAGTCCTGCAAGTCAGAGCTGGACTGAAACCAAGGTGTTGGCAGACCTCTGTCCCTCCTGGAGGCTCTTGGGTAGAAACTCTTCCAGTCTTGCTTCTTCCAGCCTCTGGTAGGTGCCTGCATTCCAGACGGCCCTGTCTGTCTTTAAGCCAGCAATTATGTCACAGGGTTTCGCTTCCTGTTCTCACATCGTCTCTTTGACCCTGCCCTCCTCTTATCAGAACCTTGTGATTTCACTGAGCTCACCTGGATAATCCCGGATAATCTCCCAATCTCAAGATTCTTAATCACACCAGCAAAATCTCTTTTGCATGTGAGATAACAGATTCACAGTTTCCAGAGTTTAGGACAGCACCATCTTGTTGGGGCTCAGAGGGCATTATTCTGCCTCACCCAGGGACCTAGTGTTGTAATCCTAGGACGCTGACTCCCCTGCTCTCGGCTCTACCCACTGGGGTGGGGGGAATTTGGAACCAAGGAAACAGCCCTCTTCTCAGTCCAAAGAAATCTTGGGAAAATGTCCCATCAGAAGACAAAGAAAAGTGGACTTGCCTGGTGGTCCAGTGGTTAAGAATCCTTCCAAAGCAGTGGGTTGGAGCCCTGGTCAAGGAACTAAGTTCCCACATGCCACAGGGCAATGAAGTTGCATGCAAGACACAACTGGAAAGAAGCCCGCCTGCCACAATAAAGATCCCATGTGCCACAACCAAGACCCGACACAGCCAAATAGATAAATAAATACTTAAAAGAAGAAGAAGACAAAAATAGCGAAGCAGCCTTTGGGATCCTTCTAGAGTTTGGACAAGAAATTATGCTCATCTCCCTGGGGTTCCGACATACCCTTGTGATACCAGCCAAGGGGACAGTCAAGGGTAAGGGACAGTGGCCAGCATTAAGCTTCTCCTGCTGGGGAAATCCAGGCCAGGAAATACCTCCCTTCTGTGCTCACTTACGATTAAAACAATTATTTCTTCTCCAAATAAAGTGGCCCAAAGAAGCAATGGCCCAGGGATCTTTTTGAAAGCTGTCTTCCAGCTCTGTAGGAAGTATGAACCAGATCCAAACAAAAAAGCCCTGAATGTCCAGGGTCCCAGATTCATGTCTCCCCTGTCCCCCACCCCACACTTTCTTGGACTTGCTGGCTCTGGGTCTAGATTCCGAGTCGCAGAGACGGTGCAGGAAGGAGGAGGCAGCGGAGGGCAGAAGGCCTTCTAGCCCCCAGTCTGTGCAAACCGCCACAGCTGGGACCCATCAAGCATGCCTCCTGTAAAAATGACTCTTTTAGCTGGAAGTCATAAATTTCCTCTTGTTTTAGTGACAGCTTGATTGTTGCCTTTGCTTTTGGGAGACACACACATAGGAAGTGGTCAACCTTCACAGTCACAAGGGGGAAGTCAGTCAAATGCCAAGATCAGAATCTGGTCTGTTAATCCCCCGGCAGGACTGTGGAGAGGAGGTCATGCTGGGGACTGGAGACTCCGCTGGGATCTCACAAACCCAGAGCATCACCAAGTATCGTGCCCAGGAGCTGTCCTGTCCCCACCTGTAGCCTTTGCATGTTTCTGCTCCAAACCGACTTGGCTGGTCCCAGCAATTCTCAAAGGCAACCTGTTACTCTCATGTCTGTGTTCCTGAAATGGCCATCTCCCTGTATCCCCCAAGAACTGACAGACAATTCAGGAGTAAAAAAGGTTTAAAACAAAAAAAATAAGAAGGTAAAGAAATAGAATCAGAAGAGAAGTGAGAGAAGGGAAGCTTGAGAGCAACCAGGGGTGAGGTTAGCGCAGACAGCTCAGCTCAGAGTCCAGGGCACTGGAAATCATGGCCCGCAGATATGATTCAGCTTCTTAGCAGCCATGGTGAAGAGGGAAACAAGATCCATCACGTGACTCATAAGGCCTGTGTCGGCTAAAAAGCAAAACCATTCCCTTCCCCTTCCAAGGAAAATGCTTATTTCTAGTACAATGATGTGGAAGAAACTTATTCTGGAGTTCCCATGGAGAGGCCACTGTGGACAGAATGAATGAACCCTGTCCTCAGGAAGACAGTAAATCCAGCAACTGGTTTCCTAAGGCTGTGTCTTATAACTCTTCTTTAAAAAACAACAAAAAAATTTATTTATTAATGTATTTGGCTGTACCAGGTCTTAATTGCAGCACACGGGATCTTGGATCTTCACCAGTATGCAGGATTTTTAGTTGCAGCTTATGAACTCTTAGCTGCATCTTGTGGGATGTCGTTCCCTGAGCAGGGATGGAAACGTAGGCCGTCTGCATTGGGAGCGCAGACTCTTAGTCCCTGGACCACCAAGGAGGTCTCCATAGGGCTGAAAGCTGGTTAGTAAAAGCAGTGAATCCCTGGGGAATCCTCAAGGTTAAGTGCTACAAAATACCTGCTCAGATAGCAATTACAAAGAATTAGCAGGTACGTGGCGGAAGTGGTCCATAATGAAAGTGTGCGATTGGGAGATGAGCAAATTTTTACCTCTGTGCTTCCTGCAAGTTGACAGCTGGATCCAGAGGTTCGATCAGATTTGAATTCAATCCCTTTGCCTCAATTCTCGATGGATTTGTGAAACACAAAACACTGATGAGTATGCGTGTATGTGCTCAGTCGCGTCCAACTCTTTGTGACCCCATGGACGGTAGCCCACCAGGCTCCTCTGTCCATGGGATTTTCCCAGGAAAGAATACTGGACTAGGTTGCCATTTCCTTCTCCATGCTGATAAGTATGAACTATCAACAAATACACACAGAAATATGGATGATTTCATCAACATGACATTGAGCAAAAGAAACTAGACACCAAAATATACGCACTGTATGATTTCAAACACAGGAGACCCTTGAAAAATGCAAGGATTAGTGGGTGTCAACTCCCAGACAGTCAAAAGTCCCTGTACAGCTGTGTCTGCTTCAGAGACAAAGGAATTGATAAAGAATTCACCCAAGGGCAGGAAGTTGAAAGAGTTTGGATAGAATCAGAACTCAGGTCTTAGTTTTTTGTTTGGTTTGGGGGCTTTTCTTTTTTTGCTTTTGTTTCTTTATTTGACTGCCCTGGGACTTAGTTGCAGCACTCAGGATTCTTTGTTTTTTTAGTTGGACCATGCGGGATCTATAGTTGCAGCATGCAGCATCTTTATTGTGATTGTGATCGCTAATCGTGTACAAATTCTTCCCCACTCTTTGTTAATTTAAAGATCTGTAAATAGAAATACAGGTGCTATATTTATTGAAAAAAAATCCACATATGTGGACCCGAGCAGTTCAGACCTGTGTTGTTCAAGGGCCAACTGTATATAGAAGTATAAATACAGATAAAACTGATACAAGCTGCCAGGAGTCAGGATGGTGGTAAACCTTGGGAGGTTGTGGCTGGTAGGGTGTGAGAGACGCTGGCAGGGTGTTGATTACCTGGATGTGTTTCATCTGTGAAAATCCTTATGCTATGGGCACCTTTTTCAATGTATGTTACACTTCAGTAAAAAGTTTTTTTAAGTGGTATCAAGTCATTATAGTACAAAATTCAAATTAGGGGTACTGTTTGGGAGTTGCTGATGGACAGGGAGGCCTGGCGTGCTTTGCAAAGAGTCAAACACGACTGAGCAACTGAACTGAACTGTTTTGGAGGACAGGGCTTTAGGTTGTGACAAGGGTTAGAGCTCATTCCAGGACTAGAAAGCAGGATAAGCATCAGCGTGGACATAGGGTCAAGACCCAAGTCTTCAGGTTGATCAAGAATCCATCTTCAGCATGACCACTGCCATTCCAGGGTCTGACCACTTGATGTCTCCACTCAACAAATTGCTAAGTGAGTAGCAGGCAGAACAGAGACATCTAGACCCATAACATCCCTGAGCTGGAATTAGGTTGGTAATGACTAACAGGAAATGTCAGAGGATGAATCTGAGTGGAATAGAGCTGGCCCACTTGGGGCTGGGGTCCAAGCCCTGCAGAACAGTGGGCAGTAGAGGGGACCACGGAAGCAACGCCAGCTCAGAAGCCCCCAGCTTTGTCCCCGATCTCAAGTCAGAATTATTTCATTCATTCATACAGTGTTTAATGAACTCCTGAACCAGACACTGAGGATCCAAAGGCCCTGTGGGCAGATGGCCCACAGGCCCTGTCTTCATAGAACTCACATCAACCTCGCACCTCCTCTCTCCCTGCCTAGCATCCAAGGCTCCTTCTAAGCCCAGAAGAACCACCCATATTAGAATCCACTACGAAACAGCAAGGAGAGCAAACCAATCAATCCTAAAGGAAATCAACCCTGAATATTCATTGGAAGGCCTGATGCTGAAGCTGAAGCTCCAATACTTTGGCTACGTGATGGGAAAAGCCACTCACTGGAAAAGACCCTCATGCTGGAAAAGATCGAAGGCAGGAGGAAAAAGATGACAGAGGATGAGATGGTTGGGTGGCATCATCGACTCAATGGACATGAATTTGAACAAACTCTAGGAGATGGTGAAGGACAGGGAAGGCTGGCGTGCTGTAGTTCATGGGAGTGCAAAGAGTCGGACACGACTGAGCGACTGAACAACAACAATCCAACTGGGTCCTCAGATAGGACCCCTCGCCCTTCTTGTTCGTTGTCTGTCTTCCCCACCAGATGGACATTCAAAGGGCAGGGGCCTCATTTGTCTTCTCGACCCCGGTGTTCTCCAGGCCTGGCCCAGAGTAGATGACCAATCGCTGTCTGTTGAATGGAAGTGGGATAGCAATGAGGTGGTCACATCATCCCCGCAGGAGCAAGCAAAGCAGGGGGCTTCCTCTGAGTCTGGGGCTCCAGGCTCCTAGACCTCGCAATTTTGCACGAAGCCTCTAATGAGGCTTTTTGTGGGGTGGGCGTGATCACGTGAGTAGGACTGAGAGCTGGAGGTTTTAGGGCCGGGAGGGTTGCAGGGGAACAGAGAACCAGAGCGGTGCTGTCAGCCCAGTTCACAGCCCCTGGGGCGGTTCCACTTCCCCTTTTTCAAAAGCAAACACGGTGGAGGAAGGAAGGGGCCAGCTTCCACAGCACCCTTTGATAGGCCCGGGACCTGGTGACAGGAACAGGAAATATGAGCCAGCAGAGATTAAGTAGGAACCAGCTGGGGGGTTGCCCTGCCTGCCTCCACCTGCAGGCAGTCTCCCAGCCACCTCCATCCAGCCTTGGCACAGGATGAAGGGCAAATACATTAGCTGAGTCTGGGCCTACTAGGACCCTGTGAAAGGGACTTGAGGGATGAGACAGGGCATAACTTTGGGGAGACAGGCTGGAGGGAAAGGGATGAAGAGCAGGAGCTGCAAGCAGGTGCTCTCTGGAGGAGGGAGGAGGGTGGGGGAGCTTGAGACATGGATTTGGATAGCCATGTGGTTCTGGGCGGCTAGCCTGGACCTTCAGAAAGCCAGTTTTGCCCATTTCAGGGGGCATCAGAAATGGGGGTCCTAGGATGAGACCTTCAGCGCCAGGGTCTACTGCCCCAGGGCCATCCAAATAAAGTCTCCACATATGCTGTTCCACTGGAGTGTAGAGTAGATCAGTACTGTTCAACAGAACTTTCTGCAATGAATTAGTTGTTTTATAGCTAGGTTTTCCAATATGGCGGCCACTAATCACACAGGCCAGTAGCTACCATATTGGATAGCACAGTTCCAGGCTCCTGTGTAAGGTGAACAAAGCCACTTCCCACTATTCCTTTTTACCCCTCCCCATCGTTCCCATTCTCTCGAATCCTACTTTTCTTATGCCTCAAGTTAATCGGTCAAAATTACGTTGTAACAGGTACAAATTTCACAGGCCGTAAACTCATACAAAACAAACACGCAAAATAATTGATTTTTCTGTCGTCGAGTGGAACATCTGTCTCAAGTACCCACCCTCAGGTAGAGATTTAGTGTCGATAAATTCAGGTTAAATGCAGTCAAGTGGGGACTTCCCTGGTGGTCTTGTGATTAATAAGAGTTCACTTGCCAACGCAGGAGACACGGGTTCAATCTCTGGTCAGGGAAGATCCCACATGCCTGGGAGCAACTAAGCCCGAGCACCGCGACTAGTGAAACCTGTGCGCCTAGAGGCAGCACTCCACAACAGGAGAAGCTGCCGCAATGAAGGGTAGCCTCCGCGCAGCAACTAGAGGAAGCCCATGTGCAGCAACAAAGACCCAGAGCAGCCAAAAACAAATACATGCAGTCAAGTGACGATTTCCTTCTTTTGCCTCGGAATACATGCAAGTCCATATCCTTTATTGAATCTCTTCTTTGAGCTCCAAACTTCATCTCTGGATTCTACTATCCTTACCTCTCCTTCAGGGGCAAGTGAAGCAGGCATAGACTCTCTTCTCAAAGACTCATTCCAGCATCTAGTGTTACATACCATCCTCCCTGCCCACATACTCCTGCCCTTCCCACCCCTTATTAACATTTACTGAACACCTCCTGTGGGCCAGGCATATTCTAAGCACTTTAAACCTTTAGCCTGTTTAGTCTTCCCAAAAACTCTCTGAGGGAAATGCTGTTAATATTCTCATTTTTGCAGATGAGAAACTCTGAAAAAGCTCACACAGAAGGAATTCTTGGACTAGAACTTCAAAAATCAGTACTACATAGGATTGCATCCCCCAGCAATCCTACTTCTAGGAATTCATCCCAAAAATATGCTGCCAAAAGCCTGAGAGTAATTACGCACAAGACTTTTTGTTATTATACTCTTTGTAATAGCAGACGGCTGGAAACTACCCAAACATTCCTCAACAGGGGGTTAAGTAAATAAATCGTGGTACATTTACCTGATGCAGTACTATGCAGCTATGAAAAGGGAATGAGTTGTCTCTACACATTATAATCGGGTGAGTTTCAGAATATATCATTAAAGACATAGAGACATATTGTTAAAGACAGGCTGAGAACTTCAGAACATATTTACAGAAAGAAGTGTATGTAGTATGCTACCAGTTATGCAAGCAAGAGGGGATATAAATATATATACACCTATATGCTTATATTTCTTAAAATTAAAGAAGAGGGAATCTCCTGGCAGTCAAGTGGTAAGGACTCCATGCTTACACTGCTGCTGGTCCAGTTTTAGTCCTTGATCAGAGAACTAAGATCCCACAAGGTTCATGGTGCAGTCAAAAATTAATTAGTTAAAAATTAAAGAAGAAAACAAAAAAAAACCCCACTTTAACAAACAATTACCTCTCAAAAGAAATACATATGGTATGCTACCAGTTATGTAAGAAAGAGGGGATATATGTACACGTATACACTTACACTCTTTAGAATTGAAGAAAATACAAAAATAAAACTTTTTTTAAATGACTACCTATGACAGAGGGAAAGATCGGAGTGGAGGGAATAGGTATAGAATCTAGACTTACCTGAGTATACTTTATTTTGAAGATTTGGCTATAGAACTATATCACTGTTCTACATAATTATTAAAGCAAAACTGAATTTCAAATAAAGTAACCCCTAAAACTTGAAATCAAAATGAAACAGATGTATCAAACTAGGAATTAAATTGATAGTGGAATCACTCACAGAAGAATCATTTCAAATAATTTTGATATGTTAATCTGGCTATACATTCTTGGATTATACATAAATTTAGTGTTATTGCCATTAGAAACCCAGACTCTCAGTATAAGGGAAAAGAAATATAAATATAAAACTGAAAAAGTTAAGCAAAGACTCTGTAATCTAAATTAAATTTGAATTCATCAGTGTGAACTCAAGACCTCTTAAATTTTTTTTATCTCTATCCACTGAAAAGACCTGGAAACAATTACCAATGGAGTAGCTATGAGCACGCCTAGAGGAAAGATTGTGAAGGATCTAAATATCATTTCCCAAGAATAAAGGCTCTTTGGAGAAATGGCCAATTCCAGGTCTGGTGCAAAAAAAAAAAAAAGGTACAAAATGATCCCAGAACATTTTGCTATTCCAGAAAGCAAATAAGCTAGAAGGTCATGTCAAAAGGACTCAGAAATCAATGTGAAGAGATTCTATCTGCCTAAGATGAGATAATTTGAGTATGAATAAGGTTTAAAATCAACACATTTAAAGTCCTTAAGTTCATAATGATACTCAAAAAAAAAAAAAAAGAAAAGAAAATCTCATTGGATTCTCTTTGAACATGTTAGGGAAGCAAGTCAACATTTTGAAAGTTGGTAAATAAAAAGAAAGAATCAGTACTTTTTTTTTTCTACTTTTCCTATACAAACTGAATCTCACTGTAATTAACTAATTCATTAGAGGAAGTTTCTATTGATAGGCATATTTCTGCTAATAGGTGAAAAAAATTAAGAATTAGAGTTTTGGACTTCCCTGGTGTTCCAGTGATTGACTCTGTGTTTCCACTTCAGGGTGCGTGGGTTCAATCCGTGGTTGGGGAACTAAGATCCCGCATGCCACATGCTATAACCAAAATAAAAATTTTTTAATTAGAATTTTGCATTTGGGGTTTTGCAGCCTTCAACAAAACAATAGGTTGAGGCCATGATCATCAATGGCTCGGAATGTCACTGAAGGAGAGATAAATACATATTCATGGTATGCTTCCTGGTGGAGATGTGCAGCGTCACCTGTGAGGTATTCCTGCTAAAACACCATCTAACCTGACTCTGTTAAGATACTGCTTCTAAGTCACTTTAGTTGTGTCCGACTCTGTGTGACCCCATAGATGGCAGCCCACCAGGGTCCCCCGTCCCTGGGATTCTCCAGGCAAGAACACTGGAGTGGGTTGCCATTTCCTTCTCCAATGCATGAAAGTGAAAAGTGAAAGTGAAGTCGCTCAGTCATGTCCAACTCTTAGCGACCCCATGGACCGCAGCCTCCCAGGCTCCTCCATCCATGGGATTTTCCAGGCAAGAGTACTGGAGTGGGGTGCCATTGCCTTCTCCGTGTTAAGATACTGCTACTGCTAAGTCACTTCAGTTGTGTCCGACTCTGTGCGACCCCATAGACGGCAGCCCACCAGGCTTCCCCGTCCCTGGGATTCTCCAGGCAAGAACACTGGAGTGGGTTGCCATTTCCTTCTCCAATGCATCAAAGTGAAAAGTGAAAGTGAAGTCGCTCAGTCGTGTCCGACTCTTAGCGACCCCATGGACCTCAGCCTCCAGGCTCTTCCATCCATGGGATTTTCCAGGCAAGAGTACTGGAGTGGGGTGCCATTGCCTTCTCCGGTGTTAAGATATTAGTCACATCATATAAAGGGATACATTAAATGACACCACAGGGATGTGATCTGCAAAATCCACACTGTAGAAAACTCTACAAGACAAACATCTCATTTCTTCAATAAATAAATTGAAGAAAAAGGGGTTATCTCTCCAAGTCCTCTCTGTTTTACTTCCCATTCTTACACAAAAATAGAGAGACACTGGAAGAGCCCGTACATTGAAAGAGTCTTAAGCGACATATCATTCAGTGCAATCTATAGACCTTGTTTGGATCTTGATTCAAACAAATACATCATCTGTTTTCAAATAACACAGCAATTGGGCATATTTGAACCCTGAAGGGATATTTGACAGTGTTAAGAATGTGTTGTTGATTTTGTAGGTGTAATAATGGTATTTCAGTTACATGCTGAAAGGTCTTATCTTTAAAAGAGACACAAGGAAATGTTTATAGATGAAATGATATATACACTGTGTGATATTTACATAAACTCATACAACGGAGGAGGGGGAGAGGTGGGCGTATAGGAAGTTCACCCATGAGTTGATAACTGTTGAAGCTGGGTGATGGGTATGTGGAGGTTCATTACATTATTCTGTTTTTGTATACACTTAAAATTTTCTATAATAGGGACTTCCCTGGTGGTCCAGTGGTTAAGACTCCACTCTTCCAATGCCAGGGGGCCTGGGTTCGATCCCTGGTAGGGGAACTAGATCCCACAAGCCACAACTAAAGAGCTTGCATGCCACAACGAAGATCCTCCAACTAAGACCCGGCACAGCCAAATTAATCAATAAATATATATTTTTAAATTTCTATAATAAAAAATCTTAAGGGAAAAGCTAACACTAATTGTTTTGTAGTGTTTCTGCATTTCTGCTACAAAAACCACCTCTGAGGCCAAAGTTACTTGTCTGAACCTGGGAAGATAATGGGTTATAAGGCTGTGAAGAAGGAGGAGGGGGAGGAAGAAGGGAAGGAGGGGGAGAGGAGAGGAGGAGAAGAAGGAAAGAAATACACTGATTAATGCTTCAGTCTATTTTTTTTTAAGTTTACATGACATTACATGAGCTACTTTAAAAGTGTAAGTTCACTGGCACTCAGTACTTTCATCATGCTGAACACCCATCATCTCTGTCAAGTCCCAAAACATTTCCACTCCCCCAAAATGATCCCCGCCCGCCCCCCCCGGCCCTGCCCGGCCCTCTCCTGGCAACCACCTGTCTGATTTCAGTCTCTATGGATTCACCTGTTCGGGATATTTCATATACATGGAATCAGAGAACAGTTTCATTCCAAACTGTGTTCAACCACATGTGTACTGACCTCTGTTGTGTACCAGGCACCAGCTCAGCTCGAGAGATAAGATGATGAAGATGGATATACGACCCCAACCTTCAAGGGGCATGAGACCATTGTGCAAATAAATACAATTAACTCTCTAATTACAAATGTGCAAATGCTGCAGAATTGAAGAACTGAATCTACAGGGAAGGTAAAACGAAGGAGTGGGCTGTGAGGATCTGATCTGGTGGATGAGGGAGGGCTTCTCTGAAGAGGTGACATTTTAACTGAGCCCTGGGGAATTCCCTGGCTGTCCGGTGGTTAGGACTCTGCGCTTCCACTACTGAGGGCCTGGGTTCAGTTCCTGGTCAGGGAACTAAGATCCCACAAGCTGTGTGCCGTAGCCAATAAAATATTTAAAATGTAAATAAACTGAGCCCTACAGAATGACTAGGGATGAAAGAACCAGCGGAGGAAGGACAGACAGATCTTCCTAGCCAGGTCGAGGGTAGACATTGGAAGTCTTAAACAGAGGGGTCATGAAACTTGACTTGTTTGATTTTGTGAGTTTTTTTTTTTCATTAACTGATGTCCACAGTTTACATCAGGGCTCACTCTTTGTGCTGTATATTAATACTTCGGAGTTTTGACAAATGTCTGAGGACAAGAGTTCACCACTACAGTACCATACAGAAAGTTTCACTGCTCTAAAAATACCCTGTGCTTGACTTTTCTTTTCTCTCCAGTTCCTCCCTGACCTCAATTGATCTTTTTACTGTCCCTATAGTTTTGCCTTTTCCAGAAGGTGGGCTCATATAATATGTAGCCTATTCAGATTGGCTTATTTCGGTTAGCAATATGCATTTACAGTTTTCCATGTTTTTTCATGGCTTGATAGCTCATTCTTTTCTATGGGGGGAGGGGTAAAATATACATAACATAAAATTTACCATTTTAAACATTTCTAAGTATGCAGTTCTGCAGAAGTCTTTTCACATTGTCGTGCAACCATTCAACCCAAAGCTTAGCTCATTCTTTATTACTCAATAATATTCCACTGTACAGATGAATCAGGGTTTGTTTATCCACTCACTTGAAGAGAGATGATTTGTTTTTAAATAAGACCACTGGCTTCCATGTAGAGGACTGATTGGAGAAGCACCAAGAATGCAGGCAGGGAAGCTGGGGAGGAGGCTAATGCTGTGGTCCAAGCAAGAGAGGATAGTGGCTTCTACTGGGGTGGTCTCAGCGGAGGTGGAAAGAAGTGGACAAATACTAATATGAGATCACGAGAGGGTGGAATTGTCAGGATTTGAAGATAGATTGGATGTGGGGTTTCCGGGAGAGGGAAGAGTTAGGGATGAAATCCAGCCTCGTAGCTTGGGGGACTGGGGAAGTAGGTGGTGGTGCCACTGACTGAGATGAGGAAATGAAAAAGGAAGGATGGATTTAGGAGAAGATCACAAATTCAGCTTTGGATTTGATATTCTGAAGTGTCTGAGAGATGTCCAAGTGGAAATGTGAAGTGACCCATTGAATACATGCACCTCAGATCCCTTTCCCCATTCTTATAAAACAATCCATCCCACTGACCTTAATTCTGTTCCTAAACAGGCCACATTTCCTCCATCCTCAGGACCATGGCATTGCGGTTCCCTTTGCCCAGAACATCTCCCCTGAGATGGCCATATAGCTAGGTCCTTCTGAACACTCAGATCTCAGGTCAAATACCATCTAATCAAACAATCCTGCCTTAAACCCAAGTTAAGTCAGCCAGAAGGAGTGAGTTAGAGATCCACGTGGACCAGATTTTGCTACAACGATGCTGCATTAAAAAAAAAAAAACAACTTCCTTGCCATGGTGATGATTTTGAAATGTATAGAAATATCCAATCAGTATGTTCTGTAACAGGAGCTGACATAGTGTTCTAGGTCAATTATACTTCAGAAACAAACTCTTAGAAAAAGATACCAGATTTGTGGTTACCAGAGGAAGGGGGTGAAGGAATTGGACAGAGGTGGTCAAAAGGTACAAACTTCCAGTTATAAGATAAGTAAGTACTACGGATGTGATGTACAACATGATAAATATAATTAACACAGCTGGATGTTATGTATGAAAGTTGTTAAGGGAATAAATCCTAAGTGTTCTCATCATAAAGAAAATTTTTTTTCTATTTCTTTAATTTTGCATCTGTATGAGATGATGGATATTCACTAAACTTGCAGTGGTCATCATTTCATGGAAGTATGTAGGTCAAATCATTATGCTGTTTATCTTAAACCTATCCAGTGCGTGCGTGCGAAGTCCCTTCGGTCATGTCTGACTCTGTGCGACGCTATGGACTGTAGCCCGCCAAGCTCCTCTGTCCATGAAATTCTCCATGCAAGAATACTGGAGTGGGTTGCCAGTATTCCTCCAGGAGCCCTTCCCAACCCAGAGACGGAACCCACAGTCTCCTGTTTCTCCTGCATTGCAGGCGAGTTCTTCACCACTAGCACCGCCTTCAAGCCCAAACTTACACGGTGCTGTCTGTCAATTATATCTCAATAAAGCTGGAAGAAGAAGAAAACTAGCAGCTTCCACAAACTGAGTGCTTACCAAAAAGGAAGCATTCATTTCTCACCCAGGGGTCTGCAAGTCAGTTTGGGGTTCATCGCAGCTCTCCTAGGCTGGGCTCCAGGCCGTGGGGTGTGTGCCCCATGTATCTTATTCTGAATCCAGGCTGAAGCAGCCCCCACTGTCTGGGACTCATGGTTCTCATGACGAGTGACAGCTGCTCAAGAAGGGGAAATGGAGACAGCATCACTTCCACACACATTCTTTTGCCCAATGCAAGTCACATGGCTAATTCCAATGTCAACACAGTGAGGAAGTGTATTCCTCCCATAGTGAGGAGGGCTGGGGGAAGTAAATATTTGCTGAACAATAATACAATCTACCACTGGACTCAACTTTTTTTTTCTCTAGATAGCTATGTGTATTGAGTAATCCTCCCACATGCTTATGAAATACCATCTTCTAAGGATGGATGGCTAGAAGGATGGAAGTGTAAATGGATGAATGGATGGATGGATGGGGGAATGTGCCTTTCAAGGCAGGAAGATTCTCCTCATTCTTCAGATGAGAAACCTGAGGAAAGAGAAGCAACTTGCTTGAGGTCACAGAAACCACCCATGTCCAGCCCAGCCTGGCTGGCTCCTTCAGCTCAGTTCCCTACACACAGTAAGTGAGTGACGGGGATGGGGGGGTGGGGGGGTTGGGCTTGTGGCAGTGGGGCCACAGCTCCCATTATGCCCCCTCACGAAGGCTTGGTTGACTTGCACATAATCGAGGTCAAGTACACTGGAGGATCTCCTTGCTGAAATTTAATCTGAGGACTCACTCTGAAGCCAGGTGGGAACTTGATTCATCATTTCCGGGTCTCAGAGTCCTGAAGGCTAATTGTATGCCAGGGGTGTGAGTCATCGGTGGCTTTAACTGCTGATAAAGTGTTCCATGAAATTCTGCATCCTAGCCCAACAATGCCCACCCTAAGGTATAGTTAGTCATCTAGATTTACACCACGGAGTGGGACACACAGCAGAGCTCGAATACCAGGCACAGGGAAAATCTGGAAGGACATTCCTCAGATAAACGGTGCGTGTCTTAGATAAACAGTGAACACTTCTTTCAAAGCAGGATTACTCAGGACTTTAGCCTGATATCTGTGTGTAACGTTTGAACAGTTCACAGTGAACATACGAGTGGCTTCTGCCATCAGGGAGGCAAAAGGCGTCTGGAAATATTTTCAAGTTCATACTCGCGTGCAAAAAGCAATCCCTCGCAGGATGGTTGGGAAACTCCCGAAAATCTTCCTTCAGGATCCTCCTCCCACACATTATCAGAAACTCGTTTTCAGAAACACTGAGTCAATCCCCAACCACTCCTGCAGTCAGCACGCCAGTGAGTACCTACCACACGCCAAGGGCTGAATGAGCCAGCAGGATGACGGGTGACAGGCTGGGGAGCAGGTGGGGCGGGAGTCCACGAGGTCCAAATCCAGATGCAGCTGACACGAGTGGAATCAGCCCCTGGGCCAGACACTGTGCGAAGTGTTCCACATGGATTATCACATTTAATCCGCACGACAAGTCTATGTGGTCAGAGCTATTATTATCGTGTTTTACAGCTGTGGAAACTGCAGTACAGAGAGGCGAAGGAACTTGCCCAAGGTCACAGAATGAGCAGATGGCAGGGCTGACTTTCAATTCCAGAGTCTGTGCTCTTAACCGGCTACACCCCACGCTGCCTCCCCATAGGAACCTGCCTGAACTCCACAGGCAGGAAATTGTAGAGTCAGAATTGAAACCAAGCAAGGTTCAGCAGCAGCCTCCAGAAAAACGTGCCTCTCGTTGATAAGGTATCCCTCTCCTTTCCAACCCTCCCCGTTTCTGGAGCCACCGCCAGCACGCTGGGTGACGTGGGTGGCTTCCCTGAACCTCATTTCCCATGGCTGAAAATGACAAGATTACGGGAGCTGGAGAGGCTTGTGGGAGAGGACAAGTCCTCCCCTGGACTGTGGGAGGCTCTCAGCTTAGATATATCTGTGTACTTGCTGCTTTCCAGGAGTTGGGCGCAGTTGGCCAAGTGGGCACGGGAGCGAGTCTATTCCGTGAGCTCTGTGATGGAGAGGTGCGTTAGGTGCCCTGGGGCCAGAGGCCAGGCACCAGCTGAAATGTCAAGCGTTACGATGGATCCGGAAAACTCGGCTGAGGGAAAACTGGAATAAACAACCCCCAGGAGGAGAGGGGGGGAGTCTGGTTCGTCATCTTTCCTGTTTTCCCAGCTGGCTCAGTCCCAAAACCTCTTCTTAATCTTGTCAAGATATTGGCCCTCTGCCCCAGCAAGGAGACGCCAGGAGGCCCACAGCGAGCCAAGTCTTCAGGGAAGTGATGTCTTCTGTGGGTCAAGAAAAAGGAAGAGGCTTTCTGGGAGCCAGGAGAAGGCAGGGACTGAACCAGGGAAGCTTCCTCCTTGAGCCAGTGGAGAAATTGAGGCTTAGAACAGGGCAAGGTCTCTTGATTTGCTGATGGCAGGTTTGGGCAGGTGGCCCCGGCCCCGGTTGCCCAGGACAGCATCTCCTCCACTGCAGAGCACTGACTGCCCTCTCCCTTCCCTTCCCGCTCGAGGATAACCCAGGCAGGGGGAAGCTGCCTACACTCCCTCTCCCCACAGCTTTTCCCAGCAACATCTCCCCATCAGCGCACTGGGGACTTTGAGAACAAAGATGTGGGTTCCATGGGTACTGGAGGAGGAAGTGGTATCTGCAAAGCACTTGGTACATTTGACCATGTAGGAAATGGAACTGATGGACCTTCTGAAACAAAGAACCAAATCTCCCTAAGCACCTACTGTGAGCCTGTGCAAGGCCTGGCACATTCAACTCGATACATCATCTAATCCTCACAGTAACACTGGGAAGTAGATCACGGCCTCATAGTGCAGATGAGGCAACTGAGGCTCAGTGGGGAGATGTTTCCTGTAGACTCTACCTCCACCCCATAGCTCTCTTCTGAGAACCACACCCAGCTGTCCACTTCGTCTTGGGCATCCCCACTGTATGCACCACACTTCATTCCACCCTCCACTTGAACGACCCTAAGTTCATCATCTTCCCCTCCCAAGGACTTCTGTTTTCCCATCACAGCCTCACCATTCAAAACCAGGGGACTTCCCTAATGGTCCAGTGGTTAAGACTCCATACTTCCATTGCAGGACACATGAGTTCCGTCCCGGGTAATGGAACTAACATCCCGAATGCCTTGAGGCACGGTCAAAGAAATAAATAAATAAAATTTAAAATAACATGGGCTATCAACCCTGGCTCCACCCTCTCTGGGCTTCCCTGGTGGCTCAGTGGTAAAGAAGCCGCCTGCCAATGCAGGAAACCCGGGTTCGATTCCTGGGTCAGGAATATTCCCTGGAGGAGGAAATGGCAACCCCCTCCACTATTCTTGCCTGGAGAACCCCATAGACAGAAGGTGCCTGGCGGGCTACAGTCCACGGGGTTGCGAAAGAGTCAAACGTGACTTAGCAACTAAACAGCAACAATAACAACTACTCTCTCGCCTGGTCCCACCTCCAAGTAGGAGTCCCAGCCAGCGGTCCCATCTCTGACCCTTTTGCCAGATGCTGGATTTCCTTAATTCTGGGGTTTGTAGAATAGTTTCCAGACTTCTCACTCCTCGATGACTCCAACAGTTTCTGAGTAGACATCCTCCCTGTATTTTCTCTCTACACTCATCTATGCCCCATCCAAATATCTATTCTTTCTAAAAATTCAGTTCTTCCTAATCTCACCTAGCTGAAAACCCTTCAGTGGTGTCTCACTGCCCTCAGGAGAAACTCCTTACCAGGGCTTACATGCATGCATGCTCAGTCACTTCAGTTCTGTCCAACTCTTTGCGACTCCATGGACTGTAGTCCACCAGGCTCCTCTGCCCGTGGGATTCTCCAGGCAAGACTATTGGAGGAGGTTACCATGTCCTTCTCCTTCTCCAGGGGATCTTCCTGACCCAGGGCTTACCAGGCCCCCAAAAATCTCGACCCTGGCTGCCCTCTCTGGTCTCATGTTGGGTCAGTACCTACCCTCTGTTCCCCACCCGCCACATCAGACATTCTGGAATACTCACAGTTTGCCTTTCTCTTCCAGGGCTGGGCTCATGCTGTTTTCTCTGCCTTCCCCTGTCTAACTCCTTTTCATCTTTCACGTCTCAGTTTAGTCACCACTTCCTGACCAGCCTGTCTTGGAGCTTTGTGAGCTGCCCCTTCAGTGAATTCCCAGGGTGCCCCTGTACTTCCTCCACTGGGCTGTAAACCCTCTCCCTGTCCCATGCCCCTCTTCCAGCCCACAGAGCCTGCACAGCATGGCAGGATGTTGAAGTAGCAGCCTCAATGGAAACACAACGCATGCCACATGCATAACTCTGTATTTTCTAGTAGTCACATTTTAAAAAGCAAAATAGAAAAAGATGAAATTAATTTTTTAAAGAATTTTTTTTCTTGATGAGGATCATTTTTTAAATCTTTATTGAATTTGCTACCATACTCTTTCTGTTTTATGTTTTGTGTCTCTGGCCACGAGGCGTGTGGGAATCTTAGCTCCCTGATCAGGGGATCGAACCGGCATTGGCTGCTTTGGAAGGTGAAGCTTTTACCACTGGGTCACCAGGGAAGTCCCTGATGAAGTTAATTTTAACAGCACGTTTTAACCCAGTATTTCAAAAATTGTCTTATTTCAACACATAAGCCAGATAAAGACTTTTAACCTTTGATTTTCTTCTAAGATTTTGAAATCTGGTGTGTGACTTACACTCACAGCGCAGTGTCTCTGTGCTCAGTCGTGTCCGACTCTTTGCCACCCCAGGCACTGTAGCCCGCCAGTCTCCTCTGACCATGGCCCATGGATTTCTCAGGCAAGAATACTGGAATGGGTTGTCATTTCCTTCACTAGGGGATCTTCCCGACTCAGGGTTTGAACCCACGTCTCTTGCATCTCCTGCTTTGGCAGGCAGGTTCTTTACCAACTGCGACACCTCGGAAATCCCTTTACACACAGCACATCTCAGTTTGGAGCGGCCGCATTTCAAGGGCTCAGTATCACCATGGGCTAGTGCAGTTTGGGAGGATGCTTAAAGTTACTTGATCTGTATCCTGCCCTGAGGACACTAATTCTAAGAAGTACTCACAGGCCTTCTATAGGAAAAGGAATTCTAAGTCATGTAAGTCTTCAAAACACTGACAAAGTGAGTCAGTTTTTATGCTTCCGGATCTCCCAGAGTCTTATCTGTGCTAGTATAAGATGTGATATGAGAAAGAGACCAGAGAGTGTGGAGCATTTGCTCAACTCCTTTGAGCTCCAAGCCCTATTTTCACAAAGCATTTCAGGGGATTAGTGTCCAATGCAATGTTCTGTAGTAAATGTTGGTTTAGCCACATCCCTGAATCAGTCAACCCCAGGGTCTCCATGAGAAGAATTCAGAGTTCAGAAAGCCCCACCTCATGTGCCTCTGAGCCTGGCACTCAGGAAAACACCCAAAACCTGAATATTGAATTGACTAATTAATTCAGGGAGATTGCAGCGGGCAGGGCTAGAATTAGTGAGCAAAAGCTGCAGCATATCTGAGCACAAACAGGACAGCTTTTGGGGTTTTGAGTGTGTGTTTATGTGTGTTTAACAGTTTAAAGCTAACTTGTCACATCTTTTTGGAAAATGCAGTAGGTAGCCTTATAAGATGATTTCTCCATCTAGGAGTGATCAAAGCTAGAGTTGTGGGGAGGTGGGGGAGGCGGAATCCCCCCTAGCATCTCTAATTTCCCTCCTTCAGAACTAAACGAATAAAATAAAATCAAGAGGAAAGAAAGCAAAAAAATAAAAAACCCAGTGAGATAAGCACTTGACCTTTAGAGGAAGTGATCAGATGGGCTTGCATGTTCTGGGCACTTTATGAAGGATACACTTTGGGATTCTGCAGGCTCAGTGAAGGGTCAGTTTACAGCCAAAGACCCTTTGAGGCCACAGGTTCTTGGTTTTTGCTTTTTGGGGGGTTTCGGCCATGCCCCACAGCATGTTGGATCTTAGTTTCCTGACCAGGGATGGAACCTGCAACCTCTGCCTTGGAAGTGTGGAGTCTTAACCACTGGACCGCCAAGGAAGTCCCAGAATTTTTTGTTTTAATTCAGATTTTTTATCCATTTTATACACAGTCAACATCTGGTCAATGATGAATTGAATCAATCAATTAAAATATGTGTCTAGGGGTATGGATAAGAGAATGATCTAGTTCTCTTAAAATTGTTTTTGTGGGACAAAACCAAGCAGGACCAATCTGCGCTGTTAAAGGTCATCAGGATAGTGGTTATGCTGAGGGCAAGGAGAGGAAGAAAGCACACAGGCCAGTGGTGTTTCAGGGTGCTGACCAACTCTGTTTCTTGACTGAGTGCCAGTTATACAGATGGGTTAAGACTCATCAAGTTGCCTACTTTTGATATGCATACTTTTCTATGTCTATGTTACACTTTGGTAAGCAGTTTTATAAACTGCTTTTGTAATGACCGACTATTTTATCACACTAGGAGCAAAAGTGTGATTGTGATTAACCTAACTAAAATGATCAGGCCGGTCTGAGATTTGAGCTGAAGAGGAAGAGGTTAACCAACAGCCAGGTGTTTCTCATGGAGGCAGCGAGCAGTAGTTTTGCTGGCTCAGGGGGCAGTTAAAGGTTAGCCAAGCCAGAGGAGCCCTTAGCCATTGGCAGACAGGCAGCAGATGGATTCAGACCAATCATCTTAGAGCCTCCAGGTGCCCATCAGTAGGCTACCTGGAAGAACCTGGAAGTTGGAGGCTTTAAAGGTTGGAATCTGGGCCCCCAGGCCATGCATGAGGCCTGAGCCAAAGTAGGTCCTCAACAGCGTGTCCCTTTCCTTCCTCTTACCTGGATTTCAGGTATGACAACCCTAGAAGTGCCAAAGCCTTCTGCCAGAAGGGGTTGGAGTGCCAGCAAGGATCCCAGAGGCAGGCACAGCTGGGCTGAGTGGAAGGGGAAATGAAACCAACCCTTGCATGGCTCACATGTGCTCAAGCAACTGCAAAGAAGCCACCTGTGGTCAGTTGAAGGCATGGATGGGGGAGAAGGAGGGAGCTTCAGAGAAGTGGGGGAGGTGATGTGCCTTTCAGGTGACAGGGAGAGAGGAGGTTAAAAAAAAAAGCAGCAGTTGAGAATAACAGGCAACACACCATGGGGTGTGGGTAGGGGGCAGAGGTAGGTTTCAGGTGATGGAGATAAAAGGGTCAAAGGAAACAGCAATTTATAGTGAGCAACACAATGCGATACAGAGGAGAAACAGCCTGGACTTAAAAGTGGTGTTGGCGAAACATACAACCATGGAGTTCTCTCAGCTGTGAAAATGGGACAATAATAGTTCCTTCCTCTTGGGGGTTGTTAAGAGCACAAAATCAGTTGATGCGTGAAGAGGGGTTGTGCAAATCTTGTGGCTGCTGTTCATGACAATAAGGGTATTAGTGATAATATGGTAGGGAGACACTTCTGATTCTAAGGACACTTCTGATTGACTGGAGAGCCAACAACAATCGGAAACCTAGAGGGGAGGGGAGAAGCAGAGAGACCCTCTTACAGAGGGGCTCTTAACTGGGATGAATTTGAACTTCTATGCAAAATGCTGTATTCAAGAGCATCTGTGAATCCTTCATATGTTATTTGATGCTTATAAATGGAGCATAGCCTTTAAAAATTCTGAATTACTATATTGTAAACTTGTAACTTAATATTGTATAGCAATTATACGTTTTGAAGAAATTTTAGATAAAAAATAAAACACTGTTTAAAAAAAAGAGCATATGTGAACTATTATATTTAGAATGGATAAACAACCAGGTCCTAAGGGATAGCATGGGGAATTATAGCCAATCTCCTGGGATAAACCATAATAGAAAAGAATATTTAAAAAGAATGTATACATGTGTATAACTGAGTTATTCTCTATACAGCAGAAATTAGAACATTATAAATCAACTATAGTTTAATTTAAAAAATATAAAAAGTTAAAAAAAAAAAGAGTATATGTGGGTTTTTTTGGAGGGAGAGGGCCCATAGACCACATTCTCAAAGGGGTGTAGGCCCTCTCCCTGTAGTTTAAGGATTACTGATCTAGAGAACTGAAGGCTCAGGAGAGAGAAGCATGTGAGATAAGTGGGCCACCATCATCCATGAATGGAGTAAGCCATCTCCATGACCTAAGACAGGGGTTTAGGGGATGGAGGAGAGTCTAAAAAGAAGAGACAGGATTTCCCCAGTGGTTCTTTGGTGGTTAAGACTCAAGCTTCCACTGCTGGAGGGCATGGGTTTGATCCCTGGTTGGGGAAGTTCTGCATGCCAGAAAACACAGCCAAAAAGAAGTAATGATTATACAAGCCACTTTTCCTGATCACGCGTGTTAACATTAAGGACTAACAATAATTTTAAAATAAATAAATGAAATAAAAAGAAGAGGCAAAGGAGAGTGAGTTTGTCCAAATGAAGACTCAGAGGAAAAAGCCAACTCACAGTGGGGATGGAAAGGCAGGGAGGGGAAACTCAGTTTTCAGTGTGGCCCAGGGAAGGCAGCAGAGACTGCTGGCTGAAGGCTGAGTGAGTGGGTGATGGGCAAGCCGCCCAACCCAGCAGCCGAAGATTGGGAAAATTAGTGGGGCAGAATGCAGATGGGGGCAAGATCCTGATCACAGATATGAACTTAGATCTTCTCAGTATGTAATTGGTGTTTAAAGCCACAAGAGTAGATGAGACAGTGAGTCGGGAGAACACAGAGGAGAGGTCTGAAGATTAACCTTGACTGTGTGCCTGGGAACTGTGAAAGGACTGAGTGGAGAAATTCTTTCCGTTTGCCTGGTTTGTGATGGGAAAAAACTGTCAGCCAGTGGACACTGTTCTCCATCCGAAATACTTCTGGCTCTCAAGAAGAGTACTCTGCCAAGGGGAGGGACTCTTAACTATTGGCTCCATGGCTGTTTTAGGGACCCCCCCACCCCCGTAGAGTGGGGTGAGCTATCCGACTTTGCTATCCGACAGCTGGGGGGTTGTATCCTGATTTGGCCATTTCATTCATTCATTCACACATAACATATCTCTTGAGCATTCTGTACATGCCCAACTTTCTACCAGGTGCTTTTAAGCAACAAGGAGTAAGAGATGACCCTTGGGCTCAAAATTCTTACATTTGGTTGGGGAAATAGACAATGACAAATCATAGGTGCTGGGGACATGTTGCTATGAGAAGAGACAGGAAAGGTGCTCATGCTTCTCCAAGCTTTAGTCTCCTTATCTGCAAAATGGGAATTGTGTCACCACTCCAGGGAGTTTTCTGGCACATCCCAGGCCCCCACTTGATACACATTGGAGCTCACTGCAGCCCATGACTAATTAATTTATTCAACAAATATTAATTGAGCATCCATAGGTGCCAGGCACTGCTGTAGATGCTAGAAATTTGGCATTAAACTAAACAGATAAATAGAGTGGTCAAGAAAATTCTCACTGAAAAGGAGATATTTTAGTAAGGATCTGAAAGAAGTGAGAAAGTAGGCCATGGAGATATTTGGGGGAAGGATGTCCCAGGCAGAAAGATCTTCAAGTTTACGAGTGCTAAGGCTGGAGGGTGAGTGGTAGAGAGATCAGTGAGGCTGGGGCGGGATGATGAAGGTGAGGAGCACCAGCAGATGAAGTCAAGGGACCAGGCAGGGGGTGGGAGCAGGCAGGGGAAGACCTTGGGGGCCATGGTAAGGACTTTGACTCTTATCCTGAGTGAGATGGGAGCCACTGGAGGGGTTTGAGCACAGAAGTGACAGAATTTCACATTTTTCAAAGGATCACGATTTTAAAAGATCCCTTGTTCTGAGGATGTCCTATAGGAAGACAAACACAGAAGCAGGGAGATGATGGAGGCTAAGCCAGGTGGAGACAATGGAGTCTTGGGCTAAAATGGAAGCCAAGGGAATGGGGAGAGAAGTTTAGCCTCTGGATATTTAAGGCCGTGTCCATGGGATTTGCTGACAGGTTGGATATCGGTGGTGTGGGGGAGGTAGGTGAACAAGAGAAAGAGCCAAGGACATGGACTTCCCTAGTGGAACAGTGATTAAGAATTTGTCTTTCAATACAAAGTACTTGGGTTTGATCCCTGATCAGGGAAATAACATCCTGCATGCTGCAGGGCAGCTAAATCCAAGGGGCCACGGCTACAAAAACCAGCAGGCTGCAATGAGGACCCAGAGCAGCCAAAAGAAAAAAAAAAAAAGGTAGAAAGCCAAGAGCCAAGATTGACTCAGAGGTTTGACCTGAGCCATTGACTGTGATGAGGAAGACCAAGGGAGCGGTGGGTTCGAGGTTGGGGGAGAAAGAAACTTGGTTAGAGGTGTGTTTAAGAAGCCCATTGGAAGGAATTCCCTAGTAGTCCAGTGCTTAGGACTCTGCGCTCTCACTGACAAGGGTATGGATTCGATCCCTAATCAGGGATAGTGGGTAGGCAGCTAGATATATAAATGTGAGGCCAGGGCGGTGGTGTGTGTTGGCCAAGGCCCTGACTACCGATATGAACTCAGGACTTGTCAGTCTGTAACTGGTATTTAGCCACAAGTTGGATGAGATAGGAAGAAAGGAGGTCTGAGGACAGAGTCCAGGAATTCTCTAACACCCAGCAATGACAGCCTTGCCTGCTTTTCATCTGGGGTTTCCAAGGCTCAACTTGGATATTCTGTAAAGTTTTGTGCAAATATTTTCTGTTTCCCAGTTCTTAATACTCACACACAACAGGAAGGGGGACATTCCCCCAGAGGAACAAAAAGTCAATTTAAAATAGATTGAGTTGCCATTTTCCCCCAAATAACAGAAGAGCCAAGCTCTGGGTCTGGTGGGAAATTTGGAGTCTTTGTTGTTGCTCATTGCTAAGTCATGTCTGGCTCTTTGCGACCCCATGGACAGCAGCATGCCAGACTTTCCCGTCCTTCACCATCTCCCTGAGTTTTTGCTCAAACTCATGTCCATTGAGTCGGTGATGCTATCCATCGTCATTGGAATCTTTAGCTTTCTGCCATCAAACCCTTCAAGTCGGGCTTCTAAGAAAGAGTCTGCCTGGCTTCCTAGCCCTGTGGGCTCTCCCATGAGGTTCCTAAACTGTTGTCTTGTAACTGAGAGTTTACTTGTCTAGCTCCCCTTCTGGACTGTGGGGTCCTCCAGGTGAAGGCCCTGTCTCATTCATCCCAAGACTACTACCAGAACCTGTCACTAAACATGCATCAGGAAATGTTAGTGGACCCTAGCCACGTGGCAGAAACCAAGGAGGATAATCCAGCTCCCAGGCTCTGGGTGTCTTTCACCCCAGTCGGAGTCCGTTCTGTCAAACCCCTGCTCTGACACCTGCAGCTGAGTCCTGGAAAGGTAGCGATAGATCCTGCAGGGCTGGACTTGACCCTGTGGGAAGAGACTATTCCCTGGGGGCCTGGATAAGCCATCCTGAAAAACAAGTTCTCTGAGTCAATCCTTCTGCGAGTTGTGGTGGGAAAGTCCCCAGAGCCCTGGAGGGGAGGTCGAAGCAGCCCGTGGTATCTGAGAAGCAAAGAGGGGTCTCTGCTCCAAAGGGACCTGCTTCTTTACCTGATTCAGAATTCCTGGTGAAAGTGTTAGCCACTCAGTCGTGTTGGGCTCTTTGTCACCCCACGGAATGTAACCCGTCAGGCTCTTCTGTCCATGGAATTCTCTAGGCAAGGATGCTGGAGTGGGTGGCCATTCCCTTCTCCACGGGATCTTCCCAACCCAGGGATCAAACCCGGGTCTCCTGCACTACAGGCAGATTCTTTACCATTTGAGCCACAATTCCTGGTATATCAACTCAATTGTGCCATCACTTTGTCCAAGGAATGGAATGATCCAAATCCATTCTAGAAGAATGATCCTCTTCTAAACTAGTTATAAGTGTGTCTTCTCCATCATAAAACAGACAGACAAACAAACACACACACACAAACCCTCTTAACCCCAGGTTACTCTGGTTCCTGTACTGTGTTCCTCCTCTTGTGTGTAACTAAACCTCTTCAACAACTTGCCTGAACTTGTTATCCTTTACTTCCTCTCTCAGGCCCATCCCTAAAATAAGACGTTCCTTCCAGACCCTCCCAAATGATCTCATCTAATTTAGTCACTTCAGGTACCACTTCCAGTTCCTCTTCTGAGCTCCAAACCCATGTACCCAACTGTCTACCGGATATCTTGACCAGGCTACCCCACAGGCACTTCAAATTTGAATGTACAGGATGGGAATTCATCATCTTTCCCTCAAACTAGGTCATTCTGCAGTGTTCCCGAGCCTTTGTGAATGGCACGCCCATCCATAGCCTCGATTCCTCCCCTCTCCCTTTCTTTGACACCTGATACATCAACCCTCTGTCATGAATATCCTGCAAATACAAATCCACTCCTTTCCACCCTCATGGCTCTTCTGCTGATTAGGGCCAGCATCACTGTCATTTTTTCCCTAGATGATGGCATCAGCCTTCTTAACTGTGGCCTAACAAGCCTCTCCTCTTGACACTTTCAAATCCATTTTCTATATTGTAAGTAGCATTTACTAAAATAGATATGACTGGACCCCTGGTGGTCCTCTAGTTAAGATTCCGTGCGTCCACTGTAGGGGGCTCGGGTTGAGTCCCTGGTCAGGGAACTAAAATCCAAGAGGCTACATGGCACAGGTACAAAAAAATTAAAAAAAATTTTTTTTAATGCGTATGATTATGTTCTCCCATTGCTTACAACTCATCAGTGGCTCCCCATTGCTCTCAGGTTAAATTGTAAACTTCTTAACCAACAAAAAACATCCTGCATGAGTTGGGCCTTGCTTACCGCTTCAGCCTCACCTCTCACTACCCTTTCTCTCAGTCTACCCCTCAGCCACACTAGCGTAATTCAGGGGTCTTACAAACCCCACTCTGGAATTCCCAAGTCTTTATTTCATCTGTTCTCCGGGCCTCTAGTGGTCATCTCCCTCACTTGTGTTCTCTGTCTTCCCTAACTTTCACTGACTAGCTTCTGCTCCCACTTGTAAGGCAGGCCTCAGGTTTAAACGTCATTTACAGAAGCCTTTGTCTGACTCCTCAATTCCAGCATGACAGCACCCCTAAAGGGCTCCTGTAGCAAACATGCTGTGCATTATCCCCAAAGCATTTAACAGAGGAAGTGGCAACGACTTGTTCTCTTGTCTGTCCCACCTACCAGGCCTGAGTTCCTTGAGGGAAAGGACCGTGTCTGTCTAATTTGTGGCTGAATCCTTGGCACCAGGCACCTGGTTCATAGGTGTTGTGATATTTACGTGTATGTGTGTGTTATGCAGAAAAGCCAGGGAAGGGGCAGGTGCCACGCGTACCTGGGGGGAAGAGGGACAGATAATCACAGAAGTAGGTCTTGGCAGACCCCACAGAGATAGCCACTAATGGGATGGGACAGAAGGGATCAATTCAAGAGGCTCCAAGGATTTGAGCTGCTTGACTAGGAAGCAGGTGGATAGACCTAATCACCAAGCAGAGACCACAGAAGGGAAGGGTAGATCCAGGGGAAATGTTGAACCCAGGAGCAGAAGACTGAGGGGACCATCACAGGGACACAAGCAGTAGTTTGTGTGTGTTAGTCACTCAGTTGTGTCTAACTCTTTGCAACCCCCATGGACTGTCGCCGGCCAGGCTCCTCTGTCCATGGGATTCTCCAGGCAAGATTACTAAAGTGGGTCGCCATACCCTTCACCAGGGGATCTTCCCAACCCAGGAGTCCAACCTGGGTCTCCTGCTTTGTGGGCAGATTCTTTACCCTCTGAGCCACCCGAAGGGCAGATGGGTAAATGTTTCTGGAGCTCCAAAAAGAAGTCAAGCCTCGAGATACCCATTTGAGAGGCTCTCTGTAGGAGTCGGCATAGAGTCCGTAAAGCTTCCAGGAGGAGGGTGGATGCAGAGAAAAGAAGATTGAGGACAGAAGTTTTGGGCATGCTGACATTGTGCTGGGAGAAGAGGAGGAGGCAGAAATAATGGCATTTGCAGAGGCAGGAGGGAAACCAAGAGAATTCATGGTCACTGGAGCCAAATGGAAGGGACCCAAAGAATATGCCCAGCATCACTGAGTACTGCAGGAAGGTGGAGGAGAATAAGGCTAATCTATTTGCAAACTAGGAAGTCTCTGATTAGAATGGAAGTCAGATCAACACCATTTAAGGGGTTGGATTATAAGGCAGAAAAGGCAGCAAGCATGGATTATCCTTTCCGAATATTTCAAGCATGCCAAGAGAAACAGTGACCTAAGGACCTTCAGAGGCAGCACAGGAATTAAGAGACTATGGGCTCTATAGTAACACCGCTTGGGTTCAAATCGTTGCCCCACGACTTAACAACTGTGTGACTAAGTTAACTTAATCTTCCTAAGCCTCAGTTTCCTGGTTTGCAAAATGATGATACTAGTGGTACCGACTTGATAAAGGTTATTGTGAGGACTAAGTAAGATAATGTATGGGAAGCAGTTAGTCCAGGGGAGAGCACGTGGTAAGTAATTGATTAATGTGAGAGATTATTTTTAACAAGGTCAAGAGAGAAAGCTGAGAGGGGGGAATAAGTGGAGAAGTTGCCAGGCAGAAGGGAGAAAAGATGCTGGAGGTGGAAGAGACGGGATGTAGGAGTCAAAAAGCTTGTTGGGGGCATGGGCAGGTATATCTCTTCTGAACCTGATCTCGGCAAAGCTGTTCCCTGCTGGTTATTTTATTATTATTATTTTAAATATTTTGTCCACATTGTGTAGCATGTGGGATCTTACTTCTCCCACCAGGGATGAAACCCATGCCCCCTGCACTGGGAGCTCAGAGTCTTAACCACTGGACCACCAGGGAAGTCCGTTTCTTTTTCTTTGTGTCAATAACCCCTGCTGGTTATTGAGCGGGGCTGTCATCTCTGTTCCATTTTCTTGGGAGAGTCATGCTGAGTCAGCTTGGGGTTGCACTCACTCCCAGAATTATCCAGGATTTCCTGGAGCCCCAGTTCCTGCCTCTTTGCCGCCCCCAGCCTGCTGGTGCTCCATGTGGAGGTGGCTGGACCCGAGGGGCAGCAGGATGTCCCAGCAGCATATCTGGTGAGAGGGAGATTCAGGGAGAGCTGCTGTCCTAAGTTCTTCTGGGGCAGGACCCTGGTCACAGGTCAGTACCCTGCTGTCCCCTTCAAGGGCTGCCTCTTCACAGTTATTCCAAACGACTTCCCAACCCCACACTTATTGATGCTTCTGAGACACTTGCAGTGGTCTCCATGGGCCTCCTGGATAACTTGCTCATCTCCAGCATCAGCTCTGCCAAACTGTCCCCTACTGTGCTGCCCATGGTTTGTCTCACACCTCCTCAAAACCCCATTATGGCTCGTCCTGCGGGAGCTCCACTGTCACCAAGGGAGGCATCCCCACCTGCCCGGCCTCCTTCTCTGGTTTATCTTCACAGGTACCCTCTGCTCCGTCCTGACCAAAGCTGTCCCTGCCCAGGATGCTCTGCCTTGGCCCAGGTGGCTCTTCTTCCTGCAATACCTTCCTTTTTCTTCCACAGGCAGCCTTCACATCTTTAGAGAATGGCATCCGACCAGAAGTCTCTCATATTGCCCGCTCTGCCACCACTGGTGAGTTGAACACCTCCTTCCCAGTGTTCCCATAGCAACTGGTAGCTGGCCACCTCTGCCATGTTATTCTTCATACCTTATGGTAACAGTTGGGGAATATGTTTATCTTGTTATCAGACTAGGAACTTCTCCAACAAAAGGATTTGGTCTTATTAATATCTGTGTCTCCAGGGCGTAGCATAGTACCTACCTATCATATAGCCTGTGTGTGTGTGTGTGTGTGTGTGTGTGTGTGTGTGTGTGTCCTCAGTCAGTCAGTTGTGTCTGACTCTGTGCAACCCCATGGACGATATAGACTGTTAGGCTCCTCTATTCACAGGATTCTCCAGGCAAGAATATTGGAGTGGGTTGCCATTTTCTCCTCCAGGGGATCTTCCCAACCCAGAGACTGAATCTGCGTCTCCCGTATCTCCCGTATTGGCAGGTGGATTCTTTACCACTGAGCCACCTGGGAAGCCCCCCCATATAACCAATATACTCCTTCATTTCTTGGAGAATAGTGGTGGAATCAATACATGTCCTCACCACAGAAAAGATTTCTTCTGGCAGGAAGACAAAGTAAGAATGTGAAAATAGACTCCCCACGTGACCTACATCTTTATCATCTGTCCTCTCGTGGCTCATCTGGTAAAGAATCCGTCTGCAGTGTTGGACACCTGGGTTCGATCCCTGGGTTGGGCAATGCGGGAGACCTGGGTTTGATCCCTGGGTTGGGAAGATCCCCTGGAGAAGGGAAAGGCTGCCCACTCCAGTGTTCTGGCCTGGAGAAGTCCATGGGGTCACAAACAGCTGGACACAACGAAGTGACTTTCACTTCTCATTCCATGACTCCAGGGCTGCCAGCTTTTCTGTTTTTCCTCTCCTTTTTTATTCCACAAAATTTGACCTTTGCTGGGCCATTACCAACAGGCAAAGGGTGTGTCTAGTTGTTACTGTGATGGCCAGCCTGGATCTCCTTTCTGAGGTATCAAGCAGGTTCTATTCTGAGCATCATCTAAGTCTTGAAAGGGCAGCAGGTCCTTAGGCAAGGCACACATAGGAAAGGAGAACTAGAAGATGCTGCTGCCCAAGAATTGCCAGTCGAGGCTGTGCCAACATCCAAGATCAAAACTCTAGGGGGCATCCAGGTGCCATAACAAGAGGGGCCCGGGTCCAGGACCAAAAGAAAACAGAGGCCTTGAGAGTGCGTAGGAGTCGAGTGTAGATTAGGACTTGGTATAACGTAGAGTTCTTGGTCTTTAGTGACCCATCAGACCTCCATGCAGCAAAAAGGAGAATTTATTTAAAGGCACAAGATCCGGGGAAATAAAGCCTCAAGAGATACTAGGAACTGAGGACACTGAACTCCATCGGGGCCTTCTCTTCTCTTCCTTCTTTCCTCCTTGCTCCCAGCTCTCTCTGGCCCTTTTGGCAGAAAATACCAGCAGGGCAGCTTCCTGATTTACATACTACAGATCCATCTGCAGGAAGAAAGACCAAACCACTTTCTCTTTCCTGGTTCCAAAGTCTCAAGGAAGTTGATCTGAGTGGCTCAGCTTGGGTCACACAACTGTAGCCAGAGGGACAACATCATATTTGTACATTTGTGTACACTGTGCAGAAGCACAGGTTCCCTGAAAAGCAAAAGTTGTTCAGACAACCCTAGACATGTTCAGTTCTGGGAGCCAAGACTTGGGTTAAGGCAATAAGAACAATCCCATGCAAGTCAGAAGCAAATGACTATGGGCTGTATCTTGGGTGGCCATCTAGAATAAGAAGCCTGAGGGCTGGTCATTCCAGAGAGCCCAGTCTTAAGAAGCACTCTGGGAAGGAAAAAAAAGATTTCTGGGCTTATAAACATTTTGGAGATGCTTCCTGCCATGTGTATCAGCATATGGACGACTCTGGGAAGTCTCGTGGGAAAAGACCTGTTTAACTTTAAATCATAACAATGTATGTTTTGTATATGGAGCCCTTCTTTTAGTGGAATATTGATAAATCATCCACCTTTCACATTGGAAACAGGCCTACAGCATCAGCTGTCATCTGCTAGTTATTTTTACAGGGGCTGGGATGGCCCATGAGTGAGCAGTCTTGATTTAAAAAGTAATGTTTCCCAAGCCTCATTTATTTGCCTCTAACCTTTCTGGAGTTTGTCTTATATGTTTCCTCTGTGCCATTCCCTCACATTTTTATTTAAATCAATCAACTTTTTAAAAAGCCCCATTCCAAACAAAGATATTCTTAAAACCAGGATTTGATGTGATGGTTAAAATTTTTTTCTCATACACATGGAAATATATACATAATCATTAAAATTAAGATGTCTATACAGGCATTATCTATAGTCTTCTCAAGTACTAGGGGTGGTGGACCATATCGTGGGGACACCTGTTCGAAGTATCAGGAATCAGAGGGGCCAGGTGGCCTTGAGTAAGACAGCCAGCCTCAAAGCACTGTGATCACGCATTCTGGCAGGGAAGTTCAGTCTATAAGAAGGTGCCCAGATACCTGCATGTTTGTGCATGGGAACTGTGCTTTGTGTGCCCTTTTGGCACGTGTGTTGTGTTTTCATGGCTACTCCGATCTTCCTTGGAGGTACCTGGGAAATAAGTGCAGATTCTCCCTGGCTTTGGAGGGTGGTGGTGGAGAAGTGTTAGGAGGCACTGTCTGCCTTAAAGCACTCCTCAAATTACTTTGGCAGCTAACAAGTAGGAGTCACATACCTCACCTCGTTGCCTGCGATTGATCCCAAGGTGGAAAGACTACGATGAAAGAATCCAAAAGCAAGGTGAAACTGGTTCTGGCAACTTGCTTAAAAGAAAGAACATAGCTTTGGAGGTAAGAGGACCCAAGTGTCAATCCAAAACTCACCACTTACTAGTTGTGTTCTCCAACAGCTTAAAAAAAAATCTCTTAAAATTCTACACTTGAGGTTCTTCCCTAGTGATACAGTGGATAAGAATCCACCAGCCAATGCAGGGAACATGGGTTCCATCCTTGCTCCAGGAAGATTCCACATGCCATGAAGCAACTAAGCCCATGTGATCTAGGGCCTGACAGCCACAACCACCGAGCCCATGCACCACAACTAGAAGAGGGATGAATTAAAACATTAAATACAGTAATTCCCCTACATGCGCATGACTTCCATTCTGAGAGCACATTCCTGAGTCCAACAAAGGGCTCTCATGAGCCCTGGAGCTTCTACTCCTCAAAAAGAGAAGCCACCACAATGAGAAGCCCTTGCACCACCATGAAGAGTAGCCCCTGCTTGCCACAACTAGAGAAAGCCCATGCGCAGCAACGAAGACCCAGCACAACCAACAGTCAATAATTTAAAAAATTCCACCCTTATTATCATTGTCCAGATGAGGAAACTGGGACTCAGAGGAGTTAAGCAACTTGCCTGATGTCAAAGAGTTAATAAACAGGGAGTATATATATGTGTGTGTGTGTGTGTGTGTGTGTGTGTGTGTGTGTGTGTGTGTATAAATATATATATAATGGGATCTCTGCTAAATTCTCTCAAGAGATTCCTCCTTCTGAAGCTATATATAAACATATAATAATATATAACTATATGTTTATAAACATGTCAATATTATAGGAAAGTGAAAGTGAAGTTGCTCAGTCGTGTCCGACTCTTTGTGACCCCATGTACTGTATAGCCTATCAGGCTCCTCCATCCATGGGATTTTTCAGGCAAGAGTGCTGGAGTGGATTGCCATTTCCTTCTCCAATATTATAGAGCAGAATTCAAAACTAGATTGGTTTGACTTCGGTGTGTGGTCCTAACCACTGTACTACCCTGCTTTCATTCCCTCATTCTGTAGGATCTCTGGCTGGGTGCTGGGGATCAAGTGCTAAGCAAGACAGACAAGGTCCCAGCCCTCACAGACCTGGCATTCTGTAGGGCAGAGAGACCTAAAATCACCAGTTACCACCATTACTAACTTAATAAGTTAGTGTCAAGTGTCACAAAGGAAAAAGACACTCAGTGAGTGGGGCACTTGATCTTGGTCAGGAAGGAGGAGTCAGAGAGCATGGAAGGGAGAAAATAATATTAAGACTGAGCTTTGAAGCATTCACAGCATTAATTTTTTTCAATGAATTAGAATTAAAGTGTTTGCCACTAGATATGATTTCAACGGTCCATGAATGAACACTTTTCATAGTTTATTTGTAAATGATTTCATAAACATTATTATTTCATAGATATTATTACTTAGGATGAAACTAAAGAAAGAAGAGGGATGAATTAAAACATTAAGTACAGTAATTCCCCTACATTCGCACGACTTCCATTCTGAGAGCACATTTGTGAGTCCAACAAACTTAGCCTAGGTATCCAACTAACATCATTGGCTATGTAGCACTGTCCTGTAACAGGTTTATAATACTTTTCACACAGTAACATATAACAAACAAACACAAAAAATATAACATTAAAACAAATTATTTATTTTGTTATTTTTTATTGCACTGGGTCTCTGTTGCTGCCTGCAGGCTTTCTCTAGATGCAGAGAGTGGGGGCTACTCTCCAGAAGTGGTATTCTCATTGTGGTGGTTTCTCTTATTGCGCAGCACAGGCTCCGGGCTTCAGTAGTCGTGGCTTCAGTAGTCATGGCACAAAGGCCCCGTGACTCCACAGTATGTGGGATCTTCCCGGACTAGGGAATGAACCTGTGTCTCCTGCACTGGCAGGCGGATTCCCATCCACTGCACCACCAGGGTACAGAAATATCCAAGACAATGTTGTTCTTTTTTTATCTTACAGTATAGCACCTTGAAAGGTACAGTAATACAGTACAACAGCTGGCATACAGGGGCACCTTTGCCTCTTTGAAAGTTCACAACTTGAAGGTTCATATGTAGCAATAATAATAAAGGAAGCAGTAATAGATTTAGAAAAATCCACAAGGGTCACGCTTGAATTAAGCCAGTTATTCAGGATCTTGGCAGATATTTTAAGAACTTTGAACTTTGTCCTAAGATGAGAGAAGTTGTGGGAAAGGATAATGGTTAGACACAGTGTTGAAAGAGCACTTTGTCTACTGCTGCAGAGTAGCTGTGAGAGGGCCAGAAGGGAAGTAGGGATTCCTGTTAGGAATGTATTGTAAGAATTCAAGCAAGAGATAATGCACACTTCACAGGTGTGTGGGTGAGAGAGAAAGGCTTGAAGCAATGCAATCAGCTGGACTTCTGAGAAATGTAGAGGAAGGTGTTCAGGGTGGAGCTTTTCTAGCTGGGGGGCTTATCAGGTGGCTCAGAAGTAAAGAATCCACCTGCCAAATGGAGGAGATACAGGTTAGCTCCCTGGGTGGGGAAGATCCCTTGGGGGAGGAAATGACAATTCACTCGAATATTCTTGCTTGAACACCAGGCAGGCTGCAGTCCATGGGGTCACAAAGAGTGGGACAGGACTTAGCGATTCAGCTAGCAGGCATGGTGGAGGAAGAAGACAAGATAAGCCTTGATGTCAGGAAGGTTAGTAGGTTACTTATCTCTGACACTTGGACTTCCCTGGTGGCTCAGATGGTAATGAATCTGCCTGCAATGCAGGAGACCCAAGCTAGATCCCTGGGTCAGGAGATCCCCTGGAGAAGAGAAAGGCTATCCGCTCTAGTATTCTTGCCTGGAGAATTTCATGGAGAGAGGAACCTGGCGGGCTACAGTCCATGCGGTTGCAAAGAGTCGGACAGGACGGATCGACTAACACATACTTTCTGACACAGTCTAACTTTAGCAAAATAGACAACCTCACAGAGCTATTGCGAGAAATAAGAGCGGAGAGCACAGTAGATACGCAATAAGCCGCGGTTCTTTCTCCAATTTCTCCCCGCTATGCTTCGCAGCGCGCTAAGGACACAGCGGGGTACACAGTCAGGTCGTGTTTACCCCGTGATTCGGTTCCATTCGGCTCCTACCCCACTCCTTTTCTTAGCACAATTCCTGGCTCAGGGATAATTGAAGAACGCACAAACGAAATCAGGCCTCTTGTTACTCGGGACTACACGTAGGGGCAGAAAACTGGGGCTAAACCAGACCTTTGGCGAGTTGAACTATTTAAATACATTTTAAGGAGTGGGCGCGCTATCATCCGTAAGTTGGAAGGCCTGGACAAAGGCTCCCTCCAAGCAGCCTCGGGTTCTGGTTAGCGAGCGAAGAATAGCTGGTGAAAACTTGGGGACCCCGGCTGCCAAGGTATTTACAGCTCCGGGAAGATGCAAAAGCGTCTGGGATACCAGCTCGGCCGAGGTCTGACGCTGTCCCGCGGCGGCCTTTAAAGGCCCACCACGTGGCCGAGCTGCTGGCCCAGGCCAGGAGGCGGTGTCCGGGCTGCGCCTGCGCACTGCCCAGGGGAGGGATCTGGGTTCCGAGAAAAGGAGCTGGGAGAGGAAGAGAAGGTTGCTCCGGGTGGGCGGCCGTGGGAGGAGTCAGTTCCTTATGCAAATCGCAGAGGCGCGCGAGGGCCAAAGGGGCGGGGCTTGCGATGCAAAGCCGGGTACCCCCTGAGGAAGCGCGAGGGGGCGGGCCCCGCCACCGTCGGCCTCCTTCCGCGAGTCTCTGACGTCAGCGACGTCGCTTTTAAAAGCGGCCGCGCAGGCGCAGTGAGCCGAAATGCGAACTTAGGCTGTTACACAACTGCTGGGGTCTGCTCTCGCCGCCCGCCCGGCAGTCAGTCAGCCTCGCTGCCGCTGTCGCCGCCTCAGCGGTTCCGGTAGTCTTAAGCCCGCCCCACCACCTTTTCCCCGCGCCTCCCGGAGCCTCCGGGTGTCTCCTGTCCGCCCGCACAGGCCGGCCGCGACCGTCTGCGTCTTCTCGGCGCCCCTCGCCGCTCCGGCCGACATGAGTGGGGACCATCTCCACAACGATTCCCAGGTACGGCCCTGCCAGGCCCGCCCGGGTCCCCTGTCGTGCCTCGGCCCTCCACGACCCCCGCCTCAGAGGCCCCGGCCTCGGCCCGGCTGCTTTGACAGGCCAGAGCCCCTGGCCAGGGGCGGCCAGCCGGCGGACGTCGGCTCCCCAGGACCTGGGCGGAAGCCGCCAACTTACAGTTTGGGGGTGCTGGCTGTCCCTTCAGGCCGTTCCCGGGGGCCCCCCTCTTCCCGGGGGGCGCAGGGTGGGCCCGGCTCCCGGCCGCGCGCGCTTGCCCGCCGCCGGCGGGGTGAATGTGCCTGTTGTTTCATGGTCCCTCCTTTTCTCTCCCCAGATCGAGGCGGATTTCCGACTGAATGGTGAGTGCGCCCCCCCTTCCCGACCCCCGACTCCGCGGCCGCCGGCCCCGCGCCCGGCCCGAGCCGGGTAGAGGACAGACATGGCGTCCCAGAGACTAAGTCCCGGCTCCTCGCTCACCGGCCCCATTGTTCCCCTCGGGCCGCCTCTGGACCCCTTTTCCGGGGACCCCAGACCCCCCAGATCGCGGCCATCCCAAGAGGGGGCTACAGAGACCCCGCGTCGCCCGCCGCCGGGCCTCGGGCAGTCTTTCCGGGCCCGGATTCCTCCCGGGAAAGTCGCCTTGTCGACAGTCGGGACTTAGTCTCTGCGCCATTTTCTTTTTCTCTCTCCTCTCCTTTCTGTGCCTGTGTGTCTTTCTCTCCCTCCCTCGGCTCCTTCCTTGAGCTGCCCAGAAAGAGCTTTCTGCGGAGCAAAGCTGTATAAATCACAGACTTCACCAGAGGGAAGGGTGGGAGCCTGAATTGTTACTATTTTTGCCCAAAGAGAACTTTATTTGAGGGGTTGTCCTGCTTACTGCTTCTCTTGTTTGTTTCCTTTTCTGCTTCCAGAATGAAAGCTGCCCTTCGGCAACTGTTGGTTTTTTTGCTTTTTTTTTTTCTTTCCCCCTTCCCGGGTAAGATGTTTATGGTAGGAAATAGGGCTCTAAAACTAAAGCCCTCCTTGTGGAGTGCTTCGTATTTTGAGGTTGCTTTCCCCAAGTTGTGTTCTTTGCAAAGGTAGTGGTACCTCCCTTCAGAAAGTTTGCAAGTCCTCTATGGGCCATCCATTGTCAATGTTGGGCTCAGGCATATTGATTTCCTTTTTTTTTTTTAATTAAAGTATTACTGACCAGAACTTTTCAGTGGGGCTGAGGTTCCTAAGGCAGTGTTTTTTTAGAAATGTAGTTTAGTGTAGTTGTCAAGAGGAGAGGTTGTTGAACATCTCATCTGGCCTAGTGTGTTAGCCATTTCTTGTGGGCTGTGGGGCAGGAAAAAAAAAAGATTTTATTTATTGAAACAAAGAGTGGCCAGTACCCACCCCTGCTTCCTGTTCATTCTTTTTCAGAAGTGACTGTTTTTCAGGAATTGAGAGCTAACTGGCTTTTGCCAGATCTTTATGTTTTTGAACCCCTTTCAGCCAAATCGAGGCATTTATTCTTTGAGTATTTCCACTTCAGTTACCCTGTGAATCTTACCCCACTAAAAAGCTCACTCTGCGAGCTTTTCAGCAGTCCTGCTGAAGGAGAAGGTAACTTCTGTGCTGGGAATTCCCACTGATTGTAATGGTACATAATCCTGCTCAGTTGAATTTGGGTTCCGGGAACCTCTCCAATGGGAGAAGCTGATGACTAGCTTTTCTGATGTTGTAATCAGCAGTCCATGGTGTTAGCCTACTCTACAGAGAGCAGCCTTATGTTCAGATTTCCAAGTGGGGCATCCAGCAAGAGATGTAGTCTGCAAGGAGAGAATCTGGGTAAAGCGTAGCATTTCTTGAGCACCTAGTATGTGCTAAAGCACTGTGTTTAGTGCTGGAGCTGAGCCCCTTGGCTCCCACAGTGCTGCTCCTGCCTTCAGTCTGTTTGGGGAGACACAATTAGTTAATCATAAGGTAGGTGCTGGGGCAAACCTGTACCCCAAATGCTGTGTGAGTGACTAGAGAATTTAACTTTGGGGGTGGGGAGATTTCTCAGAGGAGGGAGCTTCTGAGCTTGGTGTTGTGCAAGAGTAGGTGCTGAGTGTCAGGGCTTGGAGTATTTCTTAACTGTGTTTAGCCAACCTTATTTGAGTTTTAAAAGAGGGAGGTGAGGCCCCTGCAGTTCAGAAAGCCACAGTGTGAGATAGGTTTCTTTCGGATGTAGGAGCAGAGAAAGGATGTGGCAGGTGAGGATGGAAGAAGTCCTTTTGACCTCTCTTGGAGGAAGGTAGGATCTTAATACATAAGACGTGTTCTTTTTGATTCTCAGACTGGGATGAGTAATCTATCCAGTAGTATCCAGTAGTAAAGTGTAGTGTATTTAACCTCACTGAGGAACCAGGGAACTATTGAATATGTGAATGATTGTAGGCTGGGTAGATTTTTGCCATTTTTGTAGAGATCAAACTTTTAGAATGTGTTTTTTCACTTGTAACAGCAATAATTGCTAAATATTTATTGAATGTTTACTGTCTGCCAGGCAGGCATGAATCTCATCAGTTCTTTCCGTTGGATCATCTAGTTTAATTTCTTCCTTGGAAGAACCCTTACGAATTAGGTACTATTATCTCTCTTTCCACAGAAGAAGAAACTGAGACTTAGATGTATTTATTGACTTTCCCAAGGAAGTGAGTTGGGCACTACAGAGCTCACAAGCTTAGCTGCCATGCTGTATATGATTCTAACATGAAAAAATTAAAAGCTGCACATCTCTACTTTATTACAGAGCTGAAAAATGCGAGAGGGAAAAAGTTGATAGTTTGCTTGCTTTTTATCTCAGCCTGCTCCTTCATGAGAAGAAGCACTGTAACTGCTTCCCCACTGCACTGAGAGTCTGACAGAGTATTATCTTTGTAAATATTATCTGGAAGATGTGGTATTAGTAGCTGTGTGCTTGTTAAGTAATACACTGGTAACTAGTGATTGATTTATGTAAATATGGAAGACAGTTTTTAAAAATCAATGTTTAATTATGCTCAGAGAAGTTGTTATTGATTTTTGTATTAAGAGTTTGCTTAAGCATGATTTTAAGTGGACCTAACCCATCTTACAGATTGACTGTGCCAATTTCATATGTTGAAACAAAAATCCCTCATTTGCCTGCCCTCACTCATCCTCTTAAGATTTAAAGGATTTTTTGCCTTTAGAGTTCATTCTTTACAATAGTTGAAACTGTTGCTGTTGTGTAGAATTTAGAACATTCTGGCCTATACTCAACTGCTGGGAATAAGTCTGTTATTGAAACATACTTAGAATTATGTTTAAAGTATTGCTGTGAGTTCAGGGAGCAGAAATCATGAAAGACAAGACTACTTTTTGTCTAAGAGAAATGACTTCCTTTCTAAGTGTTGGTAACACTAGTTCAAGTGGAGCTGAGTCATTACTACAGTACTGAGCAGACTGCTAAAGTGTCTTTAGAGTTGATATGGTAACATCAGGTTGGGAGTCAGTGGTCCTTTTGCCATTTCAAGGGCTTGAAGTTTTTGCCCATCTACTCTGGAGTTGTAGGGTTCTTCCCTCTTTGGCATGAGTAGAGTATAATGCTCGGTTTCATCAGACATCAGCGATTATTCTCAGAAATGTCATATGGGATCATTGTTTGACATTATCTTGTGTTGATTCTAATTAGTTTAGTGGATTCAAACTGGATGGTGGAATTAAATATAAATTGTTTTTGATGCTAATAGTTACACTTCTGTGCTGTTGGGCACTGGTTGGGGTGGCAGGTGGAAAGGCTAATGATGGGGCTATCTGAAAATTCCCATCACATTTTTAAAACCAAACTGATGGCACCATCAACTGAAATCTGGCACATCTTCCTACTCTATCCAGAAACACTTAAGCAAAACATTGTCTTTCCTGCCACTGCAGCCAGATTCCTTGGGGACACCTTTTCAGAATTAGTGAGCTGCTGTAGAATCTTTATAGATGAAACAAAATTGCTTGTCAACACTGTGCTTTTTAGATTACCAACATGTCAGAACTCAGAAACATTTTAAATTCCAAAGTTACCGGTAAAATGACAATATCCAGGAGTTACTAAATCGGAAATAGCTCATGGTTTGAAAAGTAAAAACTAGATGATATTGCTTACTGTAATCAACCCATACTTGTTTTTGGTAAGTGTGTGTGTGTGTTAGTTGCTCAGTCGTGTCCGACTCTTTGTGACCCCATGGGCTGTAGCCCACCAGACTCCTCTTGTCCGTTAATTCTCCAGGCAGGAATACTGGAGTGGGTTACCATTCCCTTTCCAGGGGCTCTTCCAGACCCAGAGATGGAATCAGGTTCTCCTGCGTTGCAGGCAGATTCTTTACCAACTGAGCCACCAGTGGATAAGTAAAATGGAAAATAGGAATTCAGGATCTGTTCCAGAATCTCATTTTAACCAATAGTAGCAAAACAAGAATCAAATCTGGGTCTTTTCCTTTAACATCAGCGTAAAAATGGGAAATTGTGAGAATTTGAAGAGAAATCCATTAGTTTATTCTGGATCTCAGTGAGTTAGTAATCATTTATACAAATGCCAGAGATCCTTAACATGTCTTAAAGCTTGTATTTTAAAATTAGGCCTTTGGGGTTTTTTGTTTTCCACATGTGTGTGGAGGAGTGGAGCAAAAAAAGTCTGACTTTTGAGTCTAAATATGTTTGTGTTGTATGTTAATGATAGTAGCAGTTATCTTTTGTTGCTGATCATATGGGAAATGCTTCTGTTGTGCTTTCTGGATGTATTTCTTTCAGACATACTGCAGTTGTGCCTGTTAGTAGTTGGCTGTGAGTGCATATGTTCTGTTACAGATCTTTAGCAACTTTTGCCATACTCAGTGCCGAATACTGATTTTCTTCAAATCCTAAGTTATTTCTTCAGAGGTGTTTTGTGAGGGATTGCATCTTTTCCATATGAAACTATGTTGAACTCCAATAAAGTTTTTGGTTCACTTGGAGAAATAGATTCGACTGTAATTATTTACTTTCGAATGAGGCAATGGAAATGCTTGAAAGAGTGTTTGATGTGGGTTCCTGAAGTAAAAAACTGTCTTCGAAAGAAAGGTAGAATATGGTCCATTCATTGCGTTTGAAGAGGGAAGAGAGTCAGTTCACTAACATTTTTGTATCTCATAGTTACGATGATCTGACTGCCCCTTAATTACTTCTGAAATCATTAACTTTGCAAAATGAGGGCATTTGGGCAAGAAGTTGAGAATTTGGCTTCTTAAGGTAAAAAGTTTGGGATGAAAGAACTTCCTAATCTGGTCCTTTAGAAGTGAATGAGATATTGTGTTTAAAAGAAGCTCTTACGTCGTGTTTAAACCTTGAGTAGTAATAGTTGAAAGAAGTCTTTAATATTTCCATGCCTTGTAAATTGAAGTTTGTGAAGCAGCTTTCCATCCCCATGGCTTCAGGCCAGTAGCTAAAGTAGGAAATCTAAAATAGAGGCCATCGTTATGGAAGAACTTTTTGCCAACCTTTGCCCTCCCCCTACAACCTGCCTATCTAGGTGAAGGCAGTGTGCTCTGTATTGATAGCGTAGGGCCTGGGTACCGAGCAGGGGGATAAAGATGAGGGAGTGGTATGGTGACAGTGGGTGTAGCCTGGGTTTTATTAGGTGGGAAGAAGCGTATAGTGGAGTATCTGTTAAATATTAATGGTATTTTGGTAGTGTTGTGGGAAATGACTTATAGTTTGCTGTAATGATTTAGTAGCATGTAGATATTTTTTATTATTATTTGCCTGGAGAATCCCAGGGACGGGCGGGGGGTGGGGGGAGCCTGGTGGGCTGCTGTCTATGGGGTCGCACAGAGTCGGACATGACTGAAGCGACTTAGCAGCAGCAGCAGCAGCAGGTTTTATTTAAAATGATAATTATTTTGTATGTTCAAGAAAAATTCCAAATATTTTTCACACTGGGAGAGAAGTGACTCAAGTGTATATCTAGGGTACATAGATTGTAATATCATCAAGCAAGACCACCTTTTATCAACTTTTGGATTGTGTCTTTATCTGTCATTTATGTTCTAAGTTTTAGTTAAGGGATATTGGTAACGTAAGTTTTAAATTTCTTTTTGGTAGATACTCGTTTTGAATTTGTTGTCATATTTTTAGATCCACTCAGTATCTCCCTGCCAACTTTACCTTTCTGTATGTTCTTGTGAATTTTTCTGAAATGTATAGTAAATATTTTTATTTACAACTCCCTTGTGCCCTCCCCAACAGATTTGAGTAGAGGTGCATCTCTACCAGTCTGTTAAAATTCCTCTCTGATCCTTTGAAATTAACATTTCTGTGGATTTAAGGAACCAAAGAACTCAGTTCATTAGCATTCCTGAGACACTAGATAAGCTTCAACGAAAGGTGTTTAAGCAATCAGCATAATTGAGGATTTGTCTTTGCTGTTGAGAACAAGTTTAATAGATCCCTGGGCATGATGATATTTTCTTGTATTTTTCTCAGCACTGCCTAGGAAAGATAGAGGCCCGGAACCTTCTTTGGAGGAGATATCCTTGGCTATTTGGAGTTTACCAAAACAAACAAACAAAAAAAGTTTTTAAGTTTAAAGTTATTCCTACATTAGAGTACACTGAAATATACCTTTTTGCCAGTTAGGACTGCAAGGAGATCCAACCAGTCCATTCTGAAGGAGATCAGCCCTGGGATTTCTTTGGAAGGAATGATGCTAAAGCTGAAACTCTAGTACTTTGGCCACCTGATGCGAACAGTGGACTCATTGGAAAAGACTCTGATGCTGGGAGGGATTGGGGGCAGGAGGAGAAGGGGACGACAGAGGATGAGATGGCTGGATGGCATCACTGACTCAATGGACGTGAGTGTGAGTGAACTCCGGGAGTTGGTGATGGACAGGGAGGCCTGGCGTGCTGCGATTCATGGGTCGCAAAGAGTCAGACACGACTGAGCGACTGAACTGACCTGAAAAGTCAGATTTTAAGCTTGCTACCAGATGTGAATGCTCAGATTTATAAAGCTCTGTAGGCAAAATGCTGGTTGGGCAGAAAACTGATCTAGCAGATTTCAAGATCAGTGGATTAGGGAATCTCATTGACTAAGACCCCTTGCTTTACCCAGCTCCTGCAAGGTAGCCCTGTTATTTCTTTGCAGTCAGCTGAGGGCAGCAGAAGGTAAGTGCTAGGAAGGAAACTAATTTTGAGAGTTTGGTAGACATTGTTTTTTGTATTCATTAAATCTGAATTTAGTGAAAATAGTACTTGTTTGTGGGAGAACCAGAGACCAAAAAAGGAAATTTTCTTCTTCTTTTTATACCTTCTCATCTCCCCTTTTTGGTAGCATACTGTGTTGGCCCAGATTCCAGAAATCCCAGTCAGGTGGTAGTTGGTAAGCTTCTAATGAGGTATCATAGCCTGCCCTTAATTATATGCTGGTAGAGATAGCTTAGACCCTTACATCTTCAAGAGATGCTATGGTATTAAGACTGGAATCAGATTGCTACTGAAGTAGGGGTGTAGTTGATGAAGAGGGAGCCTGTGGGGAAATACTATGCCCTTGAACAGCTGTGGTAAAATAGAAAGTTGGAATAGAAATCATTTTCTGATTTTCGTCTAGACAAGTCCTTGTTCTTACTAGGAAACTTGCCCCACTGTCCCCTGTGTTCTCATCTATAAACAAGGATGGTATTTCTATACTTCACAGACTTCTGAGATTTAAATGAGTATATGATGGTGTCTCTGTGCCCATATTTTAAAGTTTAAACTTTGATCAAACATCATCTGCTCTGAGATGGAGATTTATTTTGAATGTTAGGTTTGAAGTAGTGAGTTGGTGGCTCTTTACTTCTTTCACTGATATTCTCTGTTAACATTTTAAATCTTCTGACATTTGCACAGTGAACAGTAAGTAGCACATGACTAGAGTTGGTAGATAGAGTGTTTACCTAACCAAACTGCATGGTGTATGCGACTCTCTTCTGACTATTAAGCAATCACTGTAAAATAAAAGTTGGTGTATCCATATCTAGGTTTAGGCTAAGAGATCTTACACCATGGGTCAAAAAGATTGTCAGGGAACTGTCACAACAGGAGCAGATTTCAAAATTAATGTTCAGTTAAAGATAGGCCAGAGAAAATAATTTTGTAGGATCAAAATTATAGCATAGTGTCTAAAGAGTCTCAGAGATAAAGTCTTGCAAAGATAAACGTCTCAGGAATGTGTGGTTCTTAAAGTACATAGGAAAAAAGAAAAAAAAAAAAAAAAACGTGAGAAAGTGAATATAATACTGCATGGCTCTGTTGCCCTCAGTATGTCAACACGTCAAAGATAGGATTGGGTTTAAAAGTCTTCAGAGCTTTCACCTCTTTCTTTTATATCATTTTTCTCTGATTGAGAATTTGAATAGTCTTGGATCAGGAGGGTCCCCCCAACCCTGGCCAAATCAAGTAGCCGTAATATAGTGGAAAGGACATTTTAGTTTGAGTTCTTGCACTTCTGCTCAATAGTGTGGCCTTTGAACAAGTTAATCTCTGAGTCTTAGTCCTTTTCTTGTAAACTGAGTCTATTAAATAGTATGTGAGGTTCACTTTCGGAAACGTAAAAACTTAGAACAGAATTTTGAGTTCCTTGACAGTCCTTAAAAACAAAAACAAAAAACACCGAAGCACCTTTTCACAGATTGCTTGAGTAGTCTTCCGAACAAAGGGAACATCTTCACTTTCTTTAAATTTGGGTTTGTGAGGTTTTACCCAAGGGAAGAGTCACTTGGGCACCTTGAATATGATAGTGTTGCTGTGAATCTGAGATGGGTAGGACTCAGGAGTGTACTGACTTGCCTTGGCTTCATGACTGCAAACCACTTTGTTTCTCATAAAGTACAGTTTAAGAATCTTCAGCAGCGAATAACTTTCACCTCTTTGCTCTTGGGATGGGGCAGTATTTAGAGATCTATCCAGGAAACTAAAAGTTTTGTATTTAATTACAAATAGAAATTTTAATTTTCCATATTCATTTATTCAAACATTTAGAAAGTATATACCTGTAGTGACTAAATACAGATGAACTAGACAAGCCCATAGAGTTCTCAGAAGAAATACTTTGAAGTTAGTAAATTGTATGCCTGTATACTTACTTCGTCTGTTGGGATTCCATATTTTTCATTGGGCCTCAGTACAAAGGCTCCTGTTGTACCAGGGTAAGTGGGCATGGAAGGTGCTTTCTGGCAACTAATGCTTCACTATCAATGAAAAAGAGTGATGTCTCCATTTATTTCCAATCCTAGGAGATTTTTTTTCCCTCTCCCTAAAAAAAAAAAGGGAAATTAGGACCTTAGATTTCCAAACGTGTCCAAACTCGTAACTGTTCTAGAGAAAAGAATTTTAGGATACCTATAAACTCATTATACCTTTCTCACTTGGAATAGAAGAATAAACTAGTTTTAAGGTTTGTGAATTTTCCGTTATATTTTTGTATCAGACACATGTTCTGCATAAATTTTAGAAGATTAGTTTTCAGGTTTACCTGAACAGGTAGATTTGCCACAGTGACAGGAAACACTCACATTCCATGCAGGAGATTCATATGACTATGGCTAATCATATATTTGCTTGAAATAGTTTAAATCCTTGAGCCGCATTGCCTGAAATAAAGGCTGTGAAATCACCATCTTCTTAAATTTGCAGAACTGAAATCTTAGAGGTTAGACTTGGTACTTAAAGTCCTGGGAAACTGGAATGAATCCTGACCCAAGGATCAAATCCACTTCTCTTGCGTCTACCTGCATTGGCAGGTGGATTCTTTACCTCTGCGACATTATTATTGTTACTCCTTGTTAGTCCATGAAGTGTCATGGGCAATACACAAAAGCTATTAAACTCCTTAGAGAAAGGTTCAGAGCACATAGTAGTATTATGTATGGTGATTTGAACACTAGAAAAATGATTGAGACTAAAGGTTAGATTTACTTTGCCTTATTCTTAAAATCAGTGTGTTTTTGCAGGAATAGATGCAGCAACAGTAGTTCTTGCTATTTAACATCAAAATTTTCAGTTTTAGTTAACCAGGAAAGAAAACAAAAAAAAGGGAAAAGCCCAAATTGGCTAGTCTTTAACTGCCGGATTGTTACACTTGACTTTCAAACTGAAAGCTCTCTAAGGCCACACACCCCAACTCTGAAAAGTCTCCCAGTTAACTCCCTTAGTGTACAGAAGTCCAGGACAGATGGGGTGGCCTCATCAGAGATTCAGCTGGTGATGGTGTCAGTTGAGTCGCTCAGTCATGTATGACTCTTGGCGACCCATGGACTGCAGCACGCCAGGCTTCCCTGTCCATCTCCCAGAGCTTGCTCAAACTCATGTCCATCAGGTCGGTGATGCCATCCAACCATCTCATCCTCTGTTGTCCCCTTCTCCTCCTGCCTTCAGTCTTTCCCAGCATCAGGGAGTCAGTTCTTTGCATCAGGTGGCCAAAGTATTGGAGCTTCAGCATCAGTCCTTCCAATGAATATTTAGGACTGATTTCCTTTAGGATTGACTGGTTTGATCTCCTTGCAGGTGATGGTTTGACCGTAATTAATTACTCTTTCCACCTAAAAATCAAATCACCTTCTTCCCTTAAGTACAGTGTGATTTAAAAATCTGCACTTCCACAGAACTATAATCTTTTACAGATGTTAGCATCCTCCTAATCTCAGAATGTCAGGGAAGTTGTCTATTAGCAGAAATGTGCTTGTTTTCTCTGTGAGGAAAGAGATTTTGGTTGGGTGAACAAGAGGCTAAAAATTTTCCTTGGATAGTCTGGAAAATGCTAAAGAGCTTATTTAGGACTGGAGCTAACTCCTGGAATTTAGATGTCAAGTAGTTTGTGTTGAGCTCAAGTTTTTAGGGGAATAGTTTAAAGTACAATATGATGAAATATTTTTAGAAGTGATTGAAAACAGTGAGTGCATAAAAAAGACTAGAGGACTATCAAGCAGAATGCATACTGATTGCACATGTGTAACTATGCACGCCTGTAGGTGTTGTTGTACAAAAACAAAGATAATTTTGCTCATGGACTTCCCTGGTGGTCCAGTGGGTTAAGACTCTGCACATCTAGTGCAGGGGGCTCTGGTTCGATCCCTGGCTGGGAATGCATGCTGCACACTGCCTGACCTAAGACATGAAATAAATGGTAAAGTTTAAAAAAATTTTTGCTCAGTGTATTTATTGAAAACTTGATTTCTTTTCTTAAAGGCCTTCTGCAGCAACCATATTTCCCAGAAAAAAGTTCAGTGTGTGTGTGTTCTTCTCCCACAAGTCCATAATCATGTTTTGTTCTGTTAAAATGTTCCTTTTTACCCAGGAATACCTCTTTAGCCTTTAGAATTTGGTGTGTGTGCACGCTCAGTCACTACCCCACGGACTGTGGCCCACCAGGCTCCTCTGTTCATGGAATTTCCAGGCAGGAATATTGGAGTGGGTTGTCATTTCTTCCTCCAGGGGATCCATCTCCTGCATTGGCAGGTGGATTCTTTACTACTGTGCCACCTGGGAAAGCCAGAATTTGGTATTCCATCTCCATTTTCCTACCTGTTTTTAGGAAAGCATTAAGTATTGTAAACTCCTTGGGGGTTAGAAACATCTCAGAGCCTGTTTCAGTGTTGAAGGCATAGCCTTAATACTCAGTTTCCTTTCCAGTGAAATCTGCCTGCAGTCAACACTTAAACCCAAGCCAGAAGTAACTACTTGTCTCTGGCTTTCACTGAGCCCTTTATTGTTCTCTTCCAGTTTTTCATTCTGGAGGAATAGACATAGGCTGGAGAAATTTACATGGTTTGCCCATTACTTACTAGGAAGTGGGCAAGAGCATTATCTCATTTTATATGGTCGATACAGATGCTTCTGACAAATGTTTAGTTGTGAAATGGGATCCTCCCTCTCTCCTAGCTCACCAACTAGTAGATGATCACCTGAGGAACACTGAGAGCTTTACACTGTTTTCATTGTTCTCAAGCTAATTTGCATAAGAATCACCTGGAGTGCCTAGTAAAACTACAGAATCCTGGTCCTTTGCCTTGAAATTGATTCTGTTGTGGTGCTACTGACAAACCTGCATGTTTAATATACCTTTAACATTTAGAAATGATTTTAATACAGGTAACCCATAAATCACCTTTGGAGAAATTGATCTGTTTTATTTAGCTAAGGTCTCCTTTGTTTCATTTGATTAAGGTACTACTCCATTGGTCCAGCTATTAAATTTACAGAATATTTTAAAAGGGACCAGAATAGTATGTTCAAATCTGTTTATAAAAGCTTGTTACTTATCCCCACTCTAAATATCTTCTACCTTTCAACGAGTATTTAAATAAATAGCAGAGATAGTTAACTGACTTTGCAGCTGTTTAACTATGTGTCTCATCAAACTTCTGATCCTCCTGCTTCCATGTTTAACTAGCCACTATTTGATCCTGATGTCATCTTTTAAGATTGGGTGACTAAGGGGGCGCACAAAGAGGGAGAGGTGGTTTTCAGACTAACATCCCTAGGATGGTTAAGGCAGGCTTTAGAAGGTTAAGTGGAGAATAGTTCAGTGGGATGCTGGGGATGTAACCTGTGGAGTTCACTATTTTCGGATTAAACTAGGGGTCTTTAGTTACTGATGGCACTGATTGAAGTAGCAAGATTTGAATAGAGCAGTGGTTCTTAAAGTGCAGTTTCTTGATCAGCAGCAGCGGCATTGTCTGGGAATTTGTTGGAAATGTAAATTCTTGGACCTCATCCAGACTTACTGCCTCAAACCCTGGGAGCTAGGGCTCAGCCATCTAGGTTTTACAAGTCAGCCAGGTGATACACACTGAGGTTTTAGAATCGATGGAATAGAGTAAGATTTGAAGTTCACTATCTCCCATTGTGCCTCACATTTTAAGAAGGAATGAAAGACAGTTGACGAAACAGACTTTTGAGTTAGATAAACTTGGTTTCAACTGTCAATAGTTGGGTGACCTTGAGCAAATGACGACTCTGATTCATATGAAGCCTATAATTAGTTTTGTAGTAATTCAGCCTCTTAAACAGTGTTCATTGTTTTTTCATAACGCCTATAGCTGAACCTTAACACTTGCTCAATTTTTGTGCTTTCATATACATAGGAATTTGGAGTAATTCATAATGGGACAAAAAAAGGAGCCAATTACATAGCACCAGGAAGGCTTCTAAAGAGCATATATATATTCAGGCTTACACTTTGACAATGCATTTCAAGCACAGTCAGTAGTGATATTCTAGACAAAAAGGCCCCTCGTTTGAATTAGTAATAGGATGCGTGACCACTTGATACCTTTGTGGTCAGGCAAGGTGTGGACTTGGGGCCATTAGAGGCCCACACCCTTTGGAAACAATGGCAGCTTAGGCTGAGCCTGGTGGGTTCCAGTGTAGCATAGTCAGGAGGTTTGGAGTCATTTTCACTACTTCCCAGGCGTTCAGGGCCTACTTACTAGAAGCAAAGGAGGACAAGCTGCAGGAATGGGCCTGTCCTAATTGAGCTGGCCCGAGAAGGTACATTTTCAGGTTAGACAAGTCCTTTTTTCTTTTTAAGTTCTGCCCCCTGGGAAAGGAGAAGCATTTTCACTACAGAGATGCCCTTGTGAAAATGTTACTCACTACTGAAGAGTATGTGAAGTGGGAATCACCATCCTGAGGACCTTGTACTGGTTAATTACCTTTAGCTACTGGTGCTGCTAAGTCGCTTCAGTCATGTCCGACTCTGTGCGACCCCATAGACGGCAGCCCACCAGGCTCCCCCGTCCCTGGGTTTCTCCAGGCAAGAACACTGGAGTGGGTTGCCGTTTCCTTCTCCAGTGCATGAAAGTGAAAAGTGAAAGTGAAGTCGCTCAGTCGTGTCCGACTCTTAGCGACCCCATGGACTGCAGCCCACCAGGCTCCTCCATCCATGGGATTTACCAGGCAAGAGTACTGGAGTGGGGTGCCATTGTCTTCTCTGAATTACCTTTAGAGGCAAAGATAAAAATTACCACTTTGTCTTGTATTTAGAGAACAAAGACAAGTTAGTAAAATGGGACTTCCTTGCCATTCTCCTGAAACTTAAAATCACTGCTTTATCTGATTTGACTGATGCCTTATTGGACAAATACCTCAATTGAAACGTCCTTTGGTGACCCTCACTGAGATTCTGATTCTCCAGGAGCTCTACAGAAGTGGCCTGCTTTTGAGGTGGCAGTTTAGCCAGGTAAACTTCAGCTGACCTTAAGGAACTACGTAGCATAGTGTCTTGCTATGTAGGGCAAAGGCCCCCCACAGGACTCCAGAAGAGGAGTCTCTGGTGGAGAGGAGAATGCTAGGTAAGGAGTCAGTACAAAGGAAGTCTCAATCCTGGTTTTGTCAGCTGTGATGAGCAAATCACACAGCGTGGTACCTCATGCTCTTTACTAGTGAAAGGAAGGTGTTGACCTGGATTCAGGATTTTCAGTTAGCACTGTCTAGTAGAATTTTCTCTCATGATGGAAATTGTTCTCAATCTGTGCTCTTCCACATGGTAGCTGCTGGCCATATGAACCTGTTGAGCCTTTGAAATGTGGCTCATGTGGCTGAAGAACTTAATTTTCAAATTGTATTTAAATGTAGCTACATGTGACTAGTGGCTTCATGCAGGACAGCACAATTCTAGGTAAAATTTAGGTAAGAGCAAAGAGATCTGAATTTAAATTTTGCTTGGAATATGGGAGGTTGGGGCTCTTGAAACTTTAAAATCCAAAACAGGTATGCATTTGTGTTATGAGTTTGAATAAAGAACTTCCTTCTGTATGTCTGCATTGCCTTATCCTGGGTGACATGCTAATGGGATTTATGACTGGTAAGTAGAGTTTACCAGAGCAGTGGCAAAGGTCAGACAGCTTTCCATTTTACTTGACCCCTTTAGTGATACACAAAGATGAACATTTAAGGTGCTTTGGACTGAATAAATTTTCATTTTATCTCAGCAACCCTGTGAGATAAGTCATGTCTGTTTTGTAGTTGACAAAACAGATTAACTTCATTCGCATGTGTGCGCAGTCATCTTCAACTCTTTGCAGCCCCATGGACTATGGCCTGCCAGGCTCTGCTGTCCATGGGATTTTTCCAGGCAAGAATACTGGAGTGGGTTGCCATTTCGTTCTGTAAGAGATCTTCTCGATCCATATCGAACGCAAGTCTCCTGCATGTCCTGAATTGCAGGTGGGTCTTTACCTGCTGAGCCATCAGGGAAGCCCAGCTTCAGTTCAGTCTCAGCCGTGTCCGGTTCTGCGACCCCATGATCTGCAATGCGCCAGGCCTCCCCGTCCACCATCAGCTCCCAGCGTGTGCTCAAACCCATGTCCATCAAGTCAGTGATGCTGTCCAACCATCTCATCCTCTGTCGTGCCCTTCTCCTCCTGCCTTCAGTCTTTCCCAGCATCAGGGTCTTTTCCAAATGAGTCAGTTCTTCACATGAGGTGGCCAAAGTGTTGCCCAAAGTATAAGCCCAACTTACGTTTACATATATCTTTATGGATCACTGTACTTTAAAATGGTTAGTTTCAGCCTACAGTGTCATTTGAAATTGCAAGTTTTTAGCATGTTGCAATACCAAGATGGTGAAGCTGAAATTCCAGTACTTTGGCCACCTGATGGGAAGAGCTGACTCATTGGAAAAGACCCTGATGCTGGGAAAGATTGAGGGCAGGAGAAGGGGATGACAGAGGAGGAGATGGTTGGATGGAATCATCGACGTGATGGACATGGGTTTGGGTGGAGTCTGGGAGTTGGTGATGGACAGGGAGGCCTGGCATGCTGCGGTTCATGGGGTCACAAAGAGTCAGACATGACTGAGCAACTGAACTGAACTGAATTGAATACCAAGAAGTTAATTCATATTTGTTCAGTTGTAGTCAGTAATAAGTAAATATCTGACTATAAGTGGTAAAGAATCTAAGATTGTCCAGGCAAGCAAATAGTACCCAAGATGTTAACTTACCCCACATGTTGCTTATAGTAAAAGCAGATCAGAGCAACTTCTACACCCCACTTAGAGTCTTCCTGTTATTTGCATGCTCACAGTGAACATAGCAAGTGAGTGTTGACTTACTTATAAGTAGGCCCATCGTTAGCCAAACAGCCTTAGCCTGATGGAACAAAGTGGGATTTTGTAGCCTTGACTACTGCCATATAGTGAACATGTGAGGTCTTAGGAAATAACTTGAGTAAATTGCTTAAAGACCAGGGACAGATCCAGTTTCCTTCACCTTTAGCTTCAAATTATGATGTTATTTTTGGTATAGGATGATGAAATGGAGTTGGTATAAAATAAATAGTTGAGTTTTGAACACTTTACTTTTGAAGAAACTGAGGCTCAAGGCTGTATAGTTAGTAAGCGACTCAATTGGGAGGCTCATCAAAACCTGTCTGATGCCACTGCTTAAGTTCTTAAATGTAACACAAAACAAGGTATAGGGGAGCCTGGGTGACTCAGTTGCCTCCTGGGAATTCTGGGTTGTAGTGGAGTGACCCATATGGTACCAGGCCAAGGAAATGCATTTTTTAGAGCACTTACCTTCATTTACAGTGGAGCCTTACCAGGCTAGTTTTATTGACTAGAAGGCTCTGTTGCACTTTAATGTATAATCCTTTTCCTATTAAAGAAAGCTTGCCTACTTGTGCAGCAAAGACCCCTGGATAATTTATTTTTCAGGAGTTCACCTTCTGCTTGGAACCAGTTACTCCCAGAAGTCAGTAAAACCTCTGTTTATTCCAAGTACTCAAGGAAAAGGATCTTTTTGTTAACTAGGGATTTACCAGCCCCGTATTTTAAGAAGGCTCTCTGAAGTCTGCCTATTTACTAAGGAATTTCATTGGAGGTGGTTCAGATCAGATCAGTCACTCAGAGTCGTGTCCGACTCTTTGCGACCCCATGAATCACAGCACGCCAGGCCTCCCTGTCCATCACCAACTCCCGGAGTTCACTCACACTCACGTCCATCGAGTCAGTGATGCCATACAGCCATCTCATCCTCTGTCATCCTCTTCTCCTCCTGCCCGCAATCCCTCCCAGCATCAGAGTCTTTTCCAATGAGTCAAGTCTTCGCATGAGGTGGCCAAAGTACTGGAGTTTCAGCTTTTGCATCATTCCTTCCAAAGAAATCCCAGGGCTGATCTCCTTCAGAATGGACTGGTTGGATCTCCTTGCAGTCCAAGGGACTCTCAAGAGTCTTCTCCAACACCACAGTTCAAAAGCATCAATTCTTCCAGCGCTCAGCCTTCTTCACAGTCCAACTCTCACATCCATACACGACCACAGGAAAAACCATAGCCTTGACTAGACGAACCTTTGTTGGCAAAGTAATGTCTCTGCTTTTGAACATGCTATCTAGATTGGTCATAACTTTCCTTCCAAGGAGTAAGCGTCTTTTAATTTCATGGCTGCAGTCTCCATCTGCAGTGATTTTGGAGCCCAGAAAAATAAAGTCTGACACTGTTTCCACTGTTTCCCCATCTATTTCCCATGAAGTGGTGGGACCGGATGCCATGATCTTCGTTTTCTGAATGTTGAGCTTTAAGCCAACTTTTTCACTCTCCACTTTCACTGTCATCAAGAGGCTTTTGAGTTCCTCTTCACTTTCTCCCATAAGGGTGGTGTCATCTGCATATCTGAGGTTATTGAGATTTCTCCCGGCAATCTTGATTCCAGCTTGTGTTTCTTCCAGTCCAGCGTTTCTCATGATGTACTCTGCATATAAGTTAAATCAACAGGGTGACAATATACAGCCTTGACGAACTCCTTTTCCTATTTGGAACCAGTCTGTTGTTCCATGTCCAGTTCTAACTGTTGCTTCCTGACCTGCATACAAATTTCTCAAGAGGCAGGTCAGGTGGTCTGGTATTCCCATCTCTTGAAGAATTTTCCACAGTTGATTGTGATCCACACAGTCAAAGGCTTTGGCATAGTCAATAAAGCAGAAATAGACGTTTTTCTGGAACTCTCTTGCCTTTTCAATGATCCAGCGGATGTTGACAATTTGATCTCTGGTTCCTCTGCCTTTTCTAAAACCAGCTTGAACATCAGGAAGTTCACGGTTCACATATTGCTGAAGCCTGGCTTGGAGAATTTTGAGCATTACTTTACTAGCATGTGAGATGAGTGCAATTAGGAGTGTGTAAACAAGTGTGATGTTGTTCTCACTTCAAGGGAAATAAATAAATTTAACTAGTTTGCTGCTTAAGCAGAATTAGCAGTGGGCTAAGTCTTGGCCTCCTCTTCAAGAGTTTTCCTTTTTGTGACTAACTTTGTCTAGGTTTGCAAGAGCAAGTCGATTTTAACCACTTTTAAATCAAGTTGAATAATAGCCATTCATGGGCTGTTTGAAAGGAGAAAAGAAGTGGGAGCCAGGCTGAGCGTGGATATCATTTAGGAAAAAGCCTTAGGTAAAGCTTGGAGGATTCTATTCACTTACACACAGAACTTCAGAACAACAGCACTGTCTCTACCTGGGCATTGGGGATAGTTACTAGTCCCTGTTAAGTAGCTGCAGAGTTCTGCAAACTGTGCCTTCTGTTGTATGACCCATGAACTATGAATAGCTTTTATATTTGTCTTAACTAGTTGGGGAAAATTTATTACATACACTTAAAGCTAATATAATGTTACATCAGTTATACTTCAGTTTAGAAAAAAAATATTATTTACTATTTCATGACACAGAAAAATTACATGAAATGCAAATTCCAATGTCCATAAATAACATTTTATTGGAATGTAGTCATGCTCACTCATTTACATATGATCTGTGGCTGCTTTAAGTCATCTTTTTTGTAGTCATTCATCTTCACAACTGAGTCCCAGTGGCAGGACTTGAGTTACCTATTTGTAAGCATGACTCTGCCCTGATGTTCAAACAACAAAATTTCTATTCTAAAGAGCCTTGCTACCCTACTCCTTATCTAAGTTGCAGTAGCTGTGTCATTCCTTATGTAGCTCTTCCTTCTTCCTCTCAGGTAGGGGCTAGGAAGGTAGCAGGTGAAAATCTCTCTCTTCCTCAATTGTAGAGACTCAATAGTCTCAGCTGTAAATTTAAAAAAAATCCCCAGCAACTGACTCAGCACCCTGTGCCTGCCCTTTAAAGGAACAGAGAGATCTAATTAACATAGAAACTGAAAATAAAATCAGTAGCCTGTCCATTATTGTAGGTGGCTGGTATTTGGTATGAATCATTGTTGAAAGGACCAAGAAACGACAGCGCAGGGTTTTTCAAAATACATTTCTAGATTATAGTTACCTAGAGACCTTGTGTTAAAATAGACATATCTGAGGGTGATCTTATTCCCAGGTCTCATACACAGAGACAGTGCTGTTGTTCTGAAGTTCTGTGTGTAAGTGAATAGAATCCTCCAAGCTTTACCTAAGGCTTTTTCCTAAATGATATCCATGCTCAGCCTGGCTCCCACTTCTTTTCTCCTTTCAAACAGCCCATGAATGGCTATTATTCAACTTGATTTAAAAGTGGTTAAAATCGACTTGCTCTTGCAAACCGAGACAAAGTTAGTCACAAAAAGGAAAACTCTTGAAGAGGAGGCCAAGACTTAGCCCACTGCTAATTCTGCTTCTTAAGCAGCAAACTAGTTAAGAAACTAGTTAAGAAAGTTTGAGAACTACTGCTCTCAAGCATTTAGATTTTTTTTTTTTAATATCCTAATCTCTTTAAACCAAAACAAATTTTAAAGGTCATAAAATTATTGGGACTGGAAGTGTAAGAGATCAGTAGAGGTTATTTTACAGATTAGAAACTTTGAGACCAGAGCAGAGAAATAAGTGTTACCTAGGACCCCATCTTGACATTGCATGTTTTTTTTTTAAGTTGGAAGATAATTCCTTTACAGTAGTGTGTTGGTTTCTGCCATATATCAACATGAATCAGCCTCAGGTATACACATGTCCCCTCCCTCCTGAACCCCCTTCCCGCTCCCTCCCTACTCCCACCCATCTAGGTAGCTCCCCGTGTCACACAGCAAATCCCCCCTGCTGTCTCTTATATGGTAGTGTATATGTTTCCACGCTGTTCTCTCTATCCGCCCCACCCACTCCTTCCCCGCTGTGTCCACAAGTCTGTTCTCTCTGTCTGCATCTCCATTGCTGCCCTGCCGCTACGGAGAGCAGTGTGGAGATTGCTTAAAAAGCTAGAACAACCGTGTGACCCAGCAGTCCCAGTGCTGGTCATACACCCTAAGAAAACCATAATCGAGAGACGCATGTACCCCAGTGTTCACCTTGTAGCACTGTTTCACAATAGCTAGGACATGGAGGAACCATGTTCATCGGTAGATGAACAGATACAGAAATTCTGTATACAGTCCGTATATACAATGGAGTATTACTCAGCTATTAAAAAAACCGCATTTGAGTCAGTCTTAATGAGGTGGATGAACCTGGAGCCTGTTACACAGAGTGAAGTAAGTCAGAAAGAAAAAGACAGGTATTGTATATTAATGCGTGCATATGGAATCTAGAAAGATGGTACTCATGTTTTATTTTTAATGTACTCAATTAATTGGTCCCTGGGAATGGGAGCCAGAGGAAGAGAGGAAGATGAACTTGAAGGAGCATAATAGAAGGAGTAGGGTGGGAGAGGAGGTTATAAAACAAGTTAAAATAGGGTACAGAGACAGGAAGGGGCTGAAAAGACAGATTAAGGTAATTGTAGTGTTGTAAAAGCATAAAAGGAGTCCACTTTAAATGCGGAAGTGGACTGGAAGGAAAAACATCCTGTGACCTTAACCCTTCTTTTTGTATGAGATTGAGGCCTAAAGCAAACCAGTTGGCTGCTTCATGTTGTGTCTTTTCTGTGGCAAGGACGAGAAACAACAGCTGAACACTAATCTTAAGGGTTGCTGATGTTCCAGAACCAAGTAGGTTCACTTAAGTGTTTTTAAGTTAGTTTCTGGCATTTCTTCTAGATTATGTAGACATTTGAGAAAATGATCCGTTTTAGAATTTGAAATTGTGTTGTAGAGCTGATAAAAACAAATGGGAAATGCTAAAATTAAAAGACTCAGTCTTTTAATGCAGTGGACGGCTAAGTTTCTGGTGATGGACTTTTGTGAAGTATTGAATATTGAGGACAAAAACTTAAGCACTTTGCAAAATACTTGGCAACTTCATCTGATTGTCTGACCCTTTCTTTGACTTGGCGTCCATAACTTTTGTTTTTTGTAATTTGTTGGATGGGTGGCATTACCAACTCAATGGACATAAGTTTGAGCTAACTCCGGGAGATAGTGAAGGACAGGGAAGCCTGGTGTGGTGCAGTCCTTGGGTTCGCAAAGAGTTGGATGACAACAGTAGTTTGTTTGCCTCAGGTCTTAGTTGTGGCATGCAGAACCTTTTTAGTTGCAGCGTGTGGCATCTAGTTCCTAACCAGGAATCAAACTTAGGCCCCCTGAATTGGGAGCCTGGACCACGGGGGCAGTTCCCTTCATAACTTCTTATGAAGGTCTTTTCCAGTTGCAAAATTAAAGTCTGATTGTGGAACTTCATGGGGCTGCATCCAAGGAAAACTTGGGCAACTGTGGAGACCTTCCCCCTCCAACTTCCCTTTTTCAAAGTTACTTATTTAACAGCTGCTGCTGCTGTTGGGAAGGGTTGGGGTGGTTATGATGCTTATTATGGAATTTCATGAGACCAGAGACTTGGTACTATTTCCTGCTGTACTGCCACACCTAAAACAACGCCTGACACAAAGTTGGTACTCAGTAAATATTTGATTGGATGAATATTGTTAACTCCAGTTTCATAAAGGAGAGAAGAAGAAAAACTTCTTCCATCTGCTCTTCTCAGCTGTTGTTTTTTTGTGTGTTATTAGCTTAAGAGTACGAGGTCTTGTTATATACAGTATACATCCGGGGAGAACAGTTGATAATTTGGACTTTAAAAGTTGAAAATGTTACTAGTCCCTTCTCTCATTCTTGAGTTTTGAAGGATTTTCTTTAGATTTTCTTTAGAGCTGAATCCTCCTGACATTTTTCTCTTAAATCTGGAGCTCTTTGAACTTTTAGCCAGAACAGCCTCCGTCCTGAATACTTCGAAAGGCTATTAACTCTGCACTGGAGTTTTGGAAATGTTCTCAGTGAGAGTCACTGTAAAATACATGTATTTGTATGGCTGAATCCCTTTGCTGTCCACTTGAAATTATCACAGCATTGTTAATCAGCTACATCCAATATAAAATTAAAAGTTTTCAAAAAACAGTAATAAAGACTCCTCCATGGACTACAAATTGAAGTCAGCCACCCATTAAGGTGGATCACAGACTGGGTTTCCTGGACTGAAGCTGCATCAGCATTGGTCAAGTCTGAATTTAGACAGCTGTGTGGGGGAGAGGGAAGGGTAGAATTCTTTTACCCCTCAACCCATCCCCTCTTCAGTGACAGACTTTCAGCCTTCCTGACTCCTTTTAGTTTTGCATTAAGTTCCTGAGGAGTTTCTCACACACCCCTGATACTGACCACACTCCGGATGTCAGTCTTTATCATTGAAACCAGCTTGTTATCTGTCCTAGGCAAAAACAGTCTTAAAATGTTAGAATGTACTAGATGTAGAGTGTGTGTAGAATAGAGATTTTGTTTGAACTCCAGCTTCTGAGGATGTGGTATCCACGGATTTGAAGGTCAAGGAGGAAGAAGGTGCAAAGATTTATCCCAATAGAAGTGGCTTAATAAGTGAGCATATGATAAATATCTCCTTTAGAAAATTAATTTTTTCACCAAGTATTTTCACCCAAATCGTTCCACTGTCTATTTTCTTAATGCACTGAGTATATTTTTGTGTTAGAGTTGAGCAAAGGTTGACAGTGTTGTTTCAGGGCCTCTTTGGGGAAGACATCTTTTGGTTGAAAAGCATTCCCCACTCTCTCTCCACATTGGACTATATTTGAAGGAAGAACCCATCATATTATACAGTTACTGCTTTAAGTCTCAAACCCTTTGTCAAAAGTCCATCTAAAGAGGTCTGCCTCAAAACATGGCAAAGAACCCTTCTCTGTACCAGAGAAACCTCTGCTTTTGTTTATAAGGAAGTAAAGGAGTCTCTCTCCTGCCCTGATCTGATTACCCTAATCATTTAGAAGAATGATGGAGAAGTGAAATCCTTAAAATCACGATGTTGGTGTTAGTTGCGTCTGACTCTTTGCAACCCCATGGACTGTAGCCCTCCAGACTCCTCTGTCCGTTGAATTCCCCAGGCAAGCATACTGGAGTGGGTAGCTATTCCCTTCTCTAAGGAATCTTCCCAACCCAGGGATTGAACCCTGGTGTCCTGTATTACAGGCAGATTGTTTACTGTCTAAGCCACCAGGGAAGCCCATGATCATGGAATATTTGTTAAAAGGGTCAGAAATTTTGCCAATTTCTTAGTGTTTTTTCTCTCTTAACAAAGTAAATGTTAGTGCTTGGGTTGGATTGTAGTTGCATTAGAGAACCTGGGTGGAAAAACTTGGCAACACTGTTAGCTACCTGCTGATTGCCGCTGCTGCTGCTGCTAAGTCGCTTCAGTCGTGTCCGACTCTGTGTGACCCCATAGACAACAGCCCACTAGGCTCCTTTGTCCCTGGGATTCTCCAGGCAAGAACACTGGAGTGGGTTGCCATTTCCTTCTCCAATGCATGAAAGTGAAAAGTGAAAGGGAAGTTGCTCAGTCATGCCCGACTCTTAGCGACCCCATGGACTGCAGCCTACCAGGCTCCTCTGTCCATGGGATTTTCCAGGCAAGAGTACTGGAGTGGGGTGCCATTGTATTGCTGCTGCTGCTGCTACTGCTGCTAAGTCGCTTCAGTCGTGTCCGACTCTGTGCGACCCCATAGACGGCAGCCCACCAGGCTCCCCCGTCCCTGGGTTTCTTCAGGCAAGAACACTGGAGTGGGTTGCCATTTCCTTCTCCAATGCATGAAAGTGAAAAGTGAAAGTGAAGTCGCTCAGTCGTGTCCGACTCTTAGCGACCCCTTGGACTGCAGCCCACTAGGCTCCTCCGTCCATGGGATTTCCAGGCAAGAGTACTGGAGTGGGATGCCATTGTAAACTCTTGCAAATATTTCTGCCTGGGGGTGTTAACTGGTGTTTCTTAAGTGCTTCTCTTTCCTGGATGCAGATAGCCTTTTAGTCATCATTGGCTGGTCAGACAAAGTGAATGGGCCTGGGTTGCTGCCTTAAATGCATGTATAAAATCTGAACCTTAAGTTATTTGGACCAATTGGGTAGGCTCATTTCAGTTTTATATAAATTGATCATGCAGAAGATTCAGTAATAATTGTACCTTATTGACAGTTGTCAGTGTGCTTGGAATTTTTTGGAGATTAGCCAAGAATTCTGATACAACCACACACAAAGAATTTTAAAAATTAATTAATTAATTTATATGCAGCATGCGGAATCTTAGTTCCCTGACCAGGGATTGAACCTGCACCCCTGCAGTGAAAGCACAGGTTCTTAACCATTGGACATCCAGGGAAGTCACAACCATACATAAAGAATTTGATTTAATTTGAAATAAAATTATTTAAGGTCACTTAAATTTTCTACATCTCAGTTTATTCATCTATAAAAGAGGTAAGTTTACCAAGATCACAGGTCTTAAGTCAGTGAACATATTTGAAGCTCTTACTCATTGACTTATGCTGCATTCTTACAGACCCCGTAGTTAAGTGACTTTCCCCCAAGGTTATACAGTCACCAGTAGAACAAGGATTTGAATCAGATCTTCTCCACTCTATTGAACCAGTCTGCCTCCTTCAGGGATTGTTTCCAACATGCTGTGCTTGTCTGTGATGTCTCTGATTGTCGTTAGGGTTTAAGCGTGATCTTTTGTTTTAACAGCATCATTCTTGAACTTTTTTTTTCTTTTTTTTTGGCCGTGCTGAGCGACTTGTGAGATCTTAGTTTCCCAACCAGGGATCAAACCCAGGTCCTTGGCAGGGGAAGTGTGAAGTCCTAACCACTGGACTGCTGGGGAATTCCCATTCTTGAACATATTTAACAAAGTGTTTTATAGGCTTGGCTTCCTTTTTCATGTAATTGTATATGTGTCTGGTTTCCCTGTGAGGAGTGAACTCTTCATCTTATACCTCATTTGATGCTGTTCTAGCTACTTGGGGCTGGTTCTGTACCTGGTTCCCGAACCTGCAGTTTCGTTGTTATCCTAGGATTAGGCCACCTTTCAGGTACTTTATAACAGTTGTATCAAATTTTGCTGAATTTATTTGATACTGAAGTTTCTTATTCCTATGTGTTTTGTTTCTCTTCTAAGCAGAGGATTAGGACTGTAAAGCTACAAGCAGTAGGAGTGTTTCTGTATCTTTTTTAAGAAACTGCTTTTGGGATACATGGCTTTAGGCAAATTAAATATAACTCTGGGATTTTAATTCTTATATATATGGATAAGAATCAACTCTAGCATTTCCTAGCTGGCAGGAAGTATATCTCACTTAGTTTATCTCACTTAGTTTTGCTCAAACATGAGATCAGTTTTTCAATAACAATAATAATGACAATAATAGGTTGTCTACTTTCATGGCTCATCTGCCAAGAATGCCCTTTGTCTGTTCTCAACCATGCTAACTCCCTCTTAGCCTTTAGTAAGACTTAGCTCAAACACTGCCTCCTCTGTGTGTGCTTAGTTGCTTAGTTGCATTCAACTGATTGCCACCCCATGGAGTGTACCCACCAGGTTTCTTTGTCCGTGGAATTTTCTAGGCAAGAATGCTGGAGTGGGTTGCTATTTCCTTCCCCAGGGGATCTTCCCAACCCAGGGGTTGAACCTGCACCTCCTGCTTCAGCAGGCAGGTCTTTACCACTGAGCAACCTGGGAAGTTCTTCCTCCTCCAGAAAGTCTATGTTAAATACCTCTCTGCCCTCTTGGGTCCTAAGCTTTTTATTTCTCTTATCTAGTGGAATCATTTCTCCTCAGTATATAACTTTTCACTTGGAAACAAAGGAGGCAGGTACCCCAGATTCATTATTTTTACTCTTAATACTATTTTTCAAAATGCCCATAATCTTATTGCCATACTACTCTTTCTGAGAAATAACAGCAGGGCAGAAAAGTTGAAAATTCTGCCGTCATGTAAGAGCCAGAGGTAATGGCACATGTCTCATGTACAGACATTTAGGAAAATGTCTATTGCCTTTTTAAATGTAGGAACATCATGATGCAATATAAACACTGTTGCTTTAAGGTCATTTGACATTTGAGATTTGGGGATGAAGGAAAGGAATTTTAATCCATTCCAGCAAGTCTAAAATTAAAAATTTCTTCTCTACTGACCTAATTTGCTCTGCCTTCATGTATACATCAGAGATCAGATCAGTCGCTCAGTCGTGTCCGACTCTTTGCGACCCCATGAATCGCAGCACGCCAGGCCTCCCTGTCCATCACCAACTCCCGGAGTTCACTCACACTCACGTCCATCGAGTCAGTGATGCCATCCAGCCATCTCATCCTCTGTCGTCCCCTTCTCCTCCTGCCCCCAATCCCTCCCAGCATCAGAGTCTTTTCCAATAAGTCAACTCTTCGCATGAGGTGGCCAAAGTACTGGAGTTTCAGCTTTCGCATCATTCCTTCCAAAGAAATCCCAGGGCTGATCTCCTTCAGAATGGGCTGGTTGGATCTCCTTGCAGTCCAAGGGACTCTCAAGAGTCTTCTCCAACACCACAGTTCAAAAGCATCAATTCTTCAGTGCTCAGCCTTCTTCACAGTCCAACTCTCACATCCATACATGACCACAGGAAAAACCATAGCCTTGACTAGACAAACCTTTGTTGGCAAAGTAATGTCTCTGCTTTTGAATATGCTGTCTAGGTTGGTCATAACTTTCCTTCCAAGGAGTAAGCGTTTTTTAATTTCATGGCTGCAGTCACCATCTATAGTGATTTTGGAGCCCAGAAAAATAAAGTCTGACACTGTTTCCACTGTTTCCCCATCTATTTCCCATGAAGTGGTGGGACCGGATGCCATGATCTTCGTTTTCTGAATGTTGAGCTTTAAGCCAACTTTTTCACTCTCCACTTTCACTTTCATCAAGAGGCTTTTGAGTTCCTCTTCACTTTCTGCCATAAGGGTGGTGTCATCTGCATATCTGAGGTTATTGATATTTCTCCCGGCAATCTTGATTCCAGCTTGTGCTTCTTCCAGTCTAGCGTTTCTCATGAGTACTCTGCATATAAATTAAATCAACAGGGTGACAATATACAGCCTTGACGAACTCCTTTTCCTATTTGGAACCAGTCTGTTGTTCCATGTCCAGTTCTAACTGTTGCTTCCTGACCTGCATACAAATTTCTCAAGAGGCAGGTCAGGTGGTCTGGTATTCCCATCTCTTGAAGAATTTTCCACAGTTGATTGTGATCCACACAGTCAAAGGCTTTGGCATAGTCAATAAAGCAGAAATAGACGTTTTTCTGGAACTCTCTTGCCTTTTCAGTGATCCAGCGGATGTTGACAATTTGATCTCTGGTTCCTCTGCCTTTTCTAAAACCAGCTTTAACATCAGGAAGTTCACAGTTCACATATTGCTGAAGCCTGGCTTGGAGAATTTTGAGCATTACTTTACTAGCGTGTGAGATGAGTGCAATTGTGCGGTAGTTTGAGCATTCTTTGGCGTTGCCTTTCTTTGGGATTGGAATGAAAACTGACCTTTTCCAGTCCTGTGGCCACTGCTGAGTTTTCCAAATTTGCTGGCATATTGAGTGCAGCACTTTAACAGCATCATCTTTCAGGATTTGGAATAGCTCAACTGGAATTCTATCACCTCCACTAGCTTTGTTTGTAGTGATGCTTTCTAAGGCCCACTTGACTTCACATTCCAGGATGTTTGGCTCTAGGTGAGTGATCACACCATCGTTCAAAGTGTATCTTCAGGCTACATTCCTAGATATGGCTTGCTGGGTCAAAAGATGTATGCGTGCATGCGAAGTCACTTCAGGCATGTCTGACTCTTTGTGATCCTATACAGGACTGTAGCCTGCCAGGCTCCTCTGTCCATGGGATTCTCCAGGCAAGAATACTGGAGTGGGTTGCCGTCTTCCTCCAGAGGATCTTTCCCACCCAGGGATTGAACCCACGCCTCTTATGTCTCCTGCACTGGGAGGCGGCTTCTTTACCACTGGCACCACCTGGGAAGCCCAGGGTCAAAAGTTAGTATGTATTAATAAGTTAGTTCTGCTGAGTGTTTCCAGATTCCCCCTCTATGGGGGTTATATGAACCGTATGCACTTTTTCAGAGATGTTAAGAAGCAAAAATGTGTATTAGATTTGGTAAAATCAGTACTGCTCAGAGTTGCGAAAAGTGGAGATAATACATAAACGTACTACCTTGTGCACAGTGCACCCTTAGAAAGAGATAACTATTGGTCTTGTGTGAAGTGGGAATTTTTCTTATTATAAGAGTAGTGAGAAAATCAAACGAGACAGTTTGAGAACTCTAGCAGGTAGTAGTGCCCCTGTTCTCTTGTCTGCTTTTGGCTGTGTTGGGTTCCTATCTGGATTATCTTCCTGGATTGTAAACCCCTTGAGGGCAGAGTGTCTTGATGAGTCTAGAGGAGGATGCTTTGGATTTAAGAATACATTTAAAATGGTTGTAAACTGAATTAACGCTCAGAGTCTAATTCTGAATCTAGTAGTAGAAGGTTGTTGGTTTTTTGCTGTTTGATTTTGCACTTATCCATCAAGTCATTTTGTAGAGATCAGTTCAGTTCAATTCAGTCGCTCAGTCGTGTCTGACTCTTTGCAACCCCATGTACTGCAGCACGCCAGGCTTCCCTGTCCATCACCAACTCCCGGAGATGACTAAAACTCATGTCCATTGAGTCGGTGATGCCATCCAACCATCTCATCCTCTGTCATCCCCTTCTCCTCCCACCTTCAGTCTTTCCCAGCATCAGGGTCTTTTCCAGTGAGTCAGTTCTTCACATCAGGTGGCCAAAGTATCGGAGTTTCAGCTTCAGCATCAATCCTTCCAGTGAATATTGAGGACTGATTTCCTGTAGGATGGATTGGTTGGATCTCCTTGCTGTCCAAGGGACTCTCAAGAGTCTCCTCCAACACCACAGTTCAAAAGCATCAATTCTTTGGTGCTCAGCTTTCTTTATAGTCCAGCTCTCACATCCATACATGACTACTGGAAGAACCATAGCTTTGACTAGACGGACCTTTGTTGGCAAAGCGATGTCTCTGCTTTTTCATTTACTTATTTTTCTTTTTTTTATATTTCTTTTTTTTTTACTTTACAATATTGTATTGGGTTTGCTTTTTAATATGCTCTCTAGGTTGGTCATAACTTTCCTTCCAAGGAGTAAGCAACTTTTAATTTCATGGCTGCAGTCACCATCTGCAGTCATTTTGGAGCCCCCCCCAAAAAAGTCTATCACTGTTTCCATTGTTTCCCCATCTATTTGCCATGAAGTGATGGGACCAGATGCCATGGTCTTAGTTTTCTGAATATTGAGTTTTAAGCCAACTTTTTCACTCTCCTCTTTCACTTTCATCAAGAGGCTCTTTAGTTCTTCTTCACTGTCTGCCATAAGTGTGGTGTCATCTGCATATCTGAGGTTATTGATATTTCTCCCAGCAATCTTGATTCCATTTGTGCTTCATCCAGCCCAGTATTTTGCATGATGTACTCTGCATATAAGTTAAATAAGCAGGGTGACAATATACAGCCTTGACATACTCCTTTCTCGATTTGGAAGGAGTCTGTTGTTCCATGTCCAGTTCTACCTGTTGCTTCTTGACCTGCATACAGATTTCTCAGGAGGCAGGTCAGGTGGTCTGGTATTCCCATCTGTTTAAGAATTTTCCACAGTTTGTTGTGATCCACACTGTCAAAGGCTTTGGCATAGTCAATAAAGCAGAAGTAGATGTTTTTTTTTTAAATTTTATTTTATTTTTAAACTTTACATAATTACGTAATTGTATTAGTTTTGCCAAATATCAAAATGATTTTTTCTGGAACACTCTTGCTTTTTCAATGATCCAATGGATGTTGGGAATTTGATCTCTGGTTCCTCTGCCTTTTCTGAATCCATCTTACACATCTGGAAGTTTGTAGTGATACCTAGCAACTGTTCTTGCAACTGGGGAAGACACAGATACTTAACCTCTTTTGTCATTTGGAAGTCTCTTTACCTCAGAACATTGTTGACCTTAGGAATGCCTTAGATAACTGTAACAAAAGATGTTGATTCCTGTTCTCTCGCTCTGTTCATTTACATATCTATCCTTTAAGTTAGAGTGAAAGGAATTAGTTGTTAATGTTTTCTTATTCTCAAGGATTTCGGTGGTCTTCCTCCTGTGTCTTCATCTTAAATATTTTGAATTCTAGGATTTGAAACATTTGTTATCAGGAGGGTGAATGAGGTTTTCTGATGATTTAATATGCAATGGCTTGTGTCTTTCATTTCTATTCTGTTAGTCAAAATCAAGACAAGTCTTGTTGCGTTTAGCAGGTGCATAAAGTGGCAAAATCCTTTCTACAAAACATTTTCAATAATATCTGTTCTTAGATGAACTCCAGTTAAGGGAAAGAGTATGTACTAAAAGGAATCTTTAAATCCATTAGTATGCTGTCTACAAATATTTTCGCCATGGGGGACGTACATCATTGTGCTCTTATTGGCTTCAGTTTTTACTTACTGGCTTCTCTACTGTCCATCATTTTTAAATATCCCACTGTTAACCTTAAATACAATAGGACTTGAGTTAGTTTCATCATTTCTTCAGTCTTTTTGTTTTCCTCATTTTTGTTGTGCGCAGATTTCCTGTGTCGTCTTCTAAGGCACCTTGTTCTAGCCACCTTGACTTAGAGTCTTTGAATCTTCTTCAACCCTTCTGCATTTATTGATCACACATCCCATGAGTTCCTAGAACTGGATTCTACTTCCATTTTTTCAACATGCTTTTACATTTTTTTCTCAGTCTCTTTGCTATCACTTTTTTTTCTAGATTGCTTCAAAAACACTAGCTAGTTATTTTGCTCTTACTTTTACCTTCTACCCACACTGCCCTTCAATTAATCTTCCTTAAGTATGGCTTTCATTTAGTTCCTTTTCTGCTTGAAGTGGCTCCTTGTCATCCTGAGAGTAGGACACCCTGACTCTTGGGTAAATTTTATCAAGCTTTATCTCTTACTGCTCCTTAACACAAATCCTCTCTTGGACTAGGCTAGTCTTCTTGCCGTACCCTTATATAATAAGAAAAAAATAGGGGATTGGAAGGGACAAAGCTTACAAATAAGTGTTTAACTTTTTATTCTGAAGTTTCAAATCTATTTAAGTAGAGTAATAATAATGAACTCCCATGTGTCTTATCTGCCTCTTCAATAACTATTAATATCAAGCTCTTGCCAGTCTTGTTTTATCTATCCCCATATCTCCCCATTTTGCGGGGAGTGGGGTGACAATATTTTAAAGCTAATTGCAGACGTCATTCACCTGGAAGTACGTCCGTATGCATCTATGAAAGCTATCCGTCAGTTTACCTCGTGCAGATCTGCTCTGTGATGGAGTCCCTTTCTGTTGGTTATTTAGCTTGTTTACACACTTTTGTTGTTCAGGAGATCAACTCATTCCATTCTGCCCCCCTGTCATTTCTCCTCAGAAGGTCCAGCCTCCCCCGTAGAACTATACTACAGCTATTAGGATATGTAAAGTCATTGACATGTATTTTGGTACCCGTCACAGCACACACAGCACAGTTTGAACATACAGTAGACATGTGATGACTTTTAAATAGGGACACTTGGGGTTCAGATCTTTGACCTAGGTCTTACTTGCACTGGTGGAATTTTCAGCTACAACTTTTAAGTTTCTTACCAGACATTTTGGTTTTATGTTTTTAGATTAGCAATAGCTTTGAAAGAATTGGGGATTTGGCTTTAAAAATCAACTTTGAAGTTCTGCACACTTAAAACAATAATGTTTTTTGCAGACTGGTTATCTAAAACCTACCTGGAATTATTTTCAATTTGTCTTTTACTTAGTTTTCTTTTTCTTTAAAGCTTTTTAGTGAGTTAATAATACTCCTTTTTCCTTGTGTACACCAGTATTTGTCAAAATAGTTTTAAAGCCTGGTAATTTTTTTAACTTCTATTTTTTATTATGAAAATGACTCATCTTGGGGAAAAAATTGGAAAACAAAGGCAAAGCATACACACAAAAACTCAAGTTACTCATAAATTTATCACCCAGACTACTTTTAACAGTTGGTGTCTTCTAGTCTTTTTCAGACATGTTTATGTGTTTGTATACACAGAATAAAATTTTTTTTAATTATGTTGCTGCCATAGCCTTGGGCCGTAATAGCAGATGCTCATGTTCTGTTTGTTTGTTAAATCTGGCCTGTAAACAGAGGGTTGTAGTGCTAGTGGCATGGTTTGTCAGTTATTATGATTTTAACTGTAAGTACTTGTTGAGGGCAGAAGAAATCAGGGTATTAATTATTATCAGGTAAACAGGGGCTAACAGCTTTGTATCAGATTGACAGCATTTTAAAATTTTGGACTTGAGATTTTCAGAAGTTGACGGGTTCTCTATGCTATGTGAAAGATTGGGTTCTGATACCACATGATTTTATTTTCCCATCTCGGTGAGATGAGAATTTCTTATAGCTAGGGGAATGGTCATGCAAATTCTGTTTCTCTAGGGCCTGGCACAGAATAGATACTTAATGGGTTATGCCAAATGTGATTTATTTTTGCTTTGAGCAAGGAGTAGTGTGGAACACACGCATTGTCTGTACATTATTGTTAGTTGTCTGTTGTTATTAAACATGTTATCTCAAAATTTAGCACCTTAAATAACAAACATTTGTTTTCTCACACAGTTTGTGTGAACCAGGAATCCAGGAAGAGCTTAGCTGGGTGGTTTTAGCTCTGAGTCTGAGTTGGCAGTCATCTGAAGGCTTAACTGAGACTAGAGGACCCACTTCCAAGGTGGTTCATTCACATAACTAGTAGCAGGAAGTTTCACTTTCTCACCAGATAGGCCTCTCCATAGGGCTGCTCGAGTGTCCTAACAGTGTGGCAACTGTCTTCGCCCAGGGCAAGGAGAAAGATCCAATGCCTTTGATGGCCTGCCCACTGACATTTCCACTTTGTCCTGTTTTTAGGGCTGAGTCACTACATCTAGCCCATACTTAAGGAGAAGGAAATTAGGCCACAACTTGAAAGGAGGAGTATCAAAGAATCTGTTGGACATATTTTAAAACTACCACATGCATTGAATACATAAACTTCCAATTGATTCACAGTCAATGTTAAGGTGACCTGACTCCAGTGAGCTGCATTTTTAATATGCCCTTGGGTTAATTCTGATACGCTAAAATTTGAGAGTTACTAACCTCAAAAAGTAGAAAGAGATACCATGTTCATGGATCAAAGGACACAATGTTTTGATGTCACATCTCTGCAAATTGTCCTATGGACACAAACTCCCAGATAGCTTTTATTTTTTTTCTTTAGGAAATCAAACAACTAAATCTAAAATTTATATGGAAATACAGAAGATAGAATAGCCAAAACAATTTTGAAAAGGTACAAAGTTAAAGTACTTAAATTAGCTGATCTCAAAATTACTATTGAAAAAAAGCTCTACTCTGAAGCTTTAGGAGTTAATATACTCTGTGTTGGGGTCTAGTAACAGATCTACAATTTTGTGGACACTTCATTTCCAGTGAAGAGGCCCAAGGCAGTTCAGTGGGGAAAAGGCAGTCTTTATTATTATTTTTTTAATTTTATTTTATTTTTAAACTTTACAATATTGTATTAGTTTTGCCAAACATCGAAATGAATCCGCCACAGGTATACCCGTGCTCCCCATCCTGAACCCTCCTCCCTCCTCCCTCCCCATACCCTCCCTCTGGGTCTTCCCAGTGTACCAGCCCCAAGCATCCAGTATCGTGCATCAAACCTGGACTGGCGACTCATTTCATACATGATATTATACATGTTTCAATGCCATTCTCCCAAATCTCCCCACCCTCTCCCTCTCCCACAGAGTCCATAAGACTGATCTATACATCAGTGTCTCTATTTCTGTCTCATACACAGGGTTATTGTTACCATCTTTCTAAATTCCATATATATGAGTTAGTATACTGTATTGGTGTTTTTCTTTCTGGCTTACTTCACTCTGTATAGTAGGCTCCAGTTTCATCCATCTCATTAGAACTGATTCAAATGTATTCTTTTTAATGGCTGAGTAATACTCCATTGTATATATGTACCACAGCTTTCTTATCCATTCATGTGCTGATGGGTATCTAGGTTGCTTCCATGTCCTGGCTATTATAAACAGTGCTGCAATGAACATTGGGGTACACGTGTCTCTTTCCCTTCTGGTTTCCTCAGTGTGTATGCCCAACAGTGGGATTACTGGATCATAAGGCAGTTCTATTTCCAGTTTTTTAAGGAATCTCCACACTGTTCTCCATAGTGGCTGTACTAGTTTGCATTCCCACCAACAGTGTAAGAGGGTTCCCTTTTCTCCACACCCTCTCCAGCATTTATTTCTTGTAGACTTTTGGATCGCAGCCATTCTGACTGGCGTGAAATGGTACCTCATAGTGGTTTTGATTTGCATTTCTCTGATAATGAGTGATGTTGAGCATCTTTTCATGTGTTTGTTAGCCATCTGTACGTCTTCTTTGGAGAAATGTCTATTTAGTTCTTTGGCCCATTTTTTGATTGGGTCATTTATTTTTCTGGAATTGAGCTGTAGGAGTTGCTTGTATATTTTTGAGATTAGTTGTTTGTCAGTTGCTTCATTTGCTATTATTTTCTCCCATTCTGAAGGCTGCCTTTTCACCTTGCTAATAGTTTCCTTTGTGGTGCAGAAGCTTTTCAGTTTAATTAGGTCCCATTTGTTTATTTTTGCTTTTATTTCCAATATTCTGGGAGGTGGGTCATAGAGGATCCTGCTGTGATGTATGTCGGAGAGTGTTTTGCCTATGTTCTCCTCTAGGAGTTTTATAGTTTCTGGTCTTACGTTGAGATCTTTAATCCATTTTGAGTTTATTTTTGTGTATGGTGTTAGAAAGTGTTCTAGAATGAAACTAGAACACTTGTAAAAGAATGAAAAAGGCAGTCTTTAAAAGAAAACAACAACAAAAAAAATGGTGCTGTACATATTATAGATTTTTAAAATGTTCCCTGCCTCTTACCTCTGTATAAAGCTCCTAGAAGAAAGAATATTCACAATACTCATGTCTAACCAAAAAATTGTAATGCATGATATATAAAGAACTTGTGGTGGTGGTCGTGTAGTTGATAAATTGTGTCCAACTCTTTTGCAACCCCACGGACTGTAGCCCACCAGGCACTTCTGTCCATGGTATTTCCCAGGCAAGAACTGGAGTGGATTGCCATTTCCTTTTCCAGGGGATTTTCCTGACCCAGGGATGAAACCCTCATCTCTTGCATTGCAGGGGGATTCTTTACCGCTGAGCCACCAGGGATTCAAATAAAGAACACAGTAATAAGGCAAACAAGTTTTTTTAAGTGGAGGAAAGACTTAAAGAGATACTTTACCAAAGAAGATACGAGTGGCCAATCTGCATATGAAAAGATGCCCATCATTTTAATCAGTAAACTGGATTAAAACCACAGTGAGATACCACTACATACCTGCTAGAATAGCTAAAAGTAGACTGATTTTATTAGATGTTGGTGAGAATTTGTAGCAGTTGGAACTCTAATCCATTGTTGGTGGGGCTGTATAATGGTATAATCACTTTGCAGTACAGTTTGGCAGTTTCCTGTAAAGTAAAACATACACTTACAGGTGACCCTGTAACTTTATCATTAAGTATATACCCAAGAGAAATTAAAACATGTCTACACAAGGACTTTTATATGAAAGTTCATAGCAGATTTATTCATAAAAAAGCCAGTGCCTGAAAATAGCTCAAATGTCCATCAGCAGATGAATGGATAAATAAATTGCAGTGTATCCCAACAATGGATTACCATTCCAGTAAAATCTAACCAACTACTGATATATCCAACATGGTTGAATGACAAAAATATGTTAAGGGAAAGAAATCAGACCCAAAAGAGAATATCCTATAGTTCCATTTATGTGAAACTAGAAATATAGACAAATCTAATCAATTGTGCTAGCGGATCAGTGGTTGCTTCAGGCTGGAGGTAAAAATTCAGATTGCGCTAGGAATGGGCACAAGGGAGACTTCCAGGGATGATGGAAATGTTCTAAATTTTGATTGTGGTAGGGATTATGTCTGTGCATATGTCTGCTGGACTTACTACTCTATCTTTGAAATGTATCTTACTATGTAGAAATCATACTTCATTAAAGTTGATTTAAAAACGCGTATCTCTTACGGTTTGCATTTTCCACAAGGTACATAGATAACCATCTGATCTTGAGAGGTGGTGTTCAGGATTTATCCTTTGAATCATTTATGGCTTAGTCTTCCTGGTACCAGGTCTAAGGAGAAGAACGCCAAACTGTTACCTTCTTTTACAGCAGAATTGGCTCCCCCTTCTCTTCCTGCTTATTTGTAACATATCTTGGTTTTAGAGGTAGGGTGATGGGATGCCTTGTCTGGGCTGGTTTGTCAAGTCTTTTTCTCCAGTGGAATATGCTATTACAGATAGCTACCATGCCATTTAAGTCCTGTCATTGTGCTTCTTGACCAGCTCATCAAGGTAGATGGGCAGGAGATAGCTCATGACTTCTCTTAACTGACTCATCTCTTATGGTTGCAGATTCTCATAAACACAAAGATAAGCATAAAGATCGAGAACACCGGCACAAAGAGCACAAGAAGGACAAGGAGAAAGACCGAGAAAAGTCCAAGCACAGCAACAGGTAAGGGTTGAACCGTCAGGTCCCTCATCATTCAGGTAGGCTTGGCTTACTTGGAATAGGCCTTAATTTGAACCACAGGTAAATACATGGATAGCAAATTCATCAGACTTTGATTCCAGAGTTGTTAAGAGGATGGCCTTGATAATTCAGGCTTTACTGGGGATGCCATTGTTCATTCAGATTAGAATGTCCAAAGCAAGTATGGTAAATTGTTACCACAGAATGGCATTTCATCAAGTGTCCAGAGAACTTGCCTTGATAAAAGGTGACTGGATTGGAAACCTGATAGATATAGATTGACATTTTTCTCCTTTCTGTACTTTAAAGGGTTTAAGTTTAAAAATTCTTAACTTAGGCTTCCATGGTCTATTAGTCCCTTAAATCATATACAAAAGGTTTGGTATATGAGATATTCCTGAAGAGAACATTCCTAGCTTTCATCAGTTTACCAGAGTGGTTCAGTTCTCACAAAAGCCAGTGACCACCAGTGTAAATGAAACTCAGAGGTGTTGCCCTCTGGGATCCAAGAAGGATCAGAAAGATGTTTTCTTGTTTGTTTTGCCTCCTTTTTTTGGTGTAGGTGGCAGGTGGTTAAGCCCAAAGACAGGGCATCTTTGGGTATAAGACTACTTATTGAAAATGAAGACTTAAACTTCCATTTTGAGTTAAAGGCAGTTGTTGAGGGAAAGCCATATGATATTCCCATAATGGCCTAAATTTTGTGGGAGGGAACTTAAAACGCAAGTGCCTTCAACCTAGAGTCTCTTAGAACTACTTCATTAGGTTGGCTTATTGTCTATAGACAAGATATTTTTAACATAAATATATACTCAAAAGTTTTTGTCCAGTGTGTACAAAAATCTACAAGTAAATAAAAATGAGACAGATAATTCAGCAGAAAAATTCATAAGAGGATGGAGCAAGCTCTTCACAAAAGAAGATATCCAAATGGCCAGTGAAAACACTAGGTGCTCAACAGTACTCATCGGGGAGTACTCGCTTTGGCAGCACATACACTAAAATTGGAATGATACAGAGAAGATTAGCATGGCCCCCGTACAAGGTTGACACGCAAATTTGTGAAGCGTTCCATATTTTTATGCCGTATCAACCCAAATATTAACTGATAGCATTTCTACTAAAATTTCAAAATAGGTTCACAAGAATACATGCTGTTGTAAAAACACAAGACCAGTTTAAGAATTTAAGATAGAATAAAATGTACCAATGTATCAAAATGAAAAAAAAATTCACCAGGAAAATACAACCTCAATTTAATACCTACACATTGTAGTAATAACTAATTATTAAAATAATGCTAATACCAAGACCTTCAAATGATGTGGAGCAATCCCATTTCTGATGGGACTATAAACTGTTGAAGCATTTCGGGAAAACTACTTAGCTATGTCTTCTAAAATTACCTTATGTATATCCTGTAACTTAAGAATTCCATCCCCAAGTATATTCGCAACAGAAATGTGTGTATATGGGTATCAAAGGGCAGGTAAAAAGCTATTTAGAGCTGCATTGTTTTTAATAACCCCAAAGTAAAAATCTCCCAAATGCCCGAGAGTAGTAAAATGGATAAAGTGTGGTGTATTCGGGTACTATATATAAATAAATATGAAAGGAGTACACATAGGTGGATTCCACAAACCTGTGTTGCTTGAAGGAAACTAGTCAAAAAGATACATAATGTATGCTTCAATTTGTTTGAAATTCAGAAACAAAAATTAATCAAGACCTTTAGAATCCAGGATCATGGTGATCTTTGGTAAGGAGCGAAAGGTAGCAGTTGTAAAATGATGTGAGGGGAACTTCTGGTGTGGTATCAGTGGTATTTTTCTTGACTTTTCGTGGTAATCACATTGTAGCCTTATTTTGTGATAAGTCTTTGAACTCTGCATTCTGTATATATGCTACTTTTATTTTTAAAAATTATTAAAAATGGGGCTTATGGAAAAGGCACGATAAAGTGAATTCTGTCTTTTTGTAATCATTAAAAATTTTTAAATGAAAATTTTAAGGGAGGACGTCTTTATGAATCATTAAAATAAACAGATTAATTTTCTGTAGTGAGGCTGTTTCTTCAGGAATCATCTACCACTCCTGTGGTCTTTCCCCACAATTTTCGCATTTCTTACCACTTAATTATCTAGTTTCCATTAGTCCAGTAAATTTAGTCTTAGGTACTAATAGTTGAATTCAGTTCACATGCATGTTTTCTTCAGTTTGTAGTCACCTACCTTAAATATTAATATCTATGTAGATTTGAGAGCAAAGATTATTGCCGAGAATAAAGACGTTCATTTCATAATGATAAAAAAGGGGACTAATTAATCAAGAGGGCATAACAGTTTCAAAGCTTCCCTGGTGGCTCAGTGGTAAAGAATCTTCCTGCCAGTGCAAGAGAGGCAGGTTCAGTCCTTGAGTCAGGAAGATCCTTTGGAGTAGGAAATGGCAACCCACTCCATTATTATTGTCTGGAAAATTCCATGAACAGAGGAGCCTGGCGGACTAAAGTCCATGGGTTCGCAAAGAGTTGGTCACCACTGAACAGGAGCAAAGAGTATGAACAGTTACAAATGTTAATATAATCAGTTACAACTGATAACAGAGTCTCAAAATAGATGAAGTGAAAACTGTTAGAATTGCAAAGAGAAATAATATTTATACTTAGATTTTACTACCTCTTTCTCAATCGATGGGAGAATCATTAAGGATATGGAAGACTTTAAACGTCATCAATGAACCTGATTTAATTGATATTTATAGAATATTACACTCAGCAGTAAAATACACGTGGAGCATTTGCCAAGATGCTCCATATTCTGGGCTGAGGCCTTTTTGAAACCAGCTTCCCCTGGCTTTCCACTTGCTGGCTACCTTTTTCATCTTCTCATTGCAGTTTGCAGAATGCTTCTCTAAGTCTGGCTGTCTTTCTTTGCTGCATCTCTTGAGATGCACCCTTCTCTCACCTTCCATTTCTACTCTCCCTTAACTGCTTTTCTGTTCTCAAACACAGAGTGTCTTCTGAATACCTCTAGGTTTTCAAATATGCTGTTACTGGTTCTGGAAGACTCTGTTTAGCCCTCCTAATAACATTCTTTTAGTTGCAGCTTAGAGTTCTTTTTTCAGGTATCTTTTCTGCCTGTTCCCCCCACCCCCCAACCCCCATATTAAAGTACCATTTTTTATGTCTTCTCTGGCACCTTGAGTATATCCCTCTCACAGCCATTACCAAATTCTGGTGGTGTTGTAATTGTCTCTCTGCTTTTCTCTGTGACCTATTGGACTCTTGATGGTCCCTGGGAACAACATTGGGTTCTGTTGTGTTCATGTATGTCCTCAAGGCTTAATACAGTACCTGGTGGACAGGTGATACTTAGTAGTATATATTTATTGAATCAGTGAGTGGTTGACCTATGGTTACACCAGTTACCATCGTCTCTCTCCTTTTCACATATTCTCAATATTCTGTAGCAGAGTTCCCTTTGGCCATCCCACATTTCAAACACCGTTTTTTGTGTGTGTTTCTGTCTCAAATACGTATGACATAAAGTTTGTCATTTGGGGGAAGTGGCATTCACTATATTGTACAACCATCCCTAGTATCCATCTTTAGAACTTCATCATTCCAGATAATCTCTGTACTTCTTAAATAATACCTCCTTATTTCCCCTTCCTCCTACCCTTTAGCAGCATCTATTTTCAGTCTCTCTGAATTTTTCCATTCTAGCTACCTCAGGTAAGTGGAGTCATAAAGTATTTGTCCTTTTTATGTCTGGCTTATTTTCCTTAGCATAATGTTTTCAAGGTTCATCCATTTTATTGAATATCAGAATTCCATTCTTATTTATAGTTGAATAATATTTGATTGCATGCCTACCACATTTAAAAAAAGTCTTTGATCTGTTGATGGATACTTGGATTGTTCCACCTTTTGTCTATTGTGAATAATGCTACCGTGCACCTGGGTGCACAAGTGTCTGCCTGAGTCCCTGCTTTCAATTCTTTTGGGTATATACTTAGCAGTAGAATTGCTGATCACGTCAAACAAGAATTTTTATCTTTCTTCCTATATTTATGATGTGCTAGTTGATGTGAAGGCCCAAAAATATATGAGATAGTCTTGACTATGAAGAACTTTATCATTTAAGGAAAATGCTTACACATGGATCAGATCAAAAAAAAGTAATTTTTATGTTACCTGAAATCTGTCCAAAAACAGACTTTAAAAAGATAAAAGTTCATATTTAAACCATAAGCTTTTAAAAATGGATGTCTTATTCTCTGACACATCTTACTTCACCAACCGTAATTTGCCATTTGTGATGGAAGAAGAGAATTAGGTAGAGGTGGCATAAAAGGCTTTGGGACAGAAGTTTGATCCCTGTCCTGTTTTACCAAAATCTTTTTATAAAATTTTTAGGATGTAATTGTTTTTAAAAGCTTTATTCATCTTATTTTTTTTAAGTTTTTATTTATGTTGGTACTGGGTCTTCTTTGCTGCGTGGGCTTTTTTCTCTGTTTGTGGTATGCAGGCTTCTCGTTGCAGTGGCTTGTCGTTGCGGAGCACAGGCTTTAGGTGAGCGGGCTTCTGTAGTTGAGGGACGCACAGGCTTAGTTGCTCCGTGGCATGTGGGATCTTCCCGGATCAGGGATTGAACCTGTGTTTCCTGCTTTGGCAGGCAGATTCTGTACCACTGAGACACCAGGGAAACCCATGGGTGTAATTTTGACATCATTTTTCTTGAAGTCCACAATGGCTTTCTTATGTCTATCTAGAAGAAAGTCTCCTGGTTCTGGTCTCTCCACCTAAGTGTCTTGTGATGTTGACTAGTTTACTTAACCTTCCTCAACTGAACTTTCTTGTCTTCCTTTAAAAGCATACTTTTCCAAGATTATAGGATAGGCAAATTCAGGAGTTTTATTCTGTGCAGTTTTGTGCCTTTTAATATTTTCTTTATTTTCTAATCAGAATACTTGAAAAATAATAGCTTGTTTGCCAAAAGGCATTGAAAGAACCTGCCCCTAGGTTTTGTTTACACATGACTAAATCTAGCCCTGGGTCTCTAATTCACCTGTGAGTAAATTTCAGACAGTTTAACCAGATGATGTGTTGTAAGCAGACTTTTAAGTACTTCCTGTTTTGACCTCTGTTGACACACTGCCGCTTTGCAACAAAACAAGTGTATTGGTTATGGTCCAGTAAAATCCTGTACACCGTGTTCCTTTTTAAATGACTTTCTGATCTTTCTGGTAGTTTTGGGTTTCTTTTTCTTCTTCAGCACATTAAGGAATCCTTGAGGATTGTTTAATCACCTCTGAAGCCCAGAATAATTAAGATTTAGCATGTTCTGTTCCAAAATGCTTTATTTTAAAACTTTGCTCATCAACCCTGCCTACTTTTGTGGCCATCTATTATGAAGAAACAAGTTCTACAGTAATGTGTTTCTATATTTCTTCCTTCTCTGCTAGATCCTAGCATCAGTGATTTTTCATTAGGTTACACTTAGGACCCAAGTCCAGGAGGCCTCTTTCTCCTGCATAGTAATATTGTACTGCATTCTTGGAGTGTCAGAGAATTGGAAACAAGCCTTTCTGAGACAGATGGGATTTAGACCTACTTCTCAGGAGATCCCTTCTTATTCATGTACTTTCTCCTTTTATTATTCTCAGTTCTCATGGAGGTGCTCGCTCCATGGGGAAGTGGGGTGTTAAAGGTCATTCTATCTCATGTCTTTTGTGTGTGGACATGAGTCTGAGGCGACAGGCCCCAGGTCACACAGCAGTGTGGTCACAGAGTGAGGCTGAGAGACCAGGGCTTCTGAGTCCTAGTGAGACTTTAAAGGACCTGATGTAAGAAGCAAATCTCTTTCCCTAAGGAACGTTAGTTGTGTAGCTAAACTGTCTGTGTTTAAATACAAGCACCTCTTTCTCATGCATATGGTAAGCAACTTGGGTTTTACAATGCCAGATCATTTCAGATGCTGCCTATTTCTTTTTGGCCCCAAATCCCTAAACGTTTTGGCACTAGAAGTATTAACATCATTAAATTCTGACTCTGTGAAAACCCCATCTCTGAGTATCTGACTTATAGGAAATTTATACCAAAGTCAAATAAAAATAATTTCTTCTATTATTTGTCTCTGATACTGCTTTTTTCTGTTAGCATTGATATTTAGCACTTCCAGTCCTTTAAAGCAATATATAAATCCTCTCTAAAGAAACAAAAGGAATGCTCTGACTAGAGCTAAAGAATCACTGAGCTTGTAGGATTTCAGCCAGATACTTCTCTTGAAAGGTTGCATTCTTAGCATAAACTATCTTTAATACTAGACCTGTCATATATACATCATTAAAAGCAGTGGGGGGGGGGGGGTTATTTTAGAAAATAAAGGACTATCACATGTGAAACATAAAATTTCTCCTGCCAACTTTTGACCTTGTGTATCTCTTGTCGTTTTTAAACCTGACCCTCAGAGTGGAGTGAAAAATTTGTGGAAATCCAGGGGAGATAGAAAAGCAATGCTGTGAAATATAGTAAGGGAAGTGCTTTTTCAGCCCTGTTGGTAGTACTAATTTATACAGTCAGTGTGAGAATAAGGATGCTTTTGATTTCTGCCTTCACTTCAGTTCCAGATCTTACCTGAATTAAAGTTGAAAGAACATAGATTTTTAGGGAAATGCACTGGAATTAAGCAACCTGGTTCTCAGATTTGGGAAATTTTTCTGAAAGTAATCACATTTAAAAAGATGTGTTTACCTCTTTTTTTGGAGGGGGTTGGGGGCAGCTATTGCTGAAGCCCTCCATTTACCTACACGTTCTCATAGCAGCCTGTCTCAGGGAAATGGACAGTTAACATAGGTAAGTGGAAGAGGTTGGGTAGTTAAGAAATAAGACTGAGTATCACTGCCATTCACATGGGAGTCCATGTGATGTGGTGAAAAGCACACTGAATTAGAAGTGGTGGGGCCCGGTCCTATCACTTACTAGCTGTGTGTTGTTATCCAAGGCACTTAACTTCTGAGACTTTTTCCACTTTGGTTGAATGTTAATAGCAACACTAGCCTGGTCAGGGACAGAGGAGCCTAGTGGGCTGCCGTCTATGGGGTCGCACAGAGTCGGACACAACTGAAGTGACTTAGCAGCAGCAGCAGCCTGGTCAAGCTTTCAAGTGTATAGGGGAGAATTCAATGTAAGTATGCATATAAAAGCTGTTTGGAAACTAACATACTCAGTAATTGAGATTATGATGAGCCTGATAGAATTGCCATTCTAATAAATTGAAGCTGTTGATTTTGGTAGTTGAATCTAATTTAATAGTTACTTATTGGTAATAGCAGATTCGGTACTCTAGTTTTCAATGATACCTAGCCCTGTTATAATGACCTGTAGTCTTTTTTTTTTTTTTTAGCGATTTCATGGTGGAAAGGGTATTTGAGCTAGCCATGGAAAGATGGTTAAGATCTTGACAAGGGAAGGTGATGGCTAGAAAGAGTGACTTTCCAGACAGTGAGAAAAGATAAACAAAATATGGAAGGGCTATCATGTACTTTGCTCCAATTAGGTGGTTGCCTGGGTTAATAGGATGGATTAGAAAGTGGGGCCTCCAAAAAGTTGCTTGATGCAGAACTATTAAATACTATTTCAAGAAGCTGAGATTTGATTCTGAAGGGAGCAAGAAGCCACTGAAAATAGTTGAGAACGGGAAATATGAGACAGCCATAAGTGACATGAAGGGGGTTGTCTAAGAAAAAAGGATACCTAGCTTGAGTAACTGGGTGACTATTTACCCTGTTAATAGAGATAAAAAACTTAAGAGGAGAAATGGGAGTTCTGTAAGATTCCACTCAACTCCCAAGTTTTAATAATTATTGGGATTTGGCCTAGTAACCTATAATGGTGGATGAGCATAAAGAAATCTGGGAACTTCCTTGGTGGTCCAGTGATTACAAGTCTGCGCTTCCAATGCAGGGGACCTGGGTTTGATCCCTGGTGGGGGACTAAGATCCCATATGCCCAAAAAAAGTGAATAAAGAAATCTTTACTTCTTAAAGCCTTTCAAAAACAAGTTTCTGTGTTTTTTTTCAGAGGCAACTTTAGAATTTACCTAAAGTAAAATTTTTGATTTAACAAACATTACTTAAGCTTCAATTATCTGCCTTCCTTTGAAGGGCCATGGATTTCTTCCTTTCACAGCTTAGTATCTTTCTAGGTTCTCCCAGAGGAATCCCCTCTGACTCCATTGACTGCAGCCTGCAGGGGGCTGTTGCCTTGAGGAAATGGCCAGGTCACTGGAATGAGTTTGTTCTCAGAAGATAAAGAGGCTCCCCCTACTCTTCCTAGCAGGGTTTCCTTTTTGCCTTATTTGGGGAGTAAGGCACCAGAGTGGTCAAAGGCATAACTTCCTGATTTTAAATCCTAGTTACTGCTCATTAGATGTATTTTCTTGGGTGAGTTACTGAACCTTCCTGTGGCTCAGTTTCCATATGTGTAAAATGAAGATACTTATCTCAGAGTTTTGTTATGGGGATTAAATTGCTTAGAAGAGTGCCTTGGACTTTGTACTGGTTTAAGTGTCTGCTAAATATTTTTATTAGTGATAGAGGACAGACCATTGTTTTAGTTTTCTTTAGCAGATTTAAATGGTTTCCCATAGCCAACATCCTATCTTCCCAGAGGATCAAGCCGGGTTTTTTTCCTAAAGAGGCAGCAAATGCCTTCTAGAGGCAGAAGAATATTTTTCTGTCTTAGGCTTCCTGCTGCCACCCGCCTACTTCTACTGTCTCTCTCATCCTTCTTCGTAAGTGCCTAGGGGAGCCTGGGTCAACTCTCTGTTTTGTCTGTGCAGGTCCACCAAGAGTCGCACAAGAGGTGTGATGGATACAGTGAAATATCAGCTGGATCTCTTTTAGAAGCAGCCAGAAGGGCAGTATAGTGGAGGGGTTAGAGCATGGGCTTCAGATGGCCTGGGTTCAAACTCTGGCCCCACTAGTTGCCAGTTGGACAAATAATTTAACTTCTGTCTCTCTCCCTGAATTTTTTGTTTTTGCTGTGCTGAGTCTTCCCATTTATTCTCTTTGGCATTGAGTTTTGCTTGTCCAGACTCTGATGTTTGGTAGATTTTATCTCCAAACAGATATGAGCCCTGAGCCAAGGAGTTGGCTTCTGTGTATACCCAATAATTGGATGCTTTCTGAGTTCCTGATGATGAAATTTATATTTTATCCGAAAGTGTGACCATTTCAGATATTCTAGGAATGCCAGCTACTGTCTGTATTTTAGTGTTCACCGTACCCCAGACCAAACTCATTCTTAAAGTGTATTTGTTCTTCACATCTCTGGGTTTCCTTACTATGATCATTATTAAGCTTTTCTAGTTTATTTTTCTTATTTAGCCACACTGAAGTTTCTTCAGTATTGGAGTCACCTGCACTGCTGCCCCAAACTGGCCAGTATTCTAGCCCTCAGTTATATTTACAACCCATTTTGTGATTTTTACATATTGTGTGTATTGTGTATGGAAAAGTAGTGGGATCAGTACATAGACATGGGTAACATCTCTTAAAACAGATAGTCAACATATGAACTCCTCTTCTGCAGTGGTCAGAATTTCCATCACCTCACTATCATCAATGAAAAGGTAATGCCCTTTAAGCCGCTGTGAAAGTCAAGCCAGTTTTAAGTCTTTTGGAAAAAGAGGTACATGTTAGGAAATCCTGAATGATGATGAGTCAGCCTCACTGATCCCAGATTGGCTGCACTTCTACCACTGGGCAAATCCTGCTTCTGACTTGGATGGCACGGCCTTCAACGTGCTTCTGTGTCACAAGACTTCGATCTCCAAAAGCATCTGCTACTCACTTCCGATAGATGCCTAGGAAAGACTGACCCTGGGGTTTGCTCTTTGGCAGCCTTCCTGTTGGTGTCAGGTTGTGGACGAGGGGGTAGGACTCCCAGTACTCTGTTCTCTGTTTCTGGAGGCAGGGACAGGAACAGCACACGACAAGTAGACAAGATGTTAGCATTGTGTTCAGAGACTTAATACAGCTTCATAAACCCACATTTCTAACAGTCCCCAATGGAATGCCTTGTTACCACAAGATGTTCCTTAACTCTGAATCTTCTGAACTCTGTATAAAAATGCAAACTTGTTCTCTCCTGTCTAAACAATTGGGAATAGAGGAGAATGAGATGCCTTTGAAAAGTAAAGTTGGTAGTTCCATCTCTTTTGGGCTTTGTGATTAATTGTACCTACAAAGGGATTACTACACTAACAGAAACTTTGAATTTCCTGAATAGATTTCCCTCTGGTTAGCAGGCAGAGGAAGTACTGACTTCTTTCACTTTCCTGGGGTTGGCCTGAGTATCAGTGCCACTGCCATGTCATTTGTTGACTTCTTTTCCCTGATCTCTGTGTGGCGTGACAATGAATAGCAAAGCTGTAAACTGGAGGTCTGTGTGTATACTCATGGTGCCCATGCTGTGATTGCCAAGAGACCAGAAAGCCAGTTTTCTAGTATAACAGAATCATGTTCTAAGAATCGCTTTCGTTGAGAAAGAGAACAAAACAAGTAGGGGCGGTGGAGGCAAGGAGGTGGAACGTAAAGGAATAAGGACCATAGAGCATTCCTAAACTCAGATTCCTGAATCAGCCATTTAGTTTCATGGGAAGACAATCTAAGAGGTAGCTATCCCAGAGTTTTATCATTTCTGATGTCCTAAGCCTTGTCTAGAAAGTTTTCACTTGATGGTAGAGGAAAATCTTTTAACTTTATACATCAAGTCTTAGAATGCCCATGCCTTTTGTCTCTTAACACTAGGCTTCCCTTAAGTGGTGGCTGTCAGCTTCATGGAAATGTAATGATACTGATCTAGTGGAAAGTGCTCTGAACTTAGAGATGGAAATGCTGAGTTTAAATCCCAGCTGCCCTTCTTTCTAACACTGTAACTTGGAATAAGACTTTGAACCACTGGCTCCTCTGTTTCTGAATCAGCAGGGGAATAATAAAGACTCCTTCACAGGGGTGTTGTGAGAACTGAGTGAAATAATGTACATGAAAGCACTGAACATATTGCTGCTTAAATTTGTCCTTTTTTCTTATTCTGGGGGGAAAGTATATCTAACCATTAGTATTATGGATGTCATTGTTCCAGATTTTTTGCTTTTAGGCAGGAACTTCTTTAGATGACCATTAATTCCTCTTAGAGTTAATGTTCAAAAAAAACAAAAGCTGAAACTTAAGTATTTGTATATAAAATAGTAAGCTCATACATTTTGCTGGTAGTATCAAAACCATGGGCCTGTGATTTCATATATGTAAACTCCTGAAGAATCAGTTGCAATCTTGACAGCTATTTTTTCACCATTCTAAAGCTGAATTCAGGAGAACTGAAAGTAAGAGCATTATTGTAATTGGAAGCCATTTTGTACAAAATAAAGAATAAGTTGTTTCTAAAACACTGTGCTGTGGTGAAAACAGATTATGAGAGCACATTGAGTAGAGAGTGACTTCGTAATAATGCTAAGAATAAAAAGCATGGTGGGAAAAATTGATCATCATGTGCTAGCACACTAGGATTTTTTTTTTTTTAAACTGTACTTACATAGAAATCTGTTATTTTCCAGTGTGTGGCACATCTAAATAACAACCTAATGAAAACAATACAGAGGGAGGAACATATAAACCAAGGAAAGTGGACATTGCTGTATTTTCCCTCTGTTGATAGTTCTGGGTCTTCCCTAAACCTGTAGTCCTGTTTATACTCATCCCCCTGCCCTCCTGCCTGGATTTTATAGTTTTTGCTGATTAATTATCCAAACCCCCATCATTAGTTGGGGCTCCTTTTGTCTCCAGAGATGTGGTGGATACCACTTGCTGTCCTGATCCAGGTTCTGGGGCTCTCACTTGAGTGGTACCGTCATCTGTTTCTCCCTTTCTGGCCTTGGGTGTAGCTGAAAATGCTAGCCAGATCTCTTTAGGACAAACTTCATGGAACGGTTGTAACCTAATGACCTCATTGCTGATAAAATCTGTTTGTTTGTTTGTTTTTTTCCTGGGCTGAATGTGGTAGATGTGACAGCTGGGAAATACAGTCTATGGTAGGAAAGGCAAGAGCCTATGCTGCCTGTGGGATTGGCTGTCTGTCAGCTGGGGTGGTTGTCAGCTGTCCTGTTTCTAGGAATGACCCTCAATTTATAGCCCTTGAATTCACATTCTCTTTTGGTAACTTGTGGAATATATTGGCTGCTGCAGTAAACAGGGACCTACGCTTCCTGCCCAGTGCACTAAAGAAAATAGTCATCCAGTGTCCTGCCACCTTAAAATACAGCTCCTGAATTTTGCTCTTTAGTTTTTGTTCACTTTCATGTTTCTATGTAACTGCAGTTATTTTATATATTCCTTTTTTTTTTTTTTTGCTTGTCTTAAATTTATCATGTATATTTACGGACTCACAAATGATAGCATAACGGCTACATAATGATAACTGTGATGTATAGCTTTGGTATATCACAGTTTCCCCCTCTGATTATTTACCAAGGCTCTATCTGGTTTCTTGGTGGTTTTTTATTTGTTTGTTTGTTCTTGTTTGTTTGTTCATCATGAGAAGCATCAAAGTGAACATCTTTCTGTAATGCTTTTCCCAGAGAAATCTCCAGGAGCTAGAACCCAGGGTATGAATATTTTAATGATTCTTGTTTTATAATGTCATATTTTGTTTTCCTGAGGAGTGGCACTTTTTTCTTTTTTTTAAATAGTATTACCAATGTCTACACAGTTCAGTTCAGTCGCTCAGTCGTGTCCAACTCTTTGCGACCCCATGAATCGCAGCACGCCAGGCCTCCCTGTCTATTACCATCTCCCGGAGTTCACTCAAACTCATGTCCATCAAGTCGGTGTTGCCATCCAGCCATCTCATCCTCTGTTGTCCCGTTTTCCTCCTGCCCTGAATCCCTCCCAGCATCAGAGTCTTTTCCAATGAGTCAACTCTTCGCATGAGGTGGCCAAAGTACTGGAGTTTCAGCTTCAGCATCAGTCCTTCCAAAGAAATCCCAGGGCTGATCTCCTTCAGAATGGACTGGTTGGATCTCCTTGCAGTCCAAGGGACTCTCAAGAGTCTTCTCCAACACCACAGTTCAAAAGCATCAATTCTTCGGCACTCAGCTTTCTTCACAGTCCAACTCTCGCATCCATACATGACCACAGGAAAAACCATAGCCTTGACTAGATGGACCTTTGTTGGCAAAGTAGTGTCTCTGCTTTTCAATATGCTATCTAGGTTGGTCATAACTTTCCTTCCAGGAGTAAGCGTCTTTTAATTTCATGGCTGCAGTCACCATCTGTAGTGATTTTGGAGCCCAAAAAAATAAAGTCTGACACTGTTTCCACTGTTTCCCCATCTATTTCCCATGAAGTGATGGGACCAGATGCCATGATCTTCGTTTTCTAAATGTTGAGCTTTAAGCCAACTTTTTCACTCCACTTTCACTTTCATCAAGAGGCTCTTTAGTTCCTCTTCACTTTCTGCCATAAGGGTGGTGTCATCGGCATATCTGAGGTTATTGATATTTCTCCTGGCAATCTTGATTCCAGCTTGTGCTTCTTCCAGCCCAGCGTTTCTCATGATGCACTCTGCATATATGTTAAATAAGCAGGGTGACAATATACAGCCTTGACGTGCTCCTTTTCCTATTTGGAACCAGTCTGTTGTTCCATGTCCAGTTCTAACTGTTGCTTCCTGACCTGCATATAGCTTTCTCAAGAGGCAGGTCAGGTGGTCTGGTATTCCCATCTCTTGAAGAATTTTCCACAGTTGATTGTGATCCACACAGTCAAAGGCTTTGGCATAGTCAATAAAGCAGAAATAGATGTTTTTCTGGAACTCTCTTGCTTTTTCCATGATCCAGCGGATGTTGGCAATTTGGTCTCTGGTTCCTTTTCTAAAACCAGCTTGAACATCTGGAAGTTCCCAGTTCACGTATTGCTGAAGCCTGGCTTGGAGAATTTTGAGCATTACTTTACTAGCGTGTGAGATGAGTGCAATTGTGCAGTAGTTTGAGCGTTCTTTGGCATTGCCTTTCTTTGGGATTGGAATGAAAACTGACCTTTTCCAGTCCTGTGGCCACTGCTGAGTTTTCCAAATTTGCTGGCATATTGAGTGCAGCACTTTGACAGCATCATCTTTCAGGATTTGAAATAGTTCAACTGGAATTCCATCACCTTCACTAGCTTTGTTTGTAGTGATGCTTTCTAAGGCCACTTGACTTCACATTCCAGGATGTCTGGCTCTAGGTGAGTGATTATACCATCGCGATTATCTGGGTCGAACGCCTTTAAAAGCAAGGCTTTGAAAAGCAGGCCCTCAAAGCATCCCCTTGCTTTGAGATAGGGCTTTTCTTATTGTGAGGAAAGGACCAAGCAGGATTTATAAGCCCCTTGTAGAAGTAACTAGCTTTTCCTCAGCTGGCAGGAAACATGGAGTGTGTTAGGCTGCCCAGGCATGGCTACATTTGTGGTATGTCTCCAATCTGGCACTGAGCCACTAAATGATTTTTGGTGAGCTGTTCTTACCTCCTTATATCAGATGTGAGTGCTCAAGTTGGAGCTTTCAATACAGTTTTTTGCTGGTAGAATGTTGTAGAAATACTATGGATTTGCTGTATCATCAACACTTAAAAAAAAAAATGTCCTGATACGTTTAGAATAACTGTGTTTCTCCCTTTGATTCCTTTGCTCTTTGAAAAACTTAAGACATTAAGCAAGATAAAGTCTGATGTAGTGAAGAGCTTCTACTTGAACTTTCTGTCAGGACTGGTTATTTAAAGCATTGTGAGTTTCCATGGTTCATGTTATCTCAGGGTATCTTGTGAGTTAATCTTGTGAAATGAATCCTGTGGTCCCTACTCTGGGCTTACTGTTTGTGTCTTATTTTCACAGTGAACATAAAGATTCTGAAAAGAAACACAAAGAGAAGGAGAAGACCAAACACAAAGATGGAAGTTCAGAGAAGCATAAAGACAAACACAAAGACAGAGACAAGGAAAAACGAAAGGAAGAGAAGGTACAGAACATGCTAGTGGAGAAGGAAGAGGTGTGGGGTGTGTTTTTCATTTTGTTTACCTTTGAAAGCAAGTAATGAAAGTACCTTCATTGAGTAGTAAGATCCTCTAACCTTTTTTTTTAAATGATGAAAACCAAACTTTACCACTGTATTTCATGTACCAAATCTACCCATGTCATTACCTTACTTTGTATGGTAAATTAAGGGATGTAGGATTTCTGCAAAAGTCAGTTTTCTTTCATGGGGAAAATTAGTTTTGTTTTTGAGAGAAGGCTTAATACCACATTGGTCTTCTCTTGAATGAAACTTCTTCCTGAGTGACAATTTAGTGACACTGGTGCTCTTTGTGGCTTTTGGTTCCAGTATAACCAGCACAAGCCTTCTCAAAATAAGCTCATCTGGCCGTGAACGAGTAGTAGTACTGTGCCTGGCCTTTTTAAAAAAGTTTATTCGTTTCTCAGAAAGTAATGCTGGATGGACTTGGTAAATTCACACAATATAGAATAGGGAACAGTAGTGAAAAATAATCTCCCTTTAACCCTCAACTCACTGTCCTCCGTCTTTCCCTTTGTGGAGGCAGCCACTGTACTTTTTTTTTGGTATTCTTCCATAGGTTCCCTATGCGTGTGTCTATGTGTATATTTTTGTCTGAAAAGTTGAAGGAGGGCAAACATGAATATACTTTGCCTAAGTCAGTGAAGATGGGAAATAAAGTATTCTTTTTCGTTTGGGTTTGTTTTTTTATTTCCTGTCTGCACTGCCAAGGGCAAATCTTTGAGAAGTGGAGTGTATTTATTGAGGGAGGGGACCTACCCTTATTTAAAGGTAAAAAGCCATCATTTTGAAGGGAAACACTTCCCAGTAAAGAACTGTAAAAAAGGAGTCTTAGAAAAGTATCAAGACCTTTGGTTCACCTGTTCAATTTTGCTAATAAGAGTCAGTCTGGGATCAAGATTTCCTAGAGTAGAGGCCAAATCATCTCAAGTAAGGTAGAGACTTCTTCAGCTTTAGTCCTTTTAAGGTACTAATCAGTTACTGCTGTTTTACCTTTCAGATTAAAGCTTCTGGGGATGCAAAAATAAAAAAGGAGAAGGAAAATGGCTTTTCTAGGTAAGACTCTGCTGTCTTGGCTTCTCTTTCTCCGTGTGTGTCCAGCAGGCCAGCTGCCCATGTTGCAGTGTTGTTTGAGCTCACCTAAAATGCACTGACCTGGCCATCTCCAGGTTTTCAAGGAAGTTGGCAGTGAAAGGACTTGGTCTTAGCCAATGAGAGCATTTCTAGAGTGCCATTTAGTAAGACCGACCAGCACATTTTATAGAAGGCTATTTTGAGTGGAGAAGGTTGGCAGGAAGAAATTTTTTTTTTTTTAATTGAGATATAATTTACACTTCCATAAAATACACCCCTTTAAAGTGTACAGTTTATTGGCTTTTAGTTTTTCACAAGGTTATATAGCCTCCCCCACTACCCTCTATCTAATTTCAAAACATGTTCATCACCCCTAAAAGAAAGTCTGTTCTTAGTCAATAGTAATTTTGGAGTTTCCTAAAAAAACCCTACTGTGAATTCCTTGATAGTATTCCTTGGTAGCTCATATATAGAAACTGATTTGACCTGCATTTTAGGGACAGTTGTAGATTTTACAGGAGCAGAAGTATTTAATCTCTTTTCCAGAAGGAGGGGTCACTTTTTCAGAGAGGTCACCACAATGCAGAGGTCACTTTTCCTTTCCTTTGTGGGGCCGTTTAGATTCTGTTTTCCTCATCAACTGCAGCACCCTAAAATAAGTCCAAATGTTTCCTCTAGTTTCAAAAAAAATAACTAACATATTCTAATCTGCTCCACTGAATGGCAGAATGGATTTACCAGGAGTTGTTGGGAGTGTTTGCCTTATTATCCAGGGCAAAATGTTTTGAGAGTTTTGCTTTCTTGAAATTTTGAACTTTCAGTTTCATTTGAGAACAATTTTGAAATTTATGCCATGTACTCTGGGTTCCTTACCCTAGGAGAAGCAAGTGCCCTCTCCAGGCATGTTCTGTAACTGTTCCAGGAATGCAGAATAATAAAATTCAAGAAGCATTAGAGCTGTAAGCTAGGCATTCTGATTCCTTAGATAACAGTGACTGAACACAGGGCAACTATTTTCTGCCAGGAGATGGCCTTGGACTTTTATTAAACTAAGATATGATTAGACTCTCTGGACTTGGTGTGGAGTCCTGGGTTTGATTTCAGACTTTCTGGGTTAGATGATCAGAAGCACACCCTTTGAGGCCATGGTTGCTGTGTTCGCTTTGCTGGTCTGCTCGCCACCTTGCATCTTTGTCTTGGTAGAGAATCCACATGCCTCACTGAATTGGAACAGTTTTCTAGGGTTTTTAAATTTTTTTCTTCAGTCCTAGTAAGCCTTCCCATGTGCTTTTAACCTCACTTATGATAGTACTAGGATCTAGCATTTACTTAACTAGTTGGGTAAATGGCAGCGTTGCTTTCTTTCTGGTGCAAAGCTTTTTGAGATTTTGAACCCTTGGGTCAGTATCAGTGGTTTCTGTGGAGGGGAGAAACAGCTATAGAGGTTGGCCTTTGGGGAGTGTGCATAAATAAGGAGGGAAAGTTAATCTCTTTAAATACTCAAGTTCATTTGCAAGCAAGGGCATCCAGTATGCTTGTGGGGAAGGGAGGGGCAGGGACAACATTGAAACCCTGTGAATATGCTGACTTTATTTGGCAACTAAATCTGGATGCTTATCCTTTGGCCCCCTTAGAGATGGGGTGACTTTCTTTGTGTCTGGAGGCCATTTCTTGTGCTGAGTGAGTTAGCCTTGTGGATGCTTCTGGCTGTGAGCAGTGAGGTTCTGACAATATGTGGTGGTGGCCGTGGTGGTGGCTGGCCCCTTTAGTTTTTTAACTTGTTCTCTCCTCTTTTTTGGTTCAACATAGTCATCTAACAGAATCATCTTTTTATATTGAGAAGGCAAAATGCTAACAAAAATAGGACAAGGTACTCTTCTGTGTATAAAGTAAACCGAAGGAGGAAGTTGAATAGTGAATAGATTTGGCTTAGAATGACTAGCCTCAAGTTTGAGGAATATATTTTTATTCCTTTTTTGGCGAAAGCTATTTTTTAGCTTTGGAGCACTAAAATAATCAACTTAGATCGCTTGTGGGGTCAGATACACAGTAGATCCCTCGAATAAGGGGAAGAAACAGCTTAGGTTTGTTCCTACTGAGATGTGGATTGTGTTGGCAAAGACAACCAAGAGGCCATGGAAAGAATACTGACTGAGAATGAGGGGCTCTGATTCCTGACCTTGATCTCACCTCTTCATCTGTAAAATGAGGACACTGTTTCAGTTAGAATTAAATGAGAAAAAAGTGCTCATGGAGAACCTTTTAATATGTACACATGTATGTCATTATCCTTCTGTTAAGCTGCTTCTCCCAACTTTGCATTACTTTTGTAATGTGGATTTTCCAACACTCACTGGCTAACGGTTTTTTTTTCTCTTCAGTCCACCACGGATTAAAGATGAACCTGAAGATGATGGCTATTTTGCTCCTCCTAAAGAGGATATAAAGCCATTAAAGAGACCTCGGGATGAGGATGAGTGAGTATTTCTTACTACTTTTGAGTTTTGAAAACAAAAAGGAGTTGTTAAGAGAATAGTACACAGAACCTTCTGCGTTGAGTTTTACTCTTTAGGAATTTATGATTAATAGGCTGGGTGACTGATTTCTCTTTGAATGTGTATTTATACTTTTCTTACATTTACATTTTTTCTTATTAATAAGGTAATGCATGTTTATTGTTGGAATTTAAAATAATCCAGAATTCATGAAGAATATTTAAATTATTAAGTTATTTTAAGTGTGTCATCATCTCCCACAGAGAAGTTTTCATTGTTAAAGCAATTTTTCCTAGAATCTGTGCCCGTTAATACCTTCTTAGTGAAGTTTCCATGTATAGAAGTAATAAAATTGCTCTTACTTAAAACACGTATTTTGAGGCTTATATGTGCCTCTTAGGTTCAGTCAGTGAGGTTAAATCCTATTCATTATTTTCAGCCTTGTGAAATTTATTATGTTTTGGGAATCTACAAAGGATTTATGGTAGAAAGTAGTTGGAAGGGGAGGAGGGAAATACTGAGCTCATTTGTATGTGTTTAGAATCCATAAAGAATTTCTTTCTTCCCCTTCCCTGCCCAGTTATTGCATTGTGGTGGCCATTGTCGCGCTGTGTGTTTGCCTCCCAGATCCCCACCTTCTAGCACTGTCTGTTTCTGTACTTACACCTCTGCTCCACCTCCCTTCCAGGCCTGCATGCACTATGAAGCTATTTGTTTTGTTCTGCGTAGGGTTATAACTATTGGTCCTTCGTCTGGCCTTCTTTACTTTCTCCATTCCTGTTCTTAACTGTAGAATGCCCAGCCAAGAATAATAGCAACCACGCCTGCCTTGGAGGCCGCCAAGAAGAATTTGGAGGTCCTAATCCTACTGGTGAGAAGTACTGAGTCACAGTTGTGTTAACTGCATATTCATGTTCCCCTTTCTAGTGCTGATTATAAACCTAAGAAAATTAAAACAGAAGATATCAAGAAAGAGAAGAAACGAAAACTAGAGGAAGAAGAGGTTAGTAAAGAGACTTAGGCCCGTTGGGACTTGAATTTGGAATAGGAAATTTTTTGATAAAATAACTTTCAAAGGCAAATAGCTTTTAGGAGTTTCCTGCTCTGTTGTAGAGGAAACACTGGGGAAATGTATGTGCGCTACAGTGGCTCTGGCACTGTTAGTTTTAAGGTATTAGCTTTCTGGGTGTCCACTCACAGCTGTGCTGCCACCTGACATGTTCTTAGAGAAACTACACCATCCTCATACATACAGAAAGAAATACTAGCAAGAAATCATATTTTGGCTTAAAACCAGAAAGAGTTTTCCCTAGGAATGTTTTTTAGCTTTTTTTTTTTTTTTTTTAAATCTAGCAAAGCTTGCCCGTCACTCATTTTGGGTAACTCTCTCTATTTAGTCTTTTAATGGGTATTGCTTGGACATAGCTTGAAATCCCAGGTATTGACCACAGCTGCTCCCTGGGTCTTGTGCCTCTTTAATTTACCTTGTTCCAGCCTCACAGACCTCCTTTGTTTCTTTTTCACACTAGATTCTTCCATTTTCAGGGCTTTATGTAACACGTGCTGTGTTCCTCTTTTCTTTGTTTCCTACCTTATAGCCTTCCTTAAAATCTCAGTTTCAAGTACTTTTCTAAGCATTTTATATGATGCTTATGGTAGATTTAACATATAGTAATATGGTTACTTCTTTTGACACTTTCGATAACTTGTACTGAAGAGTGTGGGCAAGTAATTCAGAAAAAGATGTCAGAAATTCACAGGGGACTTCATCTTGCACTCCTAAGGGAAGAAGTGGTTGAGTGAGTTCTCAGCTTTCATCCTTTATTTGAGGTTAGCCATTGTCTTGGGCAAAATGGATTCACAAATGTAAAGTCCACATGGAAGTATCGTCAGTAAAGATAGTGACCGTAAGGGACAGTGAGTCTTAAGAGTGTAAGCTATATTGTAGTAGTAGCAGGATTGATAATTCAGATTAGGGGATTTCCCTGGTGGCCTCGTGGTTAGGATTCTGAACTTTCACTGCCATGACCTGGGTTCAATCCCTGATCAGAGAACTGAGATTCTGTGAGCAGTGCACACACCCCACCCCCTGCCAATCAAATTAAATGTGCCTACATTGTGCCAGGCACTGTTCTTCATGCTTTATAGCTGTCATTTCATTTAATCCTTACAACAGCCCTTAGAGGAAGTATTGTTATTATTATTTCCATTTTACACATGCAGAAACTGAGGTATGGCGAGGTGAAATCTTTTGCCTGAGCCCACACAGGTACTAAGTGGTAAAACTGGAATTTGATCCCACATGGGTTGATTCTAAAGCCCACACGCAAGATGCCAAGTCTTCTTTCCTGTGGGACTTTGCTGACCCTTTAATTTCACAAGGAGAGAGGAGGAGTGTCTAATGAAATCATATGAAACAGGAATGAGTAGGTGAGAGATCAGGGCCTGGATTTAGGCAATTGTAGTTTTTCTGACAACTAACCTGCTCTTGGCACAAGTTCAGGTTTATGAGAGACACCTCAAGGAACTGAGCATGAAATGTTGAGTAGTGAGTATAGTAGTCACTCCACTCTCATGTAGACTGTCAGTACAGACTAGTCAATGAGAAATTCACTAAAACTTCAGCTTTCTATGTGTTCTCTATTGCCTGTATGCTTAGGTTACGTTTATATAATAATACCTTTCTCTGCATTTTGAAGAGATTGGTAATAACTGTTAAAACCATCTGGAAAAAGAATGGTTGACTTCATTTATTTAATTGTCTTAGCAAACATCTCCCTATAGGGGCAGGAAAAAAAGCAGGCTGAAAGACTGAATCAAGACCCAGTCTTACTGTGGTAGGGACCACAGATGGCAAGAGAAGTCATTAAGCCTCTCTGCTGGCCATGGAATTTTTCATTTCTGGGAATTGTTCTGTAGTCTCTTAGTGACTGATAATCTCATTTTGAGGCTTGAGAACATACGACGGAGCCAGTAGTTTCCTGATGGAACCACCTGAATGCCTGTTCAGAAGCTGTTGAGAGAATGTCTTAACTGAAAAGCATTACCCTTTTCCTGTGGGGTGTTTCAGCCTAAACACCAAACATTATCTGAATTCATGCGATCCTCTAGTATTTTCTCCTCCCAGACATACTTACACATTTATATTCTCTAATTCTGTTTTAAAATATGTGTAGTACTGTAGTCTTTCCCCTTCTTTCTACACCAAAGGTCATTTTCTTTCCCTGAATTTATCTTGATTGCCATCCTACCACATATTCCTAGAATGTTTATATATTTCAGTCATTCCCATGAGTCACATTCTGTTATTTTTCTGGTAAACTTGGGCTCTCATCATGGTCAATAGCAGCTTTTTGACCATGACCAAGTGACAAAACCTCTGTCTCAGAGTTTCCTTGACTATAACTGGAAGAGGTCAAACCAAACTGTCTACAAAGTTCTTTCAGGTTCTGCCATTCTGTAACTGATTTTAAGATGACTCAAACCACCTTTCAAAACTATATAAATCTTGCTGAATAAAAGCTTAAATTATATTGAATAGTTAGGACAAAGGAAAATATTCTTCAGCAGAGTTCAGATTCTGTAAGCAGGACCCCCTCACCTGGTAAATAGCTCATTTTGGTCTGTGTGTGTGTTGACATTTTTATATTGGTGCATGTTTGTTCTTTTTCTGTGCCACTGTAACAGCTCATCTCAGGTTACAGTTCAAAGAAGTAGTATGGTAGGAATCGGTCATTGTTGTAGTACTTCCCAAGTACTTGCTTACTACTTCCCGATTTTGTGTTTGCAAGAGGCATTAATAAAGTACTCCCCCCGCCCCAGACTTGGTCAGAAATTTCCTTCCAAATTGTGTATTTAATACATAAAAACTCGCCTTGCCCATTATTTGATGGTATTACAAGAGGTTTAAAGATGCGTAGCTTTTAAAATTAAGTGAGGATAGTACACTGGGCTTATTCTCCCTGTAGCAGTGCTGTTCCAAACTCCAATGAGGCAAAAACAACAACAACAGTTTCCCAGGCTCTTCCCTTGCAGAATGAGTGTTTTTAACTGCTTCCTCAGATAATCACATGTCTGGAAGTTTTAGGAAATACTGCTTTAGAAAAAAGTACCAGTAAAATTTTATTCATTTACCTCATTAAGTATTAGACTTAAGAACCTCTCCAGTTTTAATATTCCATGATTCCAGTTTTTCTTCCTAATGGACCCCCAGAACTACTTTGAGAAGTGTGATTGGTCCTTAGTTAAGTGCTTTCTCACCATGTTTCTTTGTAGGATGGTAAATTGAAAAAACCCAAGAATAAGGATAAAGATAAAGATAAAAAAGTTCCTGAGCCAGATAGCAAGAAAAAGAAGCCGAAGAAGGAAGAGGAGCAGAAATGGAAATGGTAATATCTCAGCCCTGGTTAAAATGGTAGCTCTTTGATTCTACAACCTAATGAAATAAGAATGTTGAGTTAGTAAAGTTAATAGCCTGATATTTTGGGGAGGAGGGAAGTACTTGAATGAATCTCTGTGGGCTAACATTCTGAAATAAGTCTTGCAAGTCCTGGTGAGACCATTAACGAGCTCTTTCCCTATTGGATCTCAAAACTGGGTCCCACTCTATTGAACAGAGTGAGCTGTAGAAGAGCTATTTTTTCGTGTTAGGAACCCTAGCCCATTGTATTGCAAACATTTTCCCTTAGGGTTGTTTTCTTTTCTTTCTTCTTCTTCTTTTTTTTTTTTAATGATATGAGTGTATTTGCCATATAGAAGATTTGAATTTTGATTTATCAGATTTACAAATATTTTCCTTATGGCTCTGTTTCCTTATGTCTTGTTTCAAAAGGTCTTTATTATTCTACAATTATAAAAATATCCACCCGGCTTTTCTTGTGGAGGTGTTTTTTTTTTTTTAACAAATTAGGCAATTTCCCCAATGTGGTTTATAGAATAATCCATCTTTTTCCTCTCATTTTAAATGCAGCTTTATTCATATGCATGTTTCCATACACACATAGGGTTTCTATAGTTTACTCTGTCTTTTAAAACAAGTAGTGAAAGGAACAGTCTGATAGAAAAATAAGGAAAAGGCAATTCATTAAAGAATATACATGATTAGCAAGCATCTTAAAATATGATCAGCCTCACAAGTAGCAAAGAAAGATGCAAAGAAAAATAATAAATAATACATCCTTATCTTTAACATCTCTCAGATTAGGAACAATTAACAAGTATCAAAATATGTGAAAACAGACATTCTTCGGTATGGGAAATGATTCAGACAGTGAAGACTGTCTTCAATCGAGGACAGTTTAGCAGTAACAGATTACTTCTAGGTGTTTAGATTTTTGAAATAAATTTGTATTTTTAATACTGGCTTTTCTTAAAATTTTAGCTACCGCATCTATATTATACATGATTTGTATTTATGCTGAAAAAATTCCAATGATTCAGAGGTATACGAGTTAAGAAAAAATGACAGTTCCCTTTCCTTCTTTCTCCCAGTCCCATTTTTCTTTTCTAGCTTTGAGGGAACCACTGTTTGTAGTTTGGTATGTAGAGTTCCAGACCCACTGGTATGCACTTACTCTGTGGCTTTTGTAATAGAGAGCAGTGATCTTGCCAGTACCTCTGAGGAATGAGGAAACATCCATGACCAGGGAGGTGGCTGAGAGGAGCAGAGCCGCAGTGACAGAAAGCTTCAGCACAGCTGTATGATCAGCATTGTTGGTGTGGACATACATGGTGAAATGAAGTGCAGAAAAGGAAAAATACAGAGCAAAGGCAATTTGGGCTTCCCTGGGGTCAGAAAACTAAAGAACGTGTGTTTTCATTTTTCTCATTTTTATTTCTTTTTCCTTTGAAACTAGTCAAAAGTTTTTAGTGATAGGATATTAAAAGGTTTTTATGACCTCTAATAAAAAAACTGTTTTTAAGATGAGATGAAGTGATTATATAAGTCAGGAGCTGTTACTGGGAGTGGTGAATTAGTAATTCGTCATCTGTTATATCTTTCTGGGTTCTGTGGTTGGGTGCTCGGTAAGTTTGTTGAGTGAACGATTTCATTTCTTTGTCATCACGTGCTCTCTCCCCCTTTGGAGCCCTGGCTCTTTTTGGGCCTGGAGGCAGATATACTTTTGTTCTGGTCCAGCCTTGTGTGTGTGAAAATAAGTATCCTTGAAGGATCTAATAGCCTAATTTTGGCTCTGTGGTTGAATTTCTTATCACTGTTAACACATGTTAATTCTGAGAGACTGTGACCTATGGTTTTTATTCTTGTTTTGGTTTAAGTGGAATCACTGAAGACGGTAGGTCTGGGGCTGAGCAGTCTTTGCTACAATCTCCAGTGCATGTTTCTCAAGTTTGGTTGTAAAATTGTGCACATTCTTAGGCACAGTGCTTGAATGTACCACTATAAGTTTTAAAGGTGGAGAACAGGAATAACTGGCCTCTTACTGATTGCTTGTGCTTTCTTGCTGCCACTGTAGGCTTGCTTCTTAGGCTCTGAAGTCAGTGGTCCAGTCCTCAGTGACTGTCCCGACAGCCTAGTCAGGGAGCTTAAATGGCAGATGCTCTCATTTTTACTATTCCTTTTGCTGTCTCACTAAAACAGTTACACTGTTTACCAGTTTGGCAAATGTACAGATCTTTTGCTTCAGGGCAAAGAAGACTTGTTCATCCTGCCACACACAAGCCAACTGTGAGCCTTTTCCCCCCTCTCCTAGGTGATGTGGGGATGGGGAAATGGTCAGGATCCCTGTGGGTTTCTTCACTGCGTCATGTTTCTTCTCTAGAAACAGCGGTACAGGTGGTGGCAGTATGCTGAGGCTCAATCATAAAAACTTCTTAAACCCAGCCCCCCATTTTTTTTTCAGAATTTATTTTTAATTGGAGGATAATTGCTTTACAGTATTGTGTTGCCTTCTGCCATATATCAACATGAATCAGCCATGGGTACGCACACATCCCCTCCTTCCTGGGACCTCCCTCCCCCTCCAGCACCATATTTGAGCTCCCTGTGTCATACAGCAAATTTCCACTGGCTATCTCATTTTATATATGGCAGTGTATATGTTTCAATGCTACTCTCTCAATTCGTTCCACCCTCTCCTTACCCTGCTGTGTCCAGAAGTCTCTTCTCTACGTCTGTGTATCAGTTGTTGCCCTGCAGATAAGTTTAGCAACACCATCTTTCTAGATTCCATACATATGTGTTGGTAAATTATATTTGTCTATCTCTTTCTGACTTACTTCACTCTGCATAATAGGCTCTAGGTTCATCCACCTTATTCGAACACAGTAAAATGAGTTCCTTTTTTTTTTTTTAATTCATTTTTTAATTGAAGGATAATTGCTTTATAGAATTTTGTTGTTTTCTGTCAAACATGAATCAGCCATCAGTTCAGTTCAGCTCAGTTCAGTTGCTCAGTCATGTTCAACTCTGCCACCCCATGAATCGCAGCACACCAGGCCTCCCTGTCCATCACCAACTCCTGGAGTTCACCCAAACTCATGTGCATCGAGTCGGTGATGCCATCCAGCCATCACATCTTCTGCCGTCCCCTTCTGCTCCTGCCCCCAATCCCTCTCCACATCAAGGTCTTTTCCAATGAGTCAGCTCTTCGCATGAGGTGGCCAAAGTATTAGAGTTTCAGCTTCAGCATCAGTCCTTCCAATGAACACCCAGGACTGGTCTCCATTAGGATGGACTGGTTGAATCTCCTTGCAGTCCAAGGGACTCTCAAGAGTCTTCTCCAGCACCACAGTTCAAAAGCATCAATTCTTTAGCACTCAGCTTTCTTCACAGTCCAACTCTCACATCCATACATGACCACTGGAAAAATCATAGCCTTGACTAGATGGACCTTTGTTGGCAAAGTAATATCTTTACTTTTTAATATGCTATCTAGGTTGGTCATAACTTCCATTCCAAGGAGTAAGCATCTTTTAATTTCATGGCTGCAATCACTATCTGCAGTGATTTTGGAGCCCAGAAAAATAAAGTCTGACACTATTTCCGCTGTTTCCCCATCTATTTCCCATGAAAGTGATGGGACCAGATGCCATGATCTTTGTTTTCTGAATGTTGAGCTTTAAGCCAACTTTTTCACTCCTCTTTCACTTTCATCAAGAGGCCTTTTAGTTCCTCTTCACTTTCCGCCATAAGGGTGGTGTCATCTGTATATCTGAGGTTATTGATATTTCTCCCGGCAATCTTGATGCCAGCTTGTGCTTCTTCCAGCCAAGCGTTTCTCATGATGTACTCTGCATAGAAGTTAAATAAGCAGGGTGACAATATACAGCCTTGACGTGCTCCTTTTCCTATTTGGAACCAGTCTGTTGTTCCATGTCCAGTTCTAACTGTTGCTTCCTGACCTGCATATAGCTTTCTCAAGAGGCAGGTCAGGTGGTCTGGTATTCCCATCTCTTGAAGAATTTTCCACAGTTGATTGTGATCCACACAGTCAAAGGCTTTGGCATAGTCAATAAAGCAGAAATAGATGTTTTTCTGGAACTCTTTTGCTTTTTCGATGATCAGCGCATGTTGGCAATTTGGTCTCTGGTTCCTTTTCTAAAACTGGCTTGAACATCTGGAAGTTCCCAGTTCACGTATTGCTGAAGCCTGGCTTGGAGAATTTTGAGCATTACTTTACTAGCGTGTGAGATGAGTGCAATTGTGCAGTAGTTTGAGCGTTCTTTGGCATTGCCTTTCTTTGGGATTGGAATGAAAACTGACCTTTTCCAGTCCTGTGGCCACTGCTGAGTTTTCCAAATTTGCTGGCATATTGAGTGCAGCACTTTGACAGCATCATCTTTCAGGATTTGAAATAGTTCAACTGGAATTCCATCACCTCCACTAGCTTTGTTCGTAGTGATGCTTCCTAAGGCCACTTGACTTCACATTCCAGGATGTCTGGCTCTAGGTGAGTGATCACACCATCGTGATTATCATGGAGATCTTTTTTGTACAGTTCTTCTGTGTATTCTTGCCACCTCTTCTTAATATCTTCTGCTTCTGTTAGGTCAGTACCACTTCTGTCCTTTATTGAGCCCATCTTTGCATGAAATGTTCCCTTGGTATCTCTTAATTTTCTTGAAGAGATCTCTAGTCTTTCCCATTCTGTTGTTTTCCTCTATTTCTTTGCATTGATAGCTGAGGAAGGCTTTCTTATCTCTCCCTGCAATTCTTTGGAATTCTGCATTCAAATGGGAATATCTTTGCTTTTTTCCTTTGCTTTTTGCTTCTCTTCTTTTCACAGCTATTTGTAAGGCCTCCTCAGACAGCCATTTTGCTTTTTTGCATTTCTTTTCCATGGGGATGGTCTTGATCCCTGTCTCCTGTACAATATCACGAACCTCCATCTATAGTTCATCAGGTACTCTATCTATCATATTTAGTCCCTTAAATCTATTTCTCACTTCCAGTGTATAATCATAAGGGATTTGATTTAGGTCAAACCTGAATGGTCTATTGGTTTTCCCTGCTTTCTTCAATTGAAGTCTGAATTTGGCAATAAGGAGTTCATGATCTGAGCCACAATCAGCTCCCAGTCTTGTTTTTACTGACTGTATAGAGCTTCTCCATCTTTGGCTGCAAAGAATATAGTCAGTCTGATTTTGGTGTTGACCATCTGGTGATGTCCATGTGTAGAGTCTTCTCTTGTGTTGTTGGAAGAGGGTGTTTGCTATGACCAGTGCGTTCTCTTGGCAAAACTCTATTAGCCTTTGCCCTGCTTCATTCTGTATTCCAAAGCCAAATTTGCCTGTTACCACAGGTGTTTCTTGACTTCCTACTTTTGCATTCCAGTCCCCTATAATGAAAAGGACATCTTTTTTGGATGTTAGTTCTAAAAGGTCTTGTAGGTCTTCATAGAGCTGCTCAACTTCAGCTTCTTCAGCATTACTGGTTGGGGCATAGGTTTGGATCACTGTTGTATTGAATGGTTTGCCTTGGAAACGAATGGAGATCATTCTGTCGTTTTTGAGATTGCATCCAAGTACTGCATTTCGGACTCTTGTTGACCATGATGGCTACTCCCATTTCTTCTAAGGGATTCCTGCCCACGGTAGTAGATATAATGGTCATCTGAGTTTAATTCACCCATTCCAGTCCGTTTTAGTTCGCTGATTCCTAGAATGTCGACGTTCACTCTTGCCATCTCCTGTTTGACCACTTCCAATTTGCCTTGATTCATGGACCTAACAGTCCAGGTTCCTATGCGATATTGCTCTTTACAGCACAAGACCTTGTATACATATATTCCCTCCCTCCCATCTCCCTCCCCATCCCACCCCTCTAGGTTGATACAGAGCCCCTGTTGAGTTCCCTGAGACATACAGTGAATTCCTGTTGTCTGTCTATTTTACATATAGTAATGCAAGTTTCCATGTTACTCTTTCCACGCATCTCACCCTCTCCTCCCTTCTCCCCATGGCCATAAGCCTGTTCTCTGCGTCTGTTTCTCCGTTGCTGCCCTGCAAATAAATTTTTCAGTACCATCTTTCTAGATTACATATATATGTTAGTATATATTTATCTTTCTCTTTCTGACTTACTTCATTCTGTATAATAATCTCTAGGTTCATCTACCTCATTAGAACTGACTCAAATATGTTTCCTTTTTATGGCTGAGTAATATTCCATTGTGTGTACGTACCACAACTTCTTTTTCCATTCATGTGTCAATGGATATCTAGGTTGCTTCCACGTTCCGATGACTTCCTTTCTATGGCTGAGTAATACTTAAAAGCTTTTGCACAGCAAAGGAAACAATAAACAAGATGAAATGACATCCCTCAGAATGGGAGAAAATAATTACAAATGAAACAACCGACAAAGGATTAACCTCCAGAATATAGAAGCAACTCATGCAGCGCAATACCAGAAAAATAAACAACCCAATCAGAAAATGGGCAGAAGATCTAAACAGACATTTTTCTAAAGAAGACTTACAAATGGCCAACAGACATGAAATGATGTGCAGTGTCGCTCATTATTAGAAAAATGCAAATCAAAACTATAATGAGGCATCACCTCATACTGGTCAGAATGGCCATCATCAAAAAATCTACAAACAATAAATGCGGGAGAGGATGTGGAGAAAAGGGAACCATCTTGCACTGTTGGTGGGAATGCAAATAGATATGCATTCCGTATTCCTGTATCCACTATGGAGGGCAGTATAGAGATTCCTTAAAAAATGAGAAATATGACCCCATTTTTAACTGTTACCCATCATAGCTTTAGAGGGTTTCAACTCTGCTTTGAATTGAGTATACTTTCATGTCAGGGTTGAGCCGTTGGAACATTAGTCCCATATTTAACAGATGATTCTTCATGATAAGATCTGGAAACTGGAGAGTTTGTTGATGGGGTTAAGTGTGATTAAGTACATGTTTTTCCTAACTTTTTTGATGAACTGTTGATGGGGGCCTAAAAGGCCAACACTGTTATTTTTATTTCTATACTAGTATTTGTTGATCCAGTGATATCAGCGTGTGTCATAGGATATGTTCTTTCTCTTTAAACTGAGGTTTAGTGTTGAGTGACTCTCTTAATTTGCTTAAATGCTTAAGTTATCATGAGCCCTTAGGATGAACATGATGGAATTAGGAGGAATTATAAAAAGTTGGAATCTTAATTTTAAAACACTGAAGTTGGGAATTCCCTGGCAGTCCAGTAGTTAGGACTCCGAACTTTCACTGCCTGGGACATCTCATGGACAGAGGAACCTGGTGGGTTATAGTTCTTGGGGTCACATTGGGTCAGACATGACTTAGTGACTAAAGCACCACCACCGCCACTTTCTCAAAGGATGGTTTTCCCTGTACCTTCACCCAATATCTCCATTCCCAGGAGGCCTTTTCCTTTGTATCAGTGTATAAAATAGTGACTCCATCATGTACAGATTGTGGCTTACTTTTACACCATTGTGATAAAACAGCTGTGATCATTGCTAAATAATGAGCTCATATACTCAACTTCTTTGAAATAAACTGCTGAAATGTGTTTTCCTCCATTCACCTGAGTAATCCATCATCTTCGTTGTAAGCGTTGGCTTTTTCAAAGTGAAGGATGCTAGATTTTTTGACCTAGATCTTGAATGTGGGAACCAGAGTCATTCCAGAGCACCAATCAGTTGAGCAGATAATTATTTTGGTATTTAATCAGTGATAATCTCAATAGCAGGTAAAGTGATCACTAAATGAGGTTGTACTTTGTCTTTTAAAGGTGGGAAGAAGAACGCTATCCTGAAGGCATCAAATGGAAATTCCTAGAACATAAAGGTCCTGTATTCGCTCCACCATATGAACCTCTTCCAGAGAATGTCAAGTTTTACTATGATGGTGAGTTGTTCCTAGGTTGTCCAGTTCTTGGCCAAGGAAAGAATGTGCTTCTATTTAGGAATAGAAAGTGGGGAAGCATCTTGTTCTGTATTATTCTTTTTATTTCATTTTGTTCTCATGTCATTGTATGGTTTGGGGAAAGGACCATCGGGCATTAACTCTTAAAAGCTCATTTGGTACAGGAAAAGTTCCATGAGAAAGGAGCTGTCTTATCTCCCTTGTTTCCCCCTTTGAGTCGTGGTCTCAAAAAGGTCCAGCTACATAGGTCGCAGCCAGTGCTTGGTCAGCAAGCTAAATGTTTTTATTTGAGTGACGTTTCTAAGGAGCTACTCTTTGTAAGAGTTCTTAGAAAAGTCTTACTTGAATGGTAGTATTTTATTTTAGTGATATGATGCAAGCTCACAGGCTACTCACTGCTAGAAATAGAATTAGTGCTTGGTTGGGGACTAAGCCTGCCATCAGCCTCTAGGTGGGGCTGACAGGTGTCTGTCACTCACTCTGTATGGTACAACGCCATGCTGTTGTCCTTTGTGAAGTCAAGTCTGATGAGCTAATCTGAGGGAATATCCTGCCTAGTTCTTTTAGAACACTCTTAGACCTCTGTCCTTGGGTTGAAAATTTTGAGAGTAGTTCTTGATGCTCCCTTATTGGCATATAGCAGTATGCAGATGGTAATACTCAACTGATTTCCCTCATTCCAAGGGTTTTCTCCAGAAATATTCAACGGATTTCCCTCATTCCAAGAGTTTTCTCCAGAAATGACCAGAGCTTTATTCCTCAAACACTCATGTACTTTAGATTTACCAGGTGGATCTGGGCTCATTTAATTGATGTTGAGTGATCATGGGTGCTTCTGAACCAAGTGGTCTGCTGACCAAACTTTGAGAAACTAAGCCAGGAGGACTGCTGAAAAGCACGTCTCTGTCCACCAGCAGTGGTCTCGGGCCATGGATGCTTAAAGGTCAAGGGGTAGTAGTTTATACTGAAAGGCTGGGTCTTGCAAATGAAGAACATGGCAGACTTGTAAAACTGGAATTCGTTGTTTTAAACTGTATTTGTTCAATGTGCTGTGTTCAGACACCAAGACCCAGCAGTGGACAGTACTGAACAATCTCTGATCTCATGGAATGTGTGATCTTGCAGGATTTTATAGCCTCATTCTGACCTGTGTTGACTGGAGAGCATGGGACAGAATTCTACCATTAGCCCTCATAGTGGTCATTCTGGAGACTCTGCAGTGTGACTCAAAGCCAAAACTCCAGTGATGAGAAAGAGCCTTAGCTAATCATAAAAGTGCAGATATTCTATAGCCCTAGTATAGGTTTACCTTTAGAGTTGAACTTTAGGAGATTCAATTGGTGAAGCCTAACTTTGAGGTCCAAAGTGATTTGAAGGAAAGCTGGGTTCCTTTCTTTAGCCTTTGGGTTTCCCTTACTTTCAGAGATGGGAAGCCAAGGCTTGAACTAATCATCACAGGTCACCCTGGTCCCTTCTACATTCTTGCCCTATCGGACCTCCAGCTCCAGGGCTCTCACATTTTCTCATTTGGTCTTTGAATTTCTTCCCTTTGATTAGGTAAACTCCCACACTGCAGTAAGTCAAACAGTTGTATTTGACTTACTACCAAGTTGATCCCATCAGTCCTGCCTACTCTCTAGGGAAGAGAATTCTCAGACTCCTTTAGTGCCTGCCAGGGAGGAGGGGCACGGGCTGGCCAAAGCGATGAATGACCTCTGAGAACCTGCAGTTTTCAGCTCTGACTCAGCAGTTTCTTATTCCTGGAGCTCAGCCTTTCCTACAAAGCACTACTCTTGCCAGGAACCTCTAAGTCATCCTCCTACCCTTCTACTGCTGGGAGCTGTCATTTCATCTTTTGGCAGCTCATCTAAAACAGGAGGTGTCAAAATTTCTTTCTCTATTGGGACAGAATTCAGCAGAATTTCCCAGAGTATACCAAATGTATGCAAGAATAGCTTACATTCTTTCTTGCCTTTTATTTCATTTGTTATTCTTAGTGACTTACTGGTTTCCTTTTTATCAGAAGCATGTTACATCTTAACTGGCAACACTGGTTCAGATTTGAGTGAATTCTGAAGTGCAGGAACCTCTTGAAAAGCCAGCCTGTCCTTCCCAAGCTGTGTCATCTTTGGAAAGAGCTAGAAGGTTTAGAGGGGAAGTGGCGCCACCTGTTGGCCTTTTAAAGTTATAGGTTTCAAGCAGGTTCTTTCTGTCTACCCTGAAAGTTTCAGTTTAGAGCTGCAGTTCCCTGTACCATCCTTGCAGTCAGGGATGAAACTGTCTTACCTATCATGAGATGAGATGTCTTCTGAGTTTTGAAATAAATGGAATTTGGGTTAAGTTTTAGTTTTCTGTAATAAATGTGAAAATCCTTGGTGAATTACTAGTACCTATGTAACAGGTAAGGCAGTGGAAAAATGTGTATAATGCCAAGAACCCCGGTCATCCCTGTGTTCTGGATGAGTCCTGTTTCTCTGAAAGAGGCAACTTCATAATAATGCCTGTGTTCCAGGGCATTTCAAACTCTGGTGTGTACACTAGCCACCTGGGGGTCTCATTAGAATGTATGTTCTTGGTTCAGTCTGTCTGGGGTGGGGCCTGAGATTCTGCATTTCTGCCAAACTCATGTGATGTCAGTACTGCTGGTCCATGATCATACATTGAGAAGCAAAGTTCTAGAGGAAGGTCTTACTTAGATTTTTTCATATGGGATATCTGGGCTTGCCTGCTATGAATATATATTTTTTTTTAATTCATATTCCACCCACCTAACTTTGAAGAAGAAAGATGCCTATTTCTTTTCCCCACAATTCCTTTCTTCCACTCCCTGTCCTATCCCTTCCTCCCCTTCTTGAACAGAAGCTGTTTAGCTTAGCAGTGGCAGGAGTCCCTCTGAGGATTTGATTTTTAAAAACCATTGAAGAGGTGTAAAGGACCCTGCTTGCTGAAAGGAAAAGGAAGAGTGACTGGGCCTCCCCCAGGTCATCCCTGTCCTGAGCAGGCTCCTGGGAACAATTTACTGGCATAGTCTCCAGAGAATGACCCAGGTAAATATCTGCTAAAGAGAAGGAAAATTCATACAAGTAGATGTTAATCGATAATACTGTTTTTGTTGTTATTGTTACCATGCGTCACCAGACCTTTATATATATACCTTCAGAAGGTAAATAAACCATTATGAAAGAAGATGTCTCCAGAACCTCAGTGTTTAACCTCAGAACATGAACACAGCACCTCATTTTTTGGAACCACTTTTGTCTCTAGGTAAAGTCATGAAGCTGAGCCCCAAAGCGGAAGAAGTAGCTACGTTCTTTGCAAAAATGCTCGACCATGAATATACTACTAAGGAAATATTTAGGAAAAATTTCTTTAAAGACTGGAGAAAGGTATTGTAGCCCATGTGTTAATATCCTAGCCCCTTAACAAAAACACTGATCTCTACTAAGAAATACATGATAATTTTACCAAAAGAATTCCCTGATGTACAATTTGAGTTTCATGAATTTTATTGTATTGAAAGTTGGGGTTTTTTCTCCCCCCTGTTCATTTACTGTGTTATATAGGTTTTCTATCCAATAAGAATAACTGTGTTTCTTTTCCTCTTGGCTCTCCTACGGCTGTAGCCGGGAAAGTTTGATCAGATTAGGTCAAACAGAAACCTCAGCTCCAGTTGAGCAAAGGAAAGTTTGTCTCTTGGGACTGCCCTCTGTCTGCTATTGCAAAGAGACATGGTTTAGCATTGTCCTGTTCCCTTTTGATTCATGCTCTTCGGCTTTAGGTACTTTCTGCTCTTAACACCACATATCCTTTGTCTGCCTGCTGCTGCTGCTAAGTCACTTCAGTCATGTCCGACTCTGTGCGACCCCATAGACGGCTGCCCACTAGGCTCCTCTGTCCCTGGGATTCTCCAGGCAAGAATACTGGAGTGGGTTGCCATTTCCTAGGTGATTTTAAACAGTTTCTTTATTCTTAATTTGGAGAATGTGAACAGAGGCTGAGCTGAGGTTCACTTTCTGAATAGCTGTAAAAATAAGATTTAATAAGTGAATAGAGCAAGGATGTTTCTAAGAGAGAAGGAGCATCGAAATGTTTCTTTCATCACTAAATGATGTATATATTTGTGTTTCTCCTGCCTTGGTATTTATGCTTAGGAGATTGTGGCAATGTGCTAATCTAAGAAATGACATGAGAGTTACCCTTTTCAATGTTGTTATCCTAAATATTTTTCTACCACATGCATATTTTATTATAGAACAAGGAAATAAAATTGTTTCTTTTTTCCCCCCAAATTCTCAAATTTAGATTGACTGTCTCATTAGATACTCTTGGACTGAGAACATGATACTTTGCTGTAATTGTGGAGAAACTTGAGGGCTTATTTATTTTATTTACTGTCTTTTTCTGTCTCCCTTTTTAACTAGGAAATGACCAATGAAGAGAAGAATATTATCACCAACCTCAGCAAATGTGATTTTACCCAGATGAGCCAGTATTTCAAAGCCCAGACAGAAGCTCGGAAACAGATGAGCAAGGAAGAGAAACTGGTACTGCAGAATTTCTTAAACCTCTGGAGAATTTTGAAATAGTGATTAGTTTAATTTTCTTCTTGGTTCTTAAAAAACAGTTTTGACTTTAATGATTTCTGCGCTAAAGATTTAAGATTCTTGGCCTAGTGAAGTCTCGATTTTCTTAAGGGTTTCACGTAGACTAAAAATTGTGAATAGGCATTATGTTTAAATGGCTCAAGGTAAGCTGGTGTTCTGTTAACCTAAAAACCAGCCAGTAGCCTCCAGTAATACAGTGTTTAAGAAAGAGTAGGTCTGACCTACAGTGGCTCCTAGATGTTAGGGACTTAAGACAGATAAAATCATATTGGCCATATGTGTACACACACACACACACATTCTCTTTCTTTGATCTGTTTTTAGCCACACTCATCCAACTTCATCTTCTAGCTGTGGCCAGCCTCATTTCTGAAGGATCTTTCTAGTATCTGAAAATGGATGTCACTTTCTAGGATGTCACTTTCCTCTAGAATATTGGTAGGCAGACTATAGATAGGCTGCTCGTTTTTGTACAAAAGTTTTATTGAAACATGCCACATCTAACTTGTTTACCTATTATCTATGGTCGCTTTCAGCAGTGGCAAAGTTGAGTAATTACAACAGAGACCGTATGGCCCTCAAGCCTAAAACATTTTCTATCTAGAAAAAGCTTGCCATTCCCCAATATAGAGGCTCAAGGCTGGAGTTTGACTTTTTTGGCTCAAGGCTGGGGTCAAAAAAACAGGTTAGCAGAGGTCTGGAAGTTAAGTATTTTATATACCTGGAAGTTAAGTATTTTAAGGAATTCTTGGCACCTCGAAGTCTTAAATTTCAGTAGTTTAGGCTTGCATGTTTATATAATTTAGGCCATTGTCTCTGTATAACTTTCTGTTTGAGAGTACCTATTTGACCTTTAGTTTAAAAAATTAAGTTACGCCAGAGATGGTAAGAATGATACCTGCATCATGCTTTTCAGTCTCAGTTTAGTCATCTCAGTATTCCAAATTAGTGAAATTTATTTTGTTTTTCACTTCAGGGGTGTTTTTCAAACTAAAATCCATGTCAGGAGGTTTTATAAGTATCACCATGTCAGAGTCCTGCCAAGGATACCTGTCACCAGCGAGTTGTGAATCTTTATCTGTGCACAAGGCAGCAGGACTCAGTTTAAATCTAATTGCCGAGTGTGACATCAACATGAGGGAAGGGCTAGCACAGAGTGAGGAGGCTCCAAATCTTTCTGTTTTTTGGAGAAAGGATCGCAGTGTGAAACATATGTACCCATGTACTAGTAAAGAATCAATAGCAGGTTTCTTTGTGCTGGAAACCCCGTGTGAAATACTGTTCATATGGGGATTTTATTATATTTAAGCTTTTAAAAAACTCTGGTTTTCCAGAAATTCCTTGGTGGTCCAGTGGTTAGGACTCTGAGCTTCTACTGCAGGGTGCCTGGGTTCGATCCCTAGTCAGGGAACGATAAGATCCCACAAACCATGCAGTGAAAAAGAAAAGAAGAATTTCATAGGTTTTCCTTTATCTGAATTTGTTTCTTAGTGATTGAATCCCCTTTGAGTACTTTTTGTCTGTCTTCCAGAAAATCAAAGAGGAGAATGAAAAATTACTGAAAGAATATGGCTTTTGTGTTATGGACAACCACAGAGAGAGGATCGCCAACTTCAAGATAGAACCTCCTGGGCTTTTCCGTGGCCGCGGCAACCACCCCAAGATGGGCATGCTGAAGAGACGAATCATGCCTGAGGATATAATCATCAACTGTAGCAAGTGAGCACAGTTCGTCCTTTGGCCAGAAATGAATTGGGTGGCTTCCTTTGTTCTCAGTAGTTTGGATTTTCTCCCCACATTACACAAGACTGTTTGGGAGCAGCATGGTATTTCTATGTATAGATCTTCAGGTGCTTATCATGTATTGACTGGTGAGGAGGAAGCTTGGAATATGCGCTCAGAGATTCATCCACTTCCAGTGATGAAAAGTGAAATTGGTCACTACTTCCCACCTCACTGCTCTACTGCTTTATTTCCACAGAGATGCCAAGGTTCCTTCTCCTCCTCCAGGTCATAAGTGGAAAGAAGTCCGACACGATAACAAGGTTACTTGGCTAGTCTCCTGGACAGAGAACATCCAAGGTTCTATTAAATACATCATGCTGAACCCCAGCTCACGAATCAAGGTAAGTGGTAACCAAGAGCTGCACCAGTTAGTGGGGCTGAAAATCTCTTGTCATTTTGTTTGAAATCTAATGTCCTCAGCCTCTAGAATCACTTTGACAAATTGAAAACCATCCCCACCCACAAAAAAAGGGTACTTTTCATAGTTAGCATTATCTGGTGACCTCCCTAAGATGTTTCCATTTTCTACATCACATTATAATCTTATTTATTAATTTGCAGATACTAATTGAAATCCCTGTATGAGCCTGGCACAGTGTAGGCATGGTGCTAGGAATGACATTGGTAAACAAGACAGACACATAGTCCTTGCTTTTACATTGCTTACTGGTCAGACTGATGAAAAATGTGGTAAGTGTATATTGGTTTCTACAGCTAGTTCTCTTCCTCACCTTTCTGGGCTCTGAAGAAAGGAATATAATTACTCTGAATCCAGAAAGAGCTGTAAAATCTAGAGTCTTACATACTTTGTCTTCCTAAGGCTTCATCTGAGTAGATTCCACCAGGACTTAAAGGGGTAGTGTTTGGGAAAGCATATCTTAAGCTGTTGTGTACACATGTGGTACTGTTTATTGATACTGTTATTGAAAAGAGAAAACTCTTGGAAGGACTATTAGTTCTTATTAGCCTGCTAGGCATAAAATGAGTCCTTCAGATATACTGTGGAAATACGAATGTCAACTTAAGACGAGTTCCACAAAAAAAAAAAAAAACACCAGAGAATTAGTTCTGTATGGACTGACACGGAGAAGGCAATGGCACCCCACTCCAGAACTCTTGCCTGGAAAATCCCATGGTTGGAGAAGTCTGGTGGGCTGTAGTCCATGGGGTCACTAAGAGTCAGACACGACTGAGTGACTTCCCTTTCACTTTTCACTTTCATGCATTGGAGAAGGAAATGGCAACCCACTCCAGTGTTCTTGCCTGGAGAATCCCAGGGACGGCAGAGCCTGGTGGGCTGCCGTCTCTGGGGCCGCACAGAGTCGGACACGACAGAAGCGACTTAGCAGCAGCATAGACTGACTGTTTACATGCAGGGCACTGAGAGTAAAGCCCCTCTTAATCTTGGTTTATAGTTTATTAAACACTTGTTAAGATTTGAAAGCTGCAGCTCAAAAGGCCATATGTCTTTTCAAGACCAGACTGCACATTTTATAGCTTATAGTCCTGTGTCCTAATGAAAAATGCCCCTGTGTATATGTTCTTAGTATAATTGGAAAATGACAACTGTTCTTAAAGTGAGCATAGACTCAGAAAGAGAACCCCCATAGCAAGTAAAAGTCAAAATCACTTTAAGAAACATGTTATATTCCTGTTCTGAAATACCACAGAGCTATAGGGTGACCAAGGTAGATGAAAAGTGGTTTAGCCCTGAACTTACTGCCTGCTGGGCAAATTGGGTAAGAATTCAGTTGTATTAGAAAGATAAATGTTAAATGCTTTAGATAAAGGGAGCAGTTATTCCCAGCAGTTAGAGAATAAGAACAACTTTTTATTTATTTATTTATTTATTTTTTTTTTCTTCCAATTTTATTTTATTTTTAAACTTTACATAAACTTTTTAAAGGAAATTTGGTTGCAGTTAGGTCTCAAAAGAGAGGTATTTCAAAGAGCAGTGTGTCATATGGACAGAGAGGAGGGATATGAAAAGGAGTAACAAAAGGATTATCAAGTGAGGTCAGGTAACATTGTAAATATGCTAAACGTCGCTACTGTTGGTGTGAATTTTATATTATTCACACAGTAAAAAAAAAATTATCAAAATGAAGGATACTGGATCACTGTTAGTATTTTCATGTAAGTTGACATTTGATTCTTTTAATAACCATACCAGACATGTACTCGTGCCACCATTTTACAGATAAATTTAGTCTCCGAGAGGCCAGATTGTGGCCAACCTTAAATGCCACACTAAAGTGACTAGACCATGTTCTGTATTTGATGGAGAACCATTGGCTTGGAACAGAGGAGTGTCTTGATCCGCTATGCAGGCATAACGGACCATCACATTAGTGAATGTAAACTGTTGTCAGTGCTGCAGGGGACACAGGGTGCCATTTGAGAGTATACCAGAGCACCTGATCTGGCTTCCAGGGCCTAGGAAATGCCTTTTTGAGGAAGTAACGTTTAAAATGAGACTTACAGAGTGAGTAGGATTTATCCATGGACTTCCATGGTGGCTCAGACAGTAAATTGTCTGTCTACAATGTGAGAGACCTGGGTTCGATCCCTGGGTTGGGAAAATTCCCTGGAGAAGGAAATGGCAACCCACTCCAGTACTCTTGCCTTGAAAATCCCACGGACAGAGGAGCTTGATGCAGGTTACTATCCATGGGGTCGCAAAGAATCAGGCACTTTTTTCCAGGATTTATCCATGGAAAGGATAGGGGAATGGGCATTTCAGACAAACAAAGTAGCCTTTTGAAATCCCTGAAGAAAGAAAGAATTGGGTGGTCTCAAGGACTGTAGTTTGAGTAAAATGGTCAAGAGAGATACGATGAGGAGGGGACTGGAGACAGGGATGCAGGCCAGATCTTAAAACGCTTCCTTCAGTTTTTTTTATATTATCTAAATCCAGTAAGAAGCCACTGGGTTTTAAAGGGGAATGATGCCAGATGTGTGTTTTAGAAACCTGTGATATAATTGATCATTCCGACTGCTGCTCTGTGGAGACTGGATTGGACCCAGGAAGTAGGGAGACCAAGAGGAGGTTGTTGCAGTACTCCAGCCAATAAGTGGCAATGACTTAGGATGATGGCAGCAGGGGTCAGGAGACACGAACAGATGCCAAATACACAAGGACTGTGCACTCTCGTAGGCGGGATTCACACTGATTGTAGGAGTCTCTGGGGTTGAGAGCCTTGTTAGATAAGCTGAGTGGAATTCCCTAAGGGCAGTTCAGTTCAGTTCAGTCGCTCAGTCGTGTCCGACTCTTGCGACCCCATGAATTGCAGCACACCAGACCTCCCTGTCCATCACCAACTCCCGGAGTTCACCCAGACTCATGTGCATCGAGTCGGTGATGCCATCCAGCCATCTCATCCTCTGTCGTCCCCTTCTCCTCCTGCCCCCAATCCCTCCCAGCATCAGAGTCTTTTCCAATGAATTGACTCTCTGCATGAGGTGGCCAAAGTATTGGAGTTTCAGCTTTAGCATCAGTCCTTCCAAAGAACATCCAGGACTGATCTCCTTCAGAATGGACTGGTTGGATCTCCTTGCAGTCCAAGGGACTCAAGTCTTCTCCAACACCGTAGTTCAAAAGCATCAATTCTTTGGCGCTCAGCTTTCTTCACAGTCCAACTCTCACATCCATACATGACCACTGAAAAAACCATAGCCTTGACCAGACGGACCTTTGTTGGCAAAGTAATGTCTCTGCTTTTTAATATGCTATCTAGGTTGGTCATAACTTTTCTTCCAAGGAGTAAGCATCTTTTAATTTCATGGCTGCAGTCACCATCTGCAGTGATTTTGGAGCCCCAAAAAATAAAGTCTGACACTGTTTCCACTGTTTCCCCATCTATTTCCCGTGAAGTGGTGGGACCAGATGCCATGATCTTAGTTTTCTGAATGTTGAGCTTTAAGCTAGCTTTTTCACTCTCCTCTTTCACTTTCATCAAGAGGCTCTTTAGTTCCTCTTCACTTTCTGCCATAAGGGTGGTATCATCTGCGTATCTGAGGAGAGCCAGCCAATTCATTCAGACAGTATCCAGACACCTCCTATGCATTGTAAGGACTTTAAGCAGGTTTTTGAGTAATTGTTACGGTAGTAAACCTAGAAAGTCACATAGATGTAGGCCCTGCCTGGTACCTTATATCCAGTGCAGAGTGGCTCGCTCCAGCAGCTGGGTTGTGATCCTGAGTCATGAAAAATTGTTAAAGGCTTGGAGAGAGGTACTGTTGAGGGGGAAATAAATGTGATTTCTTAAGCTTTCTGCCTGTCCTCAGTTATCTCCAACTCAGAATAGATCTTCAGAGGTTGAGATTTTGACAGTGTGTTAAATAGTTTTTTTTAAGTGCATTGCCAGCAGGAGATAAGAGTCTCTTTTTAGATAAAAGTGGAAAGATACAAGCAGTAAAGATTTTATTTTCAATGATTTATTTCCAATATACAAAAATAGATATAACAATCATTCATATAGTGCCCTCCATCTGCCCGTGTCAAATCTTAACATCATGTCGTATTTTTTCAACTGCTTCATTTCATAAAAAGTATTGTGATAAACATAGCTGAAGCTCACTAGGTAACATTTATCTCTTTCCCTGGAAAATACTAAAATGAATTTAATGTTTTCATTCTTGTGTGTATTTTTAGTACCTTATGTGTCCATGAATACCAAGTAGTATTGTTTTACAAGGTTTGATTTAAAGTTGGATATTTATTGAGATCATTTTGCAACTTATTTCACCACCCTTTGGTTTTGAGAGTTTATTATCTTGATACATATTTATAATTTACCCATTTTTATTTGCTACATAGTATTCTGTTATATAAAAAGTCATCTGTTCTCTTGTCAACAAACATTTAATTAGAGTTTACAGTCATTTCCTAATATAAATAGTGCTGGAATAAACACATTTTCCTTGTGTATATAGATGAAAATTTTCTTTAAAGATTCTTTATTAGATATTTCCAAATTGTTCTCTGAAGTACTGGAACCAGTTTACCTCACCACCATCCTCCCAACTTTGTGCTCAAGTTTCTGTTTTTTCCATATCTCTGCCATCGTTTCTAAAATTTTGCTCTTTAAAACATGTTTGGATCTATGATCCGTTAGAATGTATTTTTGTAGATGGTTTGAGGTTGAGATACAATATATTTTCTCCAAATGCATAACAGTTGTCCCAGAACAAGTGAGTTGTGTTCACCCCTCTCTTGTACATCACGTTTCTACATGGATGTCATATTGTTTCTGGGCTCCCTGTCCTGTCTGCCTGTTTTTTCATCAGTAGCACACTGTCTGACCTCCTGTAGCTTTATGAAGTCTTACTGTTGAGTAGGACAAGTTTTCTTTGTCTCACTCTTCAAAATTGTCTTGGCTTTCAGCTTTTTCACATTAATTTTGAGATAAATTTGTCAAGTTCTAATGAAGGCTATTGAGATTTTTTTATAGGATTGCATTGAAATTATAGATTTTTAAAAAATATGTACTTTGTTTATTTGGCTGCACCGGGTCTTAGTTGCAGCATGCTGAGTCTTTTGTTGAGGCATGTGAACTCTTAGGTGCAACATGCGGGATCTCGTTCCCTCACCAAGGATCGAATCCAGGACCCCCTGCTTTCTGAGCACAGTCTTCGCCAGTGGACCACCAGGGAAGTCCTGAAATTATAGATTAACAGGGGGTAAATATTGAGATTATTTTATTGAATCTTCCCATCCATGAACCTGTTACATGCCTCTCTATTAATTCATGTCTTCAAATATATCCTTTAATATTGTGTCTTAATTTTTTCCATAGAGGTTTTACATATGTTTAAAATCTTTTCTAAGAGGCCTTATAGTTTCTTGTGCTATTGAATTTCAAGTATTTGTTGTTGTACTACATTTTTGTTTGTTATTACTGGAGTAGTAATGCTGTTGATTTTTTAATATCAATCTTCTATCTAGCAACTTTGCTGAACTCTTATTCTAAAAGTGTCTATGTCTTTTGGAGTTTCTATATAGACAGTTAAGTGACCTATAAATAGAGACAGAAATTTTTACTCTTCATTTCCTATATGTATATATATATATATATATTTTTTTTTTTTAAGTACAGATATTTTTTTAAAGATACTCAGTCTAGACTGTCAATCCTGGGGCTTTATTTATTTTAGAAAACTCTCAACTATCATTTCTTCCTCAGTTTCTAGACCATTCCTTTGCATTTTATTTCTTTGTCTGTTTAGGTCTGATCTTCATTTGGGGAGAGTTCCCAAGGACTTACTTCTGCTAATTCTCTATTTGATTATATTTAATCTAAATTTTACCCCTCCTGTAATTTGCTTCATTATATTTTTTCAGGATTTCTAATTATTTTTATTTCAAATTTACTTGATTTCATTTCATTTAAGGCATGTGCTTATTTTATCACTTTTGGAGTCCTTTTTAGTAGATTTTTTTTTTTCTCTCCTGAAAATCTTTGTTTTTTAAAAATGTTACCTGAAGTGAATCATGTACTAATTATTTTTGTTGACAGTTCTTCTAACCCATTTCCTCATATATTTTGGAATTAGTTTGTAGGCCCTTTTGACTGGGAAGTAGTTTTTGTTTCTGTATCATTCCCTTTTCTTTCTCTTTGCTCTGCACTTTTCTGCTCACTCCTCCTGTCTTAGAGGGAGTCTAGCCCAGCTCAGCCCAAGTTGACACAGCCCCTGGCTTCAGGTTGCGTAAAAAACGATAAGGCCCCTTTTTGCATGAAGCACTTCCATTGCTGTGTGTTTGGAGGAAAGTGATGATTAAAGCATGAATTCATTGACCTGCTCTGACCCAGAGGTCTATAAAGAGTACATTTTTGTCAAAGAGGGTGAAGGGTGGTAATTGGTGGTTTTACTTCATGGAAGACTTTGGGTCCAGTTTATAGAAGGCTACCATCATAGGGCACACCTTTCTGCTCAGCCTCCTGAGATTTCTCCTAAGATTGTTTGCTTGTTTTTGTATCTATATTTTGTTCATTAATTTCTCCCTTGTAATATTGCTAGACCTTTCTACTTCATCTCTGCTCCATCAAGGAATTTAACTCAAGTATGATGAGACTTATGGATTTTTGATAATTGAAAACTTTTGGTTTGTGAAGGGTAAAAAGCACAGCTGAAATGTGTCCTTCTGATGTATCCTGTCTTTGCTGCTTTCTGGAAACTTGGATTGGTCTACTTGTGGTCATAACCAGGGTTACAGTACTTACAGTCTCACAGGTCATTGAAAGGATCAAGACTTTTGAGAGTCACAGTAACACATGGTCCAGCTACTGATAAGATTGTCCTGAGCTCATTCACATCTGTGTGTGCTCATCTTGGTTTGTTCTGCCTTTTCTCCCAGGATTTCCATTAAACAGGCATCTTCTTGGAAGTGTTTCCATTCCTTTCTTCTTCCACTCTGTACTTGGTACCCATAGAATCTGAAATGGCAGGGGAAATGATAGCTCTCTGGAACCTGTGTTTTCAACAAAACTCTCTGATCCCAGATAAACCATGGATATAGAGGCTACAAAAGGATTGCTTATAGTAGGTATTCAACCACTAAGTCCAACCTCTGCCAAGCATTATCTGGTCTTATAACCTGAGGTTCAGCCTTAGTAAAATTAAGGCTCCTCAAACCAGTTTTAACTTTACAAATAAAATTCATAATTTTCCTTGTAAATGAAGTATAGCAACCTTCAGGATCACTGTTGCTATCACATTGCATTCAGTCATACTAAAATATTCTCAGTGCCAAATATACATCTCTGCTTTTTCTCTTTAGAACCTATAATTCTGGGGTTTCAAAGATGTATGTGTCTACAACCTTTTAAATGTAACCATCTGGGGATTACAGGCTGGATTGAAGAAAAATGCCTTTATAAAACTATAGTCTTGGGAAGCTCTGATTTTGGTGAGTTGTATTAGAAGGAGAAAATAAGACATGCTTATTTTAAAAAATTACATTCTGGACCTGACTTTTTAGTATACAGTTCTAAATTTTAAAGCGTAAAAGAGCTAGAAGCTAGACCATTAAAGCTTCTAAATGATGTCATGGTAGAACATCTTCATGACCTTGGAGTAGATTTCTTGGACACAGAATAAACAATAAACAGTTGAAACAGTGAACTTCATTTAAAAACTTTTGTTCAACAAAGGACACTACTAAGAAATATACAGGTAACAGGGAGAAAACATTTGCAACATGTATAGTTGACAAAGGCTTGTATCCCGTATATACAGAGAATTCATATCACTCAATAATAAAAAAGATAAACATCCTCATAATAAAAGAGCAAAAATGGGATGCTTTAGAAGACAGAGGAACGGCCAATATAAAAGCACATGAAAGCACTACTCACCATCACTATAAGTGGAATGCAAAGTAAAGCCGCAATAAGCTGCTATTTCCAGTTCTAGGTATTTCTGCTGCAAATAAAATGAAAACATATGTCCACAAAGACTGCACAGCAGTGTTCATAATGCTGTATTTATGTGAGTCTAAAACTGGAAACATCCCAGGAGTCCATCAGAATAACAGTACAGTGTAGTCAGACACATTAGGGGTCATCATAGAATATACCATATATATACGTATGAGGGAACTTTTCTGGATTGACAGAAATATTCTCTTAACTTGATAGGGTGTGGGTTACATGTATTATGGATTGTCAAAACTGATCTAACTGTATACTTAAAAATGTGTAACATAAACTCTTTTTAGAAGATTTAGAGTGAAAGATTGAAAGGAAGTATTACAAGAAAAAATACTACCTATATCTCAAAAGGATGTGAATCTATAAAGAACTCTGTAAATCAATAAGACCAACATATTTAAGAATGGACATTGTACGGAAAGCTGGTTAGATTTTATTTTTAAACATGGTATAAATACCTAGGGCCAGTTTATTGTCTTTTGTTTAAATTACGTGTGTTTGGGGTTCAGATTGCCATTCACTCTCCGAATTCTATTCAGGGAAGCTGAACACTGCGGGGATAAGCATACTTCCTAGAAGCCAGCCCTGTCCTGTTAGACTTAGTTCAGTTCAGTTCAGCTCAGTCGGGTGGCTTCTCCCGTCATTCCCATCTCTGTGTCCTTATTTGAGAGAATCCTGGATCCCTGTCCTAGGAGCCTAGCCAACCTGTGAAGAAAAGTTGGTCTGGTGGTTATGGCCTGTGAATGACTGACTTGTTAGGTTTGTAAACTTTGCTTCAGTGGTGTGATTAAGGAATGGGCAAATGAAGACACAGACTCAGGTTTTGGTAGGCCTGTGTGCATCAGGATGATGGGAAAGAGCCTGCTTCTCAACTGGAGACTGTGCTGTTGCAGATGAGCCTTTCGTGTGTGTAAGAAGGGTTGTGAGGGAGATTCATTACTGTCTTGAGATTTATTACTTACAAGAGGAAAGCTTCTGTCACACCTTTTTCTTAGTTGCCCTCTTCAGTGTCAAAATACACTTAGAAGAACCAGAGAGAAATTTTCAGCTTCCCATTGTTAGCATATAGAACTTGGATGCTGCTGCTGCTGCTAAATCACGTCAGTCGTGTCCGACTCTGTGACCCCATAGATGGTACCCAACAGGCTCCTCTGTTCCTGGGATTCTCCAGGCAAGAATACTAGAGTGGGTTGCCATTTCCTTCTCCAATGCATGAAAGTGAAAAATGAAAGTGAAGTCGCTCAGTCGTGTCCGACTCTTAGCGACCCCATGGACTGCAGCCTACCATGCTCCTCCATCCATGGGATTCTCCAGGCAAGAGTACTGGAGTGGGTTGCCATTGCCTTCTCCAGATTTCTCCTGTATCACTCAATCATTCAATCACCCACCCACATCAACAGGTAGTTAAGGAATCGCTTGTTTTGTAGCCAAACAAGCACACAGCACTATACCACACACAGCTGGGGGAGAGTGCTGATGACTCATTAGTGTAGCTGGGTTAGCTTTCATTTGTGAATGTTTGGAACTAGAAGTAGCAGACATTTCTTGCTTCGTGTGTCCCACATTTCTGCATGCTCAGGCGGCCAGATGCCTTGACCACAGTTCTTAGGCCTCAGAGACCACATGTCTGTGTCATAGGTAGAAATCACTGTAGCTCTCCTCGGTTGTGGGCTGGGGGAATTAAGAGCAGAGATTCTTGAGTTCTTAAATTCTATCCCTGTGTCCATGTCATACAGTCTTTTTCTGGCCTTGTAATAATCCCTGGCCGTTTTGGATTTCTCCAATTTTCTTTTCTTTTTTTTCCCCTTTCCTTTCTCACTTGCTATTATCATCAGTCCTTGCTTGTGACTTTTTCCATTTAACGAGGTCACAGAAATCTTCCCTCGCTGTTGATTAGATTGTCTTTTCACACGCTTTTAAAAACCTTACATTGGCTTTAGAATCAATTTTCAAACCTGCCACCAAAAGCTCTAATGTTAAAAAAACCGTCTTCACAATAACAGTTTCCCTCAGTCTCATCAAGAATACTTTTAAATGCAGAAGTTAGAAAATGGTGAATAATTGTAGCTGTTCCTGGAAGTCATTGTGTTCCTTAGTAATTATAAGCTGTAATCTTTGGTTCTGCTTCCTTGACAGTTCCATCAAACTGTGAAGGATTGTCTTGAATTTAATGAAGTTCAGTCCTAGCAGAAAACTGCTCTTGGGTCACAGATTCAGCAGCAAGACTGTGATGCTGATGTGGGGTTAGGGATGTTTATATATACCCTTTGTATTGACAGAAGTTAATTTGGGGGACATATCATGTGGGCCTTCTTAAGAACATAAAACATTTCACAAAATGAAAGAGGCTTTTTTAGCAATCAGACAGGAACCAGTTGTGCCTGTCAGGGAATGGGACAGCATACTTTGTCACTGGGTAAATGCATTGCTTCACTGAAGCTCAAGTTCCTTCTCTTTGGTTCAGAGCTCTGAAGTTGGATGTTCAGTGTCTGTCTTTATTCCACTATCCTTAAGCAATCCCCCCTTGGGTCTGTGTCTTTGCAGGGTGAGAAAGACTGGCAGAAATATGAGACTGCTCGGAGGCTGAAGAAGTGTGTGGATAAGATCCGGAACCAGTATCGGGAAGACTGGAAGTCCAAAGAGATGAAAGTCCGGCAGAGAGCTGTAGCCCTGTACTTCATCGATAAGGTGAGGGCATCTTCCTGTCACACTGCCTACCATGTTCATCTTGATGAAGATGGAGGAAGCAAGTATTCCTCCAGGCCCTGTGTTTTAAGTACTGCTGGTGAGGCAGTGACAGGCCAGTGATCTGTCGTCCTGCTCACCCAGTCTCTAGCCTAGTAAGGAAGGTAGACGTGGAGAGACAGGTGTTCAGTGTCAGACCGACTGCTGCTGTCGGTCTGCTGCTGTCTCTAGTCTGTCTAATAGAAGGACATTCATGAGTCTGAATGTGCCAGAAAGACTGACATTTTCAAACTCGTTGACCATGTGCCACCCTCCAAAATATTTTATATCACAACCCAACATATAAAGTATATTTGTGTTTGTGTATAAGTGAAACAAATGTCACACAAAACAATGCTCAGTCTTTCTGTGTAAGCAGCAAATTCTGATAGGTTTTCCTCAGTGTCTTATTTTTAAAAAGGATGGTTATAATCCTTAAAACTGGTTAAATAGTGCTTGCTTCGGGAGCACACAGAGTAAAATTGGAATGACACAGAGAAGATTAGCGTGGCCCCTATGTAAGGATGACACACAAATTTATGAAAATTAAATGATCGCCAATGTATCACAGTTACAGTTTGGAAGACAGTGCTTTCGAGATCAGTTTCTCACACTCTTTCAGGAAAAAAAGGTTTCGTGTTTTCCCTTGGTTTTAGCATGGTTTAACACAAGTTCTGAATTAAAAGTTAAGAAAAATTCAGAGACTAGCTTTTTGAGTCTGATTGCCCACAGTTTTAAATATCTTCTTTCCTCCATCCCCATTTGAGAGGACAGAGTAGAGAGATGTTTTTTGGGGAAGGTTAATAGCCCTTGATTTGCTCTCCACACTGTATTTGATAAGGGAAGAAGCAACAGTGCAGATCCAGAATTCCTGAACCTTGCAGACTAATGCCCTGGCCCCATAGAGACTTGGGATGTTTCTGATTTGGGTTTCCTAGACAGTGTATGATATTGAAGTTCTTCATTTGTGCTTATCTTCTCCCCGCACCCCGACCCTCCCACAATCTCCTCCCTGGACAGCTTGCTCTGCGAGCAGGCAATGAGAAGGAGGAAGGAGAAACAGCGGACACTGTAGGTTGCTGCTCGCTTCGTGTGGAGCACATCAATCTGCACCCAGAGTTGGATGGTCAGGAATATGTGGTGGAGTTTGACTTCCTGGGAAAGGACTCAATCAGATACTATAACAAAGTCCCTGTTGAGAAACGAGTAAGTTAATGTGGCCTGAGCTCCCTGGCCTGCTTCTGCTTATTACTTGTTTAGTGCTTTTCCTGTGCTCTGTGTTCTGCTGAACACTAGGAAAAATGGCTTGAAAGAGTGAAGAGGTACTCTTTGGTGTCCTGTATGCCTCCTTTTAGCCCCTGCCCTTTACCCCTCACCTGTGCTACTGAGCATGCTGTAAAGAGTTGGTCCTCACCTCAACTTGCACATTATCCCATTGTGTTGTTTTAATGATATAAGCACTCTTTAGTATCCCTTGGTTGTGTTGCAAATTTGTCACTTGTAGCTTTGCTCAACTTTCCCCCAGCTCCTGATTCAGCAAAAAGGTAGCCCTTGAGTCTCTGGATCTCTCAGCCCAGAGCTGAATCGGGTACTGCAGTGCCATGGCCCCCAGAAGGACTGTGCTTAACCCTACAGAGTGCAGTACCCTGGCAGTCCAGCCCTTCAGCAGTCTGATATTTCATCAGTAACTGGGTTTTGCTGGCTGCAGAAATGTTCCAGATTAAATGAAGCTAAAGAGATCTGACAATTAATGTAATACCTGAGTTTAGGTTGGATTCCACCCTGGGGAGGTGAGGAACATCAGTGGGTCAACTGGCAAAATAGGAATATGAACAAGATTAGATAAAAATGTGTCTGTCTAGTTGACAAAGCTGAGGAGTTCTGTGTGTATATAAGAAAATATCTCTGTTCTTAGGAAGTACACTGAAATACTCAAGGGTAAAGGGCATAATTGTGTAAGTACCCAGAAATGGCTCTGAACAAATAATTGTGCATATACACATATAGATGTAGAAACGAAATGAGTGTACATGTACACTGCACAAATAGGAAATGAGGTAAAATACTAATGGTAGGTGGATTTCGGTAAAGGATATGGATTTGGTTTTGTTGTTGTTTTTTGCTTTGTGGGGTTTTTCTTTTTTTGCAAGCTTTATGTTGTAATTATTTTCAAAGCAAAGATAATAATTAGGCTCTGCTTATTTCTTTTAGGTTTTTAAGAACTTACAACTATTTATGGAAAACAAACAGCCTGAGGATGATCTTTTTGATAGACTCAATGTGAGTGGACAAAGCCCACTGGGTTGAAGAGGGGCCCAGCCAGAGGCTCTCAAGCCCCTGAAGGAGAGGGTTGCCTGGGAGTGGCTGGGGCTTTGCCCTTAGCCTATCCCGGGGCACCCTGCATGCCCTCCCTTCCTCAGGCACACACAGATCCATGGCCAAAGCCCTGAGATGGGGTGGATGAACCCTGCCTTCTGTCCTCGTCTGGCTTCTGCATAGCCTTGGCTGGAAGCTCAGTCACCACTGCTAGAGACCCAACACCTGTCCCTGAAATCTTACTGGGGAAGATCTTAATAGGGAAGGATACATATGCTTTACTGGTCTGCTTAAGATCAAAGTGCTTCTTAGGGAGGTACATGCATCTCTGTATTCTGGAATTCTTCTCCCTTTTCCTATCCCACTGGCAGGACAATTAACTTGTAATTGCATAATGTCCTAGAGCTTGCCAGGAGAGCCTAGATGGTATGGCTTTTACCTAAATCCCATCCTTTTTGTTGCTTTGTCTCCTCCAGACTGGTATTCTAAATAAACATCTTCAGGATCTCATGGAGGGCTTGACAGCCAAGGTGTTCCGTACATACAACGCCTCCATCACGCTACAGCAGCAGCTAAAGGAACTCACAGCTCGTAAGTACTGCCTGGCCAGACAGAGACCACAGCCTTACTGCTGATGTCCACTATCCTTAGTCGGCTGAGTCCTAGATCTGTTCCACTTTCCTTCTTAACATTGTGACTGGAGACTTTTCCCCTCCACACCTCAAATAGAGGGCTAAGGCTTATTTAGATGGCTAAACAGATCAGTTCTGTCTCCCCCATTCCTGTTCTTCTAGATAAGCTTTAAGGAATGCTGACAGGGGCTTTCTATCTGCTCTGAAAGTGCCTGTATTTTGTGTATTGTATCTATGTTATTTAAGAGCTCACCGAATGAAGTATTATGATGTTCTATTAAATGGGAGAGAGTAAGGTTGTCATGGTTACTAAAACAGCATAGGAGCAGATCTTTTCCCTGAGGTTTCTTTTTGTCACCCTTTGAGAGTAGATAATAATCTCCTAAAAACTGGCTGCTGAAAGTATCACCAAGATCCACAAACTTTTTTCCTCTGGAGTCTAATTCTAATGAATTTGCATTGTCCTCTAGAAATATGTCAAATGGTATTAGAAAATGGTGTTCAAAAGTCAAATGTGGGTGTGTTGAGGGTCAGTATTTTAGGGTGTGGTAAAGAATGCTACATGACACAAGTGAAAACATTTCTCAGGTGACACTTTATATTTTCCTTTCTGGAAGATGCAGTACCTTGTGGTTTTAAAGTGTAAAACTTACGGACCCTTCATTTTACCCTCCTCTCTAGGCTATTTGTCCCAGTTCCAAGCTGTTTTGGGTGGTTAGATGGGGGAGGTGAGCACTGGGGAAAGCAGGTGATGCTGTTGACTTTCAGATTTTGACCTTGTGCCTTGGGGGAACCTGAATTGATCATCTGAATGAGATGAGGCCCAGTAAACCCTGAGGATGGAGCGCTGGGGAAGGCGCGTTGTGTGTTCTCTCTTGTTACACAAACTGACTCTTCATCACCATTTTTCTTTCCAGCTGACGAGAACATCCCAGCAAAGATACTGTCTTATAACCGTGCCAACCGAGCTGTTGCAATTCTTTGTAACCATCAGAGGGCTCCACCAAAAACCTTTGAGAAGTCCATGATGAACTTGCAGTCTAAGGTATTTTGGATCTGGATGGTGGGGGGTAGCAAAATCAAAAGAACCATGTCTGCTGTGGCGATTTACACTCCACTTTCTGGGCTGGGCTGGCAGGTGGCCAGTCTTGGGTCTGTTCTGGAAGAAAGGTTCATACTAAAGATATATGGAAATATGATTGTAATTACTCCTGATCGAGACACTCAATATTGGGTATTCATTGTCCAGTGAGTATTCTGACTTAAAAGCTAAATTTAATGTAGCCTGTTTGAAATACTGCTAATTATTGTCCTTCTACATGAGGATAATGGATACAAAGATAGTCTTCACAATTCCTTTCCACAGCCCAGAAATACAACTGTTTCCAAATTAGATTGTTTTAAATTGAAAGGATGATGAAACAATGATATTTAATTTCCCCTAATCCTAGCACAACTATTTTTATTTTTACACATTCCACATGAATCATATTTTTATATAGCTCATCGTCAAACATCTGTTGAATACTGGCTGTGTGCCAGAGCTGCTGCCCTAGAGGGAGAGACTGACATGCAAACAACGAGATGCTGTTCCTCTCTCCTTCCTCCAACTCTGCCTGGTACTGAGCTTTTAGGCTGCAAGGCACTCAGCATTTGATGATGATGATCATTTCTATGTTACCTACATAACTAATCCATTCTAATATATTAACCCACCATGAGAATTTGTAGCTATTTCACTACAAAGTAGATACATGGGTTACAAAGTAAACCAATCATCTTAAAATATATTTACCCAAAAGTCTGATATAGTAATAGACATGGTTTTACTAATAGGTGTGTCTAATAATTGTAAATGTCAAGGTAGTAATGAATATAAATGATACTTTGATTTCTGCAACAATTACAATATGAAAATATACATACTGTCTCTTGGTGATGAAGTCATAAGTATTACTGATAATACTATGTTTAGTTGCCCACATCCATAACTGAAGAAGAAATGATGAGTTTCAGCTGCTGCTGCTGCTGCTAAATCGCTTCAGTCATGTCCGACTCTGTGCAGCCCCATAGGCGGCAGCCCACCAGGCTCCCCCATCCCTGAGATTCTCCAGGCAAGAACACTGGAGTGGGTTGCCATTTCCTTCTCCAGTGCATGAAAGTGAAGTTGCTCAGTCGTGTTCGACTCTTAGCGACCCCATGAACTGCAGCCCACCAGGCTCCTCCATCCATGGGATTTTCCAGGCAAGAGTACTGGAGTGGGGTGCCATTGCCTTCTCCGAGTTTCAGCTAGGGCTTAATTAAACTACAGATTGCTTCTTTTTCATCTGTATTCACGAAATACTATATCTGGACAGCTGGAGTTCAAAAACTATGCTGTAGAGTGAGGCTGCATACATGTTTCCAGGCCCAGAGTGTTTTCCTTCTCTTGAAATTTCTTCCAGATACGTACCCAGGTGTAGTACTTATGGGTCAAAAGACACATACAACCTGCAGTTCATGCTTCACATGCCACCTGGCTTTGCTGAAGGAGTGCACACATCCACAGTACATAAGAATGTGTCCACAGACGTCTCAGATCCTTGGACTGTGACTGGCAGGCAGAGAGCCCGTCCAGGCTGTCCATCCTTGCACCTCTGTTAACAGTGGTCATGTGGTACCATTTACTCTCCTCAGGCTATCATTTCAAGCCAGAAATAAAAGCATGACTATTCAGGTGGTGTTTACCTAATTCAGGAGACCCATCCCTGGAGCATGAGGAGACCTTTTGTTGGTCTCACTCTGGAACCACTGTTTGGGCAGTCCAGGCTGCCTGCCAGACGAGCCCTCTAAGCCCAGGAACCCTCTCCTGTGTGCCCACAAAGCAAACACAAACACACACCGCTCTTTGCCAAGTGAATCAATGGGGTCTTTAATGCTTTGAGAGAATTCAACATAGCCTGCCAATTTAGTATTCACAGAAATGGTTAAAAGATTGTGGTTTGTTGCATTTCTAGCCTAAGAAGAATCTGGCTAGTGGTGTCTGTGACGCTTTTGTGTAGAGTCAGTTCCTTCAGTTTGACTTTGGACAACATAGATGTTGGAAGTAAGCCATTCGTAGTAAAATGCATTTAATGATTCTCTCACAATGATGGCCTCTGTTTCCAGTCTTGGGCTGTGTGTATAAATCTAACAGACAATGCCAGGCTGAGAGCAACAGCCCAGTGTATATGAGTCGGGCGTGCATTTATTCTGCAGAGGTTCCCCTGATCTTAGGGTTAGCACGGTGATAGCAGGTCAGGGTTTGCCTGCCCCAGCTGTGAGCTCACCACTCTAGGGCCCCAGCCCCACGGTGTTGCCTGCTGCTGTCCTCAAGTGGGAACTGAGAACGCAGAACTGGCGCTCTCAAGCAAGAGAGGCTGCGACTGTCATTTTCCCTTCCTCTAAAGACTGGGGCCCCAGGAGATTTCATTTGGAGAAAGAGCTCCATAGCTAAAAAGTTTTCAAATCTGCTTTGAATGATAACTATTTGAATTTCCTTTCTGTCTCAGCTTTCTCGCCTTTTAAAAAATGGAATGCCAGAGCCAGGCCATGCCACGTATTGGCTTGGAACAGATGAGGCTAAGTGGTTTGGCTTCCTGGGTACCTTTTAATTGCCATTTTCTAGTCCCTTGGGTATTCTCTTCAGTGCATCTTTTTTTTTTTTTTTTTTTTCTGGAGGAATTAGCAGCTCTTCTCAGAGTGCTGGTAGAATCTGAGGAATGAGCTGAGCTCAGTAGATGTAGCGACTCTTGTCTCAGCTTCATAAACAGTATCTCCTGCAGGATTCTTGGGATGGAGGTGACAACCTGGCACAGGATCCATTTGATAAATAGCTTTCACCTGTCATCCTCTTCGCAGTATCTAAAACCAAAGTGTTTCCTGATTGAAAGATTAGCACCCACACTCCCAGTGCCAGTGGGTTCTTTCCCTGAGTTTCTGGATTAATGGGTCCCAGAGTCATTGCCATAAAACCTTCATTTCTTCAAGGGTGACTGAAGAATATAAACGGTCAAGTAGCACTGGAATTCAACACCCGCTGCATATCCACTCTGTGCCGTCATGAAGCCACCCCTGGGCGTTTTAACAAGAACAGCCTACTTGGTGAAGACATCTTCTCTTAAGGAATCCTGTTTTCTCTTTGGATTTATTTTATTCCTGAATTTACTGTTGTTCTTCCCTACCCAGATTGATGCGAAGAAGGAACAGCTAGCAGATGCCCGGAGAGACCTGAAAAGTGCTAAGGCTGATGCTAAAGTCCTGAAGGATGCAAAGACCAAGAAGTACGTGCCTGGTGTGATGCAAAGCTGGGAGTTGGATGAGAGGAAAAGTGTCACAGCATCAACCAGAGGTCCTAGCTTTCCTAGGGTTTCTGAGTAACATTCTAGAAATGTCTGGGCCTGTGGCTTTTCTGTTTTTACTGCCCCTGGGTGGCAGTGTGGGGATATGGTGCTCCTGTCCAGAGGCCAGGCCCAGTTCCTGATGACTTCCTTTCTTCCAGGGTTGTAGAGTCAAAGAAGAAGGCTGTCCAGAGGCTGGAGGAACAGCTGATGAAGCTCGAAGTTCAGGCCACAGACCGAGAGGAGAATAAACAGATTGCTTTGGGAACCTCTAAACTCAATTATTTGGACCCAAGGATCACCGTGGCTTGGTAAGCACCACGCCCTTCTTGAAGGCTACCTGCTGGCTTGGGAAGGGTGATGGGGCTCCAAGAGCATTGTCAGCTCTCACATGCAGTTCCTACATTGCACACTTAAGAGTGTCCTCTGTCTTCTGCTGTGCGCACTGCAAATGCATTGGGACATCCTGGGTGGTCTGAAATGGTCAATACTGTTACACCACTTGGGAGTATTATGTCTGCTAAGGCAGGTATGGTCCCCACCCCTAGTGGAACTTTAGGACAAAAATGGAGACTCTTAGTCCTTATTGAAGGAAAAATAAAATGAGCCCATCTACCTAAACTTTTAACTTCTCAATTTAAAAAAAAAATGTTTTTTTTTTTTTTAAGTGAAGGAAAGAAGGTACAAATAAGGAGAAAATAAAAAAAAAAAAAAGAATACAGATCTGAGCAACCTGTGCAAAGAGTTTGCATCATTGTTTGCTTGTTTCCCTGTAAACTACCCTCCCCAATAAAATAATATCCAAAATAAATGACTTTTTTTGGAAGATGCTTATTAGTTAACTTGAATTATTAGTTTCTGGGCTTAAGAGGAGCAGCCATTCCCTGTGGGCCAGGAGTTCCAGCCAGCTCTTATCCCCTTTATGTCCTGTCTGGTGCTGGAGGTTTGGTTGGCTTTGAGAGGCAATAGAGTATAATGGTGAAGAGCGTGGATTCTGGAGCCAGCGTGCTTGGATTCACTTTTCAGCTCCATGCTCACTAGCTACATGAGAATGAAACCAAATCACCTAACTTCTCAGTTTTTCTTCTGTACCTTTTTCATTTGTACACCTGCAATCGTACCTACTTTAGAATGTCAGGATTCAGTGAGTCAAGCACATGAAGCCCTAAGAACACATCTGGTACCTTATTAATTCTCCTCCTCACCAGATGGAACAGGAGAAGGCAGCACATCCAGGCCCCAACTCGGGTCTGGCCCACGTCTCCTGAGACACACTAACCCCCCTTCTCTCTCCCTTATTTGCAGGTGCAAGAAGTGGGGGGTCCCCATTGAGAAAATTTACAACAAAACCCAGCGGGAGAAGTTTGCCTGGGCCATTGACATGGCTGACGAGGACTACGAGTTCTAGCCAGTCTTGAGGGGCAAGAGTTCTGTGAAAAGGAACAGTGTGGTTTGGGAAAGATGGATAAACTGTGAGCCTCGCTTGCCCTCACACCCGAGGGAAAGAGGCAGCAAGTCTTAACTAACATCTTTGAGAAAAGATATTATAAGGGAGAGCTGAGCCAGTTGTCCTATGGACAACTTATTTAAAAATATTTCAGATATCAAAATTCTAGCTGTATGATTTGTTTTGAATTTTGTTTTTATTTTCAAGGGGTCAAGTGGATGGGAATTTGTCAGAGTTCTGCCAGGCAAATTCACTGTTTCACTGAAACATTTGGATTCTCTTAGCTACTGTATACGAAGTCCGATTATATTGGTGCGTTTTTACAGTTAGGGTTTTGCAATAACTTCTATATTTTAATAGAAATGAATTCCTAAACTCCCCTCTCCCCCATTTCAGGAATTTAAAATTAAGTAGAACAAAAACCCAACGCACCTGTTAGAGTTGTCACTATCTATTGTCATGGGAATCAATTTTCATTAAACTTGAAGCAGTCGTGACATCGGCAGTGTTTTGGTTCAGACACCTGTTCACAGAAAAGCATGATGGGAAAATATTTCCTGACTTGAGTGTTCCTTTTTAAATGTGAATTTTTATTTCTTTTTAATTATTTTAAAATATTTAAACCTTTTTCTTGATCTTAAAGATCGTGTAGATTGGGGCTGGGGAGGGATGAGGGGTGAGCGAGTCTAAGGATAATAAATAATCAGTGACTGAAACCATTTTCCCATCATTCTTTGTTCTGAGCATTCTCTATGCCCTTTCAGATACCCATCTTTTTCATTTAAAACCCCAGTCTTTCACTTGAAAGATTTTATTGTATAAAAGTTCCACAGGTAAAAAATTTAGAGGAAAATGAGTATTTGGTCAAAAAAAAAAAAAAAAAAAGGAAAAATAATCAAGATTTTAGGGCTTTTATTTTTTCTTTTGTAATTGTGTAAAAAATGGAAAAAAAACACATAAAAAGCAGAATTTTAATGTGAAGACATTTTTTGCTATAATCATTAGTTTTAGAGGCATTGTTAGTTTAGCGTGTGTGCAGAGTCCATTTCCCACATCTTTCCTCAAGTATCTTCTATTTTTATCATGAATTCCCTTTTAATCAACTGTAGGTTATTTAAAATAAATTCCTACAACTTAACGGAAACTTGGTGTCTGCCTCTGTGTTAGCCCAGGGCCCCGGGCCAGAGTAGGGCTCCAGGGCTGGGCCTTGGTGTGAGATGTGGTCTGCCTGCTCCCGGCTGCAAGGGTGCCTCCCTCCCCAGGAGCTGGGGCTGCATCTGTCTTGCCACCGTGGGTGTGGGCTGAAGGGGAGGGAGCCAAAGTCCACATCCTTAGAAGAAGGCAGGCCCAGGAAGTGAGGGCGGGTACAGAAAAACTAGAACAGGTGCGGTGCAAGGACTATATTTGGAGCCTAGGGTAGGTTTATTGAGCAAAGTGGAACAAGTGTATTCGGGAAGCAGATTTTAGAACACTTCTGTGTGTGCTGGTGAGAAACAGTAGGGAGCTTCTTTGGGCCTACTTATGTGGCTAAGATACCGTCAGGATGGCGGGAATTAAGTCCTAAGCCAGTTAAAACACTGAATCCCAGAAGCTCTCTCCAGACAGACAAGAGATCCTGCTGATAGAGAGGGAGTGGTCTGGAACCACTTCTCGGTGCTCTAGTACCCGAGTCAGTCAGGATCCCTACAAAAGTTGTTCCTCCTTTCATCCTAGGTTACAGCTAAGTCTGCGATGAAGTTGAAAGATTAAGTCTCCTGGTCAAAAGGAGCAGGCGACAGCAAGGCCAGAGTGGTCAGAACCGGTCATTTAGCTAGCCTTAAGTCCTCTAGCCTGCCAGCTAGGAGTGTATTCTGGGAGGACAGCCATCTCCCTGATGGTCTCTGAACTTCTGGGCTGGGGATGGGCCGACTGCAGAGAATCCTGAAGGGTCCTTGGCAGCCTTTATTTCATCAGCCAGTGAAGGAGGCAGCATTCACCCCAGGGAATAAAGGAAGGTACGGAGCCACTATTGCCTTGGAGCAAGAGACCAAAGCCAAGTATTTTGAGTTCATTAGTTCTGGGGAAGCTATACCATGGAACATAAGGAATAGCAATAGAGAGGCTTGTCCACGAGCCCTATCAATGCACTTGAGCAGGACCTGTCACAACCAGGGGACAACCTTGGGTCACCACTGGAAACAGGACAGGAGGCCCTGCAGGCACATGTTACTGGTGAGCAGAAACCTGTGCCTACCTTTCCTGGCAAAGACCATTCTTCTGAGGGCAGGTGCAGAGCAACTAGATGCTGGTCAAGAACGGCTGTAGGACATCCTGGGTGGTTGCAGCAGGCCTGGGAAAGCAAGCCAGAGAATGGGAGAAGCTGACCTGACGACCACTGCGACAAAGGAAGAGGCCAGACAGAGGTGAGGGCCAGGTATGTATGCAGGGCCTCAAAGGATGCTTGAGCATGAAGTCAGGAGGACCACGCCCTGCTTCCTAGTCATCTGGCAGGCAGGTTCCCTCCTCCCACTTCCAGCCCTTAGGTCGGAGCGCAGGGTCTGCCCCACCCTCTCCTGTCTGGCCCTTCCGTGATGCTGGGGTCCAGCTGTGGGCAGAGGGAAACCGCTTCCATGTGCCACCCCAGCCAGAAAGCTAGTGCTGGCTTGGCCCCTTCCTCCCTCACCGCCACCCCCCATATCCTGTCAGCAGGTCCTGTCTGTTCTCCCTGTCAAGTCTACCTCGGGCCTCTGCCACGTTTTTTTTTTTTTTTTAATAAAAAAAAGAAACCACAACTCCCAGCCCTTTTCAGCCACCACCCCCTCCCTCTCTCTCTTTCACAAACAAGCACCTGGAATGAGTCACCTCTACCACCCGGTCACTCCCCCACCAACTGCAACTAGCTTCTGCCCCATCTTGCTTCCAGTACCCTCTTCAACTCTGACCAGTCACCCAGGAATGAGCGACCAAACCACTAACCAGGCTCTGCTACTCCTGCATCTCAAACTCGCTGTGGCACCAGACACTTTTCAAAAATCGCTAGTGATACTTCACATGTCATAAAATCCACCCATTTCCAATGTACGGTGACTTCTAGTAACTACTGAGTGGTACAGCCATCAGCGTACGTCAGTTTTAGAACTTCGTCCCCTCCGTAAGATCCCTCATGCCAGGGACAGTTAATCCCCATTCCTACCTCCAGCCTCCACGAATCTACCCTCTCTATATAGGTCTATCTTTTCCTGGACATCTCACATAAACAGGATCATTCCCTTAAAGCGCTCCTCTGGTTTCCATGGTGCCACCCTCTCCTGATTTTATCCCTCCGTCTCAGGCTGTGGCTTCTGTTACCTCCTTTATCAGGTCCTTAGCTGCTGCAGTTCTCTTCTCAGCCCAGCTGATTTCATTCACGCTTGAACGTGACGAGCCCCACATCTCTACCTCCAGCCTAGACCCTCTCCTGAGATCCAGACACACACTGCCACACCTTGGCGGGGATGTCCACGGCCTCTAAAACCATGTTCGGAACCTACCACCACCAGCCCACTGGGCTTGGTTTAGCATCTCAGGGAAAGGCACCACCATCCACTCTGTCTCCCAACTGGAACTGAGGGCAGTCATCATCCTTCACACCTTTCTCATATCTGGTAAATCACCAATTCTGATATCACCTTCTAAATACCACATACATCAAATACAGTATTTCCTCCATAGAAAACTTAAAAAAATTTTTTCTTTCTGAGAAAAGGAGTTTTACTTACATTTCAGTCTTTACAAAATCCCTCATATAATGGGTTGTTCTCTCAACTTGTTTTGAACCAAAAAGCACTTTTTGGAGAAAACACATTATCCTGAAATGACCTCAGTCAAACTAGTTTTGGACGATTGTAAGTAGTCCCCTGACAAAATCAGTAAACAAGGAAGCAAAGAAATTTACCACAGACTGGGCAATTATTTCTCACAATCCGAAGCACTGCACTTGAACAGGTTTCTTCAAGATCACTTTAAATAGCAATACGGTGTTGATATATGTTTTTAAAGAGTCTTTTAGAAAAACACTGAAATATTTACAGATAACATTATAGAGCTAAGATTAGTGTCAAAATTATATGGAATGGGTTAGTGGGTCAAGTTTGACACGAAACAAGAGTGGCCAAGAGTTCCTAATTAAACTGGCTGATGAGTACATTTCACCGTGCTATCCTGTCTCTATATATATTTAAAATTTCTGTAATATTTTTAAAGCAATACAGTCTAAGTGGGGATTATGTCAATCATTGATATGTATCTACAGAAGAAATAAAAAGAAAGCTATTTAATGTTATACAGAAAATTAATTATGCTTAGGTTAAAATTTCCAGTTGACAGCATCACATACTGATTCAAAAAGTATTTCCTCTGCAGCAACAGGGATGAATCTCAAAAACATTATACTGAACACAGACCCAAGGGTACATACTCTGTGATTCTACTTACATGAAATTTTAGACCAGGTAAAACTAACCTTTAGTGACAGAAAGTAGACTTTGTGGTTGCCCACTGGGGGCAGGGGAGATCAACTTTTTTTTTTTTAATATGGAACGCTTCATGAATTTGCATGTCATCCTTGTGCGGGGGCCATGCTAATCTTTGTATTGCTCCAGTTTTCCTGTATGTGTTGCTGAGCTGACCATGAGACGGACTCTTAAAGGGCACCCAGAACACTGTTTAGGGTGATGGAAACGTCCTATGTCTTAACTGAGTGGGGTTACAGGTGGGTATACATTTGTCAAAGCTTTCCAAACTTTACACTTAAAATGGGTGCATTTTCTGTAGGGTATTCCTCAATAAAGCTGATTTGTAACGGCGAATTCCCTGGTGATCCAGTGGGCCACAACTACTGAGCCCACGTGCCCTGGAATCTGTGCTCCGCAACAAGAGAAGCCGCCGCAATGAGAAGCTTTCGCACCGCAACTAGAGTGTAGCTCCTGTTCATCGCCAAGTAGAGAAAGCCCACAGGCAGAAATGAAGACCCAGTGTAGCCGTAATTAATTAACTAAAAAAGTTTGAACATAATTATTGAAAAGGCCAGAGTGGGAAAAAAACCCTCATAAATTAATATATCATTTTAAATAATGTGTGACTTTAAATGTGGGAAATATGTAACTAAATAAACTGCTATCTGTGGACATCTGAATCATGTATCCCTAAAACTATTTATGCTGTCATGAGAGGCCCACATACCACAACAAAGAGCAGCCCCCACTCTCCGCAACAAGAGAAAGCCTGATGCAGCAAAGAAGAACCAGTGCAGCTAAAAACAATATATAAACAGATAATTTTAAGTTTTCTGTTATAGTTGCAAAAATGGCCACAAAACACGTGTGGTGACCTTATTTTGAAAACAAGTGATTGACAGTCTTGTATCTGGAGCAGAATACCTCTCACTTGGCTCTGCCCACAGCCACCAGCAGGTCTAATAAGGTCAGCTGTCCCTCCCTAGTGCTCCAAGGGCCCTTATCACACTGAAATGTCTTCTGCTGACAAACGTCTGTTGGCATTTCTCTCTGCTCTCCTGGAGCGGGAACTTGGTCTGATCCCTTCTGCTGTCTCACTGCTACAGGGATGTAGGAATGTGTGCTGGAAGGACAGAAAAGGTGGAAAAATAGCAGGTCCGACCTGGCCAGGGCCACAGTGGCTAGCTAGGGCCCCCTTCTCTGCCTGCAGAGAGGCAATTACAGTGTCTCTGGAGTCCAGCTCTCCTGCCTCGACATCTGGGTCCCAAGAGAGGGGCCATCAGCAGAGGGGAAGCAGGGTCTGCAGGGAGCACAGAGTCCTGGCCTGGTTTCCCCTCGAGTGATAGAAAACACGAGGCTCTTGGGCTGAGAGTATATCATGGGTGTGCAGGAGGATGAGATCTAAAAAGTGTGAGGCCCACTGACCAAGGTGGAGCCATGGATGGATACTGGGGACCAACGCTTAACAGCCAAGATGACAGGTTGAGGGATGGAGTTCAAGGTGCACCAAGGGGAGTACTCACTAAGCACCAGGTGCAGGCCTAGGTGCAGGCTGACTGAGAAGGGCTGGTCAGCCGCCTAACATAAGATACTACTAAGTGAAAGTTTAAAGAAGAGGGATAAAGTTTCATACGTGGATTAAATTAGATGCTGCAAGTATATAAATTTGCCTATCTTCAACTGTGGTAGAAGCTGTGCTTTATTTTCATACCTTCTATAGTCACTCAAGGCCATTACAGGGAGAATGAAAACTGGGTGGGGATTTGCTGTTAATCTGCGGAGAACATTCTCTACTATTTCAATCAAGTAAGTGTCCCCTTAAGAAACTACCCTTATCATTTAACCCCAGGAAAATCTTTATCCCCCAAGGAATCAGTTATCAGAATACGAAGTTTCTGCTTTGGATACCAGGAAGCTCAATTTGATTTTCAATCACATTTGATTTTCAATCACCGCAGCCGTGCTAACCCGTATTCACCAAATTACATTCCTCCTTCAGATAATAGCATATCCCATTTTTATGGTACCATATTTTTGATTTCTTAAGAAATGCTCGGAGTACTTAAGAATGAGAAGACATCTGTGGCAGACACAGGGATGTGCCGCTCAGATTCCCCTTTGAGGGAGCGCTTGTTGCTAGGAGACTATCAGCCCCCTAAGACCACCGTGGTTGCAGACATCTGAAGCCGCGCTCAGCCCAGGACAGGCCACGTTCAGTGGCTGGTGGAGGGACTGCAACAGAGCTCCCTGGGGGCAGGCTGAGGCTGCCACCAGACCTGTATCACAGCTCAACTTCTCCCAGTGCCCCCTCGCGTTTCCTTCCCTCCCTTCCACAGTGCTGATCCCAAGGACGTGTCCTGAAAAAACACCCTACACACTAACCTCTGTCACAGAGGCTTCCCAAAGAACCCAACCTGGAACAAGATGTAACCAAACAACTAAAAATAGAAAACACATCAGGTAAGGGTATTACGGAAAGGGTAAGAAAATAGTGAAATGTTCATACCTAGGTGGAAGGCAAGGTCATGTGGACTCTGGATGGGCCTAAATCCCATCTCTGCTGCCTCTTAGCTTAATCTCTCTGGGCCTCAGTTTTTCCTTCTGTAAAATGAGGATAATAGAGTACTTATACTCAGACTTCCCCAGTGGTCTAGTGGTTAAGAACCCGCCTGCCAATGCAGGGAACGCGGGTTCTGTCCCTGGTCCAGGAAGATTCCACATGCTGCAGGGCAACTAGGCCTGTATGCTGCACCTACTGAGTGTAAGTGCTAGAGCCCTGTGCAGGACAACGAGAGAAGCCAGCAGGATGAGAAGTCCGTGCACCGCAGCCAGAGAGTAGCCTCTGCTCTCCGTAAGTAGAGAAAGTTCACATGCAACAATGAACACCCAGCCCGGCCATAAATAAGTTGTTCAAAAAAAAAAAAAAAAAAGTACTTATCTCAGGGCTGTCATGAAAAGTAAATGAGTCACCAGGGGTAAAGCAGTTCTATGGGGCTTACTATGTCAAGTGATGCTCTAAGTGTTTGGTAAGTAAACACCCATGGGGTCAGGCTCACAGAGCCAGAGGGGCAGCTGGGCTGGGACTCCACCTCCCCCCACAACTTCAGGCACAGGTACTGGTGTCGCCGGAGCATGCTGAAGCATGAGTGTTGACAGAAATAGGCTTGAGTGAGGCGAGCCTGGGTGATGTCATGGGCGTGTGCCTGGTGTGGGTGCTGGGCTGCGCCTCCCAGCCAGCGCAGCTGCAGGCACTGCCAGTAACACCCACGTCCCCATATATATATGCCGAGCTGGGGGAAGCCCATACCGGTCACACCCTCGGCTCGCCCTGCTTTTCCTGAGTCTCCTTGGGTGGAGGCAGGCACCTGAGGCCTGGGATGCCGGCTCAGAAGTCCCAGGAGGAAATGGGGCCCTGTTTCCTGATCGAGGGCCTGACAGCAGGCTGAAAACATGAGCTCCTGTTGGCAGGGATTGCTGGAGCCCCTGGAGGCCCGGCCCCAGAGGCAAAAGCAGAAGCCAGGAAGCCCGGGCTACATGTCGGGAAGCTCTCAGAAAATGGAGAAATGGAGATTTCTAAAAAGCATCACCGCCCACCAAGCTGTAAAGGCGACAGCACTTAGGAGGCCTCCTGGGAAAATGGATAAGGTCCGATGAGCAGGGAGGGGCCCAGCTAGCTCCCCTCCTGTCTTCCTGGCCTCACCAACCCCTCCACTCCACCTCCCCTCTCCGTGCTCCCTCTTAGTAAATTCTAGCCTTCTTTCCATTCCTAAACTTAACTAAGCTCTTTCTGGCCTCAGGGCCTTTGTATATGCTGTTACCTTGTTTAGAAAGGACTTTCCTCCAACCCACCCCTAATAATACAGCCAGCCATCTCCTCACATCCTTCCAGCCTCTGCTGAGTCCCACAGAGGTCTTCCTTGTCTACTAGATCTGAAGCAGGTCTCCCTAATGTGTTAGCTCATAGCCCTCTGTTTTTTTCCTCCATCACAATTGTTCCTACAAAACAGAGTGCTTACCTGTCTTAAATCTGTGAATTCCTTGGGGCCCAGTGCTGAGTTTCTCTTGTTCTTCCAACTCATGGCACTAACACTGAGCATAGGGAAGCTCAAGGCTGTAGACAGGGACAAGCACCACAGCAAGCCCCAGCAAGCCCAAGCCACACACTATGAGCGCTCAAGCTCTGCACTCACGCTTCCTGTGCCCAGGGCCAGCCATGCCAAGGGCCTCCCCTCACCCTTGCTGAGTAGCCAGCTAGCCTATGTGCCCACTGTCCACCGGCACCTAATGAAGCTAGAGGCTCCCCTGTGAGGAAGAAAATGCATGGTCAGATAGATTGGGGTTCAAATCCTCACTGGTTAATTATGTGGCCTTAAGGCAAGCCGCAGAACTTCTCTGAATCTGTTTCTCATCAGTAAACTGGGAACAATAATCCCTGATTAGAGTAATTATAAGGATCAGGTGTGACCACATGTTGCAACCCTTGTAATGCTGGGCCGGGCATTGGGTCAACTTTCATTCCCTCCCTCTTATTTCAAAGGCCTGCCACTAGGTGGCAGTCCATCTCAGCCACGCCACCTCCCCTTGGGTGACCACAGCCAACCAAGCACAAACAGCTGCCTCAACCTCAGGCTCAATCCTCAGGTCCTTGGGGGCTGCACTTGAGGTGATCAACACACATACACATGCTACCACTACAGCAAGACAAGTCAAAGGCAGTCCCCAGACATTAGTCATCAGCCAGCTGGGTGGCCTGCCTGAGCACATACTCTTATATACGTACTCACACATTCCTGGATGCCTGGATCTTTCCCTAATTTTTTTCTTTATCATTTTTTGGAGGTCGCAAAGAATTGGATACGACTTAAGTGATTAAACAACAACAGCACGTGGTATGTGAGATCTTAGTTCCCCGAACCAGGGATCAAATCTGTGCCTCCTGCATTGGAAGCATGGTGTCGTAACCACTGAAGTCACTTAACCAGGGAAGTCCTTGGATCTTTCTCTAGCATCAGCTGGGTGCCCTGCTGGGCCTCTTACCTCTACAATGCAGTACGCTGTCCTGCTTTGTCTGGCTCAACATCCGTCAGACAGGCTCTACTGTGACTGAAGGTGTCTTTAGTTTGGGCGGTGTTCTGTGACGGGGCAATTAGACTGCCCGGGGTGCGTCTAGGGAGTGGCTGCAGCAACACAAAGAGTACAGATTAATCGAATAACCACCAAAAGAACTTGTGCCTGGAGAATGGAATGAAAGGGAGGTGGTGAGAGATGAAGTGGGAAAAGAAAGGGGTCAGACCATGCCGGACCTGCTGGGCCAGGTAGGGGATTTTGTGTGCCATGGGAAGTTCTGGATGATTTGAGCCTGGAGGTAGGGAGTCAGGATTTAATTTCATTTTGAAGACCAGAGCATAGGGGCTTCCCTAGTGGTCCAATGGCTAAGACTGCACTCCCAACACAGGGGGCCTGGGTTCGATCCCTGGTCAGGGAACTAGATCCCACAACCCCCAACTAAAAGATTCTGAATGCTGCAACTAGGACCCGGTACAGCCAAATTTAAAAAATACAAACAAACTAGAGCATAGGGAATACATGCAGGCAAAACCAAGGAGGGTAAACAGTCTGGAAGAGAGAAGATGGGCCTTGAGGTTGTGGGCAGAGCAGAGACATGGGAAGGCACAGGGAATGGGACTTGATGGAGTGCTGTGGGGTTGAGGGAGAGAGAGGAACCAAGGCTGTCTCCAACGGTTTTAGCCCGAGCAACTAACCAGAGGCATGTTCTGAGAAACTGAAGACCACGGGAGAGGCAATTTGAGGAGGGATGTGAGATGTCTGTGCTACGTCGGGTCGTGGAACAGGTAACGGGATGCAAGGGGGGATACAGCTTCGGCGCTCGGGTGCCTGAATTTGGCAGGGGGCGGGGGGCAGTGACGCCGACAGAGGGGTCAGGCCGCCTTGGGAACTGACCCAGGACCCACCCCGGAGGAAGAGAAGCTGCTGAGGTGTCGAAAGGCAGCGGCCAGAGACCGAGGAGGAAAACAGGGATAGAGTCAGCCAGGGAAAACGAAAGCTCGGGAGAGCATCTGCAGGAATGGTGCTGAGCCATAGGGCCTGAGACCCCGTCCTCGCGTGGAGACTTGCGGCGTGGGGGTTCGAAGGGTATGGCCAGGCCAAGACCACTGGTGGGCTCGCAGGGGATGCTCAGGCCTGTGGGCTACTCCGAATAACGGGACTCCCCCCCCCCGCCACACACACACACACACCCGCGAGGCCACTTCGGCCGCAGGGCCGGGAAGATAGTGGGTCCGACGGTCAAAGGCACTGCCGGCGGGGCCGCCCCCGGCTGCCCCGGGGAAGGGAGGGGGGAGAGGCGGGACAGGCAGGCTGTCCGTCAGAGCCTGCCGACCAATCACCGGGTGTTCCCGCCCCCGCCCCGCCCCGGAGAGGGCGCGCGGAGGACTCGCCTCCTCCACCGCCGCCGCCGCCGCCGCCACCGCCGCCGCCGCCGCCGGTGTGAGGCGGCCCGGCTTGGCCTGGTTCCCTCAGCCAGGCAGCCCTCCCAGGTACCGGGTTTGGCCGGCGGGCCTCGGGAGGCGCCCCGGGCCTACACTTCTTTTCCCGGTGGCCGCGCGGGCGGCGCCCCACGAGCGGGCTTCGGAAGGAGCCGCCGCGGCCGGGCCTGTGCGGGACGGTGGGCTGGGCAGCCGCCTGTGCGCGCGCGACAGACGGCCGGGCCGGCGCGAGGCTGCCGCGCGTGACGGGACCGGCCGTGGCAGCCGGGCTGTGTCCGGGGCGGCGCGAAGAGGCCCCGCGGGGCCGTGGGCCCGGCTGGCGGACAGCGGGCGGCGCGCGCGCGCGCCCCGACGCGGGGCCTGCCCGGGGGGTCGCGGGGCGCAGGCGCAGCGGGCGGGGGTCCTCCCCACGGGCGCGCGGGCGCCTTTGTTCCCGGCGCGCGGGCCGGGGCGGGGCCTGCAGGGCCGCCCCGCCCCCGCTCAGGCCCCGCCCCGTCTCCGCCCGCAGGAGCCGCCGCCGCCGGGGTCCGCTCGCCCGCCGCCTGCGCCGCCGCCGCCGCCAGCTCGCTCCCGCCGGGCCTGCGCCGCCGCCGCCCCCGGCACCCGAGCCATGGCGGGCGCCGCGTCCCCCTGCGCCAACGGCTGCGGGCCCAGTGCGCCCTCGGACGCCGAGGTGGTGCACCTCTGCCGCAGCCTCGAGGTGGGCACCGTCATGACTTTGTTCTACTCCAAGAAGTCGCAGCGGCCCGAGCGGAAGACCTTCCAGGTCAAGCTGGAGACGCGGCAGATCACGTGGAGCCGAGGCGCCGACAAGATAGAGGGGGCCAGTAAGTGCGCTCCCCATTGCTGCACACCCCCGGCTCCCCGGGCCTGCCGCGCGGGCGCGCGCGCTGGGGCGGCGCGGGGTCTGCGCCCCGGCTCGCGCGCGCCCTGGGGCCACCGCTGGAGAGACTCCGGCAAACTTTGGGTCCCCGCCCCCGCCTCGGCCAGGGTGGTCACCGGGGGCGGGGGGCATCCGGGTCCTCAGTCACCTGACAGGACACCCCCTCCCCCAGTAAGGGGGGGAGTGTTCCAGGCGCTTTGCCCAGAGGCCTAAAAATCCTAGCGAGTTGGAGATCAGTGGGGCCGGCGTCGGGTCCCCCCCCTACCCCGGGAGCGGTGTCGGCCGAGGCAGTGTCCAACCCCCGGCAGCCGCGGAACCGGAGGCCAGACCAGATGCACCGTTTTTCCAAAAAGATCAATCTGGTGCACCTCTGGGCCTCCCGGCCGGGCTCCTACTTACAAAGGAACCTTTGGGTTCCCCAAGTAGAACTTAGGCAGATGTTGGCGTAGGGCTGGTTTTGGAGCAGAGCCGGGCCTACTCATCTCTCTCTTGGGGCCAAGGAGGAAGGTGGTCTTGTTTGGTTTGGAAAAGCCCGAGAGGAGGCAGTGGATGTTTTTCCCGCCGCTTCTTTTGTCCTGAAGCTGAATTTTGGAGGTCTGTGTGCGTGGGCAGACTCCCAAAGCCAGGGCAGGGAAAGAGGCCAGGCTTCCCCTTGTCCTTTGGAAGCACATTCTCCAGAGCTTGGCCCCAGAAAGGCCAGCCTCGCTGCTGCGTGTCAGGTACTCTTCAAGAGGACGCAGCCAAATTGGGGTCCAGCCCTTAGTGTCCTGCGTCCTGTGGCTGGAGGGAGCCAGGAGCGGCTACTATTTCCTGCCTCTTTGCTGTCCCAGACCTGACCTTGGCTGCTTCTGCGAAAGAGAGAGTTGGGGGATTTTGAAAAACCCCAGATCCTTCAGAGAGAGATTCCACTGAGCACGCGCCTGTGCTGTGGCCCGATGGGCCCCCCAGCTCTGCCCTCCATTCTCCCGCCTCCAAGTGTGAGATGATGTGTTTGCAACCCCAGGCTGTGGGTTGCTTCCTACAAGAACCCCCTCTACCCCCGACCCCCGAGACTGGAATTAGAGCCAAGCTCAGAATTAGGACTGTGTAGAGGAAGAGGGTTCAGGAAGTGATACCCCCCAAGAGAAGGTCTTCCAGACCTTGGGTATGGTGTACCTGCGTGTAGATGACTGAGGAGACGGGGAGGAAGGAAGGTCTTGTGGTGAGACAGCCGTCCTCAGCCGCACACTCCAGATCTCACACAGCTGCTGAACTTCCACAAGACAGCCGCCTTCCTCTGTGACCCTCCTCGGGCCCTGGCAGCCGGCGGGAGAAAATGTTAGATGATTTGAGAGGCTGGATTTCAGAGTAGAGGAAGGACAGATCCTGCAGAGGACTGGAGGGGCATCACCCTGGCATCAGACTCCAGTCATGGCCCTTCCGTGTGTCTGTGGATTCCCCGGGCTCTCCTGAATTGGTAGCGGCTTGCTGAGGTTCCCAGGTAGACTTCTGGCTAAGAGGCTGCGTTTCACACCATGCACGGGACCAGCAGGCAGTTGAAGTGCAGCCCAGTGGTGGAAGGCAAGGTTGGGTTTGAAGCCCGTATGTAATAGTTGTGTATTGCCCCCAGCCAGCTACTTCTCTGAGCCTTAGTGTCACCATCTGTGAAGTGGGAATAATGATATCTCCACCGAATGGGGTTATTCTAGGGGGATAAAGGAGAGGATTAATGTAAAACAACATACGGGGGCTTCAGATCCAACCTTGCCTTCAACAGCTGTGCTGTTGGATACGTTCTAAATGTTTAGTAAATGTAAGCTGTTATTCATGACAATGGTGATAGACTATGACTGCCCCTCTTGGACTGGGACTGTATGGCTGCACAAAAGGGTGAGGGAGCAGGAAGGGAGGAGCTCGGGGACCCAGCTCATTTCACTGAGATCACTACCCGGAAAAGGGAGGAAATGGTTTTGTTTTGCCCCGACCCAACTACTCACCCCCCTACCACTTAGAGCAGGGTATGGAGTTGTCTTGAGGAGACTTGCACATCTATCTCCTGGGTAGGTGACTCTCTTGTTTGTAAGTTGGGGCCTGTACAGAAGGAAGGGGTGTGGAGAGGCAAGGGGCTAGTCCAGCAGGTCTCAGGTCTCAGGGGCTGGAGGCAGGAGTGCCAGGTACCTGATAACCCCAGCCCCTGCAGGTGGGTCCGTCAGAGGGGTGCAAATTCAGTAACCTCAGCTGGGATTTAAGAGGCCTGCCTGGAGCCTGGGCAGAGGAGGTAGAAGGGGCCATGGCCCATTGATAAATTGGGTCCCGGGATTGAAGGAGTCTGGGTGAGAAGCCTGGTGGACCCTGGTGTGCAGTTCAGTCAGGCCTTGCTGCTGGAGCCTTCCACTGGAGCTGCCCCAGAGCCACCTGCTTGTGGGTGCACCTCATTGCTGGGTTCTGATCCCTGCAGCCGCCTCTGTAGGTTCTGAGGAAGTTTGGAGTGCCAGCAGGGCCCCTTGCCACCTGGCCTGTTGCCCAGGTGCCTCAGATGCCTGGCCTTTTCCTGCTGACCCTGCCAGGGTACCACGCAGTGTCTGTAACCTGGCCAAAGAGAGAGACGCTTGTGGGACTCTCAGGGTATCCGTGGCCCTGCAACGAGATGGGGTTCAGTGAAAGTTCACGGTGCTCACGTCGAGGACCTCGTTCTGGCCTGACTCTGTGCCCTCTCTCTTTATCCTCCTTTTGTGAAATGCGACCGGCAGGTGCTCACGTCGCATCGCGGGTGGGAGTTTGGTTTAAAAGGGGTGGGGTTGGTACTGGTTGTCACAGTGGTGTGACAGGAACCAGGTCGGTGTTTGGCTTTTTGTGTTACAGATACTGACATAAATGAGTACAAAGCAATTACAGACTTCCTGCTGAGTGCTACAGAGACGTGTCATCATGTTTTCTTGGCAGATCCACTCAAGGGCCCCAGGGGGTGGTCTGGAGTGCCACCCCACTTTACAGACGAGGAAATGGAAATGCAGGGAGTGAACTGTGCTGCCACGTGACAGCCTCAGTGGGACCCAGCCCTCCCGGCAGGTGCTGGCCGGCCAATCCCAAGGGCACTCTACGCCCTGGGGTTGTGCTCTGAGTGGCCTCAGGCCCCAATCCTGGGGTCCGCATCGCTCCTCTGAAGAGAAACCTTCCTGTTCAGACTGTACCTGACGGACAGCCCCGGCCTTTCTCAGCTGTGGCTCCACACTTCTGGTGCCTTCTGGGTTGACATGTTCAGTCAGGGGTCACTGTGGGCTCGGATGGTGACTCCATGGGGGGCCAGCACGTCAGGAATTGCAGCCCCAGGTTTTCGTCTTTGTTTCTGCAGTCGATACCCTTTTAGACGCCAGGCCTCCTTAGGTGGTGAATCAAAACAGGCCCTTGCCTTCAGGGAGACTGAAGCGGACAACGGCAGCCGTAGTTCCTGCTCCCTTTGATGCCGGGGGTTGCAGGGTGGCAGAAGAAAGCAAACTCCCCGGATAAGGCAGTCAGGCTCGTGGGGGAGGTGACATAGGGACCTGCAGTCTGAGGCCTGACCCCTGTGGCTGTCAGACCCTGGAGGAGACAGACCTCAGGGTCAGCTCTGAAGGCTGAGCCCGGGAAGGGCGGGCCTGTGTCGTCGGGGATTTTCCTCTGCTGCCGGGTCAGTCCCCGTGGGAGAAGGGTAAGAGCACGTGTCCGGATCCACAGCTCACCATCCTCGCCTGTGTGTTTCCTGTCTGACTATAATTTTTCCAGGGGAAGTCAGAGCTCTCAGTGTTTCCTCAGCACCCCCAGGCTTGCCCTGATGTGTGGGTTTCCAGGCCAGCCCGGCCAGGCCCCCTGTGCAGCTGGGGCTTTGTCTTCCCTGTGAACTTAGGGACAGAGTTTGCTGTGCCTGGGAGAGCTGAACACACCACGCCGGGGGCCCCCAGCACCTCCAGCTTCTCCCCTGTGTGTGCGCCGGGGCCCGCACATACGTACACAAACACACAGACTGGAGTCATCAATTAGAGAGCTTGGCCTCTGGCTTGCTTTGGGTCACCCCTTGGAATGAGGGGCATTTGCTTGCTCAGTAGATACTGTGTGAACACCTCCTGTTTGCCTAGTACTAGGCACTGAGAGTTCAGAAGATGGACAAGACCTGGACTGGGCTGTTGAGGAACAACTCTTGGAAGAGGCAGGTGTGGGGACGTGTAATTAGAACCCCGCGTGTTCCATGCCATAATAAAGGTCCATGCCCAGAGCTTCCTGTGTGCAGAGGAATGAGCTCTGCCCAGCAAGCTGGGGGTCTAGAGGAGAGAGCCAGGAGGGGAGGTGGCTGGTGCACAGGCCTGAGTGGTTAAGGACCTTGCCTGTGCCCTGGGTGAGGCCCCAAGGACCACTGCACTGGGTGGGTTAGGGGGCAGCATAGGGAGGGCCATGGCGTGCCAAGCCTTGTGGGTCGTGCTCTGTCCTGTAGCAGAGCTGTCACCAGAGGCTGAAGTGGGATGTCTGGGAGAGGTTGAGGAGGGGGACCTGGGAGCCACTGCGGGAGAGAGCCAATGAGTACGGCATGCCTTGTCTCCTAGCAGGCAGGCGGATGAGCGGTGATGGAGGCGTGGGGTGGTGTCTGGAGGCAGGAGGCAGAGGAGCCGTAGTGGCTGAGCACCAGGGCTCTGAGCGCTCACACTGCCTGGGTTAAAATCCTGCTGTGCAGCTCACTTGCTCTGTGACCTTAAGCATGTGACTTTCTCCCTCATCTCTAAAAGAGGGATAGTAACAAACACATTTTTCTCGTAAGGGTTTTGTCAGGATTCCGTGAGAATGTGTAAGGTGCTTGGCATCGAGTGTAGCATGTAAGTGCTTCACACGTGGGAACCCTGACGAGGAGGAAGGGGAAGATTAAGTGGCCCAGAAGGACCTGTTAGTGGAAGGGAACAAATGTACATGTGGTATCGAGGGGGCTGGCTGCCACGTACTTCGATGTGGGGACCAGGAGGCCACTTAGCCCCCATTTATTGTCATCAGGGCTCTTTCCCGCCCCTGACTTTTGCAGGGTGTCAGGGCAGCTGACTAGGAGCAGCTGCTTCGGTATCACATGAACATATCAGATTAGTCTGTTTCTAAGAACTTCGCCCTGATAAATGGTATGTGAGTCCATTTTGGGGAGACCCCTGACTTCCAGGAAAGGCTTTAACGGCAGCACCTCATTGTGCTAGGGCCTGTTTTTGCCTCTCCTTTCACTATCCGTGTTGGTCTCTATTAACTCATGGTGTTTCTTTCTGCTCTGCCCTTTTCTCTGATGTGGCTTCAGAGAGGTCAGTGAGAGCTAGGGCTGGAGGGACAAGGTGAGGCCTGCTGTAGCAAAGGCCCGATACTAGAGGACAGGAGACTCCCCCCACTGCCAGCCTGCTCTGAGAACTGCAGAAGCCAGTGGGGACTTTGAGGGGAGTCCCAGGACAAGTGGGGCAGAGAGTGCTCAAGCTTCCCCAGGGGGAAACCTTTGAAAGCAGCCTGATAACAGGTGAGAAGACTCCAGGCCGAGTCCAGGGTGAGGAGTGGTCCCCAGCAGCTGGGGCCAGAATCAGTCAGATTTGGGTGAGAGTCTCAGCCCTTCTGTGCCTTTGGATACCAGGCACCTGAAACTGATCTTCAGCTGTCAAAGTCATTTCCCCCTTACAGAGCAGCCTGTCGACAGTGGTCAGGTGGGGTCCGTCTGAGAGTGAGAGGTGGCACCTGAGCGTGCTCAGTACAGCATGGGGCCCTCGTGGGTACTTAGCAGCTCTTGGTTTCCCTTGCCTTCGCCGTAGCTAACCACAGAGCTCCAGTTCTTCCCACCACCATGCTGGCCTCGAGGCTTCTCCGACAGCCAGGGGCTGGAAGTCTGTTTCTTACTTCTTTGTTCCTTCCCTGAGTCTGTTCACAGAGGTCACAGGCAGGAGAAAAATTGGGTATTTGAGTAGTGCATTGGTTCATGGAGCATTTTCTCATCCATGGGGTGTTAGAACTCCACCACAGCTCTCGAAGAGAGGCAGGGATGCCAGGCTCCCCCTTACAGAGGAGGAAACCGAGGCCCCAAGGTGAAGGTCACTCAGCGAGTTCACGGTGGTGCTGAGACCAGGGCTGGAATTCCCGATTCCCTTTGCAGTGTTCAGTTGATCCCTCCACTCTGGGGCAGGTGACAGGTGGGTGTTGTAGAAGAACAGGGTTTGAATTTACCTGGACAGGGCTGTCTGATCTCTCCTCCGCCCCCTGGCCACATGCCCTGTTTGGCCAGCCTGGGCTTCGGTCTGCACACGCTGGAGTCAGTGGTTCCCTTGAGAGACTCGGGCTCCCTCTGCAGTCCCCCCATCGAGACGCGGTCCCCTCTGCTGTGTGTGTGTTGGGTAACCGGAGACCCGTGCTCTGACTTGCTCTCCCTGGGTTATGATGACAGCCTCCCTGAGCCCCTGCTGGGTAAGCGGGAGCCGGGGGCTTCGTGCTCAAGGTGCTCCGAGAAGGGCCTTTGCGGGACCCAACGACAAGCTGAAGCGTGTGCCCTCATCCGCGAGTTCCTGTGTTCATCCCACATTGAGCGTGGTCTTCGTTCCCACGTTGGGAGTACACCGAGCCGGACGTGGTCGCTCCCACCTCTGACCTGTTCACTGAGGTCGTATCTCCAGCGTTGTGTGCTTTCCGTGTCACCATAGCTACTCTTTCCTTTAAAAAAAAAAAGGTCCGAAAACAGCTTTCTTGGGCCCCTGCGGCACATGAACAGGTGAGACGCCGCTTGTGCCCCCCTGACTGGACGCTGGTGTTCACTGATGTGCCAGGTGCCGTGGAGGCTGACGGTAAACGTAGGGGATGAGGCTCTCACGGGCAGAAAGGAAAAATGACGACAAGGTCTGGGCACTGAGAGAGACACAGGCCGGGGCAGCTCCGTGGGTCTGCAGGGGCGGGGTGTGCCGTGTTCATCCCCGTGGCTGACAGCGGCCGGGGCCTGGCTCTCCCCCGTGTAGGTCATGTGTGCCACTGTTTGTGCAGAGGGTTCTCAGTGGCGCCGGGTTGGCCCCCGGATGCAAAGCCGGAACACCCCGGGCACATGAGGCCCGAGGGGTTTTGGAGAAGGAGGCCGGGGGGAGTTAACTCCTGACACCTGGGCACGGGGTACAGGAAGGGTGGCCCCACGGTTGTGGCAGGTAGATTGCAGCCCGTGGGGGTCAAGAGGCGGCCGGCGCTGGGGTCTCGGAAACAGGGAACTTGGTGTTCCGGCTCCGAGGCGTTGCAGCTGTGCCCTCGCCTGATTGTATCTCCTCCTTCACCCCAACACACGTGCCCCTGCTCCCGCCGCCACAGCTTCCTGCCGTCGGCCCAGGGTTTTAGGGCCGCCCTTCACGGCTGAATGTGCTGGGTCTCCAGAGGGAGTGGGCCTGAGGCTGCCTAGAGACCGTGCCCTTGGCCCCGGAGGGGAGGAAGGACGTGGGAGGGGACCAGGCCATGCTGATGCTGCAGGTGGTCGCTCTGGGGGAGGCCGAGGCCTCGGGGGTGTGGCTCAAGAGTCCCCGCTTGCATTCCTGCCTCCACTGTAGATGGTTTCCCTCTCCTCGTGCGACCAGTGCCTTTTGAGGCGGCGCTTGGCTCGCCTTTGAGAGGCTGCAGTGGCTGAGTGCCCAGCACAAGTCCTAGCTCTCCCCACCGCACCTCGTCACCCCATAGGAACTTGGCTGTCCTGGGGGAAGCAGGGAGGGCTCCTTTTAATAGCCCACATGTAGGCTTTGTATATAGGCTCTGCGCTTCCTTCCGGGCCCTTCCTGGTGTTGGCCGGTGGCCCTGGCTTCAGCAAGACTCAGGATGCAGAGTGAATGGGGCAAAGCTTTCTCCTGCAGGACTGGCATCTCCCTTGCCGAGCCAGGCCTGGCACCGAGCAGCCTGAGGTTAGGAGGCAAGGAAAGGAGGTGACCCAGTCCCTGATCCTGGGAAGCTTGCAGTCTGGAACGTGCGGAAAACCATGAGAGCCCCGGGCCAGCAGGAGACGGTTGTGCCGAGTGCTGTCGGCTGAGCCTGGGGCTCCAGACAGCATCAGCCTGCCCTTGTGGGTCGCTTCCCCTGCTGGCTGGCAGGCTGGCGTTGGCTGGAGGGTCAAGGCGTGGGCTCAGTGAGGAGCGGCGGTCTGACCAAAGCTCCAGGCCCTGGTGGCGGACAACCGACCAGACTGGTGAAGGCTTGGGCCTGGGAACGTTTGACCACTTGTTTGTGTGAGATCTAATTCTAACTCAGCAGGGGCGGGCTGTGCATGTTGAGGTTGGCTTCCTGTTTTCCTGGACACCTGGGGATATGGCTGAGCTGAAATGTCCTAAGGGAAGTGGTGCTTTAAGAGGTGGCTGCGCCGCCCCCCCACCCCACCCCGCCTGCCCAGTTCACCATGTCCTTGGTATGGCCTTGCCCGTGGGGGGAGAAGGGCATTGACCATCCTGGACCTCTGGCTGTGGGGGTGTGGTGGGTGAATTCTAACGCCGTGGGATGAGTGACTTCAGCCTCAGGCCTGGAGAGTGTGGGCCTGGGTTCCTGAGTGACTAACCCTAGGAAGGAGGGGAGGGGCTGGGCACAGGTCCCAAAGGCTTCTTCTCCGCCTACTCCAGGGCAGGAGATCAGTTGGGAGGTTGGGGAGCGGCAGGGGCTTTCGAGACCCTCTTTGGGGCTGTGCAGACCACGTGCCCCCATTTGTCATCCAGCTGTTAGGTGGTAGCTCTCCCGTGCCAACCCTAACACAGTAAGAGGGTAACACGCCTGTGTTCGCTCGTCAGCTCCCAGCTGGGACTGTGGCCCTTCTTAGGAGCTCTGAGCATGTCCATGATGGAGGTTAGAACAGATCGCATAGGTCGCTCTCTCAGGGGTCACTAGGGCTTGTTGAGGCCAGCGGTGAAATAGAGGGAGGGTCCCTCCAGTGGGAACCCCTGATGCCAGGCTTGTTCCTGATGGCGTCTGGGTCCCCGGCCTGAGGACTGGCCCCTGCTGGAAGGGTGAGGCTCTACAGCCCGGGGCGGGAGGCTGGGAGGCAGCTATCTGTGCTTGAGGAGGTGAGGCGGGAGCTGTCTTAAGAGGGTGGAAGTAAGGAATTAAAACCAGGAAGGGGAAGTCCCAGGGTAGCCACCCCTCTCAGCAGGGGGGTTGATTTCAAATAATCTGAGCGGGGCTTCCCGCTCACCTTGGAGTGGGCAGTGTCCTGTGTGGTGTGACCTTATGGGGCCTTGGTTCCCCCGGAAGCAAAGGGAGGACAGGCGAGTGGCAGGGCTTGGGCTGCTGTGGCCCAGAGGGAGCGGCCCGATCCTGAGGCGAGGCCAGGCCAGCGGGTCTGAACCAGGAGAGCGGGCCAGTGGGCAGAGGAGGGCGTCCGAGGGAGCAGGCCTGTGACGTAATGACCCTTTCCATTGTGCAGAGTGTCTCTCCAACCGAGACATTCAAGGTTGACCTTGTTGGGGATTTAAGGGCTGGCCCCACATCCCCGCCCACCCCCCACCCCCCCACCCCATGGAGAGAAGGGCCCGTGCTGGCAGTAATACAGAAACCAGAAAGGCGGGGAAGCAGCACGGGTCAGTGAGCTCCAGGGGGAAAGGCCTCCGCCATTCCCCACCCCCACCGTAGCCCCTTTTTAGCCCCCAGCCAGAGGCCCCTGTTGCTTCCTTTTGGGGGTGGGGGACAGGCCCCAGATTTTTTCTTTCTTCTCCTAACACAGTCCATTCCCTGCTAGGCACTGGGGCATTTGGTTCACAGCGTCAAGGACCTTATGCTCCAATGGAGAAGGTAGTCAAAGAGCCTTAAAATACACGTGGTTCCCACTCATCTAGGTCCTTGGTAAACGTGATCGTTAATATAAATAAAGCCAGTAGGGCTTGTTCAAGGATTAGATTGGAGAGTGGTGAGAGTGTACAGAGTCCAGTTTAGGCACTTCTTTGGAGGTGAAGCTGTTAACTGGCAAGAGGAGTGGCAGTAGGCCTGGTTTTGGTGAGGGCTTGACTTTCAGGTACGTTCTTCCCAGGTGGTGCTAGTGGTAAAGAGTCCACCTGCAGAGCAGGAGACACAGGAGATGTGGGTTCGATCCCTGGGTCAGGAAGATCTCCTGGAAAAGGAAATGGCAATCCACTCCAGTATTCTTGCCTGAAGAATCCCATGGACAGATAGCCCATGGGGTCACAGAGTCGGACACGGCAGAGTGACTGAATACACACACCTGTGACTTTGAGGTGAACAGGCAGAGAAGGCAAGTAGGCAGTTGGCTTGAAGGATCTGAAAGCTTACAGCCGGACTAGAGTAGGGCTGTTTCTGTGAGTTGTCTGTCATTGGTAGTGAAAGCCATGGGCCTGCGTGACGCTGACTGGGGAGCAGGTGGAGCTTCGGGAGAGGAAATGCCCTTGGCCTGGGCCTTGATGAAGGCCAGTGTGTCCTGGGTATAGTCATGGAGCCCAAGAAGCAGGAAATCAGAAGTCAAGAGCAGAAGTTCAGCAGGAGAGAGGGTGTGGTCAGCTGTGTTGATTGAGGGTCAGGAAAGGGGAGACTGGGCAAGTGACTTACACCCAGGACAATACCCTGTTTCTCCAGGTGGTCTGAATAGACAGTGAGAAGCATTTCATTGGGTCTCCTGAGATCCTGGACACATTCTATACCTGGCTCTGCTGGGCCCTCAGCTTCTCTCCTGTAGTTGGGAGCCTGGCAGACACAGGCCATCTAGAAAGAACTTGGGCAGTATCAGCCTGTAGAGGAGACACAAGTCAGCATGCATAGGGCTGCCTGGGGAGTCCTGTGGGCCTGGGCAGAAAAGTTGAGGCAAGCCCCTGCTGCACTTGCCCTGCTGTGACATTGCCGGCCAACCTTCCCTCCCCTCTCATCCACCAAACTCTGAATGTCCTTTTCCCCAAATATTCGATGCCTTGGCTTTCGTGATCCTGTGCTGGAGAACCTGGTCGGGCCAATCCTCCCAACCTGCCTTCTGTGGACAGAGTGGTCTGAGACTCCTGAGTCCAGCTGCTCACTTTCTCTGGCTCCCGGCGCCATCGACACCTCCCTGTTCCACCCTTTGTAGGCCCTCCTAGTTATCTGCTTCCCCATCTGTTTCCTCCACTGGGCAGGGGCTTTCTGACTTTCTCAGGGCCAGGAACTCCAGTGCTTTATTGATCTCTGTTTACCCAGGACCCACCCTGGGGCCTGACCTGGAGTTGGTGGAGGTTTGGTGCATGTTTGATCTGGGTGATGGAGTGAGAGAATAAGCCCAGTAGATAGCTGCTCATCTCTCTCCTGGCTTTGAGTTCCCTGGGTGGGGCCCCTTGCCCTTCCTTCCTTTGGGGCCCAGGCGTGCTGTTCCCACCTCTTAAGATGAGTGGGATTCATCTCGCATCCTAGGGAAGAGGGCTGTCTGCCTGGATAGTGTGAGGGCTTGCTGGGGCTGCCCTGCTTCTCCTCTGCAATCCCAGTGTCGGGGTGGCTGCTGCTGGGTAGAGGGTCCCCATTCTGCTGTGAACTACCACGTGACTGTGACAAGACCCCTGGGAGCCTCACGTTTCCTCATTGCTCCAAAGAGGAGATTCACCTAGAATCTAGACTACAGGCATTTCACAAACTGGCAAGGATTCTTTACAGCCGTGACTGAAGCAGTTGCATGGGGGAGGGCAGGGTCCCATGTAGGAGGGTCCGCAGACCCCCATCCAGCTGCCTGAATGGTCTTTTCCTGCTCTTCTCTGTCAGGTGTCTGGGGGAGGGTAATGGACAAAACCCTGCTAGGAGCAGAGGCCGAGCCCTGCCCGGGGTGGGCCTTGCACACCAGGGTTCCACTGGGGCTTCCCTGTTGTGTCCTGAGAGGGGTCTAGTCCTCTCTCCCTTGCTGTCTGGTCTGAAGGTGCTGCTGTACCAGAAAGGAAAGCGGATAAAGCCCAGCCACACCTTCCCTTTGCTGCCTGACCTGTGACCCTGGGTCTCCGAGTCTGGATCCTCGTCGTCTGTGAAATAGAGGCTGAGAGCTACCCACCCCTCAGCTCTCGCCTTTCTCCCTGCTCCTGACTTCTGCTGGAAAAGCAGGGGTGGGGTCAGGGGCAGGGTGAGGACCCTCACTCCTGGTCCTCGGGCAGCAGGCAGCTGATGTGGAAATTGCTGGCTGTCTCAGGCCCAGCAGATTCCTGTCCCGCCTGTGCCCTGGTTGTCTTGTCTTCTGTTGGGCCACCTCAGTCCTCCTCCTGAGCCATGAAGCTCTGTCAGAGCTGTACACGGCTGGCTGGTCCAGGCGCCCTGGGGTGCAGAGTCCCTCTGTCACTGGCTCCCTGGGGTGGGCAGCAGAGGTGCCGGCTGGAAATCAGCTGGCTGGCAGGGCGCTTCCCTTTCGTCCTCTGGCGAGCAGAGCTCAACTCCATTTGTGCCCCCAGGGCCCCGGTGTGTTGTTCTTTGGAGAGGGGGTGCAGGAGGCCGCTGACTTGGGGGGTAGGGGCTGGGAACAACCCGGCCGTGTATGTGGAGAAGGCGTGAGCGATGACAGGTCATTTCTGGGAAGATCTGTGCAACTCTCCTGGCGCCTGGGACCCGCTCTTTTCAATCTCCTGGTGACCTTGGCATAGAGCCAAGCAGGGCATGGTGCTGAGGGAGCCCTGCCTGTTCTCTTTTGTTTTCCCCAGAGCACCATTAGCTTCCCAGGGTTCCCACCGCAGGAACCTTTGTACAGGAACCTCCCAGTGTTTGCAGATTGCTCTGGCCCCCAGGGGCAGTGTCCTACCCCACTGTGGCTGTTCTTTCTCCTGTCTGCATAGTCACCTCACTGACCACTGCGCTTGCATATTTGTTGTAGCACCTCAGCCTTTATTACCCTCCTGCACCACCTCTTCCAGGAAGTCATCCCTGATACCATCTTTGAGCATCTGTGGCCTCTTAGATAATTAGTTCTGGTGTCTAACTCTCGTGTTCATTCCCACTTCTAAGCACTCGGTCAGCATGTTGAGGCCTCCTCAGGGACCTGGGAATAGGCAAGTGTGGTTTTTGCCTTGTGGAACTCACAGATCAATGACCTTGACACCAAGGAGGCACCAGTGTGACCAGAATAGGGAGCACCAAATATGCCGCTGGACCAGGCACGACGGAGACTTAGGTGACAAGGTGGGCCTGGCACGTGCAGGGGCTCAGAGGTCAGAGGCGTGCTTGGAGCTTAGGTGGGATGGGGGCTCTGGGTCTCGTGACCTTGACCTGACTCGGGCCCTGTTGAGGGGTGCTGCTGGGCCTTGCACACCTTCCTCAGGTGCCTGTGGGGCTGAGCATCCACATCCCACAGGCAGGGGCAGTGCCAGTCCCAGGGGGAGGGACCTGTCCTGGTAATGCTCACCTCTGTCAAGTTTTCTAGATTAAAAAAAAATCTTTCATGTTTATCATGACTTTGTTACTTTAAGCTGTAAAATGTATTCGCATGCAGTTTTGAAAATTGGTGTTATTTACTCTTTGGCCGTGCGGGGTCTTCACTGCCGCTCGGGCTTTCTCTAGTTGTGATGAGCATCGGTTTCTCCAGGTGCAGAGCGCGGGCTCGCTGCTCCATGCCGTATCTTCCCAGCCCAGCAGTTGAACCGGTGTCCCCTGGGTTGGCAGGTGGCTTCTTAACCACTTGACCACCAGGGCAGTCCTACATGCATTTTTTATGCAGTTAGTTTCTTTTGCAGTTTCTACCAATTTACTTATGTACTTTTCAAAGGGAAAATGCTCTTAAGAGAAATATTTCAGCAAATGCATCTTTCATGTCCAGAAATTTCCGTTTTTGTTTTGTGGTGGTGGTTTTCTTGACCAGATCTTCATCATTTGGGGTTTAGTTTTCAGCATGTCCTCATGTCCCTTTCTAGCAAACTCGTCTTCCTGTTTGTGTAGTTCTCTGTCTGCATGTGAAAGGTTTACAGCAGGCCCACCCCTCACTGAGGCCTTCAGTTTATCCCCAAGCCACCCAAGAGGAGACAGACTTGCTCGAGGCCCGAGCTGTATGCTTGGAAACAGGATTTGAAACTTGGCCTTTGTGATTTCAGACCTGTTAGTGTCCTGTTCTGGTCCCTCACTATAGGCACGGTGGGGGTGGTGTGGGGCTGTGGCTGCACCGGGCCGGGTAAGCGTTCTCTGGCTTAGAACATGTGCCCAGATGTGAACTCGGAGGCTCCACGAGTCCCCGTCTTCCCTCATGGTGCCCCATCCCTGTGAGACCACATTCGGGGCTGGGGAAATGGCTGTTGGAGTCTGTTCCTTGGGCCCAGGCAGTGGTGGGCCAACTTCACCCTGGGTTCGCCCCCAGGAAAGTGCTGGCGGTGGCCGCCATTGTCTCCCCTGCCGCTGACTCACGTGGGCCCCATGTCGGTGACTCTAGGCGCACAGGAGGGGCCGTCAGACTTTCCAGGACTGGTGACTCCTGGCAGGGCCCTTGTGCAACCTTGTGAGGTGGGAGGAATCCCCAGTTTACCGATGAGGAAACTGAGGCCAGAAGAGCGTCGGACTGCCCGGGGCCACACAGCTCGAGTGCAAGCCCTGTGTGATTCTCCTCTGCTGGGCCCAGGCAGCCTTCAGAGAGGGTGGTCAGAGCAGGCTTGCTGAAGGAGTCGACGGAGGTGGCCTGGCATGTGAGGCCAGTCCTAGGCCTGGGCGGTCCCCCATTAGGCCAGAGCCTCTTGAGGAGGGCTGCTCTTATTTCTTTATGAGAGTTTGTGGGCGGTTAAATGCCAGGGACCGAGCCCCCCTCCCTGCCCAGGCAGCTAATCTTGTCACTGTCTACCACGGCCTTGCTTGGAATGGCGAGGCCCACGCTGTTCCTGAAGCCTGGGAGCCTCTGCGTGGGCCTCGGACACCTGGTCCCCAGAGGAGCGAGCTCGCTGTCGTGGCTTCTGACCAGCTGAGGTGGCTGGGTTGTGCCGGTGCAGCTCCAGGCCCCTCTCGGGGGTGGACGAGCCTGGGGGTGGGCCTTCGTCACAAACGAAAGCCGCGCTCTCTCCTACCGGACGCCAGCCCAGCCTGGCTTCAGGCCCTGGGTGTGGGAGCCTGCCCTTGTCCTCAGAGAGTCCCCATCTCCAGCCTGGCCAGGACCTCCCAGTGCGGCCAGCCTCTCTTCTCCCCACGTCCCTTGAATGTTGTTTTCTGAGGTTGTGTGAGGGGATGAGTGCTGGGTCCTGGGTCTCCTGCCCCCCAACCTGCCCTCCCTGCCCCCAGCTCCCAAGTCCTGGGAGGGTCTCTCTTCCTGCCGTCCTGTCCCGCTTCACGTCTTACCCAGACTGTGTCAGGGGGGCTCCTATCCCCTTCCTGAAACTAGGGCAGAGGCCATGCATGTCCCAGGGAGTCACACCACCCACCACCCACCCCCCACCCCCGGGCTTGGTGGCCATCCCTGGCTCTCAGGAAGAGGACCCTGCTGTATTTATTCTGGGAGGCAGAGGGCAGGGGTGAGGCAGAGGGTGGGGGTGGGGGTGGAGGGTGAGGCCAGAGGTCGCACAGGATGCAGCTTTTAAGAACCTGGTAGAGCCTCTCCCCCGTGTCTCGTCCTTCCAGCCTGCAGTTGGCTCGATGGCCTTGAAGGGCATCGGGCCCAGGCCGACAGCTCCAGTGACGGCGAGTGCAGGGTGTGGGCAGCGGGAGCCTGGGAGACGCAGGCACCTGGCCTGGGGCTGCGCTCTGCCTGCCTGGTCCCGTCTCGGGTGGGAGCCTCCTCTGCTGTCAGTCTGTCACAGTGGATGTATCCTGGAGCATGGGGCAGGCCACAGGGTCACCCAGGACCCGCTGGCAGTGTGTCGTGTGGGGCACCGTGGCAGCCACCCAGCCGCAGGCTCTGTGGTTGCTCGCTGGGCTGGCTGCTGCTAGCTAACCTACTACGTCGTAGGCTGACTGCCTCTAGTGACTGGTGGGCAGCTGCGCAGAGGGCCCAGACTGTGGCCCGCGAGGCTTTGTGGGCCTGTGTGCCTGTGTGTGAGGCTGTGTGCCTGTGTGAGGTGTGGGGGGCATGACAGCAGCCCTGCACCGGAAAGGCACGCTGGTTTCTGTTTCAAAGGGCAGGGTTTGTGGTGGTTCTGTAGCTTCTGATCTGTGCATTTCCCGTGTTCAGCTCCTCCTCCCATCCTGGGAACCCTGTCTCCTCAGGCTGGGTCTCTGACTCAGTCTCCCTCCCTGCCCCCTGTTTTCACCTGAGCATAACTCTTTAAGGACTCCACCCCTCCCCCTGTTGGGGTGCCTGCTTTTCCCTTGTTTATTCAGTCGTTCAAGCTCTGGATGGCCTTGCCGGCCCTGGGAAAGATGAAGAACACACATAAGCGCCCTTAGCGGTTACTGCAGGGGGTGTTTCCAGATTAGATCTCTGGTGGCAGAGAACGGAGTCTGGGAGGTAGACCGTCCCTGGCTGGGGACCAAGGTGAAGTGATAGACGGGAAACAGGACTGTTCTTGGCCTCAGTCCAGCTGGGATGGGATGGAGCAGGGAAGATGGGCGAGCGGTAGGGCACTGAGCCCCATCACGAAGTCCCTGAAGGCCGAAGAAGGAGTGGGTTCTCCCTCGTGAGTCACCTTTGGAGGATCAGAACAATGTCTTACACAAATTCAGGGGCTCGGGGAGGACGGCTGGGTGGTGAGAACTTGAGGGCCGGCAGGAAAGCAGGGGCTTCCAGCTGGAGGACCAGGCCCTGGGGCTGCTGAGGGCATGGAGTAGGGGTCGGACCAGCAGTGCTTTGGGGGGTGCTGGGCATGGGCCAGAGTGAGGGCGCTGTCTGAGGTGAGGGGATAGATGGGGCACGGCTGTGGCTAGAGGGACCGGGCCTCTCAGAACTTTCCAGCCAGGGTGGTGTGTGCTTGGGCCAGGAGGGCTCGTGGGGGAGGTGGGCCCGGCCACGTACTGGCAACGCTCCTGGCTCCAGGTGTTCCGGGCCAGTCTGGGTCGAGAGCATCTGAAGAGGTTCCGGAGCCAAGGGAGCACGCAGTCATTTCTGGCGGCTATGCCAGACTTCCCTCTTTTGACCTCCCTGAATCTGTGTCTTCATCTGGCCTGGAAAGTCTGTCCTCTGTGTAGGGTCCCAGCCTGGGGACTGTGCAGCTGTGCCCTCTCCAGGCCTGGGGTCACCGCCTGTGTGCCTGCTCCAACTGCAGACCCCCAAGACCCATCAGGGAGCTGGAGGGAGGCTTGAGTCAGCGCCCACCACGTGCCGCCTACAGGGCTGGGCGCTCCAGGCTGTTGGACTTGGGAGCTCAGCAACCCCTCCCAGTGCTGCCATCCGTCACCTGCCTTCACGGGGACACAGAAGGGTCAGAGTGGTTGTCCCTCTGCTGAGGTCACACAGCTAAGGTGAGCTGGAGCTGGGAGTCTAGTCCTGGCAGGCCCACCCCCGAGTCCACGCAGGTTTCTTCTACCACCCTGCCTTCTGGAGGAATTCAGTCAAGCTCTTTGCTCTAGAGATGGTAAAACCCAGATGGAGAGAAGTTAAATGAGTCACTCGGCGTGGTCTGAGTTAGTAGCTGAGGCGGTTTGTCTGCTGCTCCGACCTGGTGCTTCCCTGGTCTGAGCTGGGTGGCCAGGGTGGGAGCCGTCTGTGGGCAGCCCTGCTCTTGCTGGGACTTGCTCGGGGATGTCTGGGAGGGGGCTCGTTGGGGTTGCACCAGGTCTGTTGGCCCAGTGCCTGCTCCCCGCCTTGGACTCTGAGACCCATTTGGGCCTGCCTCTCCCCAGCCCGAACCTTGGGGCTTCATGATTCAGTTGGTGCGCTTTTGTGTCAGAAAATGGTCCTCACAGACTTGCAGCCGTGGGTCCCCATTTCTTGTTCTCGAGTCCGGCTTTCTCCAAGTCAGAGTGACCCACCTGTGTTGTCAGGGAGGCAGCGTGCACAGCACAGAGCTCCCTGTTCCCCCAGACCCCCAGCTTTTAGCAGAACTCTGCCTGTAGACTCAGCGCAGCTCTTTTCCCTCCCACAGTGGGCCTGAGTGGTCTTGAGTGCCCCCGAGGGGCCGTCTCTTTCAGTGGTCTTCTCTGAAGAGAGTGTGGGAATGAGCAGGGAGCCCAGGCAGCCCTGCTCACCTTGGGAGGCCTGAGCCTGACCTTGGCCTCTCCCCTGCCCTCCCAGTTGACATTCGTGAAATCAAGGAGATCCGCCCAGGGAAGACCTCACGGGACTTCGATCGCTACCAAGAGGATCCTGCTTTTCGACCGGACCAGTCCCACTGCTTCGTCATCCTGTATGGAATGGAATTCCGCCTGAAGACCCTGAGCCTCCAAGGTGGAACTGAGGGGCTGGAGGAGGTGGGAGGTTGGGGGACGCAGCCCAGCTCCAGGCTCAGCTCTTTACCCCCTGCTCACAGCCACGTCTGAGGACGAAGTGAACATGTGGATCAAGGGCCTGACTTGGCTGATGGAGGACACGTTGCAGGCAGCCACACCCCTGCAGATTGAGAGGTGAGAACCCGCTCCTGACCGGTGAGGTCAGGGCGCTGGGCCCTCGGGAGCAGGGCAGGGACTCCTGGGCCTCTGCACCCGAGCCTGCCTGCCGGTCTCCTCCCCAGGCCTGGCCTCACTTCAGGCTCCTTCTCTCCCACCAGGTGGCTGCGGAAGCAGTTCTACTCAGTGGACCGGAACCGTGAGGACCGGTGGGTGCTGAGCTGGGGCCCTATCCCGGCAGGGTGGGTTGGGGCGACCAGAACAGTGGCCCCACTTCGAGAACTGGAGGATCTGCCTCATGCACAGCCAGGGCTGGGCAGGCCTCTGGTACAGGCACTTCCTGCAGTCAGCTGTCCGAGGGCCTGTGCCAGCTGGTGGGGAGGCCAGCGACGATAAGCCAAGTGCACCGCTGCTGTGGGAACCGTTCTGCTGCACAGAACCAGCTCTGGGTGTGCTGTAGTGTGTTTGGGGGTGCCTTGGAGCTCACTTAGGACTTCTCTGGTGGCTCAGACAGTAAAGCATCCGCCTGCAGTGCAGGAGATCTGGGTTCAATCTCCTGGGAAGATCTCCTGGAGAAAGAGATGGCAACCCACTCCAGTATCTTGCCTGGAAAATCCCATGGACAGAGGAGTCTGGTAGGCTACAGTCCATGGGGTCACAAAGAGTCAGATACGACTGAGTGACTTCACTTTCCTTTTCCTTTTGGAGCTCATGACTTTGAGGCCACGGTGTGACAGCCAGAGGGGCTACAGAGGTGTGGGACAAAGGCCAGGCCATGGATGAGGAGGACCGCTGACGGGGGAGAGGCAGGCACCACGGAAGGTTTTGAAGAGAAGTGTGATGTGACCTGGGGTCAGTTCCACAGGGCGGCGGGTGGGTGGAGAGCTCGCTTATTAGGAAGCGACTCCGATGCTCCCAGTGAAGATGATGGCTAGGTCAGGGTAGGGGCGTTAGGAAGGGGTTGGATTTCGGTGGGGCTATATTTTGAATATAGAGCTCAATGGAATTTGCTAACACATCAGTTCTGGAGCGTGAAGGAGAGTGAGGATTATATTAAGGGTTTTGGTCTGAGCATCTAGAAAGGTGGGGTTGCCATTGACTGAAATAGGGAAGGCTATGAGAGGGACGCCGGAGAAGGCAATGGCACCCCACTCCAGTACTCTTGCCTGGAAAATCCCATGGATGGAGGAGCCTGGTGGGCTGCAGTCCATGGGGTCGCTAAGAGTTAGACGACTGAGCGACTTCACTTTCCCTTTTCACTTTCATGCACTGGAGAAGGAAATGGCAACCCACTCCAGTGTTCTTGCCTGGAGAGTCCCAGGGATGGGGGAGCCTGGTGGGCTGGCGTTTATGGGGCCACACAGAGTCGGACACGACTGAAGCGACTTAGCAGCAGCAGTAGCAATGAGAGGGTCTCATTTGAGGGGGTGAGTCCCGTGATGCCCGTCGATGGTCAGGTAGAGGTGTTGAGCAGGCAGGTGGGTAGAACGAGCTCGGGGACAAAGTGGGCCAGAGATGGGACCTGAGGAGCACAGCACGCAGGGGGTTTGGGAGGCTGGAGGCGCCCACAGGCAAACACAGCAAGGAAAGAGGAGAGCACTGGTGGCCGATCCCAGCCTGGGCGGCTTGTCCACCGGGGCCTGGGGCAGTTAGGAGCCGAGGAAAACCGGAGGAGGCAGAGCCTTGGAAGCCCAGAGAGGAGGGGCTGGTCAGCTGTGCCACGCCTTGTCACGTGGGGATGACCGAGAGCTGTCGGTGACCTCGAAGGTGACCTCGAAGCTGACGGTGGAGGAGTAGACGTGGGGTCCTGGGAGTGAGAGGAGCCTGGATGGCTCCTTCAAAGCACTGCCGTGAGGAGGGGCAGAGAAGGGGCAGCCGCTGGGGAGGAAGCAGGGCAGACGGGTGTTTTGCGGGGGAGTGGTTTCAACCTGCGTGTGATGCTGGTGGCAAGGAGCCCACAGGAGGAAGGCTGGGTGGGGCAGGTTTCCTAACCCATCCAGGGGGCCCTACCAGCCCCTCCTGCGTGACGGAGGCCAGGCGACCACTGGCTGGAGGAGAGCAGGACCGCCAGGGTGGGAGGAGACGTGCCTGCTTTCCCCTCCGTGTTGCCCACTCCCAGGAGAGAAGGCCTCCCTGTCCCCATCTTTTTCTTCCTGTTGCCTGGCCGAGCATGGTCCTCTGCCCCACCCTTAGGCAGGCTGCCTCGGAAGGCAGCGAACTTCTGTGAGACCCTGGGACCGTGCTTGTCGCCAGCGCTGGTGCTTGGCTGAGACGGGTCCTTGCTTTCCTCCCTGAGGAGGCCCCAAGTCCCCGGGCCGTGGGCTGGGAGTCCTGCGAGCTGCCTGCCCATGGCGGCACCGGGCTTTGAGAGCGAGGCTGAAGGGGCTCTGGGGAGCCGTGCAGGGGCTGCCTCCCTCTGTGCCTGGAGGCCTGGGAGAGGAAGGACCTTCCCTTGGTCACCTCTGGCTCTGAGCCAGGCTCGCCGTCAGGGCTGCAGGGCCCAGAGTGGTGGTGTTTACCTGCCCAGCCGCAGGTGGACACGGCCCACAGGTCAGAGGTCATGAGAGGTGGGGCTGAAGCCGCTGGCGGTGTCTCTGTCTCCTCAGGATATCGGCCAAGGACCTGAAGAACATGCTGTCCCAGGTCAACTACCGGGTCCCCAACATGCGCTTCCTCCGGGAGCGGCTGACGGTGAGGGCCTGCGGGCTGTCTGCAGGCGGGCGGGGAGCTCAGCCGCCCCCAGCCCCGGTGGGCCCTGACCAGCGGCCCTGCTCTGTCTCTAGGACCTGGAGCAGCGCACCAGTGACATCACCTACGGGCAGTTTGCACAGCTGTACCGCAGCCTCATGTACAGCGCCCAGAAGACGGTGCCTGAGCCCCCGCCCCGCCCCGCCTGCCCCCTGCCCCGCCCCACTCCACTCCCTTTGTGTTGTCCCAGCCTTTCTTCCCGAGAGCCCCTTGCCCATGGGGCCTCCCTGGGTTCTTGCGCTGACCCGGTTCTGTCTCCTGCAGATGGACCTTCCTTTCCTGGAAGCCAGCGCCCTGAGGTTTGGTCTGAAGTGGGGAGGTGGGCTTCTGCCCAGGCACCCCCGTCCCTCCCCTGGTTGATTCCCTGGGCCGGAGGGAGATCGTGGTTGGTGGGGGTGGGGAGCCCTCCTGGACCATCCTGGGCACCGCCTTCTGAGGGGCCCCCATTGTCCATGGTCCACGCTAGCCATCCGGCCACCAGGCACTTCCCTTCTGTCCTGCAGGGCGGGGGAGCGGCCGGAGCTGTGCCGGGTGTCCCTTCCTGAGTTCCAGCAGTTCCTCCTCGAGTACCAAGGGGTAGGACTGGGCTGGGCCTGGGCCGGGGTGCTGGCAGGGGGTCTGGGCTCCCCAGCAGCTGGAGGCCTCTCTCACGCTCCTCTCTCCCACCCCGTCAGGAGCTGTGGGCGGTGGACCGGCTCCAGGTGCAGGAGTTCATGCTCAGCTTCCTCCGAGACCCCTTGCGAGAGATTGAGGAGCCTTACTTCTTCCTGGACGAGGTCCGCCGTGCGCCACCCCCCCCCCCCGCCTGCCTGGACTGACCCCCTTCCTGTACCAGCCAGTGCCGTGGTGCAAGGCAGGGGCTCATCTTCTATCCTCTCCACATTTGTTCCCGGATAGTTCGTCACCTTCCTGTTCTCCAAGGAGAACAGCATATGGAACTCGCAGCTAGACGAGGTGTGCCCCGACACCATGAACAACCCCCTGTCCCACTACTGGATCTCCTCCTCGCACAACACGTGAGTGGCGCCCTCGGCCCCTGGCCTGACCCCAGGAGGTGGGGCTTGCCTGATGCCCCGCCACCTGCCTCCCTGTCTAGGTACCTGACCGGGGACCAGTTCTCCAGCGAGTCCTCCCTGGAAGCCTACGCTCGCTGCCTGCGGATGGGCTGCCGTTGCATTGAGTGTGCGTGGGGGCCGGGGGCGGGGGGCCCGGGGCAGGATGGGTGGGGAGATGGGGGATGGAGCCTGCCCGCTTGACTGTTGTCGCCTTGCTCCCCAGTGGACTGCTGGGACGGCCCGGATGGGATGCCGGTCATTTACCATGGACACACTCTGACCACCAAGATCAAGTTCTCAGACGTCCTGCACACCATCAAGGAGCACGCCTTTGTGGCCTCAGAGTGAGCGGCCGGGGCTCGGCTCCACCTCTCCTGGGTCCCTGTGAAAGCCCCCCAGGTCCCGGCCCTGCCTTCCACCTCCTGCCAGCTGCTGGAGCCCTTGCTGCCCGAGCTGCTTACTTCCTGCACCCTTGGCCCACCTGCCTGCTCCTTGGGCCCTGCTCCTCAGCCTGTGGAACACACTCAAGCTCTTCATCTTCAGAGATCAGTCCTGTAGCCCTGGGCCTGTGAGGTGGTTGTCCTGCCAGCTCCTTTACTGTCACAACCCAGAGAATCGTCTGTCCTCCGCGTGTTTCACTTTGCAGTTCCTATTGTTTCCCCAAACTGTGGTCACTACCCTCTCCCACCTCATTGAGGGGATCACCAGGGGCCCCCAGTAGCTAAATTTGGTGTAGGATGTCCCTCCTCGCTGCTGGGGCAGCTCCACGAAGGGACCAAGTCTGGGGATGCCTGTCTGTGGCAGTCCCAGTTGGCCTGGGTTTCTGCTGCACCCATAAGTTCCACCTCTTCTCTGGGGTAGCTCCCCTCTAGGGAGGACCTCGGGCTCTAGGCCCCTGACACCTCAGTCTGGGAGGGTCTGAGCCATGACCCCTGGGAATCACTGGGTCTCCTGTGTTACATGCTGTTCCCCTGCTGCAGGTACCCGGTCATCCTGTCCATCGAGGACCACTGCAGCATTGCCCAGCAGAGGAACATGGCCCAGTATTTCAAAAAGGTGCTTGGGGACACACTCCTCACCAAGCCCGTGGATATTGCAGCCGACGGGCTCCCCTCCCCCAACCAGCTCAAGAGGAAGATCCTTATCAAGGTAGGTCTGGATGGGGGACGCCTTTGCTTCAGTGGTGGGTTCAGGCCTGGGGGAGGAGGTGGGGGCCTGGGATGCCAGTCCCGACGTATCGCCCACAGCACAAGAAGTTGGCTGAGGGCAGTGCCTACGAGGAGGTGCCAACATCGGTGATGTACTCTGAGAACGACATCAGCAACTCCATCAAGAATGGCATCCTCTACCTGGAAGACCCTGTGAACCATGTGAGCGCTGGGCCGGGCGGAGCCGGCGGGGCAGCCACACAGAGGACTCTGTCACAGGCCCCCCGCTCGTCTCTTCCAGGAGTGGTACCCCCACTACTTCGTCCTGACCAGCAGCAAGATCTACTACTCGGAGGAGACCAGCAGCGACCAGGGCAACGAGGATGAGGAGGAGCCCAAGGAGGTGAGGGGCGGGCCCAGGGCTGGGGTCCAGGCTGGGGTGCGGGTCATCTAGCGTCTTTGCTGTCCCCTCCGCTTTGCAGGCCAGTGGCAGCACAGAGCTGCACTCCAACGAGAAGTGGTTCCACGGGAAGCTTGGGGCGGGCCGGGATGGGCGGCACATCGCCGAGCGCCTGCTCACGGAGTACTGCATTGAGACCGGGGCCCCCGACGGCTCCTTCCTTGTGCGCGAGAGCGAGACCTTTGTGGGCGACTACACTCTGTCCTTCTGGTAAGCCTCCCGGCATGTGCACACGCGGGTCTGGCACCACCAGGGGCGCCGTGGGTTCCGGGCACACACGCAGACACGGCGGTCGGTGTGGAGCCCCTGGAGGGCCGCCCCCACCCGAGCCATCTTTAGAGTGCCTCCTCCTTGAGACCTGGTGCCCTCCTATGGGTGGCGTGTGGGCTGCCGCCCCGCCTGCTGCTCACAGCCTCCCCGTCCTCTCAGGCGGAATGGCAAAGTGCAGCACTGCCGGATCCACTCCCGGCAGGACGCAGGCACCCCCAAGTTCTTCCTGACGGACAACCTCGTCTTCGACTCCCTCTATGACCTCATCACGCACTACCAGCAGGTGCCCCTGCGCTGCAACGAATTTGAGATGCGCCTCTCAGAGCCGGTCCCGCAGACCAACGCGCACGAGAGCAAAGAGTGAGGGGGCGGCCCGGGGGTGGGGCCCGGGGCGGGGCGGGGCACGCGGGCCTGGGGCCGGACCCAGAAGCGGCCCTGCGGCGGGGTGGGGGCGTGGACCTGGGGCTGCGGCGCGGGGCGGGGCTGACTCGGATTGTCTGTCCGCAGGTGGTACCACGCCAGCCTGACCAGAGCGCAGGCCGAGCACATGCTGATGCGTGTACCCAGGGACGGGGCCTTCCTGGTGCGGAAACGGAACGAGCCCAACTCCTACGCCATCTCCTTCCGGTGAGGGGGTAGCCCTGTGGGGCTGGAGGCCATGCAGGGCACCCCTGGTCCCGGCCCACTGACCTCGTGTGGCTCCTCTGTCTGTCAAGGGCTGAGGGCAAGATCAAGCACTGCCGCGTCCAGCAGGAGGGCCAGACCGTGATGCTGGGCAACTCAGAGTTTGACAGCCTTGTCGACCTCATCAGCTACTACGAGAAGCACCCACTGTACCGCAAGATGAAGCTGCGCTACCCCATCAACGAGGAGGCTCTGGAGAAGATCGGCACAGCTGTGAGCGCCTGGGGGCTGGGGGCAGGGCTCAGGAGACCCACTGGCCCTCTTGGAACTGCCAGGCTCACCACAGGGCAGGCCAGCAGCCAGCAGTCCCGGGGTGGATGCGAAGGACAGAGCGGCCCGCATGCTGCTGGGGGGCCAGCCAGCCCAGCGGAGACCCAGGGAGGCGTCCCAGAGGGAGGGCCTGTCTGTGTGTCTTTGAGTCCGGGACAGTTGTGTGGGTGAGGAGGTGGGGAACGGGTTTCAGCAGAACTGTCCCTATGGGCTGGGGGGTGGGGTGGGGAGGTCCCAGAGTTCACCCTGTAGGGGATCCACCTCGGGGGTGGGAGCACAGCAGGGGCTCGTAGGCTATAGAGATGTGTTTGAGGAGGGCAGAGCCACGGGGAAGCCAGCATGAAGGCAGGCTGTGGTGCAGGGGCCAGGATCACAGCCGCAGCGAGGACAGTGGGGCCCCGGCAGAACGTCCACTTGAGACTCTTGTCCTCAGTGGGCCCACGTGGCCAGGGCGAGAGCCGCCCGCTGGGGCTGGGGTCTGAGAGGAGGTATGGGTGGAGGCGGCTTCTGGAGTGGCATGATCTCCAGTCATGGACAAGGTGGCCAAGATAAGAGTGAGGAGAGAGGAGGGATGTTCTAGGCCCCTGAGGTTGGGGACCCTGGCAGACCAGGTGTGTGAAAGGGGCGGACGAGCGGCCTGGTGAGGAGGGGACACGGAAGCCAGCAGCTGCTCTCACCTCTGGGCATTAACATGGCCTGTCCTATCCCGTTTCCAGGAGCCTGACTACGGCGCGCTGTACGAGGGCCGCAACCCTGGCTTCTATGTGGAGGCGAACCCCATGCCCACGTTCAAGGTACAGCTTCGGGCTCTGGGCGCAGGAAGCTGGGGAGGGTCCCCCAGCTGTGGGGTGCAGGGCGGCCTGCGGTCTTTGTGCAGAAGTGGTATTTGTGGTTTTCCGAGGCCTAAGAGGTGTTGCGAAGTGTGTGGTTGGTGTATGACCACAGCTCTCTCGGGGCTGGCCCCAGCCACTGTCCCAGGGGTCAGCACTGACCCTTCCAGACTCCTCCCCGAGGCAACCCCGGTTTCCTCCCTGGTGGCAGCAGGTAGGGGGTGGGGCACACTGGCTACTCCTGAGCTTCGTCAGACAGGCGGATCTTCCTCTTTGGGCCTTTGTTTCTAAGGGGTGAGGATCTGGGCCCTTTTCCTTATTTTTCCTCAGCAGTAGGGACCAGATTCCTTCTCCTACTTCGGAGATGCGGAATGATGGGGTGCCAGCCACACCCCGAGCCATCCCGGTCTTAGAGGAGGCGCTCAGCACCTCCCATCCCAGCTTCCCAGTCTGACTCCTGGGGCCCAGGGTTGGGGCTTGGGAGGTCCCCTCGAACCCAGAGGAGCTTCCTTCCAGAAGCCCTGGCTCACCCGTCCCCTTTGCCCTGGGGAGAGCGGTCATGAAGGTTGGTGCACATGCAGCTGTGGGTGGGAGAGGAGGAGCGGGCAGCCTGTCTGCTGGACCGGGGCTTCTCTCCCACAGTGCGCCGTCAAAGCTCTCTTCGACTACAAAGCGCAGCGGGAGGACGAGCTGACATTCACCAAGAGTGCCATCATCCAGAACGTGGAGAAGCAGGAGGGAGGCTGGTGAGCCCCTGAGAGCCCCTGGTGCAGGCCAGGCGTCCTGGGCGCTGGCCGTGCACACGCAAGAGGGGCTTGGGAAGCAAGGGCCCGTGTCGGCCCCAATGGACCCGCAGAGCTGCTTCCTCTCAGGAGTTTGGGGTCGTCCCTGGGGGTCAGCACACTGTGGCTTCCGCAGGTGGCGGGGTGACTACGGCGGGAAGAAGCAGCTGTGGTTCCCTTCAAACTATGTGGAGGAAATGGTCAGCCCGGCGGCCCTGGAGCCCGAGAGGGAGGTGAGACCAGGGCCATATTGGTGGGAGGGGATTCCCGTGTCCACCGCCCACACGGCGTCCACGTGCCTGCGTGTGCACAGCACTCCCGTGTGTGCTCCCATCACCACGTGCAGGCCGCAGTCCGATGAACATGGGCCGCACGCGTGTGGTTTCGTGTTCGTCTGTAGGGTGTATTTCTCACGTGCACTCAGACGCCCCCTCATGTGCACACAACAGACTTGCTGACTTTGGGCTTTGCCTCCCACAGCACTTGGACGAGAACAGCCCACTCGGGGACTTGCTCCGGGGGGTCCTGGATGTGCCAGCTTGTCAGATAGGTGAGCCCCAGCCCTTTCTCTGCCACTCAGGATCAGGCTGTCCCTGGTGGCTCTCTCCATGCCCAGAGAGAGGAAGCTGAGGGTTGGACCCCACAGGCTGCCCTCGTTCTGAGCTCTCTCCGCTCCTGGACAGCTCGGCACCCTCTGGCCCCCCATCCCCCAGCTCTGAAGCCTGCATGCTCCCCCCGTGCAGACACTGGGGATGATGCTGCTGGCGAGCTGAAGTCCACGGTCCTGGAGGGCTGGTCCTTGGCTGAGACAGGCTTAGAGGTGGGGGCAGGGCCTTGTCTCCAGGCTGCCTGTCCTCCACCCTGAAGAGGAGGGGAATGAGCTCTGCCCATGCCTGGGGTGGGGTGGGGGTTCAGCCCTGTATCCCCAGCTCTCCTCTCCTCCCTCTCTCCAGCCGTCCGTCCCGAGGGCAAGAACAACCGGCTGTTCGTCTTCTCCATCAGCATGGCCTCGGTGGCACACTGGTCCCTGGATGTGGCTGCCGACTCGCAGGAAGAGCTGCAGGACTGGGTGAAGAAGATCCGGGAGGTGGCGCAGACAGCGGATGCCAGGGTAAGAGCCTGTGCTGGTTCTCCAGCCACAGGGCAGCCCCCGCCGCTTGGCAGGGGCCGGAGGGACACACGTGCTCCACGGTGTGGCACGTCGAGGGTGTGCTGAGTTTGAGGTACACCCAAGATGTTTCTGAGTGGCTCTGCGTAGTGACCAGTTGGTATCAGGGGCAGAGGCGAGAGGCTGGGTCTTGGGCTGGAAGCAGGAGTAGGTGCCAGGGTTTAGGGCGAGGTGGTACAGGTTGGGAGCAGGGTGTGACCTCCGAGGACGCAGGTGTTGAGAAAGAGAGGCCGGGACGAGCAGGTCAGCGAGGCGGGATGTCTGACGTGAAGCGGGCCGCAAAGCAGACGGCAGGGCCAGAAGCTCAAAGTGCTGGTCAGAGACGGCCGTAGCTGCGGGCAGTTGCGGCTGGGTGGGATGGCAGTGGGCCTCGGTGGGTGGAAGGCAAGGGCGCCGCCTGTGCAGGACAGAGCGGTGGAAGGACCAGCTTCTGGAGCCGAGAGGAGGCCCCGTGCTGGCCGGGGTGCGGGAATCCTGTGGTGGGGTGGAGGGGCTGTGGGACGCACCGTGGCTGCCTTGGAGAAAGGACGCCCGCAGGCCAAGCCAAGAGGGCTGAGTGCGGAGCGCTTAGAGCCGAGCAGGGCCTGGAAGGATCTGGTGGTTGAAGGGATGGATCCCGGGGTCTGGTATACAGAGGGAAGGAAAAGCTCAAGAACAGGAGCTGCTTCTGGAAGGAAGTGGGCCTCCACGAGTCCGAGGGCTGCATGGGGCGCTAGGGAGGGATGTGCTGGGGCTGAAGTCTGGCTGTGGCGGGTAGGTAGTTGTGTTGAGAAAGGAGAACTGCGGGATCAGGGGTGAGGCTTCTGGGCCGGGGCTGGAAGGATGGTCCGGAGGACCCAGAGGACTGCGCCCACGTTCCCAGTGTAGTCAGTGCCCGCAGTGGGCCCGGAGCTGAGTGAGGACCGAGCGGCCCTGGGGTGCAGCCAGCCCAGCGCCTCGAGTGTCTCTGGGGTGCAGGTGGTGTGAGGGTCCCGGCCTCTGAAGCCGAGAAGGGGTGTGTTCTCAGGACGGTTTCTGGGGCGAGACTGAGGACAGCCGGCTCTGGAAGGTGCGGGTGGACATGCCCAAGGTGGCCGGGGGCTCCTCTCCCTGGGGGCTCCCGCCCAGGCTCAAGGCCCATGTGTCCCCAGCTCACCGAGGGCAAGATGATGGAGCGGAGGAAGAAGATCGCCCTAGAGCTCTCAGAGCTCGTCGTCTACTGCCGGCCTGTCCCTTTCGACGAAGAGAGTAAGGGTCCAGCCTGGGGCGGGAGGGGGCTTTCCCCAGCGGCACCTGGGTGGGCAGACTCTGAGCGCGCTCCCTGTTGGGCCCAGAGATTGGCACCGAACGGGCCTGCTACCGCGACATGTCGTCCTTCCCGGAGACCAAGGCCGAGAAGTACGTGAACAAGGCCAAAGGCAAGAAGTTCCTCCAGTACAACCGCCTGCAGCTCTCCCGCATCTACCCTAAGGGCCAGCGGCTGGACTCCTCCAATTACGACCCCCTGCCCATGTGGATCTGCGGCAGCCAGCTTGTGGCCCTCAACTTCCAGACCCCAGGTGAGGCAGCGACCAGGGGTGGGGTCCCGCCAGGCACTGGGGCTGGAGCCCACTGTAACCTGCTCTTGCAGACAAACCCATGCAGATGAACCAGGCCCTGTTCCTGGCCGGCGGGCACTGTGGCTATGTGCTGCAGCCCAGCGTCATGCGCGATGAGGCCTTCGATCCCTTTGACAAGAGCAGCCTCCGCGGGCTGGAGCCGTGCGCCATCTGCATCGAGGTGGGAAGAGGGCGCTCTGCTGGGCTGTTTCCAGGCACCAGGGCCTGGGGGCTGGCTAACACAACATGGGAGGGTGCTGGACAGTCCTGGGGCTCAAGGGAGAGGAAGCCGTCTTCTGAGGTGGGCGTGGGCTTCAGGCCTGCACTGGGGGACTGGGCTCAGTGTGGCCAGTTCTTGGCACTCAGGAGTCAGGCGGTCCAGTAAGACCAAACTGTGGGTAGCCACTGCCTGGCAGGAGTGGGCAGAGACGGGCAGGGAGCTGGTGCCCCTGCCTCAGGAATCAGCTCGATGGCACTTGTTAGGACGGGGGCTTGAGCAGCACTGAGCCCCCATGCCGCCCTCTCGAGACCCCAGGGGAGCAGCTGCGATGCGGGCGGCTTGGTGCTGTGGGGTGCGGGGGCTGTGGGCCCAAGCAGGTCTTAAAGGAGAAGGAAGGACAGAGTGGGGGTGACCGTGTCTTCTTTCCAGAGATTTCTACTTTTTTGTCCTGGGGGGGAAGTAATTTAAACATTTTTGTGTTAAAATGCACATGAATTTAAGGTAGGTTAGATTGCAAAAACTCACATGGGACTTCTGGGCAGTGTCCTGAGGGCCCAGCAGAGGGCGCACTGCCTCCACCGCTCAGTGGGGACCAGCCCAGGTCCATCCTCGCCTGCCTTACAGGTGCTGGGGGCCCGGCACCTGCCGAAGAACGGCCGAGGCATCGTGTGTCCTTTTGTGGAGATCGAGGTGGCCGGAGCCGAGTATGACAGCATCAAGCAGAAGACAGAGTTTGTGGGTACGTCTGCCCTCCCCACGCCCCCAGGCATGTCAGCCCCTCTGCACCTGTGACTCCATCATCCTGGCAGCGGCCTGAGGCCTTTTGCCCTTGCTTTCACAGTGGACAATGGACTGAACCCCGTGTGGCCAGCCAAGCCCTTCCACTTCCAGATTAGTAACCCCGAGTTCGCCTTCCTGCGCTTCGTGGTCTATGAGGAGGACATGTTTAGTGACCAGAACTTCCTAGCTCAGGCTACCTTCCCAGTGAAGGGTCTGAAGACAGGTGAGGGCCCTTCTCCACACCATGCCCGCTGCGATCCGGCTCGGGGGTGGGGCGGCTCGCCGGCGTTCCCCTGGGCTAAGGGCCAAGCCTCCTCCCCCAGGCTACAGAGCGGTGCCTCTGAAGAACAACTACAGTGAGGGCCTGGAGCTGGCCTCCCTGCTCGTCAAGATTGACGTGTTCCCTGCCAAGGTACCCGTGGGCGGGCGGGCAGCGGGCGGCGCCGGGGCCGGGCAGCCACTGAGCCCTGTGTCCCTGCCAAAGCAGGAGAACGGCGACCTCAGCCCCTTCGGGGGTGCGTCCCTGCGGGAGCGGAGCTGTGACGCCTCGGGCCCGCTGTTCCACGGCCGGGCCCGGGAGGGCTCCTTTGAAGCTCGCTACCAGCAGCCCTTTGAGGACTTCCGCATCTCCCAGGAGCATCTCGCAGACCATTTTGACGGTCGGGATCGCAGGTGAGGGGTGGGGGCAAGGTGGCCTGGAGGAGTGGTCCTGAGAGGCTGGGGGTTGGCCGGCCGCCCTCGGTTCCCCTCGCCCGTCCCCCCAGGCTTCACCCCACCGCCCGTCAGGATGCTCTTCCCTCCCGCCCAGGACCCCACGCAGGACTCGGGTCAACGGAGACAACCGCCTGTAGCCGTGCCACAGCCTCGCGGAGAGCAGCAGGCGCCGTGCCACGCACGGAGGGGGGCCGTGGGCTGGGCTCCGGGAAGTGGCGTATGGGGCCGCCCTTCTGGCCTCGCCGCCTAGAGCCCAGATTCCAGCCGTGGACACTAGACGAAAAGCACGCCATTAATGAGATGTATTCCTGTTTTGGGCCTCCACGCCCCAGCTCTGGGTGAAGGCAAAAAACTGTACTGTCTAGCCTTTAAGCACACACGCCTGGCCCTGCCCTCTGGAGATGGAGCCTTCCACCTTGGGACCACTGCGGCACTGCCTCTCGGAGAGAGAGGCTGCCTCAGCTGGGGGCACAGGAGGCTCTGAGGAGCCGGGGACATTCCTGAGAGGGGCGGAACAGCAGTAGCCTTGCTGGGCTCGGGAGTCAACGTTTACACAGTCCTGCAGCTTTAAACCCCAGCCGGGCAGGGAGGGAGAGGAGGTGTCCTGGAGCCCAGTCGGAGGAGCACAGGGCCTGCCTGGAGAGGAGGGCACAGCACAAGGGCACGCTGCCCACGACCAGGAGCACCACCCACCTGACCGACACAGAGCCTCGTGTGCAGGGTAGCAGTATTGGGCAGCCAGGCCGTGAGGGGCCCGTGGAGGAGGCCGAGGTGGCCCAGGGTGCCACCCAGAACAGGGAGAGCGACAGCAAGTTACAGGGCCACAGCTGCAGCGCCTCAGGGCAGTGGGAGGACAGCGGCCCCGGGGCACCCGCTGGGCCGCAGTGCCCCCTGCCTGCAGCCTGGGCACAAGCCTGAAGGACCCACTCACCAGGGGGCACATGTCTGTGGGCACTGGGCAGTAGGTGGCTCCTCCCACATCGTCAGTGAGGATGGGCCTGTGTTTGTGTCACAGCCCCCCAAGAGCCAGAGCAAGACGCCAGCTGGGTCAAGACTGATGGGCACCTGTGGGCCCGGAGTGGAAAGGCCAGTTCCCCACGGCAGAGGTCCAGCTGGGCACTGGCCGCCACGCATTCAGGAAACGCCCTCACACAAGGAACATGTCCTCCCACAGCAGCTCAGCAGGCCAGCCGTGAGTCCCAAATCAGAGGAGACCATTTTCCCTGTCACAGCAAAACACCTTGGATTGGAGTCTGCCAGACGACCCTGCAAGAGGACGCTGTCTGGGTGATCTCGAGCGTTTGTGAAATCAATCAGATCCTGACAATAGACGGACATGTTGTTGGAGTATGGACTTGTAAAGTTTATTTTTGCACACTCTGTTTCTCACGACCTTCATTCCTTCACGTAGGATGTATGATTTTCTATGTCTTCCACTTCTGACCTGAAAGCTGCTTGGTGGGGGGATGGGACTGGGGAAGCAAAATGAACGAACTTATCTGTGCACTGTGGCAGACCTGTTATTTTTACGGATTTTACAGCTCAGTTAACAGTGTTACCTTTTTAAGATTTCTATATACTCTTCAGAAGAACCACTGAGCCGTTCAAGCCTTGTTATTATCCGATCCCAATAGTGATTCCATTTTCTATGGCTTTTAGGATAGACAATAAATTATTTAACATTATATTAAACTTTCCATATCATGGACTGTAAACCGAAGGAAATCACGTGGTTTCTCAGAAACCATATTGATTTATTTAAACTAATTCTGAAATGGTATTTCAAAGTACCACCTCCCAATCAGCTGTCCATAGCAAACATGTCTATATATGGTTGCCAACGTTTGGTTTATAATTTAAATGTTAATAAAAATTTTAAATTTTATTGAAAAAGCTTTCCTTCTGAAAAGGACTGTAAAAAGTGGAATTACTTCTCAATGGCACCATAATGACGTTCTGCTCTTCCTGCTGCTCAGCCTCAGTGGGCAAGGGGCAGAAGGAGAGGACGTGGAGCAAAGCCAGCCGATGACGCAGGTTTCTTTAAAGGCAAAGATGACGTGGGATGCTTTCCCTCAGGAAGGAAGGAGGGATGAAGGAGCTGCTGGCCTTGCAGGGCACAGGCCACTGGTCGTTGACGGACCCTGCTGTACCTGTGGCAGGTTGTGCCCGGCTGGTGGAAAGATTCAAGGCAGGTGTGGAAGGCTGGAGGGGCGCAGCCCCATTTCTAAGGACAGGGGCCAGAGTCCCAGCCTGTGGGCACGAAGCTGCCTCAGAACAGCCAGCCCTGAGCTCGCGCCAACGTGCTGCCGGAACTCAGGCTTGAGACTGGTCGTTCGCTAGCTCTGCTGCCCTCTTAAGATCTAACGCACATAACGTTATTCTCACGTCTTTTATCCCTTGTGAGTTCTTACTGAGGCGCAGGAACACCTGGCTCCTCTCCGGAGACATGTTAACTGGGGCCGCTTGCCTGGTGGTTATTCTGCAATAGAACCAGGTGAGGAGGAGGTTTACTTCCCAGGTCCAGCAGACCTTCCCTCTGGGCTGCGAGGCGGTGTGAGGCCACCCTCTCCCCCAGCCCATGTGCCGAGGGTGAGGCAGCGTAGAGTGCTGCCCACCTGCAAGCAGCCAGAGTCCCTTCCCAGTTCCGCAGAAACCGCTCCTTTAAAAACAAGGCCCATGTAGCATTCAAGCGTAGGTTTCTGGGTTATACTCTGCCTCTAGAGCTTGGGGCCGAAATCTCTGTGCCTAGAATATGGTTTAAAGGGCCCTGCCCTTCCCTTCCTGTGGCTGTTTTTGTAGCGGTCTGTGCTGGTGTGGATCAAAAATGCTGCGGTACAGAGGAGAGAGCCGCCTGCCTGTTGGATGCATGGGTGGGGATGGGCATAATATGCCAACCCAGGAAGCCTGAGGGTGATCATTGAAGAGACGTCGGTAAGTGTAATCAGTTGGTTCTTAAAATGGTCATCGTGACATACGGCCCTGGTGTGACAATGTAGGTATGCAAGTATGGTCCCTGGCTTCGAAGAGACCCAAACAAGCTCAAGGCAGGTTTTTTACAGAAATCAGTTCAGAGCATCCCTTTCCTGTATGACAAGTCAGACAAAGACATACATTTCCCAAGTTCTCAGATTTGGGGCCAGTCCTGGTCTATTGCAGGCCCCTCTGAGCACCACCCACTTGGAGAACTGGGATCCCAGTTTGAGATCCTTCCTGTCATCCCTGAACTAGGTGTAGCCAAACACCCTGCTTAGGTTCTCACTGTTGCCTTGGCTTTCTTCTGGGTGCTTCGTGGTCTGACTCAGAGGAGGATGTCTTCCCTCTTGGACAAGAAGGTGGTAGGCGGGGATTAACAGTCTCTTCCTGACCCGTGTGTTCCCAGATTCTCACGGGCAGGAGAGCGCTTTGCTAACCAGTGATGGGAGAGGGGGTGTGTGGCGGGGGCCTTAGGGTTGGGACCCAGGCGTGCTGTCATGCGACTGCCCACTTTGATTTTAACCAGCAGGTCTGCTTCTTCACTGGCTCTGCTGTCGGGCAGCCCCACTGACTGGAGGAGACACACCTCCTCTGGGTTCTGTGACTGCCTTTGCCCTTCCCTGTAAGTTTCTTGATCCTTCTTCCTAGCAGAAAACGTGGCAGCAGATTCGAGCAGATTCACAGATTGAGTTTAACCCGAGTTCCTCCAGACCTAACAATGGTTGAACGACCAGGAGGCCCAGCATGGGGGTGGGGGGCTGTTGGGGAGACCCTCACTTCGGGTGGAAGTGTCCTGGCCTGTGGTGGGGAGTAGCTTGCTTCTCCACCTGCTCACACACAGCACTGACTGCGAGAGCAGGGGCTTTCTGCATCCGGAGCAACCCCCAACCCCTGCCCCCGACCCCCACCTTTCCTGCCAGGAGGAGGCCTGAGTGGTTTCTGACCTCGGCCAGGGACACCGCCCTTGACAAGGATCTGTGGTCTTGGTGCTGAGGGTAGGGCCTCCCTCCTGACCAGCCACATCCTGAACATCATTGCCCAAGGCTGGGCCTGGGGCTGGACACTCACTGGCCTTTCAGCTTGAGCTCATCCCCTCCCACCATTTCAGTTTTTGGGGGAAAAACAACTCTTAAGTGGCATTAAGTCACCGCACCAAAGGAGCTCGTGGAACAAAACAAGGTCACATCAGTTAAACTGATCAAGTCTGGTCTCAGCCCGAGGGCCCTCAGTGGCTCTTCCGGGGTTGGTCTGGGGTTCTGTTCCCTGCTGGAGGCCTCTGCAGCTGCCCCAAAACACCCACAGTGACCCCGGCCACCCCTGCTGTCCACTCCGTCCATATGAGCGGCCAAGCCTGCAGCCACTGTGGGTCAGCTGACTGGCTTCAGGGTTCTACACTCTGCTGGTCTTCCTCCCGAAGACTTCTTTTAGATTCCACACAAAGTTCCTTCCCTAAGACTTAGGCCGCCTCCGGAAGGGCCAGGTCAGGACCAGGACCTGGGGTCCACCTGGGATCCCTCCTTATTATCTCTGCCCCTGGGGCTTTTTCAAGGGTCCCTTTTTCCTTTTGGCACAGGCCCTTAGGATCCCCCCCATGAGGGGGGACTCATCACTGTGAACATTAGAAGCTGGGCTTTAATCCTATTCCTTCAAGGCCCCAGGGCCTTAGGCTTATTTGCCAAGCTCTCCTTAGCAAATGACAAGCTTCTCAGTATTTTCCTCCCAGGAAAAGTGTCCTCTCGCTGGATGCCTGACAGCTCTACGTCTGACTCAGTTTCCCTCTGTTTGGCATCAGTCCATGGTGCTGCAGTCCTTTATTTAGTGACCCAGCCGGCTTGACGTGGCGAGCTGGAACTTACCCGGAGCGCCCGAGGGAAACTGCCCCGCTCATCCCTCCGAGTTGCTGGTCTTGCCTGCAGAGTAAGTCTGGAGATGTCAGTGTTCTCAGCTTTTTTTCTGATTCCCCCACAAAACAGTCCGCAGGTGAGAAATGTATTTACATTTTTATTTAGGAGCAATCAAAAGATTTAAAGTACCATTTCGGCCCATTTCAAATTGTACAAGCAGTTTGGCCCTGTTCCCCTCCCTTATCCAAATCCACAGATACAAAATCTAGGAAATGTGCAATTTGCATCTTAGAAATAGCAGCATCCCCACAGGGGACCTTGTGAGGCCTGGAGACTCAGCCCAGAGGGCAGCCCCCTCCTCCTGGCCCGGCACAGCCGCCGTCCAAAGGCAAGTCCCAACTTTCTGTTAAAAACCCCTTCCTGGGGTGAGGACTCTGCTTCCGCCAGGCCTGGTGACGGCCCGCATGCGCCTGCGCCTCCCTCGCCAGAGGAGGAGGGCCCCGGACAGACAAAACAGGGCAGTGGCCTCTTACCACCAAGATGATGGCTGCTTCGGCGGCTCCGGGGCAGGAAGCGCACCTCCAGCCAGCTGCCCCTGCCTTCCCGGCCTTCCTCCTGCAGCCGCCCTTGCCTGCCCTCGTCGGGGAACAAAAGGTCTGTGCTGAAGACCAGCCCGTGAGTGGGCAGCAGAAAACCAGCTACCAGGGAGGCAAATGGACCCTGCCGCCTCTGGCAACCTCCAGCCTGGCACAGAGGCTGCGCTCAGTGCACTTTCAGTCAGCTGCGCGGACAGGGGTGAGGGTGTCTCTCTCCAACAACGATGGCACAGCCTGGCCCCCTGGACACACTGAACGAAGCGGTGCTGGGGAGTGGGCGGGAACCCACTGCTCAGGGGCGACCCCCCTCCCCTCAGCATCACCCCACGGCCTGCGACCAGGCCACATCCACCCAGGGGGGCGCTGGCTCTCCAGGCCACAGGGGCAGCGAACCGGACGGGATAGCTGGCGGTGCAGGACCCAGGGCGAGTGACAGCGTCCCCAAACACGAATCGCAGGACGAGCAGGTGCCCTGAGAGGCTCCTGGCTGTGAAGGACCAGACCATGGGCCTGCACCTTCCTGTCCTCCGTAACTCCTAGATGGTCCACCTCCCACTCCAGTCACACGGGGGCCTTCAGACCGTCCCCTCACCAAGGGGAGGGATGGACGTCATAAATTAGCCTCAGCTGAGAGACGCTCCTCACCTCTCCCCCCAGGGAGCAGAGCGGACTCCTGGAGGAAGACGCGCTCTCCAGGTAAACGCCCAGACTCCCCGTAAGAGCCCGCCTGCTCTGAGAGGACAGCAGGAGACACAGGCAGAGGGGCTTGGCCGGGCTGAGGACAGCAGGGATGGAGCAGCACTGATGCCCCGTGTCCTGCAAACCCAGGTAGGACTTCAGCACCTGGAGGAGCGGGAGCCGGCCCTACCCTCACCCGCAGAGCCGGCAGCGCCTGGCACCCACCCGCTCTGGTCTCCATCCTGCGCGGGCTCCCACTGTCGGGCTTGTCTGGTGCTGGCCAGAGCCTCTGTGCAGAGGAAGCCAGGTTTGCACGCCGGTCACAGGTTCTTCGATTGAAGAACCAAAGAGCAGGCAGCCTGTCCTCTCCAGGCCAGCGCTCCGCCTGCTCCTCCTCCCACCCAGATGCCGGGTCAGCCCTGACGGGGAGCTGCGTCCGCCCTCACCTCCCTGCCCCCAAGTGTGACCAGAGCTGGGGACACAGATTCCAGCAGAAACGAATTGCACACGAGGCCCATGGGTTCACCTAGACCCAGAGCCGGGCAGCAAGCTCCATGCTACACAATCACCACTTCACCTTCCACTCTGCATCCGTTCTGTCTGTCGCGAGGGCGCCTGTAGCCACCCCAGCCCACGTCACCCAGCCCAGCTGTTATGAATGGAGCCAGGACACAGCACAGGGCGGGGATGCCAGACTGAAACCCTGCTTGGGGAGGGGACTGTAGAGAGAGGGGGCCCCACTCGCCCCACGTTTTCCGGTGTTGGCGCTTCTGTGCACGCAGATGCCCTCTAGCCCCCAGGCCTGGGCAGGCAGGTGGGGAGGGTCTATGCTCCCGGGAAAGGGAGCAAAGGCAGTGGGTGCGGGGGCACAGGAGGGGGGACCAGTGGCTGAGAAGACACAGCCCACGACTCTCCTGACCAGGGCAGCTGCTGGCTTCGGCCTGCAAGGGCTGCCCGCATCCAGAGGCCTTTTCTCCAGCACACAGCTGAGCCTTGGACAGTTTAGTCGTCACACAAAAGGTGAGTCAGACCGGCACCCCACCCCAGGGAGAGTCTAAGAATAGAAAAGGGGGGAAGGAGCTTTAGGAGGAGCCCATACTCCAGGTTTTATGATTTTTTCCTTGGCTGGCTCTTCTCTCCTGCAAAGTGCCTTTATCCACATGGGCTGCAGTCTTTGAATGGACAAAAGCTGCTCCAGCTGGAGGAATTTGGTCCGAGAAGAGGACAGGAAGACAAGAGGCAGCAGGGCCCAGGACAGGGCAGCAGAAGCAGGGAGCTCTCAGCAAAGATGTACACAGAACAGCTGATGCTGTGCCTCTGTGGAAGGCAGCCTGGCACCCAGGGAGGGGACACAGGACCTGTCAAGAGACCACAGACTGAGGCGGACAGAGCCCACAGCATCTGTGTCTCGACTTGGAGAACACGCGAGACTTCAGGTAGTAAGGCCTCCCAGGCCTGTGAGTGCCTACAGGTGCCACCTACCCTCGCCCACCTCCCACCTGTGCTCCCCACAGCAGGGTGGGCAGTCAGCCTTGAAAGGAGCTTGAGTCACACAGGGCCACCCTCCCCAGGTGCTGCGAGTCCCCCAGCCTGGCTTTCCACTTCAGGACCTAAGGGCTCCTGACAAAGAGAGCCCACTTTCCAAATCAAAAAGCTCCTCAACAGTCAAGAATTAAAATATGTAATCAAAGTATGAAAGTATACGTAGCACAAATCCAGGTTTCCTGTATCAGAATGGTGATCTGGTCTCACCTGTTCAAACTGGATCTACAACCCCGTGTAAAAAATACAATAAACCAAACATGTACAAGACAGGCAACAAGAAACACTGACATGGTTCACCATCTCTGACGAGTCCAAGTGCAGACAGAGAAGAAGGGAGAGATTAGTCACCTTACAGAAACAGGCTTTTCTTCAGGAGAGACTAGCGCCAGCCTACTTCCCTCAACTTTGCAGCCCACAGACTGCCTCCTACCAGAGGCAACATCACAGTCTACCCTCTGCTGGGGTGCAAGCCCGCGGGGACCCGCCTGGCCATGGGGCCCTCCCACTGCACCCTGCCGCACCCCGGCTCTGGCTGCGTCTCTGCCCAGTGGGCAGTGTTCCTGCTTTCGCCTCCAGGGCCCCAGGTATCTTTAGACACCCGTTTGATGACCCAGCCATCTCTGTCTCCTTCAAGCATGCGGCCCAAGCCCCCACCTAAGTCACTCAGATCCAAGAGCAGAGGAAAGAGAGTCTGGCCAGCTTGGGTGGTCTCACTGCTTGGGGGGTGGTGGGGGGCGGCGCACCCTGGCTGTCAGGCAGGGCCCCCGTCTGTGAGAAGACCTGCCCGCAGGCCGCGCTGTGAGTTTCCCACCTTTTAAGGACCAGCTGGTGCTGAGGCGGGGTCACTGTGTCTTCCATGAACTTGTCCACCATGTAATTTATTTTCTCTGCTTTGCTGTTTGGGTTGTTAATGACATGTGAATACAAAAGAAAAGAAAATCCTCTCAGAAGAGACAGCCCTTGGCTGGGGCACACAGGACTCTGGGACACAGCCACTGGAGTTGGCTTCACGCGGCGGCCCCGCCCACCCGCAGCATCCACGTGCCACCACGGTCTCGTGTACACGTGAGGCGTACACGTCACCAGTAAAGTGTCAACTGAGTATCTACTGCATATGGATATATATAAGTTAATCTGCACGTACATAAACACTACAGGAAAAGTTCCAGGCGTCTGTTCTCTGATAGAAGGCAACCCCACTCGCCATTCTTGGCAATTCTCCACAGAGGCTTTGGGGCTAAGTAGCTTCACACCCAACATGGAAATGACACAAAAACAGGCTGCACAGCACGCCGAGTCCTCACATGCCACCTGTTTATCAAAGGAGAGGTGGTCCCTCATGGGACGGGCAAGCGGGAAGAGACACTTGGGAGGAACAGTGGCTCTGGGGCTTTTGGTTTCCACAGAAAAGTCTCTCCTGGAGGCAGAAGGGGCGACCACCACCTCCATGCTGGGAGCCAAGCCCGTGCGGTGCCTGCCTGGTCTGGTTCTGGGGGCGGGTGGGGAGGAGGACCGTGGCTACCCCACTCCCTAGTATTTCTCACTACAGCCCCTGCCCTCCCTCTGGGGTCTCCTGAAGCTGCCCACCGGCCTCGGCCCAGGAGGAGCACCCAGGCCTTGGTGCTCTGGGCAGCAGGGGGTTTCTGGGAGCTTCACTCTTTACCTGCTGCTTGCAGAGTGGCTGGTCTTGGGGATACAGTGATTTACCGCTGAGCACAGCTTTGTAGGCAAGTTTCTCAGTGTTACAAAGGCACCTCTTCCTGTGGCTTTTCTCAATTAAAAAAGCAGATATATGACAGTTCAGCTAACATAAAGATCGTGTTTTCAAGTTCGGGGATATAAATACAGAACTTTAAAACCTCACAAGGACCTGTCCAGCAAAGTCCAGCACACCAGCCAGGCCCCAGGCGTGGGGCCAGGACTCGAACTTTATCGGGAACCCCACACGCAGGTCTCTGTGCTGAGGACCACCCTGGCTCTGATGGTTCCAAGAGGTCCCCGAGCCACTCAGTTCTTGCTCTGACAGGTTGAGCCTGGGTCTTCCTTCCCAAACCAGAGGCAGCTGTGGAGTGAGTGTCAACAGAGGGCTGTGGAAGCCCCCCAGCGGCTGTGGCCTTCACTCCCATCGCCCATCCCTGTTTCTCTTGTCAATTTTCCTCTCTAAACATGTCTAGACTGAAAAAAAAAAGCGGCACACAGGTCAGGACATTGGGCTTGACAGGTGTCTCTTTAGTCTATCTGATCACTGAAGAGTTCTGTCCATGAGTCAGACTCTGTGAAAAAGCAGAGCTGCTGTAACAGCTTACGAGATTGAGAGCATCAGACACTAACCACATACCGGCTCTGTTTTTTAAACCGCCGGGAACACGGGCTCCGCAGTGATCATCCCAGGAGGCGAGGCGAGGCGAGCCCACTGTGCAGTTTGCCGGTCACCGCTGAAAGGGCCCAGGTCTCTTCAAAGGCGCTGCCTTCCTCGAGGACTGCAAAGGAGGCCCGCGGTTGCAGGTGTGGTGACCCCAGCCTGACCGTGGAAGGTGTAGGCAGGCGCGGCCCAGCGATCTTCAGAGAACAGACACAGGGCGTTTCCAGAGATGATGTAAGAGACCATGGACTGCTAACCAGAGTTTCTATGTAATAAAAGTGTCTGCAATCTGACATTTTACTAAACGTGTATAGGCAAGTTTATATGTTAAAAACTTGATTCTGTGTCTATGAATATGAAATCTGAACTATTTATTCACTGGAAGGCAAAGGAGAGGTCCTACATTATGGGCAGGAGAACTGGCAGACGCGTCTCCCCGCTCGCGAGCGGTGGCAGGTTGGATGGCGGCGGGCTTGGCCGCGTGGAGGCCTGTGCGGGCCGGGGGCTGGTGCGGCCTCGGCCTGTGGCAGCAGAGAGGGGCTGGGCCCTTCCAAGCGGCAGCGGCCTCCCAAGGCTGGCCGGTCCTTCATAGCCATCAGTTCCCATTCAGTCTGTTTCTGAGGAGGAAACACAGGCCCGTCACCTCCATGCGCATCACCAGGATGGCCCACCCTCCCACGTCAGGGACTTCATCCAGAAGCTCGGCCTTCCCACCAGCCTCCCTGCCCTCCAGCCCGAAGGAAGGTGGGGCAGGCCGTGGGGGCAGAGGACGGGATGCTGGCCGCACCTAGCAGGGCCTGGAGCCTCCCCTCAGCAAACCTAGGCCTGAGGCCGGGCTGGGAGCCTGACTTCTGGGCGATAAACCCTTGCCACACACCGCCTCCCCTTCCAGCTCCTCAGAACACACGGTGCTCGTTCGGCAGGTCTGCTTCCTGACGTGTGTCCCACTGATGCCTTCATCTGTTGTGGGGGAGGGGGTGGCTGTTGAGAGAGACCCTCATCCAGGATGCTTGCGGGGGGTGGAGGGGGCGGTGTTGAGGCTGGCTCAGAGGAACCAGCTCCAGAGGCCAGCCCTCCCTGTCCCCCTGGATACCTGTCTCGGCCAGAAGAGGACAATGCTATGAAGGCACGGCCAGCCTGGCCACCCCTGCTCTGTCCCACCCAGGACACCAGCTCTTCACTCACAGTTGGAGTTACCCACTGAGGGGAACCAGGGTTGGTGATTCAAACCCATTTATCCCAAATCCAGGTTAGCATTTTTAATTGTGGTCAAATACACATACCATAAAATCTACTGTTTTAACCATTTTTAAGTATACAGTTAGGTGGCACTGAGCACATTTCATAACTGTTGTGCAACAACTACCATGCTATTTCCAGCTATAAGAATATCATTCAGAGGAACTGCAATTAAAAAAAAAATAAATTAGTGGGTTCTCATCCCAGCAGTCTGCTATTTTGTTGGCAGAGCCAAAGCCAGGTGTGGGCAGGCCTGATGCTGGAGAAGGTGCCTGAGACAACCAGGCCTGTGGGCCCACACCTGTTCCCTGGTGCCCATGACACCCCCCGTGGGGACCCCATTGACTCATGGGGGCCTGCAGAAAACAAGGTCACATCCAGAAAAACCCAGGCCTGGAACCAACTTCTGAAAGCCCACAAATTACAGAAGCTGAGAATTCAGATACTTCCTTGGTTTCCACAGCCTCCCATAAAGGGATGTGAGAGCTGGACCATAAAGAAGGCTGAGCACTGAAGAACTGATGCTTTTCAATTGTGCTGGAGAAGACTCTTGAGAGTCCCTTGGACAGCAAGGAGATCAAACCAGTCAATCCCAAAGGAAGTCAACCCTGAATATTCACTGGAAGGGCTAAAGCTCCAATACTTTGGCCACCTGATGCAAAAAGCCAACTCTGGAAAAGACTGAAGGCAGGAGGAGAAGGGGACCACAAAGCATGAGATGGCTGGATGGCATCACTGACTCAGTGGACACAAGTTTGAGCAAACTCTGGGAGATGGTGAAGGACAGGGAAGCCTGGGGTGCTACAGTCCATGGGGTCACAAAGAGTTGGACACGGCTGAAAGACTGAATACCACCTTGCTCCTGGCCAGCCTGTGACAAGGCCACCCATGCGGAGGGTGGGGAGAGGGGGGAGAAGAGGGAGAGGCCAGGAACTCAGGGCAACACCTGAGAAAACCAATACCAGACAACGTGTCTGAGGCGTCAAACTGTCTTCAATAAATAACCTTCTAAAGCTTTCTTTCAAGTACTAGTGTCCTGATCCAGAGAAGCTGAGAGACAAATTCAAGCTTTGAATTCTGTGTATCTAAGACGGAAGAGGAGTCTCCATGTCCTCTACATCAGGAAGAAATACAGAAATGCAAGGTACAGGATTTTCACCCTTTTTGGCTCCCTCTGCTTTTGTTCCCCAATTTGGGTTGAATTTCCTCATCAGGAATAGACAGGCCTATTCTATCTCCTGCCTGGTGGCTTGTCTGGCTCAGGTGGTGTTCTGACTTACTCTCCTTTGGCTAAGAAATGATTAGAGAAGTGTGGATTCACTGGTGGATTAACTGTGCTCCTTCCTTTCCCTGCGCACGTTTAACAAACACAAAATGAAACAGACCCAACAATCAGCCTTTCATCACATGCTTGAATGGGTTCTGCTGCCTGGTGCCCCCGGAAGCAGCCAGACAAGGTGGTCCTGCTGCCAGACGGCCTGAGACATAGCAGCTACCCCGGCCCTAGACTCAGCTCCCCGCCACCCAGTGCCCCGGCATCCTCAGAGGACGGCACAGTCCTGGGGGGCTCCTTACCCAGCTGAGGTCCAGCCTGGGGACTCTGCGTGTCAAAGGGCTCTGCGCTGGCCTCAGGGGCGCTGGGCTCCCACGACTCGCTGTTTTCAGACACCTCCACATAGGCGTCACCCAGCCCTTTGTGAAGGGCTGCAGGGTCGCCAGCGCAGGGGCCCTGGCCCTCACTGCCCGTGTCGGCCACAGCCCGGGTCTCCTCGCCCAACTTCTCAGCAAACCACTGCTTGACCTGCTGGGCGCTCATCTGGGTCTTGTCGCAGAGGCTCTGCAGGTCCTGCTCGTACAGCATCTTGTGAGTCACGTAATAGTCCTGCAGCAGCTCCCGGTTGCTGGGCGCGATGACTAGCAGCCCGGGAGGGAAGTTGCCCCTCTTGTAGTCTTCGTACCACTTGAGCTGGCCGTTCTTCAGGGCGTACCGGCTGTCCCCAAACCAGCGCACCACCTCGGGCCGCGGCAGGCCTGTCTGGGCCACGATGGAGCCGTAGTCCTGGGTGCTGGGCCACTGTGTCTGCACGAAGAGCTGCCGCAGCAGGTGCCGCTGCTGAGCCGTCTTCTTGCAGCCCGCCTTGCCCGGTGGCTGCTCCGCCAGCTTGCCAGGCGCCTCGTCCTCAGGCTCGCAGATGCCCAGCCCCACGAGCTCGCCCCTGCCATTGGCCTCTGTCACCCGCAGGTTCTTGAGGTTGATTTTGATGGGGCTGACTTTGCGTTCAGCCAGCGTGTGGCCACCGGGCACTTCTGGGGAGCCGTTTTCCCCGGCTAAGCCCTCCTCCCCCTCGGTCTCCGCGGCCTCCTCCTCCCCTGGAGAAGCCCCCTCCTCGGCCTTCTTGGCCTCCTCGGCACTCACTTTTTTCCGTCTCTCTGAAAACCAGCCATCAATCTCCCTGCGGGTCATTTTGGTCTCGGTCCTCAGGCGGTCCAGTTCCTCGTCCAGGGGAAGCGGGTTTTGTGCAAAACTGCTCTCCAGGGCTCTGAGCTGCTCAGGGGCCCGCTCCTTGTATTTGGTTGGTGTGAAGTCGGGGGTCTGGTGCCAGGACTGTCGCTTGGCAGAAGGGGGGGTGGCCAGGGTGGCCGCCGTGGGGAGGCAGGTCACCTCGGGGGCCTTGCACGGCGGGGAGAAGGGCGCCTCGGGCACAGGGTCGACGAGCAGGCTGCCGTGCTCCCCGGAGAGTGCAGCCCTGGCGCCCTTGAGGTTCCGGCAGTGGTACCTGCGGTCGCTGAACCACTTGCGCACCTCCCGGGCGCTGAGGCCCGTCACTTTGGTCAGGTGCTCCACTTCACTCTGCCCTGGGAACTGGTTCCGGCAGAAGCTCCCTTTCAGAGCTGACAGCTGTTCGTGAGACTTCTTGTTTTTGTAGATGCTGGCATCAAGGAAGGCTTGGGAGGTGATGCTGGGGCAGGCTGTGAGAAGGGACTGGGCGGCGTTCACCACCTTCACGGCTGACGTCGTATTTGAACACACGGTGTTAATGGGCGCCACAGCGGGCGGCTTGGGGACAGAGGTGACTGCCAGGGGGAGAGCGGAGCTGGGGGCCTGCAGCCCGTTGGCCATCAGAGGCTGAGTGACCAGAAGTCCCCCCGCCGTGCCCTCCGGCTGCCCCACCACGTGCCCGGGCAGAGCGGCCTGGATGAGGTGCTGGACGTTGCCGCTGCTGGCAACCAGGGGGGTGTTGAGGACCGTGATGGTGGGCTGGGGCACCGACTGGATGACGGTGTTGAACATCTTTTTCCGGGCATCCTCAATCTCCTCCGGGGACCAGCTGATGCCCTGCTTCAGCCTCTGGGCGGTGAACCAGATCTTGAGCTGTTCCTCCGGGTACTTGGTGACCACAGTCAAATAGCAGAGCTCGGCTTTGGTCGGGTAGGGGAACTTGTGGAAGGAGTTCTTCAGAAAGCTGTTGGAGTCCATGGCCGCGTTGTACGTGGGAATGCTGCTCAGCGGGATCATCACTTTGGGGAGGGACCTGGCGGTGGGGAGGGGCTGCTGGGCCTGCGGGGGTGGCTGCTGCAGGGAGAGGAGCTGGGCGATGCCCGCGGGCAGCACCGGCACCGTCCCCAGCAGGGGGCCATTGGCCGAGTGGGGGGGCTTTGCAGGGTTGGTTGAGGCCTGGCTGGAGGGGGCCGCCCCATTGACAGAGGCATGGTCCCCCTCTTTCACTTCCGTGTCCCCAGCTGGAGGGTTTGGTAAGGCCTCTCCAGTGGGCTGGTTGGGCACATTCTCCTTGAGCGTGTGAATCTTTTTGGCTTCAGCTTTGCCTTTCATTATCTTCATGATTGGAGTCTTGGTGATGATGATTTCCGCCTGTCCATCCATCCCCTCCACGTTTGGCTCCCCTGACAGGTCAGGAGGGCTGCCACCCTCGGGGACACTCTGTTCCACAACCACGTGATTGTCTGGCTTGGTCACATTCCACACAAAGTTGGCTTCCCCTGAGTGACACTTGGCGTTGTGCAGAGAAAGCCCCTCGGGAGTTTTTGCCAGAAAGCTGCATTCAGTGCATACAAAGCTTGGGTCTTTGTTAAAGTCTGTGTGCTCTGAGCTCAGATGTCCCACAAACTGGGTTATGTCCTGGGATCTGAAGTCACAGTATTTACAGGCATATGCGTAGCCATCCAAGGTGCCCCGGTGCCCATTAGCCAGCGAGGGGACATCGGGACCACTGGCGCCCTGGGTGGCCTCGGTGCTGGTGGCAGGCGCTTCCGGGGGCGGCTCCTGGGGGGGCCCCTCGGGCCCGGGCTCTGCGGGTGGGGCCTCAGCGCTGGAGCCGGGCAGCACCACGGTCTTCACGGGGATCATGCACGGGGTGGTGGACTTCCTCTTGCTGGCCATGACGACCGTCGTGCTGGGTGATCAGCGGGCGACAGCTCCTCCCGCTGGGGGTCTCACAGCACGGCTTCCAGCTGCTCCGTGAGGCCCAAAGGAGCAGCTTCCGAGGGCTTCTTCAGTTGTTGGCAGAAAGCAGGTTTTCCCTGTTAAACCTGGGGAGGAGAGAGAGAGAGGTGAGGCTCTCCCGAGCTGTGTGTGTCCCCGATTCCCAGACACACTCTGCTGCTTGCCTCCGATCACCCGGGCCTTCTCCCAAGGAAGGCAGCAGCACCGTGGATGGAACATTCCAGTCGGGAGCCCCTCAAGCACAGAACAGGGCCCCAAAGAGTGAGCGGTTCATCCCGACACCACGGGACGGACTTCAGCCACGTGTTTCTGTTTTGTTTCCCTCTGTTTGCTTGCATAAAATAACTCGGATTCAAAAATGACAACAATAAAAATAATCCTCCTCTGGACCTTCAAATGAATTCTGGCCATGTCAGAGCGAGAACAAAAGACCCTAGTGTAATTCTTGTTTAAATGTTTGGGCCAGTGAGGGCTTTCTTTTCATAGCCTTCCCACACGGGAGCGCAGGCCGCCGCCCCTGCCTCTCCGGCGCCAAGGCCAGAGGCCACGTCGTGGCAGTGTGTCCCGGGGAGAGGGCACTGCTGCCCAGGGCCGAGCTCTGGGGACCGCCTGCCCTGCCCTGTCACCCCCGGCTCCAGGCTGCTGGAGAGGGACCCCTTAGTTACTGCCTGTACCCCGGACTCCTGGTGCTCAGGTAAAGCCCAAGGTCGGAGGGTCAGAGGGTGCACAGACACAGTTTGTGGCCCCATGACTGCACCTCTCTCCCTGGGGCAGCAGCCCCTTGAGTGGCTTCACCCTGGGTGTGCGTGTGACCGTGACCTTGTGTTGGGCTTGCTTTTTATTTCTTCTGGTGCCTTTATTGTTTCTTTAAAAAAAAAACACCCAACCCTGAAAGCTTTGATCCATTTGAAATTTATTTCAAAAGCTGAGATGATTTATTTACATGTAAAGTACTCCTAATTCTTTCATGAGATGCCAGGAGAAAACTTTCTGTGATGTCTATTGTTGATATTAATATACAACCGCAATCATCATTACCTTTCTTTTAGCAAATTGCAATGCTGATAATGACTAAAATAACAGTTATTCTAATACCAGAATCGTATTATCATCAGTGTTTAGATTTGATATAAAAGTGTAAAAAAAAGGTAAAATACCTCCATGTAAGTTCTTAATAAATAAACACAGCAAGCTATTTTTTCTCCCTTTAAGACCTGGTGATCATGACGATAAAAAATAGTTGCTAGTAAAAAACAGTTGGCGTGAGATAAGGATAAACATATGCCCAGTGCACCCACCTGTCACCATTTCCTCCACTGAAATGTTATGCATTTTTTAAACTTAATTTTTAATAGTAAAAATAAAATAGCAATATTAAGTAAAATTTAAGAAAACCACCTATAGTTTTCCATATACTGCAAATATTTTGTACCCATTTTTAATCATTAATGGGCACACACGTTTTTTTTTCCATTAAACATTTCATCATAAACAGTGTCATTAAATAAGCTTCATAATTACAATATTCAATAGCGCCTAATAATGTACCCCTACAGAGTTCAGCCTCCTCTGCTACACACAGGCCTCAGTGTCCCCCTCTCATGGGTGACAATGAAATGACCTCTGGATATATAGAATGTATTTCTTCTATCAAATTATTTCCTGAGGCTGAGCACACAGAAATGGGTAATTTACCAGATCAATGGGTAATTTACCAGTATCAATATTTCTAAGCTCCTCTATATAGTACCAGCAAACATTTTAAATTAAGTGCTTTACCACCTGATTAAATTCCAAATCAGGAAAACTAAGGATAATACAGTTATGTTTTCAGCAGGCAAATCAGATTTTCAGATAAGTCACTGAAGACATCAAAAAGAATATACGAATGAGCAAGTGACGTAAGAAAAAACTGACTTCATCAAAATTAAAATAACTTTCTGTGCCTTAAAGGCTGCCATCAACAAAGTGAAAAAGACAAGCCATGGAACAGGAGAAAATATTTGCAAATCATATCAGATAAAAGGGCTTATAACTGAATAATAAAAAGACAAAAATCCAATTAAGAAATAGGTAAAGAAGTTTCTTTGGAAGGAATGATGCTAAAGCTGAAACTCCAGTACTTTGGCCACCTCATGCAAAGAGTTGACTCATTGGAAAAGATTCTGATACTGGGAGGGATTGGGGGCAGGAGGAGAAGGGGACAGTGGAGGATGAGATGGCTGGATGGCATCACCGACTCGATGGACATGAGTTTGAGTGAACTCCGGGAGATGGTGATGGACAGGGAGGCCTGGTGTGCTGTGATTCATGGGATTGCAGAGAGTCAGACATGACTGAGCAACTGAACTGAACTGAAAGAATTTGAATAGACATTTCTCCAAAGCAGGCCTATAAATGACGAATAAGCATATTTAAAAAGTACTTGGGCTTCCCTGGTGGCTCAGTGGTAAAGAATCCACCTGCTGATGCAGGAGACACGGTTTTGATCCCTGCTCTGGGAAGACCCCACATGCCGAGGGGCAGCAAAGCCCACGCACCACAACTACTGATCCCATGCTCTACAGCCCGGAAGCCGAAACCGCTGCGCCCACGTGTGGCACCTACTGAAGCCCACACCCTGGAGCCCATGCTCTGCAACAAGAGAAGCCACCTCAATGAGAAGCCCATGCACCACAACTGGAGAGCAGTCCCCCACTTGCTGCAACTAGAGAAAGCCCCTGGAGCAACGAAAACCCAACACAGCCAAAAATGAATACATTTTTTTAAAAAAGTGCTCAACACCATTAGTCATTAGGGAAATACAAATCAAAACCACAGTGAGACGCCAGTTTACCCCCACCAGGATGACTGTGATCACGATGACAGATGATGACACTACAGGTGAGGAAGTGCGGAGACCAGGATCCTCCAGCATCAGTGGCTGGAAGGCAGAATGGGGCAGCCTTTGCTGCACTTGGGAAAACAGCTGGGCAGTTTCTCAGAAAGTTAAATATAGAATTACCATGCTGCTGCTACTAAGTCGCTTCAGTCGTGTCCGACTCTGTGTGACCCCAAAGGCGGCAGCCCACCAAGCTCCCCCGCCCCTGGGATTCTCCAGGCAAGAGCACTGGAGTGGGTCGCCATTTCCTTCTCCAATGCGTGACAGTGAAGTCGCTCAGTCGCGTCCGACTCTTTGCGACCCCATGGACTGCAGCCCACCAGGCTCCCCCGTCCGTGGGATTTCCCAGGCAAGAGTGCTGTAAGGCCCAATAATTCCACTCCTAGGTGTATACCAAATAGAAATGAAAGTATGTCCATGCAAATATTCATAATGATAGCCCTGAAGTAGAAACAACCTCAATGGCCATCAACAGGTGAATGAATAGACACAACAGGCTTTGTCCATGTGACGCGCTACTGTTCAGCCATAAAAAGGCATGAAGTACTGACGTGGGCTACAGCACAGTTACAAACATCATGAAGGCAGACACACGATGCCACGTACCACGTGGCTGCATCTGTGTGAAACACTCAGAATAGGCATCTCCATAGTGACAGAAGGTAGATTAGTGTTTGCCAACAGCAGGGAGGGGAGGGAAAATAGGGACTGACTGACCACTAACGGGGATGAGGTTTCTGTTTGGGGTGATGCACATGTATACCTGTGATGGATTCATTTTGATATTTGGCAAAACTAATACAATTATGTAAAGTTTAAAAATAAAATAAAAATTAAAAAAAAAAAAAAAACTGTGAACATGCTAAAAACCACTGAAAGGACTTCAAAAACCCAAGTAAGTGGAGGATGGCAAGTTACAGCCCTCAGTTCTGTAGAAGAGGGCCATCACTGTCCCATCTCAGGATCCAGTAGAGGTGGCCTCACTGATTTATGGTACTTCCTGACCTGCCTTCCTCTTCCTCATGATTGCCCTGGGGAAGGTGAAAACAGTGGCTATGAACACCAGTCAAGGCGAGAAAGGGACGAGAACCGCAGACCTGGCGGCTCAGGAAGCAAGCATGGTCACCCGGAGGCCCGCCTGCCCAGCCCAGTCCCCGACACTCAGGCCGCACTGACCTTTGTGATGGCGACTGGGCTCCAGCAAAGCAGAGTTACAGTATGTCCCCTGTGTTTATTTACTAAGGCTCAGGAGGGGGCAACACGAAATGGAATTGATTTTAGGAGATGGTCCTAATGTCTGAATTAACAATTCAGTCTCAAGGTAGCCCCCCAACTGTCTTCCAAATCAACGATCCAGGAGAGCACCACTGCCAACTGTTCTGAGTGGCTCGGTCACCTGTTACGAAGGAAGCTGATTAAACAGCAGGAGCGGGGTGGGGTGAGGGGGCAGCAATTGCCAAAGGTCCCTGAGAGTGGACTATGGGTAGGCAGTGCTGTAATCTGCACTCTCATTTCACTCCCACAGCAAACCCTGGAGGAGGAGCTATTATCACTCCCGGGCTCAGGGGGTGCAGTAACCGCCTACAGGGCACACAGCTGGCAGGCAGAGGCGGCTGGCAGGCAGGCTCCAGAGTCTGCCCTCCACCAGTGCACGCACCGAGCTCTCCGAGCAAGCACAACACTGCTGGAAGGAGGCCTGGAGGACTTTCCCGAGCTGTACTTCCCCCCAGTGTTTATCAGGAAAAATGCCAAACATACAAAAAGTTGAAAGAATTTTCCAGTGAATTCCCACATACTTACCACCTGGGTGACATCATCCAGCTGTTTTCAGTAATTCCACCCATTTAGCTAAGAGGGGCTGAGTCTATTTGTCATACGTTTTTTTCAAGGGTATCCAATAAAAGTAGTAAGAGTAAGGCCCTGTCTAGAAACCCCATCCAGAAGCGGCCCATGGACCCTGCTGGATGCGCGGGGCAACAATCACCTTGAGCAAACAGCTTGTCAGCCAAGCCAAGCCCTGAGTGAGGTGTGCTGAGAAAAGCAGGAGGTTCTGTGCTGCCAAAGAGATTTGCAGACAGGACCAGAGGACGATCCCAGGTTCATCATCATTCTTTGTACAATCCTTTCTCCACCCTGTCTTGAAAGTTTGTCTTGTAAATGCATTGTTTTTCTTTAATGAGGAAATAAGACTGAAAGTACATAACTTTCCCCCCAAAATCTGTCTTTGGAAACCAGGAATTGCTCAGTTCCCTAAAGTAACAAAGCTGTAGCTAAGTCACTGCACTTCAACACTACAAATAATCACATTTGTGGGGCTGGAAAAAAAAATGTTTGCAGGTCAAATTCTTAAAGTGTTTAGCTTTATAGATAAGTCAGGAACTTTCCATTGTTGTTTTAATTCTGAGGAAGGAACTGGAAGGACAACAGGAGTTCAACGAAAGATTTCGAATGTTGAAAAGGCGACTGTCAGCAGACGCTTTCCAAGTGTTACGGGGGCCAGGCTTCGGCCCTCCTTGACACGCGACACACAATTTACCGATAGAAACCGGAGTGACGGGAGAAGCTGACAGAGCTGCAGAAACACACTCAGTGATGTTAATATACTCTTCATGGTTCTGAAAGCTCGAGTAGACAACAAGAAAGGATGAGAAGGATAAGACTTCCACAATGAGGATGTGGAAGGCACAGGTAGTCTTGAATATTCTACAGTCATCCCCTTCATATTTTAAGAACATTTATGAGACAAAGTTTCTCTCAGAAATAATGAAGAAAAGTGAAAATCCTCCCTGTTTTCCCCAGACAGAGCCACTGTTAACAATCTAGTGTCCATTATTTCAGACATCTTTTAGAGGCATAAGTTACTATAACCAGTGTTTTTAAAAACTGAAAATGGAGTTGTATTTTGTTCTGATTCTCTCTTTTCTTCCCACAATGATGTAGTTTCAACATCTTTTAATGTCAGAACCTACCGTTTATCTCACTCTTTTAAACAATGTTCTAATTTATGCATCCACCAAAATTTACTTAACCAATCTAGCTCTTAACAGACTTTTGCATTTCTCCAATTTTTTATATTCTTACAAATAACGGCTCAATGGATATCCCTGAGAATACTTGTGTGCATTTGAAAGTATCTGAAATTCTCAAGTTCTTTTAAGTAGCACTGCTGTGGCATGTATTACTTCTTTTTTTTCGGCCACGCTGAGTCTGTCGCTGTGCACAGGCTCTCTCTGGCTGCGGCGAGTGGGGGCTACTCTCGAGTTTCGGTGTGCGAGCTTCTCACTGCTGTGGCTTCTCCTGCTGTGAAGAACAGGCTCTAGCTCTAGCTCAGGGGGCATGTGGGATCCTGCTAAAGCAGGGACTGAATGTGTGTCCCCTGCGTCGTCAGGCAGATTCTTAACCAGTGGGCTACCTGGGAAGCCCTGCTGCGGCATTTACAATATTGTCAGTGAAGTACAGCAGTGTCCTCCAGATAGGTGGTGCTGACTCTCACTCCCATCAGCAGAGAGTGACATGGCCTCAGCGTCACCACATGGCATCACTGCTTCTCGCCTCTGCTCACACGTACGTGAAAAACTGGTCACTACTGTTTTAACTTGCATTTCTGTACAGCGAGGGCTGAAAATCTTTTCACATGTTGTTGGTACTTATGATAAATTACTTTTGCCTGTTTTTTTCTGTAGATTTTAAGAGTTCTCTACATATTAAGGAAATTGGCTCTTCATCATCTATCACAGAGGAAGCTGTGGTTTATACCAAGATTGCAAGGATGTTTTAATACTAGGAAATTTCTAAAAATAATTAACATCATTGCTAAATTGGAGAAACCAAAATAGCATCTTAATAGGGTTATACTCTAATTTCTTCTTGTGGTAAAATAAACACATGACATAAAATTTCCCATCTTGACTACTTTGAAGCATAGAGTGTCACTCACACACCCTCGCTGTTGCTCGGCAGGCCTCCAGCCCTCTCCACCCTGCAGAACTGCAGCTCTAGACTCACTGGACAACAGTGGTCCCCCACCCCTCCTCAGCCCCTGAAAACCATCGTTCTCCTTTCTGCTTCTACGAGTTTGGCAACTGCAGATGCTCCGTGTAAGAGGGTCTATGCGGAATTCGTGTTTCTGAGACTGGCTTCTTTCACTTACAGTCCTCAAGGTTCACCCACGCGGTGCCATGCGGCAGATGCCCCGTCAGCATCCTTGCTGAAGGTCATCTGACCAGTATGACAGTTTATTTCTGGGCTCTGTACTCTTTTCCGTAGGTCTTTGTCTATCTCCATGCCAGTACCACGCTGCTTTGGTCACTGTCGCTTTGTAACATGTTTGAGATCAGGATGTGCAAGGTCTCTAGCTGTTTTTCTTTCTCGAGATTATTATGGCTATTCAGGGTCCTTTGAGATTCCAGATGGGTATTAGATTTTTTTTCCATTTCTGCAAGAAAATGTCATTGGGATTTTGATAGGGGTTGCACCGAACCTGGTTTCAAGGCGGTTGGGTTAAGTTTGTTCTTTTTCTAGTTCCTTGAGGTATAAAGTTAAGCTGTTGATTTGAGATCTCTCTTTTTTTTTTTTTGGCCACACCATGCGACTTGAGGATCTTAGTTCCCCAACCAGGGATTGAACCCATTCCCCTGCAATGGACCACAAAACCCTAACCACTGGACCACCAGGGAATCCCCTTTCTTCTTTTTTCTAATGAAAGTATTTATCACTATAAATGTCCCTCATTGTACTGCTTTTGCTGTATATCAAAGTTTTGTTATGCTGTGTTTTTGTTTTCACTTGCTTCAAGGTATTTTATAGTTTCCCTTGCAATTTCTCCCTTGACCCACTGGTTGTTCAAGAATGTGTTGTGTAATTTCTTCATATTTGTGAATTTTTCAGTTTTACTTCTGCTATTAGATTAAGACCTATATGTACTGATGTAAATATATCTCTTAAGATATTTAAATAATAAAATATGTAATATACTGCATAATAAAATATATGATTTCATCATATAATAATCTATTTAGACTTGTATTTGCTTGAATATGAAAAGAATTCAGGAGAAAGGATAAATATTGGTCCATTAAACAATAATGACTTTATCAGGAAGGAGAAGAGAATTTACTTTTTTTAAACTTTATGCCCTCTGTATTGTTTGAATTTGTACAGTCATGTGTTGCTTTTAATTTTAAAAGTAGTAGTAAGGATGAAAATAAATAAAATGAATGGTGCCAGTGAGCAGCAAACTCTGCAGATAGGGCGGCCAGCACACAGAACGGGGGTGAGCTGCTCACGTACAGCCGGGAGGGTTCACTGTCACATGACCGTCCCGTGCACAAGAGGTACAAGACAGGGGCTGGGGGAGGGGGTCCTGATGCCCCGCAGATCCCAAGGCCGTGTCAAAATGGAGCCCCTGATTTGCGTCACTCTTATCATTTACGAGGCAAACTTGTTCTGCTGAAGTCATTCAACTGGAACAATAAATTACATCTGCCATGGATTTACCTGTGTCAGAGAGATGGAGGGAATCTGACCACTCCTTGTTTTCAAATATCTGTTTCCAGTCGTCAATGACTGTGATCATTTTTTCGGACCCCTGACACTGCAATCCATTAGGGCACAATTTAATTGAGGCAGAGTCCTTGGAAGTGTAGAGTTTTTACCCTTGAAATGAACCCTAATCACAAGCATCCTAAAGATTACCTACTTGTGTGAAGTCCCACAGAATAGCTGAAAAACTGAGTGAACACCACGTGCCAGAAGTGTCAGAAAGTTGTATGGGGGCCAGATGTGCAAGCAAAGTGAAACCAAACACCCAGCAGGTTCTCATTGTGAAGTCAGTCTGGGCTGTAAATGACAGACCTTTCAGAGTCGCTGTGGCACGAATCAGGTGATCCCTGTAGCAGCAGTGGCTGGAACTGTGAACCTGTGAACCACTGCCATAAATTCTGGATTAAATCAATGGCTTCCATTGCCAGAGACTTCTGAAGTGTAAGATAATGCCGCACACAAGCAGATCAATTTGCACAGATGGCACTACTGCTATGCTAGAAAGGAAGTCACTTCTCTATCGCCAAGAGCTCTGTGGCCTGCAAAGTGCGTTCATCGCTCTCAGTCCATCCCAGTGGCCTCCGGAGTCGGTTATTATCATTCCTGCACCCAGAGCACCGGAGAGCTATTGGGCAAGAAATGGGAGGGGACAGATTCATATACGAGCCCGATGTTCTGACTCTCTGTTCTTTTTTAGGCCACGTTCACTCTGAATACTAACTGAATGATAAACTCATTACCTTTCATTAGTTTTACATTATCCACATTATTAATTAAATAATTTTGAGCCTTCTTACAGAGGGCTCAAAGATTTTTACAAGCGGAATTTGTTGGATGGTGTTATTTTTCGAGATAAATGACTTGACGAGGCATTTGTGAGCCTTCACATGTATAACATTTTTAGAGTGTGAGAAGAGGGGAGGGATTGTTTCCTCCAGAGCATGACTAGAGAACTCTGCTACAGTGGGGCTAAGTGATTAGACTGAGGTTAGTGAGCAGGAATCAACAACAAAAAGAACATAAGGGAGACGGTCCAGCCTCAGGAATGTGTGTGGGCAGGACCCTGGCAGCCCAGCAGACCTGCTGGCTGGAATTGTCAGATTTCTGCTGAAACAAAGAAGAGTTACAAAGAACTGGAGTCTGTCTCTGAGCCAAGGCCTCAAGTGTCAAAGCCATGTCAAGCCCAGGGCTGACCTCTCTGGATACCTGTGGGTCACAATACTTTCTACACTTAGGAATCACCACCCAGCGGAGGGCGTGGGGCCAGCACTCTTTACTTATTTTTCCCCTTCAAACAGTTCTTGTTTCTGTCAAGTCATCAACAGAAATAGCCTGCTCCAGTCAGATGTTGTCACCTTTATAGTGAACAGTAATTCACTCTTTCTCAAGCTCAGAAGAGTGATGAGGATAAAAATACAGCAGCCTCAGAATTAAAGGGACCCTGTGCTGTGTGCTCAGTTGCACAATCGTGTCCGACTCTTTGCAACTCTAAGGACTGTAGCCTGCCAGGCTCCTCTATTCATGGGATTCACCAGGCAAGAATACTGGACTCGAGAGACCACGTATTTCAATCGTTCGACTTTACATGAATCACCTTGAAAGTGTCACTTCTGTGGTCAGGATGACTAACCACCCAGTTCTACAAGGTGGTTAGGCTGGCCCAGGTTCGACTGTCTCCAGAGATGGGGAGCTCAGCATCCACTGGGTTTGAAAAGATGTTAGAAATGATTCCTTATAGCAAGCACCCACAAAATTACCTTCCTAGGGGTTTTACTCACTAGGTTTAATTTTTCACTCAAAAATAGTTGAAGACTTCCTATGTGCTCAGTACTATGTGCTCGGTACTGGGTATAAAAGGATTTTTGAAAAGACGTCATTGCTGTACTGCAGAAGCTAATCAGTTACTGGAGTCTTTAGGCTCTTCAGCAGCCATCTGGGGCGTGCTTTCCTTCTGCACACACTGGCTTCCCTTGCCCACCTGCAGTTGGGTGTAAACAGTGAAATGTAAGCAAATGTGCCATCTCCAGGGGAAAGCATTGAGAGAAAGTACATGCTTTGCTTCACTATTTACCCTCTGGCTGGCCCTGGCAACTTGGAAATGTTTCAGATCGTAGCTACTCTGTTAGCCTGGGTCCTAAAGGGAGAACAAAAGTTGATCTGTAATGTACATGTAACATGAGCAAGAAATAACTTTTGTGGTTTTAAGTCACTGAGATTTTTGGAGTTGCTTGTTACCACAGCATAATCCAACCCATCCTGACGGATACACAGTGTAAGGGAAACCAGACAAACAAATCAACACAAATCAACAATAAGCCAAGTGTCGCAGTGGAGGCATGCACGGGACTCGGTGAGGGTGCAGGAGGAGGTTTACCACCACCTAAGCTTTCCAGAGGATGTGGGTAAGGCCTCGAAGAAGGGGCAGCCTTTTAAACAGAGGCTGGAGGATGAGTGGATACTGCCAAGCAGACATGTTAAGAAAAGGGGGTTCTAGACAGAACACTTAATGAAAAGCCATGGAGGGAAGAGAGGACGTGGTCTGGAGAGAGACCAAGGAGCTTGGTTTTGCTGGGGTAGAAGACTGAACGTGGTGTATGTCCCACAAGGCTGAAGAAGATGAAGTTTGCAGGACCCTCCCTTGATGGGCTCCCTCTGAGGAATGTATCTGCATTTTCGTAAATGTATGCTTATATTGGGCTTCCCAGGTGGTGATAGTGGTAAAGAATCTGCCTGCCAATGCAGGAGACACAGAGAGATGCAAGTTCAATCCCTGAGTTGGGAAGATCCCCTGGAGGAGGAAATGGCAGCCCAACCCAGTCTTCTTTCCTGGAGAATCCCATGGAGAGAGGAGCCTGGCGGGCTACAGTCCGTGGGGTTGCCACGAGTCGGACACAACTGAGCACCACCACCGTGCTTATATTTTTGATACTTTTCCCCTCCTCAGGAGACCCTCCCTCCTAATGTTCAGGTTCCACCAAAGCTCGTCTGCTTTTGAGGGGGTGGAGGGGAGCAGGAGATGACCTGAAACCTTATTAATCGTCTGCATGACACCTTCTCCCATATTTAAAAGAAGGAATCCGGTTCCCCAAGAATCTTTTCCCACCCAAGCCAAGCACTCTCATTCCTGCGCGTGGGGTCACGGCTGGAACGTCTGGCATCATCTCAACTGCTCTTCTCTGAAAGTGCTCCTATTTGTCTAGAGCTCTCTTAAGGGTGGCACCTGAATCTAACCCTACTTCTCCAGATGGATTCATGATGTATTTATCACTTTTCTTACTGGAGTTTCATGCATCATACTTTATCCTTCCATAAAAGCTGTGACCCAGTGATGCCAGATTGTTTACACTGTGAGATTCCCCAGACAATATGGAGAAGTGCTCTTGGATTTAATTCACACCCAGTACCAGTATCAAAATACAACACTGGACTTTTCCCCTTTAGGTCTGGGAGACTTAGAGGAACAAGTTTGATACAAAAAAGAAAGTTAATTCATTTAAGAAATGTTTACTAAGTGCCTACACCCTGTGCCAGGCACTGTCCTAGATGCCAGAATATGCTAGAATAGAACAAAAGACAAAAAAGAGATACAAAATTCTCTGCCACCCTGGAGTTCACATTCTCGTTTAGGGGAGAGACAAAAAACCAAATAAATAAGTGAAACTGTGTGTTAAAGAATAGTAAGAGCAGGACTTCCCCAGTGGTCCAGTGGTTAAGAATCTGCCTTCCCATGTAGGGGGATGTGAGTTCAATCCCTGGTCTGGGAACTAAGACCCCACATGCCACAGGGACACTAATGCCACATGGCAGCTAGAGAGCCGCATGAGAGCTCCTGAGCCTGCTCTAGAGCCCGCGCTCCGCAACAAGAGAAGCCTCCAGCTCACCAGAACTAGACAAAACCTGCACGCCCAACGAAGGCCCGACACGGCCAAAAAAAGCAAAAAAGAAAAACCTAATGGATGACAGAAGGCAGTGGGATGGCATGTCTACAGTGCTGAGAGAGAAAGAGTGAGAGAGAGCAGTAAGTGCAATGGAGAAAAATAAAGCAAGGAAGGGGAACAAGGAGCATGGTGGGTGGGGAGGTGATGCAAGGTCACAGTTTTAACCATGGTGGCTGGAATGGCTTTCCTAAGAACATGACCCTGGAGCAGGGACTCAGAGGTGAGGCAGTGAGCCATCCTGCAGTTGAAGAGCGTCCCAAGCAGAGGCATGAGCTGCTGCAAGGACCTGGAGGTGGCAACGTGCCTGGTTTGTTCAGGACAGCTGAGCGGGAGCAGTCGGGAGTCGGAGCAGGAGAGGACGGGGCCCAAGAGGTGAGCAGCAGACGGTGCGGGCCACGGTCACGACCCCAGTTTCTCTGAGCTGGGCAGCCCCCGGGGTGGCGGGGGCTAGGAGCAGAGGGCTGACGAGGTCTGATGTGTGTCCCACAGGACGCAGCTGCTGGCTGTGTCGAGAACAGACTGCAGGAAAAACAAGAGGAGAAGCAGGAAACCTGTCAAGAGGGGATGGCAGTGATCCAGGCAGGAGACGACAACGGCCTGGACCAGGATTTAGAGATGGAGGTGAAGAGCAGTGTCTGGAGTCTGGGACCTTCTGACAGTAGAGCTGACAAGGTTCCCTAAGGGACTAGATGGAGCATGTGGAGGAATCTCATCCACAGGAATCAAGGCTGACTCCAGGGTGTTTGACCTAAGCTACTGGAAGGGTGGTGTCGCCATCAACCAAGATAGGTTTGAACCTGGAAGCTTCCTATCAAAAGCCAAAGCCAATGTGTGCTGAGACTGGAAGGTCCCTTTCTAGGTGAGAGACTAGACTGAGCTGGCTTGGTCATCAGCATTTCAGGGAGGCTGTGCAAGGCCAGTGTCCCAGTGAAAAGACTCTGCTTTCTGCCCAAACCTGCTCGAACTCACAGAGAAACTACGGAAGGCGGGATGGGGGCCCAGGGGATGAGGAGGTGGGGAGAGAGGGAGGGTGGGGACCAACAGAGGCTACCGTGAAGGCGACTCGTCAGAACCTGCACCGTCCCAAGTCCATCACGTTACATGAAAACGCACTGGAAGCCCACGTTTCAAGTTCAAAAAGTAAATTACTTTATTAAATTTAAAAGTAAAAATTCAAAAAAGCAAAATAGTAAATGGTTTGCCCTGGATGTGGTTTTATTTCAGAATTACACTGGCTTTGTTTTAATTGAATTTTTCCAGTGTGGGACAGAGACTCTGCAGGCTAAACAGCCTGCAGGCTAGTGGGCATGTCTGAGCCTCTCAGGACTGAACACTCCTCTAAACTGAACTCTCCGGCTCTCCCCTGGGAGGGGCGCTTTTCCTCACCCCACTCCCAGGCTCAGTCTACACTGCAGACTGACTTCAGTGGTCCCAAGTCAGTGGACCGAGTTTGAGCAAACTCTGGGAGATAGTGAAGAACAGGAAACCTGGAGTGCTGCAGTTCACGGGGTTGCAAAGGGTCAGACACAATGTAGCGATTGAACAACAGCAACAGCAAGAAGTATATGAATGGAAAATGTAGCCCATTTCCTAATCGCTGAGAGTTGTTACAAAGAGCAGCAGGTGACCCAGTGAGTGGCTGGTGGAGTTGGGCCAGAGAGCTTTGAAGATTATGTGACTGGGGGACTTCCCTGGAAGTCCAGTGGTTAAGAACCTACCTGCCAACGCAGGGGGTGCAGGTTCGATCCCTGGTCGGGAAACTTAAGATTCTACACGCCACAGGGCCACAAAGCCTGCACGTGCAACTAGAAAGTTCACAACAGTAATTACAGAGTAGCCCATGTGCCACAACAAAGACCCAGACCAGCCAAAAAAAGAACAGGAATATGTGACCAGGGTCAAACATCACACAGAGCTCCTTTATACTTCAAACTTTTAATAAATACAGATGGTCTTTTGGTTTCAGTTCTGCAGTGGTGCATAAGGACACGTCATCCACAACTAAATATAATACCTACTCCTGAACATATTCCATCTGCTTCCAGCCTAAAGCCATGGTCCTAAAGTAACTTCAAAACATTCAGGATGGAGTGATGGGTCAGTACGTGCAGAGCACTCTTTCTCAATCAAAAACCCTACAACAACCTGTTATCCACTCTCATTTGAGTACCTCCATGACCTGGGAGCTTATTATCACTTACAATAATTTATTAAAAAGCTCTTTTCTCAGTTGGACCTGGTTCCCGGGTTTTAGATCTATCTTTTGAATGGACGCAGAACAAGTCGGCACTCGTCACTATGTGATCCGTCAACTCCCTCTACACATCAGCCTTTCACACGGCTGGAGGTCGGCATTTCATACTTGGTTATTCACCTCCGCAGTGTAAAGTAAGCATCCTGAATTCAACCCTCTCTCTCTCTAGTGACCTGTTCTTTGAATACTCTCCACGTCTCTCTCAAAATGGGGCTATGAGAACCAAATGAGCATCAGGATTCAGCCCAACCAGAGGAGAAGCAAGCCAGGCAGCGTTTTAACCATGTTACCGCCACTGCTAAAACTACCAGAAGTCGACCCAGGAAGAAGTTCTGGTTTCTTTTTCTGCCCACACAGATGAGAAATTTGAGGCGCAGAGGTGAGGTGAGCCGGGGCACAGGGAACACTGCTGGAATTTGGCAGGCCTGGGATTCTTTCATCATGAGGCCATCTGGGGACATATTTTACAGTTCTGATGGAACAGTTCTTGGCTTTCTTCCCCTTTGACTTCCACCTTCTTGCCGTTTGTTTTTCTTCCAGTTTTACTGATATCATTGATATACGGCACTGAGTAACTGTAAGGTGTACAGTCTAATGATCTGAAGTCCTTACAGCATGAAATGATGACCACAGGAGTTTACCGAACATTCACCATCTCATACAACAGATGCAACATTAAAGAAAAAAAATTTTTTTTTCCTTGTGATGAGAACTCAGGGTTTTTTCTCTTAACTTTCATACATTACACAGAGCAGTACTCGTTATATCTATCCTGCTATACACTGCGCCCTAGTCCTTACTTCTCTCGTAACTAGAAGCTTGTCCCTTTTGACCGCCTTAATCCTGGCTCCCCTCCCCTCACACCCCCACCCGCCCTTAAGGAGGGAATGCTTGGGTTTCTCGTCCTTTATTACAGCCATGCCACGTGGATCACAGCCCTGTGAGGCTCCTGTAGGCTCCAGAGAGCCTGGGTGGGGACAGCACCTGGGGCCCCCCAGCTGCTAACATCTCCTTACCCAGGATCACAGTCCTGGTGAGATCGTCTCTGAACACCGTTTTTAAACGACTAAGTCATCCCCCAGCCTCCCCCACGATCAGTCCTCTATCACAGTACTCTCATTGGCTCCTGTTGTATCACTTATCAAAATTTGTCATCGGCTCCTCACTTGTATCTCTTCTTGCTCACTGTCTCTCATCTCAGTGGCAGTAAGCTCGACAACGTCAGCGCCTAAGCCCCAGTGTCCTCAGCACCCAGCGCAGTGCCTGGTGCAGTCATGACTTCCCGTGAATGAATGGACGAATCGATTCACTGCAAAGTTCTCGGCAAACCCGGTCGCTGAGAATGGAGTTAACAACTCTAATTCAGACAGAGCTGGGTTTGCGTCCCACAGCCTGCCACCGTGGACCGTGTATTGTGTATTCCTGGGCAAATGACTGGATTCCTCACTGGCAAAAGAGAGACAATCCTGCCTGCCTCACAGAGCCAACACGACGTTTGGGGAACTGGTAAGGAGTGCACAGGACGACTTAGCGCACCGCCGCGTTCACAGTGAGCCTCAGTAACTGTAGCAATGTGGCTGCCCTCATTCCACCGCCTTCCTTCCCCTGGAGGCCGACCACTGAAACAGCAAAAGGTACCTCCGCTGCTTTACCCTGCTTGCTTTTTTTAAAAAAAGAGTTGTGGTTAAAAAAAAAAAAGCACATAATACAAAATAAACCAGCTTAATACTTTTAAGTATACAGGAGGATTAACTAGATGCGCATGGCTGTACATCACATCTCCAGCCCTCTTTTCATCTTGCAAAACTGAAACTCTATAGCCACTGAACATCAGCAAGTCCCCTCTCTGCCTCCCCAGTCCCTGGCAACCACCCTTGTTTTCTGAGTCTGACTGTTTTAGATGTGGACCTACGCAGTATCTGTGTTTCTGGCACTGGCTTACTTCACTTAGCACTGTGTTCTCAAGGTTCACCCAGGTTGTACCATGTGACGGGAGGCCCTTGCTTTTGTAAGGCTGAATAATACTCCACTGTGTGTGGAGACCAATCTTCATCCATTTATCTGTTGGCAGACATTCACACTGCTTCCACCTTCTAATACTGTGAAAATCCTGCTTCATATGAACATGGATGTGCAGATCTCTCTGTGGCACCTTGTTTTTAATTCTTCTGGAGAGAGACTGCTTTAAAAAAAAAAAGCAAACACCCAAGCTCTCCACAATCCAATCATGCCAGTGGAGCAACACCAGAGTGGTCGTATCAGCCTTCGAGTTTCAGCTCTTGCCACCAAATCACCTCCGTCCCAAGACTGCTCCCTAGGCCTTTCTAATATCCTCCAGGCTCCTCTACTTTCAAGTGAATTCAGGAGGTCAAAATTTGAATTTATATCTTTGTCAAGAAGACAAGGAAGCTATTAAGCTTTTCCTTCTCCCCTCTGTTGGGAAATCTTCAGATCCCTCTCTGGAGATAGGTCCTACCCCAGACCTGGCAGGACTCAGCCTCAGGATCCCAGGGCCAGGGCAGGGCTGTAGTGGAGCCTCAGTTGCTCCACTTTATGATTAAAAAGGGTTTTGTTTGTTTTTCTGCTGCACTGCATGCAGGATCTTAGTTTCCTGACCAGGGACAGAACTCAGCCCTGCAAAGAAAGTGCCTAGTCCTAACCACTGGACTGTCGAAGAATTCCCTATAAGTGATGTTTTGAATGCTGTTACTATCTCATCAGGAAGCTTTTCATTTCCCTTGACAGGTAAGATTAAATAGCATTCATTGGGTTTAACAGCCTTGTGACTCAGAGCTGGGGTAGTTCTGCTGCTGCTGCTGCTAAGTTGCTTCAGTCGTATCCAACTCTATGCGACCCCATAGACGGCAGCCCACCAGGCTCCCCCGTCCCTAGGATTCTCCAGGCAAGAACACTGGAGTGGGTTGCCATTTCCTTCTCCAATGCATGAAAGTGAAAAGTGAAAGGGAAGTTGCTCAGTCGTGTCTGACTCTCAGCGACCCCATGGACTGCAGCCTACCAGGCTCCTCCGTCCATGGGATTTTCCTATGCAAACCCATTTCCAATCTTATGATGTCTAATCAAAGAAACCAACTGGGTGTGCTCAACAAAGTTCCACGCTTTGTCATACTCTTCAGGTCACTTTCACAATTCTGTCCTGAGGGGCAGCAGAACAGAGGTGGTGTGAGCCAGATGGAAGGGCCTTCTAGGGGCACATGGCTCTGTTTTGAGGAACCTTAGAGTACCAAGGTCACCCAGGGTGAGGAGGAGCGAAAGGCCTCGGCACCTGCGCCTTCTCTAGTCTATAAAGCAGTCATGGAAGTCAGATGCTGTGACAGTGAAAAGCATAAAACTACAACTTTTTATTCACAACCACTGTCAAGCCAGGAATAAAATACACGCCTCCCTATCTCCATCTCAGTCTTCTTCCTATGACCCCCGAGTGTGGACACATACACACACTTCACTACTGGTACACTCGGGGGAGTGTCTGGGAGGTGTAATCTCTGTTGCGAGTTAGTAAACATTTATTTTCCTTCCATGAGATTTCAGGAGCCTAAATCAAAAGTTTCTAAGAACTTCTCTTGATGGTGTACATGAGAAATGATGTGATGCGCCTGCCATCATAAATCTGGTAGAAGTTGTATTTGTTTATCTGTTTTTAAACAAAAGGCTGCTTTAACATTACATGTTAAAACATAACATACATTACCACTGGTGGTATGTCTATGATAATCTTGCACAACAGAAGTTCATCTGACTTGACTTACAACACCATGTAGCTCTCCTAAGAACAGCGACCGCCCCCTAACGGGCCCTCTCCCACCCCCACCCCACAGCCAGTTCCCACTGTCGCGCGCACCCGGCCCACTGCAGGCCTGCTCCCTCCTATTCTGCTCGAACTGCAAGTCACCAGTCAAAAGGTTCTTTCTGACTCCCCCACAGGGAGCCTCAAAGTCATTCAGGACCTCAAGGAGGTTAAAACCACACCTCCTCAAGCGCCCCACGAGGGAAAAACTCAGCCCTATCTAGCACTCTGCAATCTCCTGCCCCCAGGAGACTTCCAGATTGCTCCTGCCAGCCCGTAAACTACTGGGCAAGCTCCAAATCTCTCGCATCCAAGACCACAGGTCCTCGAAGGTTCTGTAAAACTACACAGTGTCTACCTTCCCTTACCTTGGCATTCATCCCTCAAAACCAAACAAGCAAAACAAAAAATTCAGCCACCGTGTGCTACTGCCTTGATCTTCATCTCGTGTCTCATCATCTACCCAGACTTCCAAGCAATAGATCTGATCTCCAAGTCACTCTTGTGTCCTTCACTCAGCCCTCTCCCATCCTCCCCTTATCCAGCTGCCATCAAGTCTTATAATTGGAAGAATGTTCCAAAGCTGACCTCTGTCACCACCCTTGTGAGACACAGCCCAGGGGTCAAGTGCATGAACTCTGGAGCGGGACAGGCCTGGTCATGTCCTGATGCTGCCTCCTGTGAGCTCAGGGTCTCTGTGCAAGATGCTGGCACCTTCTCTCCCTTACTCCTCTGCAAGTGGACAGAGCAGTCTCCACCTTTCAGAGTTGTTACAGAATGAAGGCGTGGGGGGAAGGGGTGCAGCACCATGTGTGACACCTAGCAGGTGCCCCACAAACGATGGCTGCTGGCATCACCCTCGTGTCTTTTACCCTGCTGACGCCCCCATCTGCTCTGGCCTGGAGTCCCGCAGCCACCTTAGCTCTTTCCCCCTTCAGTCTGCATCTAACACAGCCACCAGGCTCATCATCAAAACTCACAAATCTGTTCATGTCACTCCTTGGTTTAGAAAATATCTGTGGGCTTCTTACTTCCAATGAGAAGATTCTCCACGTAGGCCATTTGACACTTTAGCTACCAGTCACACGGGGCTATCTGCCACTTCATCTGTGGTGCGTTCAAATTGAGATGCATTGTTACGGTAAAACACACGCTAGATTTGAAGATTTTGGTAAAAAACGAATGTAAAATAACTCATTAATAATTTTCTTTAATAAAACAGAGTTCTTTATTTGAAGCAGAGATGGAATAAATGCTGCTATAATATCTTTTAAATCACATTTAAACTACCTTTTTATATCAACATGCTTACATTTTTTGGTTTCTTATTTGCCTTAGTCTCTTGACTTATATCTCCTTTTTTGTTCTCTTTTCCCATCTATAATGTCTATGGTCTCAGAAGTAATTACATCTTTTTTATAAGAAGGATTTTTTTTTAATATTACAGTAAAGTATGTGTTTACATACAAAATTTACAATCTTAACCATTTTAAGTATACCATTCAGGGGCTTTAAGTACATCATTAAGTACATCACATACGGATGTGAGAGTTGGACCATAAAGAAGGCTGAGTGCCAAAGAACTGATGCTTTCAAATTGTGGTGCTGAACTCTTAAGAGTCCCTTGGATAGCAAAAAGATCAAACCAGTCCATCCTAAAGGAAATCAATCCCGAATATTCATTGGAAAGACTGATGCTTAGGCCACCTAATGCAAAGAGCCGACTCACTGGAAAAGAGCCTGATGCTGAGAAAGGTTGAGGGCAGGAGGAGGAGGCGGGTGCCAGAGGCTGAGTGGTTGGATGGCATCACCAACTCAATAGACGTGAGTCTGAGCAAGCTCCAGGAGACAGCGAAGGACAGGGAAGCCTGGCATGCTGTGGTCCGTGGGGTTGCGAAAAGCCGGACATGACTGAGTGCTGAACAAGTACATTCACACTGTTATGTAACAATCACCACCATCCATCTTCAGGACTCTTTTCACTTTGCAAAACGGAAATTCTGTGCCCACTAAACAGTAATTCTTAGTTTCCTCTCCCCTTAGTCCCTAGAAACCACCATTCTACTTTATGTCTCTACGAATCTGACTTTTCCAGGTACGTCATAGAAGTTCACCCACACAGTGTTTGTCCTTTTGTGACTGGCTTATTTCATTTAGCATCATGTTTTCAGGTTCATCCACGGTTGGAGGAGATGTCAGAACTTCCTTCCTTTGTAAGAGTGAATAATAGACCCTTGTATGTATACAACACATTTCATTTATCCATTCAGCCTTCAATGAACACTTGAGATGCTTCCAACTTTTGGCTACTGTAAATAATGCTGCTATGAACTTGAGAGTACAAATATCTCTTTGGGTCCTTGTTTTCAACATTTGAGAGTATATACCCAGAAGTAGAATCACTAAATCTTATGGTAATTAGACATTCAGCTATTTGAGTAACTTTTGTATTGTTTTCCATAGTACCTGCTCCATTTTACATTCCTACCAACAGGGACAAGAGTTCTAATCATTCTAGATCCATGCCAACAACAACAATGCCAACATTTGTTATTTTCTGGGTTTTTGATCGTGGCTGTCCTGAAAGTGTGAGAGGGTCTTACTGTAGTTTTGATTTGCGTTTCCCTAATTATTAGTGATGTTGAACACCTTTCAGGTGCTTATTAGCCATTTGTATAACTTCTTTGGAGAAATGTCTATTCAAGGCCTCTGCCCATTTTATTAAAAAAAGTTTTTATTCTTAAATTGTGGCGGTATGATAACACATTTACAGGAGACTTGGAAAATACAGAATGAGGTTACATATACTTGCACTATATATTACAATTATTTTTTAAGTGGCTAAATTAAGATTTTTAGTTGGAATTTCAATATCAAACTCTCAAAAATTAAGAGGATGATCCTCTGCCCATTTAAAAAAAATCAGATTGCGTTTTGTTGTTGAGTTGCAGGAGTTCTTTATATATTCTGGATATTAACCCCTCATTAAATATATGACTTGCAAATATTTGCTTTTATTCCATAGGCTGGCCTCCCACCCTACTGAATGTGTCCTTTGAAGCACAAAAATTTTTAATTGTGATGTAGCACAATTTATTTTTATTTTGCTGCCTATGCTTTTGGTGTTATCTTCAGTAAATCTCTGCTAAATCCAATGTCATGGAGCTTTTCCTCTATGTTTTACCTAAGAGTTCCATAGTTTCAGGTCTTAAAATTAGGTCTTCAGTGCATTAATTAATTTTTCTATATGGTAAAAAAAGCAAGGGTCCAGCATCTCTTTTTTACATGTGAACATCCAATTTTTCCCACATCATATGCTGGGAAGTCTGCCCTTTCCCATTGAATATTTGGTCTTAGCACTCTTGTCAGAATCATTTGACCACATGTGTGAGGGTTTATTTCTGGGCTTTCTATTCTCTACCATTGGTCTCTATGTCTTTGTTAATAATGTTTAATATTAAATACACATTTGAAATAATACATATTTGAAATAATGTTGAAATAATATTTTTGATATATTGGGTTAAATACAGTCTTGAAATCAATTTTATCTGCTGCTTCTTACTTCTTCACTGTAGTTCCTCAAACATTTTACATCACATGTGTGGCCTGCATTACGTTTTCTCTTAGCGCAGCTCTGGGTGCTCTGAACTCAGGCAACAGCTGACACTGGGATTCAGAGGCAGTCTGTGTGCTCCCCTCCTTTCGTGTTTATCATTTGTGCTTAGGGAGCAGGACAGTAGTGTGGTTGAGAAGTCAGCTTTCTGAATCAGGGACACAGGTCTCAATCTTCAGTACCTGCTCTGCCAATACAACAGCCACTAGCCACGTTTGCCCACTGAGTACTTGAAACGTGGCTTGGTGCAAATGGAGAGGCACCAGAAATACACCATTCAGACTAGATTTCAGAGACTTGGTACCAAAAAAAAGTGACATAAAGTATCTCAGTAATGACCTTTATATGAATTACATGTTGAAATATTAATATTTTTGAATAGAGTGGATTAAGTAAAATATATTATTAAAATGAATTCAAGTTGTGGGTTCATTAATTTCTAATTGTTTTTAAGAGCAGTTTCAGGTTCACAGAAAAACTGAGTGGAAGGTATAGAAATTTCTGCATCCCCCCATTCCCGCTAGCCCATTGTCAACACCCTCCCCAGATGGTACCTTTGTTACAATTAATTAACGTACGAGGACATATCATTATCACCTAAAGTCCACAGTCTACACTGCAGTTCACTCTTGATGTTGTACATTCTATGGGTTTGAACAATTTTATACAACATGTATCTACCATTAGAGGAATCTACAGAAAGGTTCTGCTGCCCTAAAAATCCTCTATGCTCTACCTGTTTCTCCTACTTCCCCCAGGCCCCGGCAACCACTGATCATTTCACTATCTCCACGGTTTTGCCTTTTCTAGAATGTCATATGGAGAAGGCAATGGCACCCCACTCCAGTACTCTTGCCTGGAGAATCCCATGGACGGAGAAGCCTGGTAGGCTGCAGTCCACGGGGTCGCAAAGAGTTGGACACGACTGAGTGACTTCACTTTCATGCACTGGAGAAGGAAATGGCAACCCACTCCAGTGTTCTTACCTGGAGAATCCCATGGACGGCGGAGCCTGGTGGGCTGCCGTCTGTGGGGTCACGCAGAGTCGGACATGACTGAAGCAACTTAGCAGCAGCAGTCATGTCATAAGTTAGAATCATGTACTGTGCAGCCTTTTTAGATGAGCTTCCTTCACCTAGTAAGAAGCATTAACAAGGTTCCCCATGCCTTTTCAAGGCTTGATGGCTCATGTCTTGTTTATTTTTTTGAATGCTGCTCCTATAATTTTAAAATGATATTTGCAGCTCACATGATATTTCTGTTGGATACTTGTTGGCTTAGAATGGGCAGTTTTCAGAGTCTGGCACCTCCCTGCTTCTCAAGCCACTCAGGTTCAAGCCTGGTAAACACTTGTTCCCTACCCCGTGACACGTCAGCCTCCTTACCTTTACATGCTAAACTCTCTTTACCTTCCTGTTCCCTGAAGACTAATTCATGTGCAGACCCAGTTCAAACAAGACACGTTCAGTGAAGCCTTCCTAAATTTCCACTGGACCTGACGTCACCGTTTACAGCATTTTGTCCTTTATATTATGAATTTTAATGTGCCTGACTTCTCTTTTAGATTTGAGCTCCCTGAAGCTAGGAACCATATTTTGTTCACCTTTGGGTTATTGATCCCTAGCATAGAAACTGACATTCAATAGGCACTCACAGATGCTGAGTGAATACATGAGAGAAGGAAACACAACAAAATTCAGATTATTCTCCAGTTAAGGGACAACATATCCACTTAAACATCATTCAGCTCAGAAAAGTAACTTAAATGCAACAAACCAGGCTGCAAAAGTGTATCAACCAACAGCTAAAATTATTTACAAACTAAAATTTGTTTTTTTTAAAAAGTCAAATCAACACCGTAATATTTATACAGTGCATCACAATTAAGAGACGGTAAACCAGTCCCGAATGGTTAGCAGATTCTGACTGGCCTGGAAGAAGGGGACCAGCTATGGAAACTGAATGGTTAAAACCACATTCCATATCCATTAGCTGAGAGCCCAGACCCCACCAGAATAGAGGCCCTGAAACTGAGCCTTTGATGTAGCTTCCAAAGAAAGCCACCAAGATGATTAAAGGGTTGGAAAATGAGATTTATGGGGAATGGCCACAGGAACAGAGACAATTTTGCCCAGACAAGAGAAAAGGCCGAAGGGTGACTTAATAAGCATCTTCAATCATTGTTACTACACAGACGATGGTGACCAGATGGTCTCCGTTTCCACCAAAGAAAAGGATACTGAAATGGACTTGAGCTGAAGCATGAGAAGTTGTCTAGTCTTAAAGAAAATTTAATGGCTAAGAACTGGCACGCAGTGAAGCAGACCGGCGAGTGCATGCTATTGTCTTTTTTATGCTAAGAAAGCAGCACGTGGGCAGGGTTTGTTCAGGCCTTCAACAATCCTTTGTTGAGGGCAAATTCTCAACTGGCTGATCATCAAACGAATCACGTCATGCACAACCACATGAAGAGAAAAGAAAGATGCGAAAATTGAAACACAGCACCCTCTGGTGTACACACTGTCCTCCAATCAAGGTAGATTCTTGACGTATGTCAGTATTTCTCAAAATGTAGGGTCCAGACCACGCAAGAGTCCAGAGAAACTTCTCCCAGGCTGGTCCTAGTGCTCTTTGAACCGCGACGTCCAGCCGCATCAGCCGCTTCTCTGCACCTCCCCCTTCCATACCAGGAAGGCTATCACACAGGCAAACTCGCTTCTGTGAACGACAAACACGGCTGTATCCCAATCACGCTTCAATGCCAAACTCAGACTCTGAGACATCAACTGCCACATGAACATCTTATGCTGAGGCATGACGATTCTGTCTACCACGTCATTTGAGTTCTGCCCTACATCCAGGAATATATTAAACACGAAAGTTAGGAATCACCCAAATGGGGTGCTCTTCTGATATGTCCCCCTGTTCTGCCACGGTGTACACGGCCCTTCCTTTCCAATCTCTCTTTGTCTCCTGAACGCCAACAGGCCACTTTTTACCTCTTCCTAGGCTATAGGCTCCAGAACTGTCTCCATATCCCTTCCTTTTATTGTTAAGTACGAAAGGCATTCTACAAGCTCAGAAAGTCTGAGAATCAGGCAGGAATGTTTTAAGGTCCTCCCCATGTCTCTAGTTATCTTGTGCTCGGTGGAACCTCATTACATGACATGTATACTTCATTCCCGTGACTCACGATGGTATGTCCTAGAGGGATACAACACAGGCCCTGTATCCAAAAGCCACAGCCCAGTGTGGGAAGATGGATCAATATAGGCGTCAGTCGCTGAAGCTCAAAGCTGTAAGTGCTGATGGAGCAAAGAAAACAAGCAATGGAAACACCAGAGAAGTACGATCTGGGTGCTCCTCAGGGCAGGAGCGAAGAACTGACATCCTGTGGGGAGAAGGTCCTGAAGGGCGAGAGGTGTTGTCCACCACAGGGGAGGCAGGAGCAAGTGTCAGTCTAGGTGTAAGGATCTCGCAGTCCCCGGGCCTGTCGCCACCGGGAGAACCGAGCCACGTGACACACTTCTCCTCCTGTCCCGGGGTCTCCATGAGGATGGAGAACCTCAAGGTTATGCCTGAACAACCGACCTCTGTGCGTTACTCAAGGTGTGCACCTATGTGGCAACAAACAGGAGTGATGCAGACCAAGCACTGGTCTGATGGAGGCGTGAACAGGCTGGAGCGGAGCGCACTAGGAGTCATGGCGTCTGGCTGGGAAGTTCCCACAGGAATTCCAGACAGCCTCCTTGGCCACCACTCTGTCCCAGCGAGCCCCAGCCTTGCTCCAGGACCCTCCCTGACAGCACGGTGACAACACTGTGACTGTGGATACAAGCCTCCCGAGACTGGGCCGAGGCAAGAGCGGCCATTGTATTGCCACCACGCCTCCACCACTCAGCACATCTGGAGCTGGAACAAACTGGCTAATAAACGAGGTCATCAGCTGGTGTGCACGACAAGAGTTAAAAGCGCAGAGCCGTGAACCCGCCATTCCAACGCCTCCCCAACACGGTTCACCTCACATTGTTCCTCCTCCTAGGTTCTCCATCCTGGCCTGGTTCAGGCTCTCCTGTTCTTTCATTTTATCCTCACAAATCAACCCTGAGCCTCTGGCTGAGGAAAAGGCGCACATATGTGTGCCCCACTGAAGAGCAACCTATGTCACATGGAAAAGCCACCAAGCCACAGGCGTGAAAGGGAAGTGGCTTCCCCGCACTCAGAAGAATGTGAGCTTACCTGCTCACGAGGGAAACAGAGAAACCCAACCCGATTACAGTGTAAAAATAGGTCACTGCCTGAATACAGCCCTGTGGGTTACTGGCAGCCGGGCCCCTTCTGCCTCTGACTCTAGTGTCACAGGAAAGCGGCGGCAGCGTCTCAGAACGAGGGCTCCAGGGCCAGCTGGCCGCCTCGGCCTGGCCTGCCCACTGGCATTCTAGAACTGTGGGCAGCTCAGCAAGCCTCTGGCGCTGCTGACGTGGAACAGCCAGAGACGGTAAGTTGTGTTCCGAACAAACTAGGAGACAATTCAAGGTTGTCCTTAGGATAAGTCTCTTTCCCCTGTATTTGGTCATATTTCATTCAATGGGAAAAAAGAGGGGGCACTCGGTTAGCTTGCTTATGTCGATATGGAGCCAGCAGCAGCCTCTTTTCCATGAGAGAGTCACAATTTTGAATTATTATAATGCTTTATTTGCAGCAAATTCTCTGGGTGTACATGACTGGGAGGGGTGTCAACATTTTGGTTCTATGCCAAAAAAACACACACACACACACACAAAAACTGCTATGGAGTACTTTTAACAAAAGGCTGAGAATTACTGATCAAGAATCAAAGGAAGAACAGAGAAGATGGGAGTTCCCTGGTGCCTGGTGGTTAGGATGCAACGCTTTCAGTGCTGTGGGCTGGGTTTAGTCGCTGGCCAGGGAACTGAGATCCTGCCAGCTACACAGCTCCACCCCCCTCCCCAAGAAAGAACACAGAAAGAAGGAGAAGGACATGTAAGCAGTACATTTTATTAGCAAACAGCATATTTCAAAATATCAGTGATTGACATTTATTAAACATGGCTGTTCAGAGGACTCTTTTGGTAGAATAATTGCAAAAAAGAGTTTCTATATAAAAACAGCCCTAGCTCAGAGAGTACCTGGTGTACATGACTTTTCTCGCTAAAGAACGCAAGGTCTCTGAGGTAAGGGCTCGGCGGTAGACCACTCAGCTTCAGAATGGTGATGTGCACACAGTGGGCATCTATTAAACACGCCTGTTGGAGGAGAGTCCACCTACAGGGTCCTGCTTTACCAGCAAGAAATGGGGGACTGTAATTACAAGTTACAGTCGATACCCATTTGATACCCAACTTGTTGCCTGGGATCGAACCTCAGTTTGGGTCCCTTGATACTAAAGGACTCAATACCCAGTCATCGCTTGGATCTGTGGAGAACTCATAGCTGCAGGGCCTGAAAAGTCAAGCTAAATCTTAATGCTGACATCTAAATAACATTAATTCAAATGTACATCTCAACTGTTTCCAACAGACACTGAGATAACTAGCAAGACTGAACAGAAGGAAAACTGAGTGATAAAGGATTTAGAGAAAGAACTGAGAGAGAAGGAGTGATGGGGGGAAGGGTAAAGAGGCAGGGAAAGAGAAGGAAAAGAGGAAAAGGGAGAGAAGGAAGGAGGAAAACACCTAAGCAATGGCTTCTCTACCAGAAAACATTTCCACAGAAATTTACATGATCATTTAATATCTATTCATGCGAAAACATGTCACAAAAACCTAGAAATTCAATAGCTCTATCTAAATTTGTATTTCATTCATCAAAACCTTCTGATGAATTTGAAAAATACTAATATAGAGGCAAGGAACTTCTTTAATTTGCAGAAATATATAAGCAACTCACACTTTACCCAAATTGAGCCCTCTAAACCTGGCCCCCCTCCTCCAAGGTAGAGTCTTGGTTCACAGATTAGAATCACTAATACATGCAGAATAGAAGGAAATTTATCTACCAAGTACTATTTGGATTCTACAGCACAAGCAATAAAACTCAGATTCACAATGGCTCTCATAATAAGGGGGGCTCACTGGCACTCCGAAGTGGACAGTCTGGAGGGGGTTTGAGTCAGTGGCCCTGGGATGGAAGCCAGGGCCTGCTCTCTAATGAGCACGCGTCAGCCGCATCCTCAGGGCAGCTTCCCTGGTCATGGCAAGACGGCTACCACAGTCCCAGGCTTCGAGTCTCCACACCACCCAAAAGAACAGAGAGAGGGCTGGCTGTGGGAAGACCTCTCAGTACACTGAGGAGAGCCTTCTTCCCAAAGTCCTCAGCAAACGTTCGGAAGGCCTCCTGACCTGGGTCCCAAGCCTAGCACCGGACCAACCACCCCCCTCAGCTGCCCCAGGCACTGCCACTGGGTTAATCACTGTGGTGACCTGCGAGGGGTTGGCTGATTGAGCTTAAACACTCAAGGGCCATCCCTGGGCTGAGGGGGGCCAATCCCTCTCCACCAGAGGACAAAACCCAACGTGGTTTGCTATGAAGTGGGGAGGTACAAGAGGTGAGGAGGAACGGGGACAATTACAAAGTCCTCCACACCTCACCCAGTGCTGGATTTGACTCAGACACCCAGTGTCAAGGGCAAACAGGAAAGTGCGTTCTGGGTGATACTTTATAAAAATGAACACTTCTTCCTAAACAGAGACTAATTCCCTTGGAGGTAAACTCAAGAAGAAACATGTCTCCAAATTCCATGTAAGGGAAAACAGACAAAGGTGAGAGAGCAGTCTAAGTTTAGGAAGACACAGTGAAACCCCATCAAATAGGCCGTTATTACACTGACCCCAGAGAAGGCAGAAGTAAATCGAAACCAAGTGAGGTTGTTTCAGCAGAGGGCTGCGGTCAAACGGTCCAGATGCTTCTCTTCAAATGACCTAACTTACCCAAAGAACAGAGACTGGCTAGTCTTGGACTCTTTCTTATATAATACATTTCTAAAAATCAGCCAAGTCTCTTTAAAAATATGATCTCTAGAGTTTCTCGAGTGAGTGTCATTATCAGATCACCCTCTCAGAGTATGTGTGCACGCACCTGCGTGTACCTGTAACCCGTTCGGAATAAAACATCTGAGTGCTGCTAGGTGCTCAGTTCTGTGCTAAGAGACAGGGCGGAAATGAAAGGATTCAAGGCCACATCTCTGCCCCCAAGGAGTACAACCACCACTCCCACCACTGGCTGAGTATTTGTCAGGCACTGTGCCAACTGCTTTACATTTATTTCCTTATTTAATTTAATCCTTATAATAATCGCAGGAGCTAAGTATCATCAACGCATTTTCCAAATTGGAAAACCAAAGTTAAATGGGTAAGTAACTTGATTCAGGTCACACAAGCAGCAGGCACAGCTGGGATTCACACCTAGGGCTTCCTGATTCCACAACTGCACTCTTAACCCACAGCACAAACATCCTGGAAGCATGGACAGTACAAGACGGTGCACTAGAGTGAAGAGCTCAGTCCTGGGATGGAGAGCTGAGTCCCCAGGATTCTGAAGAAGTCAAAGAAGGCATGTGGTGTCGGGATGAGCCATCATGTGCTGCCATCAGTTGTGCGAGCTGATGCCCAACTGCTAATATACCATCTGTCCCCTGCCCTCGGACCCACGGCCAGCTCCTGGAATGACTCTTCACTGCCAGTCACTGATAAAAGTGGAAGGCCAGTGACATTTGTGCAGGCCTTACAATGTTTCACAGCTCTCTCCAAGGATGGAATGAGTTCTGTCTTGCTGTGCAAAGACTTCCTCTCTGTTCCAGAGATAAGACCATACATTGAAGGAATCAGGGCTTCCTGGGTGGCTCAGACGGTAAAGAATCTGCCTGCAATGTGGGAGACGTGGGTTCGATCTCTGGGTTAGGAAGATCCCCTGGAGGAGGGCATGACAACCTACGCCAGTATTCTTGCCTGGAGAATTTCATGGACAGAGGAGCTTGGCGGGCTACAGTCCATGGCATCGCAAAGAGTCAGACACGACTGAGAGACCAAGCACATTGAAGAATTAAGTCTCAAACTCTTTGGGCAAATACTAGATGCCATTTCCACTGCTGAATATTCACATGATTTTTATAACTCCAGCCCCAAGGAGTATGTGAAAATGGTCTTTAAAAATTTTTTTTTGGTTTTATTTTTTTCTCTGGATAGGGCAACAAATACACAGGATACAAGAATCCAAAGTACAGAAGGATATATGTGAAAACCACCTTTAAAACCCATGAGATCAACTGTCACTAACTTCTTAGCACTGTGACAAAGTAAATGTAACATCAGGTCTGAACAAAATGTAATACTACTTCCTCTGTGCTGGTCTCCGTGTACCAGAAAGTGACGAGAGTGGATGGAGGCAGTGTCCCTCTCACGCCTCAGCAGCCCCTTTACGAGGCAGCCGACTCTGGTTACCTCAGGGCAGGGTGGACCTCCCATCCTCCAGGGTAAGTACCCTTGTTTCAAGGGCCCCGGTGTTCCAAGCAACAGAGCAACATCTCCTAATACAGCAGGGAGTCAGAAGCCTATGGGACTCCTCTGCATTCATAAAATCGGGGGGGGGGGTGGGCGGGCAGGGAGTATCAATCCTCTAGTCCTTTGCAGTGAACAGGATGTGCTGACAGGGCGGCTCCTGGTTCCCTTGTAAGGAGCAATGGTGAGGTATGATCTCGAATTAAGACTGATGCTATCAGGGCGATGGGAAACAATTCTGACTTCAGGGTCACGTCTGGGACCTGGAATCACTTTCAGTTTCAACCTACATTTGACTGATCCCTCTGCACCAGGTTCTGAGCTAACATCTGTTCATAGCCACAGACAGTCCTGGGAAATGGACTTTTTATCCCTACTTACTTGTGTGGACGCCAGGGCTCAGGCGAGTCAGGTCTATGGTCACAGATCTGGAATGTCAGAGTAGGAACCAGACCCAATCTCCTGAGGCCAAGTCCAGTGTTCATTCCATGTTGTGCAAGGTTTAGGGCCTTGGAATATTATTATATAAACTGGGGTTTGGATGGTCATCCTCATTATGACCTCAAGCTCTCACTCTACTTTCTAAAGTGGGAGAATAAATCATGTGAAGGGGGCTGTATGAAGGCCAAGGGCAGTGAGTGTTGCAGGGAATGCACAAAGTCGTGTGGAAACCCAGGGGGGAGATCAGCTCGGACTGAAGGAGGGATGGGAAGACCTCACACAGGTGAGACCACCCTCTGGGGAGGGCCTTCGGGGGCTAACAAAAGCCCCTACAGGCACAGACGTGGAGAGGCAAGCTCAGAGAAAGGGACCTGTGCAGGAACCCTCTGCCAGCAGGGTCTCTCCACCTGGGAACTGACCGTGTAGACCAGGTAACTCTCTGTTCTGGGGGCCGCACTGCATGACGTTTAACCACATCCCTGACCTTTATCCACTAGGTGCCAGTGGCACTTCCCCCCCTGCCCCCTTGTGACAATCAAAAAACCAAAAAGTCTCCCGACATGGCCAAACAGCCCCTGCTGGGAAGTACTGCCTACTTAGACGGTGATGTGCCAGCAACTGGGGCCTGGCTGGCTAGGAGTCGGGAGGAGCAGAGAAAGAAGGGGCAGCCACAAACCAGACAGGAGAAGGAACAGGTGCGTGCCCCATGCATCCTCTCATCGGCCCCTGCAGGGACGATAAACAGAGTCAAACGTGACCCCAAGAGGAGGTCCCTCTGAAGGATGCCCAGCAGGATCCTGGTTGGGAGAAGAATGCTTGTGGGAGGAGAAAAAGAACTCTAGGCCAGGCAACGGGCAAAGGGCACCCTTACTCCTATGCTCTCTTTTCTCCTCTTAGAGAACTGCAGCAAGAGAGGAAGACACGGGGAAGCTACGGGAGCCTGGAATTCCCAAGCCTGTCTGGGAGCCACGAGGGAACCTGGAGCAGGAGGAGGAGTGAGCCGCGATTCACCTGGGAAAGCAACGTCGTCCTGCCCTTCCAGGCCACCTGCCAACCCCACACCTCTCACCCCAGGACCACGGTCACCTGGGAAAAGCAGAAAGGGACTCGGATACTTATCCTGGGAGCAGAAGGGAAAAGGAGATGGGGGGTGAAGATGAAAGAATTCTGAAGTTCAAGAAAGACGCACCTACAGAGTTCACAAAGGAGACAATGTTTCCCAGCCAAGTGACAACAAAGTAGAATGGGTCTAGGGGGCGCGAGGAAAGGAGCGAGGCAGAGAACGGAAACACAAGAAGCACAAGGCCCACCGGGGCCAGTTCTGGGTGAGGCCCACCACGTAAGGGGCTGCGCGCAAGTCTCATACCTCATACAACACCTGTGAAGGTGCCAGCGTTACCATTTTTTTCTAGCAGAGGAGAGGAAGGTACTGGGAGGCAAGGAATTTCTCTTGGTTCCCGGTCGGAGGAACCTCCCCGGATGACCAGAGGCCCCGGGCATGGTTGAGGAGTCCCTGGCGCTGCACCTTCCCTGGGCTCCAGGGCCCATGGCCTCCTGAGACCATCAGGGGCTGTGTTCTGGGCTCTATGTGTCCAGCATCTCCTGACGTCCACGGGGGAAGAAGCAAGAGTTAATGGGAGGCAGGCAGAGGGCCGCCGCAGCCCAGCTGTGAGCCGAGGGCAGAGGCCCTGCGCCCGCCACTTACGTAAGTGCTGCTCTGGCTCTGCTCGGGCCCTGGAGCGAAGCGGGGCGCTCGCCTCCCCTGTGCTCTGTATAATCTCCACTTTGGCAGAGGAGTCCGCTACAGTTCCACAGCTCGGTCACAAGAGATACTTGCTTTTTTGTCCCCCCCCTTAAGAATTCAGCAAATTTGCTTTTACTAATGATGCCACGGAATAATACTACAGACTATGGCGTAAGATTTAGATGCTTTCCCCGCATTTCCAAGCATTTTTCTCTCTCAAAAACCGTCTTTATTTCTGGTTCCACTTCAAGAAGAAGAGGAAGGGTGAAAATGAGATGGCGAAGAGACAGCTCAAAACATTCCATAATTACAGCCTTTGATGCTGGGATCTCAAGGCTCCAATCCCAGATGGGACAGGGTTGCCATTTACTAACTCAACAGGGGCGGATCCATTAACCAAGAATATACCCCTCTCCTTTTTTGGGGGAGGAGGGGCAATTTTTTTAGCAATTACCTGGTAGCTCAGATGGTACAGAGTTGGCCTGCAATATGGGAGAATCAGGTTCGATCCCTGGGTCGGAAAGATTCCCTGGAGAAGGAAATGGCACCCCACTCCAGTACTCTTGCCTGGAAAATCCCATGGATGGAGGAGCCTGGCAGGCTACAGTCCTTGGGGTTGCAAAGAGTCAGACACAACTGAAGCAATTTCACTTTTTTTTTTTTTGGCTGTGTGACTGATCTTAGTTCCCCGATCAGGGAATGACCATGTTCTTTCTGCAGTGGGAGTGGAGTCCTAACCACTGGACCTCCAGGGAAGTCAAAGAATATGTTTTTGATACAAGGTAGGCCAGGTTTGCTTTTTATTCTTTCTCTTCTGCCTCCTAACCCCTTATCCTGGAATCTATGACCTCATGACTATAGAATGAATATCACTGAATCATTCATTTGTCCTGGGACTTCACTGAAGATAAGTTTTGCTTAGTAAACCACTTCTTCAGCTGTAGTACACATCTGAAAAATATTTTCTGAGATCTTTAAAAGTATAGATTTACAAAAATTCACCATATTAACTTCCTGTTAGTCCTAAAAGGTTCTATAATTACTGAAAGCCATAGTTAGTTACTCTAATACAAGTTGTTATAACACATACTCACTTGAGTATTAAAACATTACATTTCTTTAAGTATACTCAGTCCTTTAACTTTTTACCAATTTGGTTGGGTCTTCCTCAAGATCAGTTCTTCCCAGATGGTGAGCTTTTAAGAAATAACATCAAGAACCTGATGTTTTCATGAGATGACAGGTCAAGAAGAAAACCAGGTTTTAAAAATATTAATTGTACAAACACTAACACTGCAATCTAAGTATCGGAGCTATTATCTATAGGCATAGCTCTCACAGACAGCATGCAGACGCTTTGAGACTCGTTGACACTGGGCAGCTCAGTTCTAGGAGGTTCAGTTCCAAGGCGGCCTGCCACTGTGGTGGGAGTCAGATAAACCCGAGTCCCAACCCTGACTCCGCAACTTCCTAGGGCAGGTCACCTGGGTCTTGGGTGATGTATTTAACCTCCCAAACCTCAGCTGTCTTTTATAAAATGGGAATGGAATCAGTGCATACAGGGTAAGTTTCACTACAAAAACCAAACAAAGTAAGTTTATGGCAGGAGTCCCCAAGATCTAGTGCTTGATGCTATGAGGTGGAGCTGATAATAATAATAACAGAAATAAAAGCACACAATTGTAATGCACTAGAAACCATCCCCTGCCCCACACCGCAATAACCCACGGTCTGTGGAAAAACTGTCTTCCACAAAACCCATCCTCCATGCCAGAAAGGTTGTGACCACTGGTCTGTGGGCAAGCACCCCTGACAGGCATGTGGGCAGTCAAGCAGAAGTCTCAGGCTTCCTGCCTCTGCCCTCTGTCCCTGAACTCCCCTATCACCAAGATGGCCCCTGGTTTCTGGGCACTCACCCTCTCCTCTTGTCTGCAGCCAGCTGTGGGGACTTCAGCGACCTTTGCTGCCTGTACACACACATGCCCCCTGCCCCCATTAGCCATCAGACACACAAATCACCATGGTCAGTGCCTGGCATCATGTCCGTCCTTAGTGAGGCCCAACCCTGCCCCTTCTGAGCTCCTTGCAAACCCAAGTCTTCCCATTCTAACTCTACCCAGGCCATCCCCCTGCTTCAAAGCCCTTACACAGCCCCGACGGCCTACATTCTGAACTCCAAACTGTTTCACGTGGCATCTGAGTCCAGTCATCCGGTTCCCAGCCATCGCCAGTTCGCCAGCCACCACTCCTTTCCGTCCTCACACTCTACAGCCAAGCAATTCTACATACGGTACCGGAACTCTGATGCTACCTCATCACTCCTCAACTTTATACACACTCCTCTGCCTAAAATACTCTCCTCCTCTCTTTGATTTGGCAAAGTCCTAGACAGTCTTCAAAATTCACTCAAAAGGCCCCACTTGTGTGACAGTGTGTCAGGTAGTGCCTGTGTCTCGTACCTTTGTTACTGCAAGTGCCGTGCTGTCACTATTTCTCGTGTTTCTCGTGACTCACTCGACCGCTGCAAATGTCTTCTCTGGGAGGGGAACCCAGGACTCACTCTTACACCGAGTGGTTACTCAGGAAATGTTCACGGTGTTGAACCAAAGAAGCTGGTGGGAAGAGCCACTGAAAAGCAGGGGCTGCGAGCCACTGGGAGAGCAGGCAGCGGGGGAATTCGACAGTATTCCCATTGAAAATGGGAAAATGGTGGTGACTGCCAGAGTTCAGAAAAAGAAACCCTTTTTATGTGGTTACAACTCTAACATGTCAATTACATTTACCTAAAGCCCGTGGAACTCCAAATTGTAGTTTCTCCCCAGCCTCATTATCTTATAAAGTTCCCTGCTCTGAGGAATGATCGCGGGCAATTATGTTTGCAGTTTTTGACGATGCCAGTTCATAGCTATGTTTTTCTGTTCACTGAACTGGCTCATTTCTTCAGGAGAACAAACTGTTCCGCACTGAAGCAGGAATTGGCTGGGTTCTAACAAAAAGATTTTTCCCCCCTGACAGTGTTTTTGCAAAAGACCCAAGTCAATTTATAGCCAAGTAACAAAAGGTCAAAAAGGTTAGTCAAGCAATGGGCGTAATTCCTGTGTGTCACAGCCAATAAAGGAAATGGGTGGGAATAAATAGTATGCAATTCTAACCTGAAATTATTTGTGCAAAACTATTATTGTAAACTATACAAAGGGACCCATGGCTTCCAATACAAAGGATTTCCCACTCTGATTTTTTTTTTAAAGACACATTTACTGTGATGACCTCCAATTCTTCATTTTCAAGTGGAAAAATGTCAAAAACTTTTTCACACTAATTTTGAAAAAACTTGGTCATTGTTTTGCAGCCCTGAAACAGAGAAATAATCACATAAAAAAATTAAAAGTTTCCCAGTTAAATCACAAATACAATTTCCATGGCTGAATTTAATACAAAATCTTTGCCAAAAGAAAAACAAAATTAATCAAAAGACAAGGCGGAGAAAAAGGCGCTACAAAAGCCACAGTTTATTGGTTTTAATCGTGCTAGAAGTGTGACAAACTACTGCATTATTCAACGAGCATAAGAACAACAAGAAATGCCTGCCTTTAAAGCAGACATGAAGAGCTGACATCAGAGGCAAGCAAACGGAAGACAGATGAGTAACAGCCTGTACCGGGCGGCCAACCAGGCCCAGGCCCATGGGTCTGGGGAGTAAGGAAGCCTTTCAGATTTCAAGGCTGTTGGAACTTTCCACCCCAACTCCACCATCGTGACGTCTACAGCAGTCACATTTAAAACAATCTAAACATCCAAAACCACTGCTGCCATGAAATTAAAAGACGCTTGCTCCTAGGAAGAAAAGTTAAGACCAACCTAGACAGAATATTGAAAAGCAGAGGCATTACTGTGTTGACAAAGGTCCATCTAGTCAAAGCTACGGTTTTTCCAGTGTTCATTTATGGATGTGAGAGTTGTACCATAAAGAAGGCTGAGCACCGAAGAACTGATGCTTTCCAACTGTGGTATTGGAGAAGAAGACTCTTGAGAGTCCCTTGGACTGCAAGGAGATCCAACCAGTCAACCCAAAGGAAATCAACCCTGAATACTCATGGGAAGGACTGATGTTGAAGCTGAAACTCCAAAACTTTGGCCACCTGATGTGAAGAGCTGACTCATTAGAAAAGACCCTGATGCCAGGAAAGATTGAGGGCAGCAGGAAAAGGGGAGGACAGAGGATAAGATGGTTGGAAGACATCACCGACTCAATGGACATGAGTTTTAGTAAGCTCCGGGAGATGGTGAAGGATGGGGAAGCCTGGCAGGCTGCAGTCCATAGGGTCGCAAAGAGTTGGACATGACTGAGCAACCGAACAACAACAACAATCATCCAAAACCGTTGTTGTCGTTGTTGTTCAGGTGCTAAGTTGTATCCATCTCTCTTGTAACCCCATGGACTGTAGTCCACCAGGCTCCTCTGTCCATGGGATTTTCCAGGAAGAATACTGGAGAGGAAGGTGAACAGTTAAAACAGAACACCATCATGGTCCTGGACAAGATGCTGTAAACCATTTCTGTCCCAGCCTCTTTGCTAAGCACAACTATAAATCCTGTAAATAACACAAGAGGCAACCAAAGGAGAAGTCTGAAAGGTTGGGAAAGGAAGGTGAACAGGTTAGGGACCCCAGGACCAAAGGAACAATGCAGCAGCAGCAGGGCAGCTAGTGACCCCCAATCCAACTGCAGAAGGGACGCAGGTCAAATATTTCCCAAGCCCCACCAGACTAGCGACAGACAGCAACCCAGGAAAGCACATCCTTCCTGTGATGGAATGGGAGTTCTGCTGACACCAGGCCAGCCGGGAGCACCAATAAGGAGGATAGGTCAGGAGCCCACTGATATGAAAACAATCTGGGAAAACACTCTCCCTCCCTGTAGGGCCCCCAGGAAATACCCTTTATCCCAGCGGGATGGAGGCTCTTGTCACCTACGTGCAGGCACCAGGCAGTGTGGCCTGGGAAAACGTCTTCCTTCCATCAGCTAGCACCAGCAGGGTCCAGTGGGAGCCCCAGCTGCACCAGATAAATCGAGCAGACCAAAACTGTAACAGCAAAGGCTCTGAAGAGTAAATTGTCAATGGAACCACAGCCCATAAAAGTAGATCCCAATTTGTGTGCTAAAGACAGTGACTTCCTGGTAAAATATAAGGTTTAAAAAGGACCCAGGGTTTCCTAACATAATAGACAAAATGTCCAGAACAGAATGGGAAACCTCCTTACCAAGAACCAGGAAAACCACACTTGAATGAGAAAAGACAATCAACTGACACCAATACCAAAATAAATCTGATGTTGGAATCAGCTTACAAAGGATATTAAAGCAGCCCTCACAAAAATGCTGCAATAAGCAACTGCAAATTCTCTTGAAATAAATGAAAACATAGAAAATCTCATCAAAGAAACAGAAGTTATAAAAAGGACCAAATAAAAATCATATCCCCGAAAGACTTAATAATAGAAGTAAAAACTTTCTAGATGGGTTTAATAATGGAGACGACAGAGGATAAAATAAATGAACTTGAAGATAGGCCAATAGAATTTACCCATTATGAACAAAAAAGCCAGACTGAAAACAAATGAACAGAAAACAAATGAACAGAGCCTCAGGAACTTGTGAGACAAAAACAAAAGATCCGATGTTCATATCCCCAGGGTCCCAGGAGAATAAAGAGATGGGCTGAAAGAGTATTCAAAAAGATAATGGCTGAGAATTCCCCAAACGTGGTGAAAGACACAAATCTACAGATTCAAGAAGCTGGGCAAGCCTCCAATAAATAAATTCAAAGAAATGTATGACAAGACACATGGTTAAGTTTCTGACAATCAAAGACAAAGAAAAACCCTTGAAAACTGAGAAAAACAACACATCGTCTATAAGGGAAAACCAATTCAACAGACTTCTCTTCTGAAACCATGGAGGCCAAAAGGAAGCAGCACAATATTTTCTATGTTGAAAGAAAAGAACTGTCAACCATGAATTCTGTATCTGGGGAAACTTCACCTCAAGATCGGAGGGGTAAAGACATTCTCAGACTAAGGAAACTAAAAGAATGTGTAGCTGGAAGACCTACCCTTAAAAAATGGCTAAAGGAAGTTATTCAAAGAGAAAGGAAATGATAAAAGAAAAAATCTTCTTGGAGACTGGTTAGGAATAAAGAACAGAAAAAGGAAATGAGTACATATAATAGACTATCCTTCTCCTTGTGAATTCTATATCATATTTAGTGACTGAAACAAACATTATAATACCATCTGATGCTCAATATGATTATATATAAAAGGCAGGATTAAAGAGACCTGGATGGAAGTAAGGTTTTCACATTTCAAAGTGGTGAATTGTTGATACCAGTAGACTGTTATAATCCAAATATGTATACTATAATACTCAAAGCAGCCACAAAGAAAATGTTACAGGGAGATATACTCAAAAACACTACAAATACTATAAAATCCTTTAAAATGTTCAAGTAACCCAAGAAAGGCAAGAAAAGAGAAACTGGAGGGAAAACAAATAATAAAATGGCAGATTAAAATTCTAATGTATAAATTTTTTGCTCTTGTTGTCTATCTCTTTTGTGACCCCAGGGACTGTATAGCCCACCAGGCTCCTTTGTCCATGGGATCCAGGCAAGAATATTGGACTGAGTTACCATTTCCTTCTCTAGGGGATCTTCCCAACCCAGGAATCAAACCTCTGTCTCCTGCATGCATCTCCTGCACTGCAGGCAGATTCTTTACTGCTGAGCCACCAGGGAAGCCCTAATGTATAAATAATTACCTTAAATGTACATGGTCTGGACACACCAATTAAAAAGCAGAAGTTTTCAGAATGGATTAAAACCACAACCCAACTATATGCTGTTCACATGAAACTCACTTCAAAATTCAATGAGATAAGTAGGCTGATGAGCCTCTTGATGAAAGTGAAAAAGGAGAGCGAAAAAGTTGGCTTAAAACTCAACATTCAGAAAACAAAGATCATGGCATCCGGTTCCATTACTTCATGGCAAATAGATGGGGAAACAATGGAAACAGTGAGAGACTTTATTTTGGGGGGGCTCCAAAATCACTGCAGATGGTGACTGCAGCCATGAAATTTAAAGACGTTTGCTCCTCGAAAGAAAAGTTCTGACCAACCTAGACAGCATATTAAAAAAGCAGAGACATTACTTTGCTGACAAAGGTCCGTCTAGTCAAAGCTATGGTTTTTCCAGTATTTATGTATGGATGTGAGAGTTGGACTATAAAGAAAGCTGAGCACTGAAGAAATGATGCTTTTGAACTGTGGTGTTGGAGGAAACTCTTCAGAGTCCCCTGGACTGCAAGGAGATCATCCTAAAGGAAATCAGTCCTGAATATTTATTTGAAAGGACTGATGCTGAAGCTGAAACTCCAATACTTTGGCCACCTGATGCAAAGAAGTGACTCATTGGAAAAGATCCTGATGCTGGGAAAGGTTGAAGGTGGGAGGAGAAGGGGACGACAGAGGATGAGATGGTTGGATGGCATCACCAACTCGATGGATAAGAGTTTAAGCAAACTCTGGGAGGTGGTGATGGACAGGGAGGCCTGGTGTGCTGCAGTCCATGAGGTCACAGAGAGTTGGACACAACTGAGCGACTGAAGTGAACTGAAGTAGGCTGAAAATACAATAGACAGAATATCAATAGCTCCTTTAAACCGTGCTTATGAATAATTTTTAATGATATGGGAGAATGCTTAGATTAAATCAGCAAATATTTTGAAAATAAGATACCAAATGTATATACAGCATGACTTCACACTGTATGTAAACAATTTATAAATGGCTAAAAAGAATTCATGTTAAGGTATCACCACTAGCAAGAATCTCAACTATCTTCATAATGCTTTCTTATATTTTTCAGATTTCCACCATAAGAATGAATGGCTTTTATAATTGGAAAACAACATTATTTTTAAATTCTCTTCAATTCAAGTAGTCTATTAAAGATAACTGCTGCTGCCCAGGACGTAAGACCTAATATTTATTTTCAGTAGCCACCATTAATGTGGCTCTTTCTACTTTCATTAATGTAGCACTTTGGCTGTCTCTCCCTTTCCTGCTCCCCAGAGGACCAGAGGTACAAGGCAGAAGGCCTGAAAGACTCAGAAAGTCTCTCTGCAAGCCTCATGCATGAGATCCAGGAGACAGAGGTAGGGAGAGGAGGGAGCTGACGGATGGGGGCAGCAGAGCTGGTCTGCTGGAACCCTGCCTCATTCCCAGTGGTCTCCAGAGTCACTGCTCCAGGCCTCCACAGGCCTGACCACTGAGCTGGGAACCATGAATCTTCACTCCATCACCCAAGGCCACGCGAACACGTCTTGGTTCTCACAGCCCCACAGAGCTAACACGAGGGTCCTCCCGCCACGCTGGGGGCCACAGTTACAGAAGGGAAAGTCTTCTATTCCATACTGCCAACCAAGCCCGTATCATTTTAACACCTTGTCTTCCTTTCTTTCTCAAAATCTCTAACTTTATCCAGGATCCCAATGATAAGCTTCCTACTGTAACAGACCCAACTCTTTTTCTGGCATTTCAAGTAAAAAAACTCAGAGTAATCTTCAATTCTTCCTTACCCTTAATGTGTATATCCAATCTATTATCATAAGGAAGATTCAACACAAAATGCAGGAGGTAGAAGACACAATGGTTTCTAAGATTCCCTATCAGAAATCTGTTATTCTTTTACCAAAGATTACCTTTACCCTTTTTTTTTTTTTAATTTTTTTATCGAGCTCTGATAGTTATTTAGCCACACCATGTGTCACGGGGGATATTAATCCCCTGACCAGGAATCGAACCTACACCCCCTACATTGGAAGCTCAGAGTCTTAACCACTGGACTGCCAGGGCAGTCCCACCTTTACCCTTTCTTAACACAATGAATAAATGACCCTCTTGAAGTCAAAGCTGAAATCTCTGACCAAGGCTCCTTCATGTATAAGATGCTTCCCTGTTGATATAGGGCTTGATTTAACAGTCAATGAGACCATTTTGAGACTTCCCACTCTTATGATCAATTCTGGAAAAGTTGTTTTTTTCTCTTACTGAGGACATGGAATCCCATCTCTAGGGCCACAGGATAACTCAAAGCCAACCTTGACTTTACAGCACTTTTGCAAATACTGCAGGACTACTTAATGCCCCTAGCCCTGCCATCTCCTGGAGCTAAACTTTGACATACGTGATGAGGTAACACAATTTTCAAAATACATGAGCATGTATTGGAGGCCTTGTTAACTTTTAAAATAAACTTGTCCTTTACTGTTCTCTTGCTTTTGGGGCTAGAGTGGAAAAAGCATGAACACTGGAGTTAAAGAGGGTCCCTATTACTTATTAGCCACATAACTCTGCTGGTTCTTCATCTATAAAATGGAAATAAGTACACATACCTCTTGTGAGGATTAAGTAATATATTACTTATAAAAGTGCCCGGAGTATCAGAGGTGCTCTTTTGGATCCATTTAACATTCCTCCTTTAGTTTCTTTTTTCCAACTACTTCTCATGTATGATTTATGCTTTATGTTTTTATGGAACTAAATGAGTCACCTGAAATTCTTTTGGAACAAAAAAAAAGCATATAAAAATATGACATAAAAATAGTAGATACTCTGCTGGGAAGTAGGGGTGGGCACTGACTGGGAAGGGATATGAGGCAACTTTCTGGGTAATGATATCTTTGTAGGAGTTTGGGTTACACAGGTGTATGCATGTGTCAAAACTCAGCAAATGTACTGTTAAAATTTAACTATAATGAAATGTACCAATCTTACCTCAGAAGAAAAAAAACTATCAATAAATAATGACCTCTTCCTTAGTGATATGCATGCCGAAGCACTGAGGGGGAATGCATAAAAAACAGGATGGACAGACGACGGACAGAGGAATAGGAAACACAGAACAAAATGCTGATGTTCAAACCTGGTGGTGGGTGTATGGCTGCTCAGTGTAAAAGCCTCCCAGTTTTGCATTATGTTTGAAATTTTTCATAGTAAAGTGTTGGGAAAAACAGACTCAGTGGAAAAGAATGGAAGGCATTCAGTGCACATCAGTTCTCTTCCTGAACCTCCTCCCTGCTTTCATTCATCCATTTGCCTGCAGACACTTCCTAGGCACACACTGCAGTATCGCCTAGTGCAAACTGCTTAAGTGCTCGGCACCTGTCCCCTCCTCTATGGAATAATAATTACATGTGCCTCATGGGGGTTTTGTGTGGATTGAGATGATAAACATATAAGTTCAGTACTTGACATGGAGCTGGTGCTCGATAAATGTTAGCTACTATTATATAAAGGGCATGGGCAGTATAGTATCATGGGTATTCAGTACCAAGCAGTGGATAGAAGCCCTGACCCCTAACTGACTGCCAGGGTTCAAATCTCAACTCTACCACTTTGTAGCTCTGGGCAAAACCCTTAACCTTTCTGTGCTTCAATTTCCTATTCTGGGAAAAAAAGTGGTAACCGGGGGTTATTATGGGGTTATGGTGACAATTCAACATGATATTACATACTAAGTGCTTAGACAGTGGCTGGAGCAGTATAAACACTCGTCGATATTAGCAAACTCACTATGCTGGGTATCTAGAGAATATGAAGAAGAATGGAATGGGCAAGTCCCTGACACCTCAAGGAGTTGGTTATCCAGGAGAGGGGAAAGCCATGTCAACAGAAGCAACACAAAGTGGCCTGTGATGTGTGCCATAGGGGAGATGTACTCCTCTGGGTTTGGGGTACCAGAAAATGGACTGATGACAATGACTGAGGAAGACTAAGGAGGCCTCGAGTGAGCGGCTCTGGGTGATCTGGGACTTGAAAGCAGAGAAAGGGAAGAACAGGGCTGGCAATATGAAAGCACATGGTACAGAGAGCCTACCAGCGCTTAATAAAAGACAGGCGGGGGCAGCTTAGAAGATGTGAGGCTGAAAAAAAAAAAGAAGATGTGAGGCTGGAAAGAGACTGGGAGCCGATGGCAGCTTTCTTTATGAATGTGGACTTGTTCTGCAAAAGTGTTTTGAAAAAAATGACCATCCATCATATATTGCATATATGGAACGTAGAAGACGTAGGTCTTCAAAATAAAACCTTAATTTAAGAAAAAAAAAGCCTTAATTTTTCTGATAAATAAGAAATATTTATCCACTGCGCTCTTTATATAGAATAACTAAAAATTCATTACAATTACTATTTTACCAATTCAAGGCATCTCTACTCAGTAAGAAGGCCCAGAGATTCCAGAAGGAGGGGCAGGGAAGATCTTAATAACAGTGCTGTGGAATCAAGTTAGTCAGCACCACCCATTGGTTCACTGCTTTCAGGTTTAGTTTGGAATCTGAGCCGAGATTAAATTCGGGAAGGGAGAAAGTTCCAGGCAGCAGAAGAGAAGGGCTGGCTCCCTTTGGATGCTGCCAGCTGGCTGTGCTGTGCCTCTCAGAGCTCGCTTGGCCTCGGTAAACACATTTCTGATGGCTGTAGGCACGGAGCAAACCCATGAAGCTCAAAGCGTCTTCAACATCAGAGCCCTGAGGGGAGCGGCCCACAGATGGGAAAGCTTTTACAAATAAAGGCAGTAAATGCTGCTTCCAAATTATGTAAATTAAATATATGAACTACACATGAAAACATCTTTCCTTTCAAGCGCTACTGGAAGGAAATTAAACTAACATAAAAAGTTTAAAAGTTAGGGGACTGTATATAGGGAAACTTCTTTTTTTGTTTGTTTTTGTTTTTTTATTTTTTATTTTTTTAATTTTATTTTTAAACTTTACAATATTGTATTGGTTTTGCCAAATATTGAAATGAATCCGCCACAGGTATACATGTGTTCCCCATCCTGAACCCTCCTCCCTCCCCATACCATCCCTCTGGGTCGTCCCAGTGCACCAGCCCCAAGCATCCAGAGTATCGTGCATCGAACCTGGACTGGCGATTCGTTTCATACATGATATTATACATGTTTCAATGTCATTCTCCCAAATCTTCCCACTCTCTCCCTCTCCCACAGAGTCCATAAGACTGTTCTATACATCAGTGTCTCTTTTGCTGTCTCGTATACAGGGTTATTGTTATTACCATCTTTCTAAATTCCATATATATGTATTAGTATACTGTATTGGTGTTTTTCTTTCTGGCTTACTTCACTCTGTATAATAGCCTCCAGTTTCATCCACCTCATTAGAACTGGTTCAAATGTATTCTTTTTAATGGCTGAGTAATGCTCCATTGTGTATATGAACCACAGCTTTCTTATCCATTCATCTGCTGATGGACATCTAGGTTGCTTCCATGTCCTGGCTATTATAAACAGTGCTGCGATGAACATTGGGGTACACGTGTCTCTTTCCCTTCTGGTTTCCTCAGTGTGTATGCCCAGCAGTGGGATTGCTGGATCATAAGGCAGTTCTATTCCCAGTTTTTTAAGGAATCTCCACACTGTTCTCCATAGAGGCTGTACTAGTTTGCATTCCCACCAACAGTGTAAGAGGGTTCCCTTTTCTCCACACCCTCTCCAGCATTTATTGCTTGCAGACTTTTGGATCGCAGCCATTCTGACTGGCGTGGAATGGTACCTCACAGTGGTTTTGATTTGCATTTCTCTGATAATGAGTGATGTTGAGCATCTTATCATGTGTTTGTTAGCCATCTGTATGTCTTCTTTGGAGAAATGTCTGTTTAGTTCTTTGGCCCATTTTTTGATTGGGTCATTTATTTTTCTGGAATTGAGCTGTAGGAGTTGCTTGTATATTTTTGAGATTAGTTGTTTGTCAGTTGCTTCATTTGCTATTATTTTCTCCCATTCTGAAGGCTGCCTTTTCACCTTGCTAATAGTTTCCTTTGTTGTGCAGAAGCTTTTAAGTTTAATTAGGTTCCATTTGTTTATTTTTGCTTTTATTTCCAATATTCTGGGAGGTGGGTCAAAGAGGATCCTGCTGTGATGTATGTCGGAGAGTGTTTTGCCTATGTTCTCCTCTAGGAGTTTTATAGTTTCTGGTCTTACATTTAGATCTTTAATCCATTTTGAGTTTATTTTTGTGTATGGTGTTAGAAAGTGCTCTAGTTTCATTCTTTTACAAGTGGTTGACCAGTTTTCCCAGCACCACTTGTTAAAGAGATTGTCTTTAATCTATTGTATATTCTTGCCTCCTTTGTCAAAGATAAGGTGTCCATATGTGTGTGGATTTATCTCTGGGCTTTCTATTTTGTTCCATTGATCTATATTTCTGTCTTTGTGCCAGTACCATACTGTCTTGATGACTGTGGCTTTGTAGTAGAGCCTGAAGTCAGATAGGTTGATTCCTCCAGTTCCATTCTTCTTTCTCAAGATAGCTTTGGCTATTCGAGGTTTTTTGTATTTCCATACAAATTGTGAAATTATTTGTTCTAACTCTGTGAAGAATACCGTTGGTAGCTTGATAGGGATTGCACTGAATCTATAAATTGTTTTGGGTAGTATACTCATTTTCACTATATTGATTCTTCCAATCCATGAACATGGTATATTTCTCCATCTATTAGTGTCCTCTTTGATTTCTTTCACCAGTGTTTTATAGTTTTCTATATATAGGTCTTTAGTTTCTTTAGGTAGATATATTCCTAAGTATTTTATTCTTTCCGTTGCAATGGTGAATGGAATTGTTTCCTTAATTTCTCTTTCTGTTTTCTCATTATTAGTGTATAGGAATGCAAGGGATTTCTGTGTGTTGATTTTATATCCTGCAACTTTACTATAATCATTGATTAGTTCTAGTAATTTTCTGGTGGAGTCTTTAGGGTTTTCTATGTAGAGGATCATGTCATCTGCAAATAGTGAGAGTTTTACTTCTTTTCCAATTTGGATTCCTTTTATTTCTTTTTCTGCTGGGGAAACTTCTATCTTGGTGTAAACCAAGCCGTTTTAGTGGAGGCACCTTTGAGTGTGTGGGTGGGCTGGTTGGTTCAGGCTCAGAGGAACAGACTCCTGGTCTGTAGGCTCAGAGTGGAGCATCGCTGTCTGGCTCACTGCTGTGTTCTCTGAGCATAATGCCATGCCTGGCCCATAGTGGGTGCTCACAAAATATCTGTTAACTGAGTAAGTACATGATCTAGTCCCCAGCTTTGTAAATTCACTGGCATTATTAAATTCTTAATTGAGTGGGGTACAACTGGTTTAATCCCAACTTAACTCAATAGAGATACATTAGATCCACCCCCCATTTTAGAGGGGGTATAGCTTTCCAGGGGGCCTTCCTGGGGGCTCAGTGGTAAAGAACCCACCTGTCAATGCAGGAGACACAAGTTTGATCCTAGGTTGGGAAGAATCCCTGCAGAAGGAAATGGCACCTGTTCCAATATTCTTGCCTGGGAAATCCCATGGACAGAAGAGTCTAACAGGCTACAGACTCTGGGGTCACAAAGAGTCACACACAATTTAGTAACTAAACAACAACAACAACAGCTTTCCAGGAGCCCCACTATTTCTGAAATTTACCCAGAATTGTCTGTTTCTAGGTGGCTCAGTGTAAAGAATCCACCTGCCAAAGCAGGAGTCACAAGAGACGTGGGTTTGATCCCTGGGTCAGGAAGATCCTCTGGAGGAGGAAATGGCAACCCACTCCAGTATTCTTGGCTGGAAAATCCCACGGACAGAGGAGCCTGATGGGCTACAGTCCACGGGGTCACAAAGAGCCGGACACAACTGAGCGACTGAGCATGCATGCATGTCTGTTCCTAACATGAGAGCACCTGAGAAACAGAAGTCCCAATCAGGTGGCCACTTGAGGAACAAAGTTAGACCTTCTAAGGTTTTCCACCTCCATACGTAGCGAGATCAGCTTTGCGGCAAGCAGAACGCTCGCTCCAGGCCACTGTGGCATCTCACTCTCGTGGACAAAGGGAAATGTATTCTGATGAAATCCAACCCTCCGGATCCTTCCCAGCCTCCATGCAGACTCCCAATCTGGTGTCCTTTTGCAGCATTCTTTACTTGAACAGCCATAAACTCCTTGCTTTTAAGATTTTTCTGTTTATGGGGCTTTAATTTGACCTCTAATGACCAAAGAGGGACTTTCATCTCCATATGCCTCCAGAGGATCACTCGGTCTGGTCATCTCTGCACGGATGTGCACCAATTTTTCAGGCCATTTTGGCCTCAGCAGCAAATGCTGGACAGTATCTTCAGAGAACCCTAGAGTAGCCAGTGATACCCACCCATGGCTCTGTTTAAGATTACTTTGATTTTTTTCCCCCTTAAGTGCAGTATCTTGTATTGTCTAATTTTCTATCCACTTGGCCTCATAAAATTTTCAGGAAAATCTCCCATCAGCATAGCTTTTTACTACCATACCCTTTAGAAAGGTCTAGGAGATTCAACAGATCTGGAATGAGCCTAGAGGCAACACAGTGAAAGGTCATCATTAACATTCACCCACTTGGAGAAGAGGCCTTTAATCTAAGCTTTCTTTTCTCTTCTGAAGCCAGTTTCTACCCAGGACCAGACAGTTTATCCCATGATGGCTTTTTACTTAAAAGAAAAATAAGAGAGGAAAAAAAAAAAGTTTTAAATTCTGAGCTAATATTAGACTTACAGAAAAGTTGCAAAAAATAGTACAGAGTTTCCTTATATCCCTGACCCAGTGTCCCTGACACACTGGAAAAGACCCTGATGTTGGGAAAGATTGAGGGCAGGAGGAGAAAGGGGCAGGAGAGGATGAGATGGTTAGGTGGCATCACCGACTCAAGGGACATGAATCTAAGCAAACTCCAGGAGACAGTGAAGGACAGGGAAGCCTGGCGTGCTGCAGTCCATGGGGCTGAAAAGAGTCAGACATGATTTAGCACCTGAACAACAACAGTGTCCTCAAGTCTTATATAACCGCAGGGACTGACCAGAGCCAGGGCGTCACCACTGGCTCAATACTGTTAACTAAACCAAAGACCTTGTTCAAATTGCACCAGTTTTTTTCTATTTATGTCCTTTTTCTGTCCCAGGATCTATCCAAGATCCCCACTGCATTTTGTCATTATTTCCTTAGGCTCCTCTAGTCTGTGATAGCTCCTCAGTCTTGTTATTTATGCCCTTGACACTTTTCAAAAGTATTAATCAGTTATTTTGTTGAACGTCCTTGATTTGGATTTGCCTGAGGTTTTCTCATGATTGTGCTGCAGTTACGGATTTCTGGCCAAAAAGCCACAGAAACGATGTCGTGTTGTCCGTACTGCATCGTATCATGGGGTTCATGATGTCGCTTGTCTGATTACTGGTGATGCTGACCTTGACCTCTTGGCTAAGGTGTCTTCTCCACTGTAAAGTTACTATCTTTTCTTTCCTTTATAGTTAATAAATATGTTGAAAGAGTTGATATGAGACTATGCAACTTCTGGGAAAGGTTTCTTAGTGGATTACTGGGTCCCTCATTCACAAACCCGCTTGCTTTTCTTAAAAGCTCCAAGAGGTTAGTTGATAGTATTTCCCTTTATTATGCCTGCCCTGCAAGCACTTTGGTTTTTTGTTTGTTTATTCAATGTATTTATTTTTTTAATATATTTATTTATTTGGCTGCACTGGGTCTTATTTACAGCATACAGGCTCTTTACTTGTGGCATGTAGGATCTAGCACCCTGACCAGGGATCGAACCCAGGCCTCTTGCATTGGGAGCGTGGAATCTTAGCCACTGGACCACCAGGGAAGTCCCGAGATTTACTTCTTCTACTTGTAAAAAGAGCACATCTTCATTGTCAAAAAAATATGTGTTTATAACCACACGTTTAGAGATTGGTACCTGTTGTGAACTAAACATTTGTGTCCCTCCTGCCACACACACAAATTCATGTTGAAATTCTAAGCCCTGATGTGATGGTATTAGAACATGGGGCTTTCAGTAGGTAGGTAGGTCATCACAGCAGAAATGCATGAATGGCATCAGCGCCCTTATAAAAGGGACCCTATGGAGCTCTCTCATCCCCTCCACCATCGAGAATACAGCAAGAAAAAGGTTGTCCGCAACCTGGAAAAGGGCCCTCACCAGAACCCAACCATGCTGGCACCCAGCCACCAGGACAGTGAGAAACAAATTGCTGTTTATAAGCCACCCCTATTTTGTTACAGTAGCCTAACTAAGACAGCACTCTAGAGAGTTTGAGCTACACACACATATACATATATATACACATATCTATTTGAATAAGATCTTTGGTTTAGTTAATTGTATTGTGCATGTATATGTATATGCACAACACGTGTGTGTGTGTGTGTGTGTGTGTGTGTTCATTCCAGTGAACCCTTTTTCCTCTTTTACCACCACTAGAGTCAGATACTATAGGCTTATTAAGTCCCAGTCCCACCATGGACTTTATGAAAGTTACTTAATTCTGTACGCCGATTTGGCCAGCATCTGTTATTTGTTGATGGGATGAGCAAAATTAAATAACATTCTTGGAAGAACTATTCAGTAAGGTAGAAGTAAACATTTTATGGCCTGTATTTAAAGGAAACCAACTGAACACGGCCGTGGGGCAGGAGAGGTCACACAGTGAACACCTGCAACTACAGATGCCACATCTGGACCATCATCCAAAGTGCTCACTGCAGAACTCCTTAGCAACTGGAGGGAATGCTATCTGGTCTCCAGGATTTGTCTACTAAGGTGATGGCACCGCACTCCAGTACTCTTGCCTGGAAAATCCCATGGGCGGAGGAGCCTGGTAGGCTGCAGTCCATGGGGTCGCTGAGGGTTGGACACAACTGAGCGACTTCACTTTCACTTTTCACTTTCCTGCATTGGAGAAGGAAATGGCAACCCACTCCAGTGTTCTTGCCTGGAGAATCCCAGGGATGGGGTTGCACCGAGTCGGACACGACTGAAGCAACTTAGCAGCAGCAGCAGTTTATCAAGTGAGGCTCCAACAGTGTGTAAATTTATCAAATAAGTGATAAATGTGTGGCCCAAAAGACAATTGGGAAAAGATTATTACCTCTCCCACTATTTTCCCCCAGAACAACAACAAGAGCTAACAATGGTGGAACACACACTTGCACTGGACCCTGTGCCTTCTAAGTATGTTCCAAGCACTAGTTCACTTAACTCTCATCACAGCCCTTGCTAGGAGGTATTATTAGTGCTTACAGTTTACAGTTACAAATTGGGAAAGCAGTACACCAAGGCTGTATATTGTCACCCTGCTTATTTAACTTATATGCAGAGTACATCATGAGAAATGCTGGGCTGAATGAAGCACAAGCTGGAATCAAAATTGCTGGAAGAAATATCAATAACCTCAGATACACAGATGATACTACCCTTATGGCAGAAAGCAAAGAGGAACTAAAGAGCCTCTTGACGAAAGTGAAACAGGAGAGTGAAAAAGCTGGCGTAAACTCAATATTCAGAAAACTAAGATCATGGCATCTGATTCCATCACTTCATGGCAAACAGATGGGGAAACAGTGGAAACAGTGAGACCTTATTTTCTTGGGCTCCAAAATCACTGCAGGAGGTGACTGCAGCCATGAAATTAAAAGATGCTTACTCTTTGGAAGAAAAGCTATGACCAACCTAGACAGCATATTAAAAAGCAGAGACATTACTTTGCTGACAAAGGTCCATCTAGTCAGAGCCATGGTTTTTCCAGTATTCATGTATGGATGTGAGAGTTGGACTATAAAGAAAGCTGAGCACCAAAGAAATGATGCTTTTGAACTGTGGTGTTGGAGGAGACTCTTGAGAGTCCCCTGGACTGCAAGGAGATCAAAACAGTCCATCCTAAAGGAAATCAGTCCTGAATATTCATTGGAAGGACTGATGCTGAAGCTGAAACTCCAATATTTTGGCCACCTGATGCAAAGAAGTGACTCATTGGAAAAGACCCTGATGCTGGGAAAGATTGGAGGCAGGAGGAGAAGGGGACAACAGAGGATGAGATAGTTGGATGCCATCACCGACTCAATGAACACGAGTTTGAGCAAGCTCCGGGAGTTGGTGATGGACAGGGAGGCCTGGCACGCTGCAGTCCATAGGGTCGCAAAGAGTCAGACACAACTGAGTGACTGAACAGTTTACAGAAGGGCATCCCTGGTGGCTCAGTGGTAAAGAATCCACCTGCCAATGTTGGTGACTCTAGTTCAATCCCTGGGTTAGGAAGATCCCTTGGGGAAGGAAATGGCAACCCATTCCAGTATTCTTGCCTGGAGACCCCATGGACAGAGGAGCCCAGTGGGCTACAGTCGATGGGGTAACAAAGAGTCAGGTACGACTTAGTGACTGAACAACAACAATGACAGTTTACAGATAAAGAAAATGAGGCACAGAGAAGTTACAAAAAGCAACTTGCTCAAGATCACTCAGCTAGTAGCTGGCAGAGCCAGAATGTGAACCCAGGCAAGCCTAGTTCCTGAATGCAGGCTCTGAGCTCAACATTCTCCTATTGTCATAGAAGGCATGAACACACTCTCATCTGGAAGACAGAGGCCGTCCATGAATTTGAATTCTGGAGGAAGCTGAACTGAATAAAACATTCAAATGACAGAAGAAAATCTCTTCCAGGATGGAAAGACCTGAGAGAAGAAACAAGAAGGGGCTCTCGGGATCTCATACATAACCAGCAATCAAAGCAGGTCACTAAGACAACAGCCTGGAAACATCCGAAAACAATGTGCAGGAAGGGACTCCAAGCTGACAAGTTAAACAAGCAGGTTATGTGAAAAGAGAATCCAGCAGTTACTTTTTTTAAAGTAACAGAAGCACGGAGACAAGGCAATCTAAGATAGAAAACATCAAAGGAAAAGAGATGAGTGAATCAGAATCCTTCGAGCTGTCATCTCTAAATAAACACAGTGATGCCAACCCCTAGCCACATGCTCTTGTCATTCCTCCACCACCGAGCCGTCTCTCAGAGCTGCAGTCAACAGTGCTACCTGCACTTCCTCCAGTGTGAGCTGACCTCCGTACTCTGTGGACTGAGCATGGCGGGGTCGCTCTCTGTTTTCTAACTGAGAAAACCAGTGGCTAAGCGTCTCCTTATCCTACCGAACCTCTGGGAGAATGGCCACGGCTCCCATAGCAAATCATGTCCTCCACACCACTCTTTTCTGCTTCTCCTCTATCTCTTCCCCTAGCATCAGCTTGGCATTCAGGCCTGGTTTGCAATCTCACTAACTAGCTTAGTAACAGTGCCTTGGAGCCTTAGTTTCCTGGCCCATAAAGTAGGGTGGTAATAATTTCCATACACAGGGCTATTAAGAAGATAAAGTAAGCCATCTGAAAAAGCTCTCGGCACCCCATGCAGGACATGTATTACAGTGCTCAGCACATTTTGATTTCCTGCACATAAAGACTGGTCTTGGCCAAGAGACCAACCTAAGCCCTTTCTTCTATCCACAGGCTCTGCCTGGGGGAACTTTACATCTGTTTTATGGCTTGGACCTCCTCCTTGGAAGCAAATATACCTTTATCTCTGGCCCCTATATCTCAACTGAGTTTATAACCCATATTTCCAATTGCTCTTAGATATGTTTTCTTGGATCTCTCAACGATTTTTAAAATTCAGAAAGTCCTTAAATGCTCTTTTTCCAAATTAGTCTCTGCGACCCCCTCCACAATTTACCCCATGACATAAGTATTTCCACCATCTATTATGACCTTCCCTAAAATACATAAAAAAAGAAAACCCTCTAAATTATCCTCTAATCCCAATCTCACCTGAGTCAGGAACAGGTATTTTTAGATTCTACCTCAAAACACGTCATCTTCTCTATCACCACTGCCACTGCCTTGTTCAGCTTCTCATCATCTCTTATCTGGATGACAGCCACAGTCACTTCACTAACTTCCTCCCTGCAGTCCATACTTCATACAACAGCCAGAGCTATTTTCCTAAAAACAAGCTTTAACAGAGTACACCTCTGTTTTAAAATCTCTCTGGTGCAGCCACAGGATACAAACTAAAACTTGTTGGCTAGGCTTCTCAGTCTGGCCCCAACATCCCTTTGTCCAGTCTCGTCTCCAGCCATCTGGGTTCCTTCAGGCTTCTGCCCATTCGCTTTATCCTTTATCTTGAAGAGCCCTACTGGCACAGTAACACCCAGCTCCCAAGACGTCCTCGCTGACTCACCAGGACACCATTCCCTCCCTCTTGTGTCCCCAGACACCTGACACATGACATCTTTTGCCATGGTTGTTTGTATACTGCCACCTCCTCGACCAGAAAGGGACCTTAAAGCCAAGGATGGAACTACCCTTCCCTTTATATCTCCTGCACCAAGCTAAGTGTCTGGCCAGCTCGGAGTGAGGCCTTGGTGGTTGGTACTTTTTAATCAAGAATAAGAAAATATTATAAGTATCAGGCTGAAGCCCAGAAGAATTGGTGCACTTCATAGAATAAATGTTAAATGTGAAGGATAAAAATAATGGAAGTAGATGAGGAGCAGGAAGAGAGGATGCCAAAACAGGGAGAAGCTGAGTTTCCTTATATGGAAGGAAAGCTCTAGCATTTGCTTTGATGATAGTAAATAAATATAGGAACAAATGTTATTTTCAGCACTAAAAGAACTGTTCACCTTTAAATTTTGTCTTAAAGTTGAAAAGAAGAAAAGGACACTCCATAAAACAGAAGGCGTAACAGCAAAGAGACAACTAAGCAATATAAAAATTAAACAACACATTATATGTAGAAAACATAACAAATGCAAAAGCAACCACAAATTAAAGAGGCTAAATTCATCCGTAAGTTATAGAATTTTTAAGACTGGATGAACAGAAGACAAAATCCAACAATATTCTACTTACAAAGCTCTGAAATACAATAATGAAATTAGAAGATGCAACAAAACCACTGCACATGAAACGAATCGCCAGTCCAGGTTCAATGCAGGATACAGGATGCTCGGGGCTGGTGCACTGGGATGACCCAGAGGGATGGGATGGGGAGGGAGGTGGGAGGGGGGTTCAGGATGGGGAACACGTGTACACCCATGGCGGATTCATGCTGATGTATGGCAAAACCAATACAATATTGTAAAGTAATTAGTCTCCAATTAAAATAAATACATTTATATTAAAAAAATTTATAGACTTTAAAAAAGAAAAAATAAAATAAAAATTAAAAGAAGAATTGAAGATAAGTATTGCTTTAAGCATTGTCAAAAAAGAAAAAACTAAAAATGAAACTAATAATCTTGAGAAACAACCAACCAAAAAAGCCTGATTCTTAAAAAGAATTAGATATTTTGAAAGCAAAAAAAAATACTTTGGAAAAAAAAAAAATACTTTGGAAGGACCCATAATAAACTGGTAAGAAATGCCACCTATAAGTAGGGAACTTCAAGCTTGCAGATCTGGAGTGAGGAGGAAACTGACTTTTCACTATTTCATTTTGCATTTATTTGTTTGTTTATCTATTTATTGGCCACACCATGAAGCTTGTGGGATCTTAGTTCCCTGACCAGGGATTGAATCCAGGCTCACAGTGAAATCTCAAGAGTCCTCACCCCTTGACTGCCAATGGAACTCCTGCATTTTGTACTTCAAATATAAAACTATAAAGTTTTATATGTCAGCTAAAATTTCTCTGAAGAGACTAAAAGTGATACTACTAGTAAAGTTAATTACAAAAAGAGGAAATGCATGAAACTAGAAACACAGGACACAAGAGCAGCAATAAAATTGTAGGGAAATACTAGGTACGTGTTAACAAATTTGGGTAACACTGAACAGGTGGATTTTTCATTAAAAATGTAAAATTCTAAATACCTATAAAATGCTTGGCCAAAATCTTTTTTAATTTAATTTTATTTATTTTTTAACTTTACAATATTGTATTGGTTTTGCCATATATCAACATGAATCCGCCACAGGTATACACGTGTTCCCCATCCTGAACCCTCCTCCCTCCTCCCTCCCCGCCAACATCTTTAAAAATAATTACACCCCCACCCCTAAAGCAACTAGTCCCTGATGGCTTATTAGTGGATCATTTAAAACTCTCAAGAAACAAACACAACACGTTACAGAAATCACACCTAACAGAAGTCAAGGTACAGATTACCTAGTTCATGCTACGAACTGTACTCTAAAACTGGTTAAAGAAAAATGAAAAGAGAAAACTAGATGAAGCTGACTTAAAATTTATGCTCAAAAATTTAAAAGAAAATAACAGTAAGTAGGACTACGTTAAACCTTGAAATTGTGTCATGTCATCTGATACCAAAAATTAATTTGTTAAATTCCAACAGATATTCTTAATTTTAAAATCCTAAAACTAATAACAAAGGTATACTTTCTTACCCTTTTTGAGGTATCTATAACAGTATACTTCAAGGAAGAAATGAGACATGCAGTCAGTAAAAACAGGCACAAACTAAGTAGCATTTTATCATCGCTGCTAATTAATATAGGCTCAGACGTTCTTTCCAGTAAAAAGCAACATGAAAAAAAAAAAAAAAGAAATACAAATACAATAAAGGCCAAGGCAAAATTTTTTAAATAAATAACATCACTGTAACTTACAAACCCAAAGGAATTACTTAAACGGTTATAATGAGCTTAAAAGTGACCAAAGTCATCATTGATACAGAAAATCAATACTATTTATGGTCCTCAAACTTGACCATAGTGAAAATCACCCCAGGCAGCTTTTAAAAACGCCAATGCCTACAACTCCCCCCAGATAAATTGCCTCAGCATCTCTGGGGGTGGGACTGGACATTTGTAATTTATAATGCTTCTAAGGTGATTCTAATGTACAGCTAACTCAAGATACCACTACATTATATATAATTTCCTAAATATGTAAGAAATGCAATGCAAAACCATCTGTGATATTCTCAAATGGGAAGGGAAAGACTGCTGTAATGCAACAGGAGTACAAAAGAAGAAGTCTGAAAGGGGACACAGTCAGCTGCAGGGCCAGTGTTTCCAGTCCACTGCAGTTCAGGCAAAGAGGCAGGCAGCTGCCCGAGTGAGTGGAGGGGGACATGACCCACGGAATGGTGGCAACAGCAGCTAATTAGTCTCAGTCCAGATGCTACTGAGATCAAGATGCACGCATGAAGATTTAACAGAGGCTGACAGAGGATGAGATGGCTGGATGGCATCACCGACTCGATGCACATGAGTTTGGGTGAACTCCAGGAGTTGGTGATGCACAGGGAGGCCTGGCATGCTGCAATTCATGGGGTTGCAAAGAGTCGGACACGACTGAGTGACTGAACTGAACTGAACTGAGGAGGTACAAGATTCCTTGCGTATCTGTGTGAGGTTACCTGTGAGATAAATTCCTAGAAATGCAATTGCTGAGTCAAATGGTATGTGCCTTTAGAAGTGAAAGATCAGCTTTAAAAGATCTTAAAGATGAACTTGAACAAGCATGGTGTATAGAATGAACAAGACACCACAACTCCCAGGACAGTGGAGTGAGAGAAAGAAGAGGTAAGCTAGAGCTGGGTGAGGTGGCCCAGGGCGGTCAGGGAGCAGGTACGGAAATGGCATCCCAGAAAATCCCTGGTTGTTCCATCTGGCTCTGCTCTTTGCATTCACTTTACCCCCCACCCCCACCCCCCATCCCCCCTGCCAGCAGAAACCTGAAGGAGAAGGCGGGCAGGGGCCACGTGGCTGTCCAGGAGGAGAAGATTCCAGACCAACTGGAGAACCATAAGGAGATCAGCGTAACTGACGCAGAGTCGGTGTGAAGGTGAGCACTAGAAAATGTGTGCATGAGTTCACTCATGATAAACTTGGCTTGGGGACTGGCCTGGCAGTCCAGTTGTTAGGACACAGTGCTTTCACTGCTATAGGCATGGGTTCGATCCCTGGCTGGGGAACTACGTTCCCACCAGCTGTGTGGTCTGGCCAAACAAACCAACCTGCCTCATGCCACTTTCAGCTTAGAGGACTGATACACAAAGGCCACTGAACAGTTTTTACTCCACCTTGCAACTCAAAGTTAAAGAAAGAGAAAACAGGACTGGATCTTCTAGCCAACAGCAGCCTGGCCACAATCCACCATGAAGCAGGAAGTTCCACAAGTAACAACTGTGGGGAAATTCCCATGGGCTGGGCGGCCCAGGCTGGTGGAGACGCAGCGATGCTCTCATGGGTTGTCCAAGCCTGGCTCCTGCGCACAGAGCCTCCACTACATACCAGCAATAACTCTGACTCCATTTCTTCTGCGTTCTTTCCAAAACATTCTAATCAGCAAACTGAAGAAAGGTTCTTTATAATCATAAATAATGCAATAAATTTCCCTTACTTAAAAAAACTTCAACAACAAAAACCCTTAATATCTAAGCTTGTGAGAGGCATGGTAACAATAAAATGAGTTCCCAACACTCTCTCTCTCACACATACACACACACATATAACTTTACTAGGGCACATCTATTTCATCAAGAGAAAGCTATGGCTATTTACATTAATTATTTGCCAGTCTGCTTTGTCTTTAGTATTAAGTTTCCTATTGTAGAGGGCAGTGCCAAGAACATGGCTTGGATAACTTGGTATCCAGAGTTTTTCAAATCAGTCATTTAATAAAGCAGAAGTATAAGTTTTGCACTCAGACCAAAAAGCTGACCTTGAACTAAACCTGTATGTTACAAGAGACACAGCACACAACTCTACTTTTATAATACCCAATGGTCAACCCAAGATAGAACAGGCTCCTGGCAAGTGACCTATGAAGTCACCTCAACTATATATTCAATATACACCTTTTGGATTAATCAAAAAAAGAATCATTTGATCAAAGAGCTCAGCAATAAAAGTCAAGGAAGGAGAAAAAAATGTTTAGCAGCAATAAATATGGCTATGCGTGACAAATTGATGGTAACTGATACATGGCAAGAAACTTAACATTCAGAGAATTATACTATTTACCCAGGAAACATACTTTCTCCTCACTTCATTGGTTTCTCCAGTTTCTCTCTTCTCTTTGTGCAGCCCTGTATGCATCTTTAAAGGTTCAGTTGTTGCCTCTGCAGCTGCAATCCAGTCCTGCAAAAGAAGTCGCAAAGCTTCACTTCACGTGAAAAGAGATAAAGTGGATTCTAGGAAACTGAGTGACCCAATCCCATCAGTCTCCAGAACTGTACACAAACAGAAACACCAAGCGGTGGGGAGAGCAAAAGGGGGTCATTAAAGTGCAAACCAGCAATTTAAAATGATTTAAAATGCTAGTAGTGACTGAAAAATATTCATGGAAAAAAGGCAAACTTGTCTCTGATAATAGATCAGAACAAGATGATTCATTAAAATTTCTTTCCACCAATGAGTTTCCAGCTCTCTCTCCTAGCTAAGTATGAGATGGCTTAGCAGAAATGATAAAATTCACTGAGGTGTGGCCTCACAGCTTCAAGGATGCATACCATTAAGGATGTGCTATTTTCTGACGCCCTTTCAAGTCAAAGCCTGGGTTTTTCTAACATGGATTCTAGAGGCATAAACGGTCTAGATTGTGAGTTCCAGGCTAAGGAGCTCTGTGACCGTCCTCTTTGTCTCTGACCCTTATCCCTAGGTCATCCCATTCTACCCAGTGGCAATGATGTGCACACAGTAATTCCTGGCGAATGAATGAGACAGTAACTACGTTTTCAACAAACGACCAGAGAGGCTTCACATAATCTTAAGATTATTTGGGAAATAGCTGAAAAACCACTACTTTTGAATTCTTTATTTTCATCCCAAAGTGTTCTCTTTGGGTGAGATGCCCAGTAAAAGGGCTCTAAAGTGAGTATACCAGAGGGTCTCAGAACTTTGAACGGTGCCTGGGTACACAAGAGAGGGTTGGGACCATGGGTATCTGAATGGAAACAATTTTACCCCCTCAGGAAAGCACCCCCAGCCAGAGGAGCTCCAGTGATCCTTCCTGTCAAGCATTTATTCTGTCAGGCACTGTTCTAAGAGCTTTACCTACATTAACTCATTCGATCTTTTATAATGACCCAATGAGGTGGATTCTATTATTCTAATTGCCCAGATGAGGAGAGTAAGGCACAGAAAGGTTAACAGAACTATGCAAGGAAATACACTCTTTACTGCCCTTCACAGGCAGTGGCTCCTGGACACACATGATCCTACAGGAAGCTGTCGCCGCCTCCACCCATTTCACTTTCTTTCACTGCTCTTATGGTATCGTAGTAGCTCAATGGCTAAACTAGCTCTTGCTGGAAAACTATCCTAAAAAATAATTTATTAAAAACTTTAAAGTTTCCACAAATGAAAAAACCTGACCTCTTAATTTAAGAAATTATCCAGTGAACATCACACAAAGGAACTCTCCCTAGTCTTGTGGAAAGCAGAAGCAATCAGGATTTTCAGCCGAATACTTAACATTTAGCCATGACTTCAGCTTGTTACACTTATTTCAGATATTCTGCCCTGCTTACCAGATCCCTTCTAACTTTAAAATTTCAAATCCCTCACTCAAACAAGGCATTTATTCTTCTGCTGTCGGGTTGAATTGATTGGGACCTGAAGGTAATGATACCAAAAGCTGTGGGTTCAATTCACGACAAACCACTTCGCTTTGTTTGCCTCACGTCTGCAAACCCTTAGCCTGGATGGCATATTTTGGGTCATAAGAGGAACCAGGTGGGAGCGTGCAAGACCACTAGCATAAATACCATCTGCTAGAGAAACAAGCCCACGTCCAACACAGGGGCGGCAGGAGGACTCGGGCAGAACCATCAACTCGACTCACAAAGAAAAACCTCATGATCATGGCAGAGCACCTCTACCTTTCTAGGTCAGATGCTCTTCTCAAGCTCAGATCTTTTGCCAGAATCTAACCTAAAGTCCCTCCTTCAAAAAACAAAACAGGTATAAGAATCAAATAAGAAGAAACTACGGTTTTTAATTTTTTCACAACATGTGCTCCATCTGAAAACAGAAATTTCTTATTCTGACACCAATTCCATGATCAAAAAAGCACTCGTGAAGCTTTTTGAAAGTGCCACAAAAATCTCTAGCAGTGCAACACAGCAAACCATCAGAAAAATTTTACTGCCCTCCCATAGGTTTATCTTACTTTCTTTAAAAATCACTCCTAATTTTCATAAAACCAAAAACTGCTTCATCTCCAAATAGTATGAAGTTACCTTAAACATGCTTTTTCAAATTAATAAATGAAGAAACCAGTTCTGATCAGTCCAGATCACACTTTAAAACAACCAAGGGTCCCCTAAGGTAGAAGTTTTACCAGCGTCCACAAGTTAGAGAAAAAAAACACAACTCTATTCCTTAATCTGTATTCTAGGAAGACACCCACTTGGGATCATCTGTCTTCCAGTTTTCTTGCCCACACCTGGGAAGAACTTTCCCGACATCCCAATGCCACGAAACAAATGGATTCCAACAGTCACGAGGTAACTATGACAGCAAAGCCACAGTTACTTATGAGATCACAAAAACTAGATGATGTAATTTTTTAAATTAGAGGTAAAACCCACGTAACATAAAATTAACCGCTGTACAGTTCAACGGCATCTAGTATATTCACTATGTTGTACATCCATCACCTTTATCTAGCTCCAAAAGATTTTAGTTATCTATCCCCAAATGTAATCTTGTAGAAATTAAGTAGTCGCTACCATTATCCCTGTTCCAGCCTGGCAACCATTAATATCCTTTCTGCTTTGATTAATTTATTATGGATTTTTTATATAAATGCAGTCACACAGTATGTGACCTTTTGCATCTGCCTTCTCTCACCTGACATCCTGTCTGAGGTGCTTCCACACTGTAGCATGCATCAGTACTTTCTTTTTACGGCTGAAAAATATCCCACTGTATGCATATATCACATTTCACTCATCCACTCATCCACTGATGGACATTTGGGTTGTTTCCGTCTTTTGGCTACTGTGGTGCCGCTGTGAACATCTGGGTACAAGTACTTGTCTGAACACCTGTCTTCAATCATTTAGGGCATATACTTAGAACTGCTGGGTCATATGTTAAGTCTATATTTAACTTTTTGAGGAACTGCCAAACTGTTTTCCATGGTGGCTACACCATTTCACATTCTCACCAGAAAAGCACGAGGGTTCCAACATCCTCATCAACACTTCATGTTTTCTGTTCAGTGTGTTTTTAAATTATAGCCAACCTTGTGGATGTGAAGTAGTATCTCATGGCGGTTTTAATTTGCATTTCCCTAATGACCAATGATGTTGAACATCTTTTCACATGATTGCGGGCCATTTGTATACCATCTTTGGATAAATGTTCAACCAAGTCTTTTTTCCATATTTTAATCAGGTTGTTTATCTTTTTGTCGCTGAGCTGTTACGAGTTTTTTATTTAAAAACATATTATGGCTACTAGGCCCTTCTCAGATTTGTGTATTTTCTCCCATTCTGTAGACTGTCTTTCCACTTTCTTAATAATGTCCTTTGATGCACAAAAGCTGTACATTTTGGTGAAGTCCAACATATCCATTTTTTCTTCTTTTGTTGCTCACACCATTAAGAGTCATTTCTAAGAATCCATTACCAAATTCAAGGTCATGAAGATTCACCCTTATGGTTTTTCTGAGTGTTTTGGCTCTTCCAATTAGGTCTCTGATTCATTTTCAGTACATTTTAGTATATGGCATGAGGTTGGAATCTAACTGCATTCTTTTGCACGTGGATATCCAGTTGTCCCAGCACCATTTGTTGAAGAGATGGTCCTTCCCCTCACTGAATGGACTTGGTACCTTGGTCAAAAACAACTGACTATAGATACATGGGTTTATCTCTGGACTTTTAAATTCCATTCCATTGATCTATTTTGTCCATCCTTATGCCAGTACCCCATTGTTTTAATGACTGTAGCTTTTTTTTTTTTAATTAAGAAGTGGATTTAGAGAGAGATACATTCCATAGACAGAATGTAGTCTATCTAAAAAGGTAAGAATAGCCCTGGGAGTAACACACTCCATAGACAGAGTGTGGGCCATCTCAGAAAGCAAGAGGCCAATTGTAGTTTTTTGTTTTTTTTTTTTTAATTGGGAAGCATGAGTCCATCCTTCTCTTTCAAGATTGTTTTGACTATTTGGAGTCTCTGGCAATTTCATATGAATTTTAACATCAACGTTTCCATTTCTGTAAAAAAGGCTGCCTGGACTTTGGTAGAGATTTCACTGAATCTATAAAGCACATCGGGTAGCACTGCCACCTTTATATCGAGTCTTCAACCTATGGACGTGGGATATCTTTCCATTCTGTAACATATTACTAATTTTAAGTTACCTTAAAATATCCTTGATAAGGTAATGTCATAAAGTAAATTCCTTTAGTTGTATCTCTAGGTAATCTACTAAGTATGTCCTGAAGTTAGTCACAAATATGAAGTTTATTTACCATGAGGAGCTCAGTATTCATATTCCAGAGAAGGAAGGCATATTATTCAGGGTCTGGCTATTTGCTTTTGTTTATGGGGAAGGTTAGAATTCAAGGATTTTCATTCCCTTGATTTAGTTAGTTTTAATTTTCATCGTCAGCTCCCAGTAGAGGAATTGATATGCATGAATCTTATATGTTCCCTGATAAGAGTAAGTTGTTTAACAGGCTTCACAGAACGGAATCAAGAACTCTCTTTCCATATAGTTCAAACTTTAAAAAACTGATGATGAAACATCATCATCAATTAGCTACTTTGCCAAATACTGTGTGCAAATGTGTGCTCAAACATCCTGGGTTGGGCTTCCCTGGTGGCTTAGTGGTAAAGCATCCACCTGCCAATGCAAGGGACACGGGTTCAACCCCTGATCTGGCAAGATCCCACATGCTGCAGAGCACTAAGCCTGAGCGCCACAACTACTGAGCCCAGACACTCTACAGCCCACACTCTGCAACGAGAAGCCAGCACAATGAGACGCCTGCACGCCACAACTAGAGAGCAGCCCCCACCACCTGCTGCAACTAGAGAAAAGCCCACACAGCAATGAAGACCCAGCACAGCCAAAAAATAAAAAAAATTATCTTTTTAAAAAAAAGAATTAAATCTTATTTTTTAAAAAAAACAGCCTTGGTTAGTTACAGCTTAAAGTATCAACTATAATCAGGAGGGAGAGGAGGAAGCCTTTAAAAGTCTTTTCACTGAAAATGTTTTGGTAAAGACTATGAGGGGATAACTGTTTGAAGTTATAAACATAACTTGGGCTGGACACAATTTGTTCTTTGCACTCATGTCAAAATTAGAACTGAAGACAATATAGTAACCCAGAAAAAATAACTGTGGCTTTCTGAGAGTAGTGATTTCAAGGAATTTATAGATTCCCCAAAAGAAAAGTCATCTTAAAACCAGTAGATTATTAGTCTGAGGGGCTGTGATTGCTTCAGTTCCCATGTTCAGTGTCAACTTTTCAAAGCTTTGGTGTATCTCAATATATGGGTCACCTGGGACTCGAGGTCCAAGGTGGCCCAGTAATATCAAAAAAGGCTTTACCACTATGGAGAACACTACAGATTCCTTCAAAAACTAGGAATAAAACCACCATATGACCTAGCAATCCCACTACTGGGCATATACCCTGAGGAAACCAAAATTGAAAAAGACACATGTACCCTAATGTTCACTGCCGCACTATTCACAATAGCTAGAACATGGAAGCAACCTCGTCGTTCATCAAAAGATGAATGGATAAAGCAGCTGTGGTACATACACATAATGGAATATTACTCAGCCATAAAAAGGAATCTATTTGAGTCAGTTCTAATGAGGTGGATGAACCTAGAGCCTATTATACAGAATGGAATAAGTCAGAAAGAGAAAGATAAATATCATATACTAATGCATATACATGGAACCTAGGAAGATGGTACTGATGTTTGCAAGGCAGCAATGGAGAAACAGAAAACAGACTTATGGACACAGGGAGAGGGGAGGAGAGGGTGATATGTATGGAGAGAGTAACACAGAGACTTACATTACCATATGTAAAATGGATAGCCGAGGGGAATTTGCTGTATGTCTCAGGGAACTCAAACAAGGGTTCTGAATCAACCTAGAGGGGTACGATGGGGAGGGAGATGGGAGGGAGATTCAAGAGGGAGGGGACATATCTACACCTATGGCTGATTCATGTTGATGCTTGACAGAAAACAACAAAATTCTGTAAAGCAATTATCCTTAAATTAAAAAATAAAATAAATTTTAAAAAATACAATGGTAATTAAAAAAAGAAGAATGGACAAAGAAGTTGTGGTACATGTACAAGGTGGACTATTACTCAGCTATAAAAAGGAATGCAACTGAATCAGTTCTAATGAGGAGGACCAACCTAGAGTCTATTATACAGAGTAAAGTCAGTCAGAAAGAGAAAGACAAATATTGTATGCTAATGTATATGTATGGAATCTAGAAAGATGGTACTGATGATCCTATTTTCAGAGCAGCACAGGAGACACAGATATATATAGGACAGATTTTTGGATACAGTGGAAAAAGGAGGGGGTGAGATGACCTGAGAGAGTAGCATTGAAACATACACAGTATCATATGTAGAACAGTTAATGAGAATTTGCTGTACGAGTCAGGAAACCCAAAGATGGTGCTCTGTGACAACCCAGAGCGGTGGGATAGGAGGGGGGTGGGAGGGAGGTTCAAGAGGGAGGGGACATATGTATACCGTGGCTGATTCATGCCGATGTGTGGCAGAAACCAACACGACACTGTAAAGCAATTATCGTCCAACTAAAAATAAAATAAAAAAAATTTTAAAGGCTTTAAGAATCAAACTGCTTATAAATAACTTCAATCAGAAAATACCATCTGGTCTTGAGATAAACAACTAGCAACCAAATCCTGGGAAAAAGAAATCCAATTCCACGTATTTTGTCATCTATAATGAAAGCAAAGGCAATAAAAATATCTTCTGGCAGGTGCTCAGGGTCAGTGCCTTGGCAGGGAATGTTAGCTAAGGCAAAGTTAGAAGGTCTGATGTTTGTTTGGTTTATTTTCGTTTTTGACCAGAAAGTTTAAGTTGAAAAGGGCAAAAATAAGGAGACAAGGGGGAAAAAAGTAGACTTGGGCAAGAAATGCAGACCAGATAAGCAGGTAGTACCTGAGGCAGTGAGGTAACAGACAAGGAGGGGACAGCTGGCCACGGGGGGACACAGAGTGGACAGCTCGCTGGCTGCACGCACTGCAGAGATCAAAGGATCCTTTCAGCACAGTTGCAGCAAAGCTGGTCAGTATAACATCCACGGCAGGCTCACGCTCAAGGCATGAGTTTTGCCACCAATTCTTCAGGAACTGGAAAGCCCTTATCACAGGGCCGGTGGAGAGGGCACCCTCTGCTCTGGTCCTGCCACTGCCTCACGGGGTCCCGTCTTTAGGGCCCACACCATCTCCCACCCTCTAAGAGCAGGTTCCATACTCTGAGTGAGCAACTGCACTGCTCTCTCCACACTTCCTCAGCTCTGTCTGCATGCTGTTCATCTGACTCTGGGTCAAGAAGCAGGGGAAAGGCGGGAGAAAGTGGCAGGGCCCCATGAAATGGGGTAAAGACCGTGTTCTCCCCATGAAATGGGGTAAAGACCGTGTTCTCCTTGATGGGAGGTACAGCAGATGGAAATGAACTCTACAAGGAATGCAATGGGGGAAGGGGGTACTGGGTCCTTTTCCATCCCAGAGACAGACATCCTGGGCCTCTCAAGCCTAGACTCATAATTGCTGCTCTTGGGTAATAAAGCTGAATGCGTGACAGCCACTTGGGCCTGGGGGGAGTTTTTTCTCAATTATCAAATCACGTGCCCCAGAGGCTGTGGGGTTTCTTTTTCTGTAGCTCTCTTGGCAGAGCAGTCAGGGGCCACACACCAAGTGCTTCCATGCTCCCCTGACCCCAGAAACCCCGGCAGAAGGGAGCCCAGATGGGCACTTGGGCAACACCTGCTGTGGGGCCGGCTAGGGTGAGGAGGCCCTCACCCCACACTCGTGTAGTTAACACTCAGTGTCCTATGTCGCCTCAAACAAGGGCTGTGATTTGGATCTAATGTGGTAATGGCTCTCGTGGTCCCCAACCGGGTGCCCTGGGCTCTTTCACTGCTTGGCTCTTTCTCTTTTTTCTTTCTATAAAAGGAGCTTTCAGTTAATTGCAGGCCTGCCATTCTGTGCCCAGGAGCTAAACCCCAGCGGCATCTGCCTTGGCTTTGACGGGCCCACTTCACGTTCGTTCTCTGATCTCTTTGTGGTAGTCTTAGTTACAAGCTCCTGGAAACCAGCCCTGACTTGCAAGCACTACTAGTCAGGAAAAGAAAAGCAGGGGAGGGGTCAGGGGGTGCGGTGAGGACACAGCTACAAACTCAGCATCCCTGGTTTAAAATGGCCCAAAGCGGGACACAGCCTACATGTCGGTCAACATGAGGATGGACAGACAAATGGCGGGATTGACACAATGGAATACTACTCGGTGATTGAAAAGGGCTTCTCTGGCCATCCAGTGGTTAAGACTCCGTGACTCCACTGCAGGGAGCACAGGTTCGATCCCTGGTCAGGGAATTAAGATCTTCCATGCTGCATGGTGTGGCCAAAAAGAGTTTCCAATACAGAAGACTCTCAAAATCACATTGAGCAAAAGAAGCTGCACATAAAAGAAAATATACTGTACGATTCTATTTATGTGGAGTCCTAGAAGAAACATGATTAACGTACGGTGGTAAAAATCGTAACGGAGTTTATGTTCGGACGTGAAGCCTGACAAGAAGGGGCATGAGCGGACTTCTCTGCGGCAACAAAAGTGTCCTATAGATTGTTGAGGAGGTATTTATATGGGTGTAAACATTTGCCAAAACTTATTAAACTATACAGTTAAGATCTGCACATTTTTGCTGTATGTAAATTATATCTCAATTTTCAGGAAACAGAATTCCACAGTCTTTATTAAAAATGGCCAAAGAGATTTCTGTTGTGTTGCACCTATGTGGCTACCATTCTGAGGAAGAGGCAGGATGTTTGTTCAAAGTACTCAGATATACTCCTAAAGACAAGACAAAGATAAGCCCCTTCCAAGTAGCGTGAAATTTATGCCAGAGCATTTAAGTCTTAAGACTGAATTAGATAAAGAATTCCCTCAAATTTCTCTCACTCAACATCCAAGTTAAATATTTTAAGAATGTTTTCAGGGCACAAAGTCTAGTGTAGAGGATGGAAAGACTAATTCGGTATTACACACATTAGAAATGTGTGAAAAAACGTCCCCTGATTGTAAAAGCAATACACATTCGGTATAGGAAAACTGGAAAATACAGAAGACTATAGGGGAAGAAAACTCACATACTCCAAGATCATAAGCATAAAGAAGAAAATTAAAAGTCTTCTGAAAAATATTCCCTATCCAAAACTAAGCACTTGTCAACATTTCATACACACAATTTTAACCAAATTGAGATCGTAATGTGCATAGTTACTATTTTTTCACTTAAATTTATGTAACAAACATTTTCCATGTCATTGAGCATTCTTTGCATTTTTTGTTACTACTGAAATTAAATAGTTTCGTGTGATTATTGGCCATTCTTATTTCTCTGTGAGACAGCTTGGCAATTTAAAAAATAATATTGATTCTTTTTCTGATTATAATATAGTTACTGCTGAAATGTGGAAAATACAGAAAAGTATAAGACTATAAGGGGGAAAACTCACATAATTCAAACAAAAAAACAATCACGATTGTTAATTTTACTTTTCTTTGCATGTATGTTTTTCTTATAGAGTTGATATTCTAGATAAGTCCATTTCAGAGTATGTCTTTTTTCACTCAGCATCACTAAAAACTACATAAGCATTTTCCCTATCTTATTAAAGTCTATCTAAACTTTTATTTTGTTAGTTTCATCTTGCCTGTAGAATTTTGTTAGCTGCAGAGATGTTACAAAATTTAAAAACTGTTCAGTGTCAGAAACTTGAGTATGTATATTTGAGCTTTTTTTACTTTATAAAGTAGAGATAAACATTTCTGTTCATAAATTATTGCCTTAACCTATGATTATTTCCTTGGGATAAACTGTCAGTATTTTAATCCCTGGGTCAAAGAGTATGAACTTTTTTAAAGACTCATACTGCCAAAGTGCTTTAAATTCTCTCCAGATAATTTAATGCACCTCTGACCTGGATCCTTATTTAGAAATATGAACAGAAAACCAACTAAGAATAAAACTGTAAGAAAAACAATAGATGCCTGAAAACAGGCACCAAATTGAATAGAGGAACCAAGCCCAGAGGAAACCAGGTTATTAACAAAGGAAATAAAATCAGTTTTGCATTCTCTGAAAGATCTGTGAAGATACCATTTCAAAGATCTGTAAGGATACTAAGGTGGAGAAAAGCAACACTAAAAGCTACTACTGGAGAATAAAGAAATGGAACTAAAAAAAAATTATTTTTTAAAGTCCTCCGCAGCAAATCTCTGTATAGCAAAAGTGCTTGTGCCCCTGATGCTCAGTCGTGTCTGACTCTTTGCAGCCCCACGGACTGTAGCCCGTCAGGCTCCTCTGTCCATGGGATTTTCTACAAAAGAATACTGGAGTGAGTTACCATTTCCTCAGATCTTCCCTACCCAGGGATCAAACCATCTCCTGCATTTCCTGCACTGCAGGTAGATTATCACTGAACCATCAGGGAAGCCTGGATAGCAAAAGGAGCATGATCAAAGATAGAAGTAGTGATCTAGATGACTGAACAGATAAATTCTCCCAAACCAAGCGATAAGAAACATGGGGTAAGGGGATAAATCCGGATGATCCAACATATGTTTAATATACATCTATTTTTTTTTTAAGGTGAAGGGATGGAGAGGGGAAAACTGTCAAAGAAAACGACCAAATGTCTCTGAAGTTCTGAAGAGGGAATTGAGTACTAGGTTGAAAGGGTCTGCCAATGGTTGATATCAACACTGAAAAAAGAAACAGTGAAATACAACTTGGTGAAGATTTTTTAATTTCAAGAAAGAGACCCTGGCAATTTAAGTTAGGAGAGGATGGCAGGGTGTAACCATAACAAAAGGAAAAGTGGGTTTGCACCCGACTTCATATCTGTAACACCAAATGCTAAAACACAAATGAAACATTTTCTACCAAGTTTTGCAGGAAAAAAAAAAAAACATTTTAAACTTAGACTCCTATAGCCCCCTGAAAGTGGAAGTGAAAGTGAAGTCGCTCAGTTGTGTCCAACTCTTTGCGACCCCGTGGACTGTAGCCCGCCAGGCTCCTCCGTCCATGGGATTCTCCAGGCAAGAATACTGGAGTGGGTTGCCAATGCCTTCTCCAGGGGATCTTCCCCACCCAGGGATCAAACCCATGTCTCCCGCATTGCGGGCAGACGCTTTAACCTCTGAGCCACCAGGGAAGCCTTCATAGCCCCCTAAAACCATCATTTAAGCAGGAAGGCACAATGAAGATATTTGGGGGGTTTCTCCCAGGTTTCTAACTTTACCAACCACATCCACGAAGTTACTATTTCACCAAAACAAGGAAGACCAGAGATCGGCGAGTTGTCAAAAAATTACTCAGCACCCTTTCAGTGGTTTTGCTCTAGACTAATTTTTCATTTAAATATTAGATCCTGTGATAATGCTGCAAACACTAAGGGCAATCACAGAATTTCTCTTTTCATCCTCCCTACCAAGTAACAGTCTTCCTCAAGGACCTGTTTTTATGCATGTGTAACACTGTGGAGATAATGCTGCACAGGTCCATTAGACACACTTAGGCTCTTAACTGCCTCTAACAAAGTCACCTCTAACGACAGTCAAACACCAACTCTAGAAACCTAGGTCCATTACATGCAGAGAAACTGGGCAAATAAGGAACCTAATCAAATGTACAGGGTCTCGTGACTGCTTCTCACTAACATTCCCAAAAGATAATTATTTTGATCAGCTAGAGACTGGTACAAGTAATAACACCTAAGATTCAGTCCATTACCAAAGGTAAGTCATAGCTCTTCAAGTATTCCATCTGGGTACGTACATGTATGTATATGAGTGTGTGCACTTGTGCATATATGCATGTGTTCACACACCAAGAATGTTCTATACCTTGGAAATGAGATTTTCTCCCTAACCTGAATCTGTCCAGCTGTAGCAGAGCTTCTAAAGGCCTACAATATGGAGCTCCAGCTACCTACTAACTATGCAGTTGAATGAGGTCGCCCACCACCAAGGGCAAAGGCAAGCACATCTCCTGGGGAGGTAGCAAATGAACATTAATGTGACTCATCTACGGTCACTGTGGGTCTTCCCTGGTGGCTCAGATGGTAAAGAATCTGCCTGTAATTCGAGAGACCCAAGTTTGATCCCTGAGTTGGGAGGGTCCCCTGGAGAAGGAAATGGCTACCTACTCCAGTATTCTTGCCTAGAGAATCCCATGGACAGAGGAGACTGGCAGGCTTTCATGGGGTCACAAAGAGTCACACACAACTGAGCAACTAAAACACACACACATACACACACAGAGTCAGTGTGAGTCAAAGACACACACAAGGACTTGTGTTCTCCAATCTCCAACCTAGACACTGTTCAGAACACAACTTCTCTCAGGAACAGTACATGGAAAGTCTCTGAAAAGTCTTGGATGGGAAGAGGGGAGGAGAGAGATAAAAGGGACAAACATTATTCCCTGTACTTGTGTAATTTTTGGCTGCTAAAAGTTTGTGAATTATTTGCACAAATCTTAATAGAGAAAAGAAAGAAAGATTATTACACAAAAACCTCCATTTCTCCAACCTTTGTAATAGAAGCGTTTCCCCAAAGTGACAAGAAAATAGTACATGCTTCATAATGTGACAATTACCAAAAAATGAATGATTACATTGTTACTTCAAAAGGAACACAACTGTTGACCAAATAAATGAGTTCATAAACATCTACTTTGTATCAATACTTTGCAAGGCCCCAAGCAGCCTGCCATCCCAGACTCTTTTCTCTCAGACCACTCACTTTCCCTGCTGATCTTCTCTCCTCTGATCGCTTCAAATCCCATCTTCTGTGCCAACAATCCCCAAGGCCAGCTTTCTCTCAACTACAGAGCTAGCTGCTACCAGATATCTGCTATCAGGTGGTCCACTGCCTGCCATGCTCACTGTGTCCCAAGCCAGAATCATCATCTGTCTCAGAACTGATCCATCTCCTTTATTTAACATTCCATGGCAACTTTAGGGCTACTCATTCAGAAACTCTCCATCTCCATGGAGGCAGCTGCTTTTGGCTTGGTGCCATCATAGCTTTTGCCTATAATAGTGATGGGTGCAAAATAGTCACAAAAAATATTAGCTAATTGAATACATGGTTAAAACCATATACTACCATCAGTTCAGTTCAGTCATTCAGTCGTGTACTTCTCTTTGCGACCCCATGGACTGCAGCACACCAGGCCTCCCTGTCTATCACCAACTTCCAGAGTTTACTCAACCTCATGTCCACTAAGTTGGTGATGCCATCCAACCATCTCATCCTCTGTCGTCCCCTTCTCCTCCTGCCTTCAATCTTTCCCAGCATCAGGGTCTTTTCCAGTAAGTTGGTTCTTCACATCAGGTGGCCAAAGTATTGGAGTTTCAGCTTCAGCATCAGTCCTTCCAATGAATATTCAGGACTGATTTCCTTTAGGATGGACTACCATGGTAGTTACAAATTAAGAAAACTAAAAAGAGCCTGGGATGTTTCTCAAGCCCAGTGTCAGAGTTTAGTGGAAGGGCTACAAACTGGAAGTCCACAGGCAGAACTGGGCTGTGGGAGAGAAGTCTTAAGTGGCCAGAATATTATTTGGGAAAATAACATTAAAAATAACTACTTACAGATAGGGCCTAAAAGTTTCCTACAGATAACTACCATTTCTGTCTTTTAACAAATTCTGACCTTTCTGTTATATGCCCATAGCCCCTACCCTATAGTTAAACATTCTCTATCACCAGAGGTCAGAGAAGGCAATGGCACCCCACTCCAGTACTTTTGCCTGGAAAATCCCGTGGATGGAGGAGCCTGGTAGGCTGCAGTCCATGGGGTCACTAGAGTCGGACACGACTGAGCGACTTCACTTTCACTTTTCACTTTCATGCATTGGAGAAGGAAATGGCAACCCACTCCAGTGTTCTTGCCTGGAGAATCCCAGGGACGGGGAAGCCTGGCGGGCTGCCGTCTATGGGGTCGCACAGAGTCGGACACGACTGAAGCGACTTAGCAGCAGCAGCAGCATCACCAGAGGTGCTGGCCATAGGCCGAATGTATTTTTGCACTATAAGGGTGACAATCCTAAATTATTTTTAAAGCTCTTTTGAATCTCGGGGCTCTATAATTATGTTTATTTATATATGTTATTTAAAGCAAAGAGGAACTAAAGAGCCTCTTGATGAAGGTAAAAGAGGAGAGTGAAAAAGCTGGCATAAAACTCAGCATTCAGAAAAACTAAGATCATGGCATCTGGTCCCATCACTTCGTGGCAAATAAGTGGGGGGAAAATGGAAACAGTGACATATTTTATTTTCTTGGGCTCCAAAATTACTGCGGATGGTGACTGCAGCCATGAAATTAAAAGACGCCTGCTCCTTAGAAGAAAAGCTATGACAAACAGCGTATGAAAAACCAGAGACATTACTTAGCTGGCAAAGGCCCATCCATCTAGTCAAAGCTATGGTTTTTCCAAGAGTCATATTCAGATGTGAGAGTTGGACCACAAAGAAGGCTGAACACCAAATTGATGCTTTTGAACTGTGGTGCTGGAGAAGACTCTTGAGAGTCCCCTGGACAGCAAGGAGATCAAGCCAGTCAATCCTAAAGGAAATCAACCCTAAATGTTCATTGGAAAGACTGATGCTGAAGCTCCAATACTTTGGTCAGCTGATGCAAAGAGCCAACTCATTGGAAAAGACCCTGATGCTGGGAAAGACTGAGGGCAGGAAGGGAACAGGGAGACAGAGGATGTGATAGTTGGATGGTATCATCAACTCAATGAACATGAGTTTGAGCAAACTCTGGGAGATAGTGAAGGACAGGGAAGCCTGGCAGGCTGCAGCCCATGAGGTTGCAAAGAATCAGACATGATGTGGCAACTGAACAACAACAAAAAATGTATTTATTTGCAATTATTTAACATTAAGATGTTAAAACTGAATAAACACAAATATTTGGAAAGTTTTAAGATATCAACACACTTTTTAGACATGCTAACTAATGGAACATAACAGATGCTCTGTTTTGGTTTTTTTGGGGGGGGGAGCAAAGGACCCAGGAACAACTGTAACACTGAACATATACTGAAACCACTGCAGGCACCTAAATCCAAAAGATCCATCAGTCACGTGTGCCACCACCACAAGCCTGGCTGGTTCTTTTTTTAAAAAAACATAATTTAATTAATTAATTTATTTTTTGACTGTACTGGGTCTTCATTGCTATGCACGAGCTCTCTCTAGCTGCAGCACGCAGGGGCTACTCTCTAGTTGCAGTACCTGGGCTTCTCATTGCGGTAGCTTCCCTTGTTGCAGTGCAGAGGCTCTAGGGCATGCAGCTCACTGGCTCTAAAGCGCGGGCCCAACAGCTGTGGTGCACAGGTTTAGTTGCTCCACAGCATGTGGGATCTTCCTGGACCAAGGATGGAACCTGTGTCTCCTACACTGGCAGGCAGATTCTTGACTACTGAGCCACCAGGGAAGCCTTTCTTGGCAGGTTCTTTATAAACTTACATGCCATTCTTTAGGGATTAGGCTCCTTCTCCATTAACCGGAATCAGGCTCAGCCCTGGAAACCAGTCTGCCCATTCAAAGAGTTGTGTCTCATTTCAGGAGGCAGTAGAGTAAATGCCCCCTTGTTAGGTTTCTATGTGAGGTGAGTAATGGAGCAGTTAATAAGGGGCACTTTCAGTCCACTGGCCTGGTAGTTGTTCAAGTGATGGTATCCTGGAGCATGCTTGCTTGTAGCTGATTGTGAAACTTTCAGGGAAGGAGGAGGGGTAAAACGCAACTGGCTTCCTCTCCTGACCAAGCACTATAGACAGAGATCTGGGAGAGCCGACTTTGGCAGGAATTCTCATTTTTCATTGACTTCTGTCAGTTTTCACAAGACCCCTTCTGCAGCTTCTGGAGCTAGTGAGTGTCCCAGCCATCCCCTCACGGTCACCAGAAACTGTAGGGGAGGAAAAAACATCTTTTCCCTCCACTCTTCTGTGTTCTTAGCTGGTCTCCTTTCTCCCTGTTCTTAGGGTGGTGGGGCCAAGAGGTATCCTCTGAGGAGACAAGGGCCTGGGACTCTCCAGCTCCAGTCTGGACCAGAGCTGGGCCAATACTCAAGTGCATAACCAAGAGTTATTTTCAGTCATCACCAGGCCACTGGTGAATGATAATTTAGCTTCAATTGTGTTGTTTAACGAAACTGTGCTTCCGATTTCAAGTTCATGAACGAGTGACTCCAATGTCACAAACGGAGAAGAAATAAAGGAACTCCTTGTTTTACTTCAAATCTGAATTTAAAGGGCTGGTTACATCATTGCATGGATACAGATCAGCATTTTCCTCAGTACATCTCATTTTATTCATAAAAAAGGCATCTGTCATCCTTTGGGTAACATGTCATGGATATGACCTTGTACCAAAAAGCACTGGGCGTATCTATAAAATATTCCAAAACTTGCATTTTTCCTTTCAGTGGTTTTAACAATGTCATTTAGTGCTTTCATTTTTTTTTTTTTTTTTTTTTTACAAAATCCAAGGTGGTGAAAGCTTGTTGCTCCTTAGATGACAGATGCCATAGGGAAATGACCCTGTCTTATTTGTTCACTGCTGTTATCCTAGTGTCTAGCAGTAGGTGACACATAGTAGGTGGTCAATAAAAGTTTGTTGAGTAGATTTAATTATGTAAGAATTCACTTTGATCTTAGTTGTAGTTTTAGGAAAAAGACACCTATACACTAAAAATTATTAAGAAGTCCAAATACATTCTGAGGCACAGTCAACACTGGAGTGAGTAAGAAGGTTTACAGATGACAGGTTTGAAAGGAAAGTACTTATAGGAAAGGAAAGTACTTGATAAAGTTATGTTGTGATTGCTGAAAAATCTGCTAAATCTGTGGTCACAATTTTAAAATCATTAAGCTATTAAAAACTCCACAGCCTTCCTTTAAAAAGAGAGTTAAATCTAAAAAGAAGTAAAGGATAAACACCACTTTGTTTTGTTGAACGCTGATTACATACAGGGACTGTGCTTGGCACATTACACACTAATTTCATCTAACCCTCACCAACACCCTATGAAACAGATGCTCATTACCTCCCTGCTATTGACAAGGAATCAGACACAGAGAGGCCCAGGGACCTGCCTTAGGTCACAGAGGGGCAAGGCAAGAATTTCAACCCAGACTATTGCTTTTAACCACTTGGCTACCTTGGCAGACGCAGTGTTACACTGGTCATAAAATCACCAGGGCAGTCACGAGGTCCAAGTGAGCGCATGGAAAAGCGATTCCAGGCACTCAGTAAATACTGTTCACCATCTCCCTTCCTGGTTCTCCTCTCCCAATCTCTGCATCTGGGGGCCCCCCCCCCTGGCTCCCTAAGTTGTAATTTGGGAAGACAAGCAGTGACCCAATAATTTCCTTCCTCCCTGCTTACAAATTTGGAGAACTTTTGGATATTTCAAACAATTTGTGGTATTGTTTGATGCAGGCCACTGAAAAGGAATTAAACATGTTATAAATAATCGGGGTGGTTAAACACATAGCCTCTGGTCACACAGTATATGGGAGAACTGAGATTTCAACCCAGACATTTTTCTCCCTACCATGCAGGGTTCCTTTCAGTGGTGGAAGGAGAATCACATAACCTCAAGGTAAACTGTCTACATGATAACGAGAAGAAAGGAGAGTAGAATTCACATAAAACTTGAGAATGTATGGAAATAAGATGAGAAATTCTGCCAGGAAAGAGGCAAATCCAGAATAATACAAAAGACTTTGCAGAAGGAGGGCTACAGCAATGTCTGTAAGTTGCTTGTTGCACTAAACCAAGTGAGTTTAGGTTTGGAAAAGTTGGCTGGATTGATTTTTAAAATATCTTCTCCTCTAATCAAAGATTCAATAATTATAACAGAAATGACATGTGGCTTTGTAATTAACTTAGCAAGCACAGAGCATAAGCACTCTACGAGCACTGGTTATATGAAAATGATAAAAGACAGACTAAGAGATATATCTTCCAAATCGATAGTAATTTTTATATGGGCCATCAACCAAAGCATGAATATAAAAGAACCATTCTAAGCATTAAGGAAAAGTTTAATATACTATTTAAATGTATTAAAGAACTTACTACTAATTTTAGGTACGTTAATGGCACTATAGTCATAGGTTTTTACAGTACTATTTTTCAATCATTGTTTTTAAACATTTAAGTCACTACTTTTCAACTTGGACTGAATATGGGCATTACTGCTTATTTTTCACTGAAAATAAAGCAGCCTGATCATTCCCAATGTCGAAGCCTTATATTTTGTTACTGTTGTCTTTCTCCTGTGATTAGAATTTCCTAATTTAATGTCTACTTAAAGGATTTAACTCTTAGGATATGTTTGGAAGACACTGTTTTTAGTATTTAGGAGTCAAAATTATCTAAACACATTCATCAAGAGTGGTGGAGTAATCAACTCACTGAGACTAATAATACTTTTTTTCTTTAAGCCAGAATTAGTCTAATTGTATTTTATATATTGGAAAGAAAATTTACATTTACTTAAATTGTAGACATACCATAAAAGCTTCAATTATGCACTAAAATAGTTTCAGAATATTTAGTGAAGGATAAGTTGGATATTAACACTGAATTTATCCAGAAAAGACCAAAGTCCACAGCTCCGTAATGGTAATGTTCTGCTGCTTGACCTGGGTGCTCGTGACACAGGCCCATTCAGTTTATGAAAATGCACCAGCCTCTACACTTATGTTCATTTTTCTTTATGTATATTAGACTTCAATTAAAAAGTCTTCTCTGTCATGTTCCATACTTGAAGTATTACAGATGAAATGACAGGGCATCCGGAATTTGCTTTCAAAGACCAGAAGACGGCGGGGGCCAGGGGAAAGACCATGTATGGTTGTGGGTAAGGAAGAGGATGAATGAGGGATGGGAAAGAAATGAAATAAGATTAGAAAGCTGCTGACATTGTGGAGGCTGCATGATGGGTTAGTGGAGGCTTGTAATACATATTAGAAAATTACTGTAATTAAAACAAAAGTGTTAAAGGGAAAGCACAGTTATTGCTGTACCTGTGCGTGCATGTGAGCTGCTGAAAGAACAGGGCAACAACTGACTCATCCCAGAAAACCAGCACGGACAAGGAGGAGATTAATGGGTGAACTACGGTAGCAACACGTCGCTCCACGTCTGTCCTCCATTGGCTCAAGTGATGAACTCAGGGCTTAGGGGCTTTAAGAACCTAGGGAGGGAGGGGTTTTGGTTTTCCGGTGGATGCACACCTTCCAGAGTGGTGGACATACCTACTGTGTTCAAAGGAAGGAAACGTGGAGGAGGGATAAATTGGGACTCTGGGATTAACAGATTCACACTGCTGTATATAAAATAGATAAACAACAAGGACTTACTGTAAAGCACAGGGAAATATATGTGTGTGTGTGTGAATATATATACATATATTCAGATTCTCATTATAGGTTACTACTAGATATTGAATATAGTTCTCTGTGCTATACACATACATATACACACACACATGCAGATACATTTATGTAAGTGAATCACTTTGCTGTATACCTGAAACACTGTAAATCAGTTATTTTTCAAGTAAAAAAAAAAAACTCCTTCTGTTCCACTGGGGGGGGGGGGGAGGAAATGGTGCCTACACAGGAAAAATTTAAGGGACCGCAGGACTCGTGTGTGTGCATGCGTGTGTGCGGCAGTAACCGCACCACTCAGGCTCTACACTGCCCACAACGAAGGCACTGGGCAGGCTGCACTCTGGAAGTGACTCTGATAAGCTCCCACATCAAGAACACTGCATCCTAGAGGTCTGCTCAGCAAAGAAAAAAGCTAGTCATGTTCTAAGCACAAACTCTGAGCTAAAAGCGTCCACCCTTTTAGGGATGCAGAATGTTTCAAAGCAAAACATCTCTGTCAAGAACATTAGCCAAATCCTCTGGCTTTGAGGAAACAGTTCATCTTACAAGGAGGTAGAGAATCCCTGCTGCTAAGACACACCTTATTGATCAGGTCACAGTAAGCTCTACAAAATAAGTGTAAATAGTTTTTTTTTCCTCTAAATTCTGACATAATAATCATCCCCTGAAATGACCAAAAAAGTCTTGGCCACAGTCTTACCTGCTTGGAACAAAGATTGAAAGAAATGTACCTGTTCCATGAGCTAAGAGAATAAAAGCTTGGAGAAAAGGGGGCTCAGGTGCTCATGACCTCCCCGCCTGGTCTTCTCCAGACTCACTCGCTAATCTGTTACTGAAACGCCGCCAGCTACACGAGGCTCTTCCAGCTTAGGAATGTGATTTCAACAATGCATCCATTTTCTCCAAATTCCAGTAGAGTGAAAAAAAAAAAATTTGAATGCTCCATAATATTTCTTATAAAAGATTTTTATCAGGAACACTTTATCTTATAACCAATGTTTTAAAAACTAAGTATCCAGTTAGTTTCTCTTTGCGTAACTTTCTGGTATATGAAGCTATACCATATTAATAAAAACTTTAAAGTGCTCAGTTTCCATGAGCACTTTATTAAATGTCCTGAAGATGAGAAACTTGAAAAGACACCAAATATGTTGGATAACAAACAGCCTGTCGGGCTGGACTAAAGAGTCCACCAGACATACACAGAAGGTACATGCCACTGGCAAGAGGGCGGAACAGCAGCGCTGTTGTTTGCTTCATCTACTTAGTGAGGTAGGAGAGGGACCTCTGAATAAGGGATCAAGAATCTGAAGCAGAGAGTATCTTCCGGGGGATCTGATGGACACAGGACAGCTATCCAAACATGGCAGGATTTTTTCTCATCAACAACTCTTACCCAAAACTGGGCCTCACTATTCAAAGTATGACCTGACCCAACCCGCAAGCATCAGCATCACCTGGCAACCTGTTAGAAAGATGGAATCTCAGGCTGCACTCAGAACTACTGAAGCAGAACCTGCATTTTAGCCCAAGCCCCAGGTCATCTGTATGCACACCACAGTTCAAAAAAGCCTAGGATTAGGGGATTCCTGTCCACGTGGAGGGAGGTTTCCACAGAGCTCTGCATGGGCCTCCCCTGTCTCTCACTTTTACTTATGACTCACATGAAGATACTGAAGAGCCTTCCGCAAGTCCCAAGTGACACTCATCTAGAAGGAAACACTCAATTGCACAAGCACCTCTTGGAAGAGGCCAGGCCTGAGAGCAGATCACGTGCAGAGATGTAAGCAACCAGCGATTTGCTAACGAGAAAAAAAAAGTAACGCACGCTTGACTGTATGTCTGCACACGGAACCACTTCTGGAGAACAGGCTGCAGACCCGGCCACGTGTTCCAGCAGAGTGACTGACGGGACAAACTGCGGCCAGACGACGGGAAGAACCCGGGTGGGGAGAAAGGGACCCGGAGAACAGGCTGCAGACCCGGCCACGCGTTCTAGCAGAGTGACTGACGACAAACTGCGGCCACAGACGGTGGGAAGAGCCCGGGTGGAGAGAAAGGGACCCGGAGAACAGGCTGCAGACCCGGCCACGCGTTCTAGCAGAGTGACTGACGACAAACTGCGGCCAGACGGTGGGAAGAACCCCGGTGGAGAGAAAGGGACCCGCAGTCTTTCCTGAGGGATGGCTGACCAAAGAAAAGGCGACTAAGTGGGGACATCGTGGTTGTATTCACACATCTGAAGGGCTGTCTCAAGACATTTCATTCTGCAAATGTGTTTCTGAGCATCTGCTATGTGCCAGGCACTATGCCAGGAACTAAGGACAGAGGGAAAACCAGAATCGCTAATTGTCTGATTTTCCTGACAAGTGGAAGAAACTTGTCTGTTGTCCCAGAAAGCGGAGTTGTGGTCGATGTAAGGCTAGTGGAGGACCAGGGCCCCAGACAAGGAAGCCCCTCTGGCTGAGGGGCTCCAGCTTCGTAAAAAGTGCACAGATGGAATGGCTGGCCCCCCAGGCTGAGCGGAATGGGTTAGGGAGGGGACGCATGCCTCCCAGGGAGCAGCCTAGGGGACTCCCACGCCAGTGCTATATTCCAGAGTTGCAGGATAACCAGGGCCAATATCATTAATCAAATTTAAAAAGTCTGTTCAGAACTACACTATATTCAATTTAGCCAAGAACAAATGTTTTAAAACTTAATCACAATTTAGGGTTTCAGCTAAATTCTGTATGTAAACGTAAATGGTGTATGACTTCTCTTTCAGCAGTAGTTTTTTAAGCCAAGGATTTAATAAAAATCCTCCACATTAACATTTTAAGCAACAGCTCTGCGTAATGACTCATTTTAATTGTATTCTTGCTTCTCTCAGAGACCCTTACAACTACTATATTTAATGTTCCATGATATACCTTCAGAGTTGCTCACCCCATTCTGAGAAATTATTCTGAAAAAAATAACAATTCCTTTCCCTCTGCCAGAAAGAACAAAAGAGGGAGAGGGTGGGGAAGCTAAATGCAGGAGGAGTCAGATGAATAATGTTTATAAAGAAAACTAACAGTAAGTAAACCACTTACATGCTCGACAAAACTGCCAGTCTTTTTTGGCATGAAGTAGGGTAAACGATATCCAACAAGTAGGAGAATGTTTAAGGTAAACATTAATAAACTATTAATAAACTAATAGTTTATTAATAAACATTAATAAACTATTTAAATAATCATGAAGGTCATATAGCAACCTGTAAACACATGCATAATGACAACAATATAAACCCGCACAATTTTAGCCATGTAAAATTTATGCATGCATATAATAAAAATTAGGGGAAAAAAGTTTAAGGTTTGTTTTTTTGGCTGTTAGGATTCCTCTTTTTTTAATTTAAAATTTCTACTTTATTGTTGACTGTTCAATAAATAATTTTACAATGAATGTATCAGGAACCAAAATAATTTTAACTTATAAGTGTAATAATTTGTACGTTAGCAAGAAATGAAATCACACAAAGGTGACACATAGTTGAACCTTAATGCTCAATTGGTTCTTTGTCTTTTATAAACCTATTTTTCATAAATCACCAAAAGTAAAATATAATAAGATTCACGTTATGAAAAGTGCTTAACATCTGTGGAAAGTAAGAAGGACTTTGTATAGCAGCCGCCCGTAAACTTCGGGTAAAAGCAAAACTAAATTTCTGGATTCTATTTTGCTTTTCACCTTATTTGATCTCAGTTAACATCGTTCATGCCAAGTCAAGTTTTTTCCCTCCTCTTTCCCCTTCTCTTCAAGTTCATAGAAGTGAAGGGGAAAAAACACAGAGCAGCTCTTTTACAGTTTCCCCCAGTTCTTCCAGTGACGCCATGAAGGGCGGTGTTCTGGAATGGGCTCAGAGAAGGCCAGACGTGAGGGCCACCTGGCTACCATCTGTCACCAAAGGCGTCACCAGACTGAGCTGACTTAGGGCCCAGAGACCTGGGTTCAAGTTTTCCATTTCTATAACATGGAAATACTCCTACTTACCCGGTGACTGGGTCAGGAGAAAGTCCCCAGTGAATGTGATGCTCAAGAAATGCTTACCTTATCCTTTTTTCCCACCTTCCACTAAACACACACATTCTGTCTGAAGTCACAAGGTCCTTCTGTCAAATATCCTCCTGTTGCTCTCCAAGTGCACTCTCTACCCATCCCTACCTTGCTCCTACCCTACAGACTGATGTCTATGGATCCCATCCACAGGCCCCCATGTGTGTCCAAGGCAGAGTCCCAGAGAGACGTCAGGGAAGGAAACAGAGTTGTGGGGGGCGCGAGGAAAGGGTGAGGTCAGCAATTTGAATATCCTGCTTCTGCCAGCTGTGCTCCTCAACCAGAGGCCACCGCTCTTCTCAAGGTGGCCTCTTCTGAATGACAAGCCCTTCTGGCTTCTGAAGACTACTCCATCCACTTCTCCCATTGCAGCTGGGGTGGTAATTTCACCATCTGAGATTCTGCTCTGTCCCTGGAGATTTCCTCTACGTCCTATCCACACCACTTTAAGTGAATGTAGTTAGGATCTATAATGATTCTAAATTGAGAATAATCAGCTTTTCCTGTTGGGACTCTGACCAATAAAGTCCTATCGAAAGCATTCCATCTACAGCATTTATACCTTGAATCACAGGGGCAGTGGGCAGTTCCAGAATTCATCTGAGGCCAAGAGGCACACGCAGGCAGGACCTGATGATTCTAAGAAACCAGACTGGCAAAGCCTAGCCTGTGCTCCCCCAACAGGCCTAAAGCAGGCCTTCAACTGAGCCACTGTCCTCAGACCTCAGGGGAATTAACATCAGTTCCTAAACTCTTGGGTCCTGTGAACTGGGGGGTCAGGGCCTGGTAGACCGGTATTTTAATTCCTCAGTCCAGGCTCAGTTAAAGAGTTCTGGTTTTACCCCAAGTTTATTATAATGGTGTACAACTCACCAATTCCTTAGGAACTGGGAGAGGAGAAACAGCAGCCTCCCGAAGTCCCGTAGTTCCCACTGTGTCAGTCTTTCAAGTGAGGAGTTGGGAAACAAGGCTTAAGAACTGATGCTCCAACACCAAAAGGGCTCTTTTAACCTCCAAAAGAGCAGGGGGAAAACGTGGAGTAACCAACTCCCCACTCATACATTTCTCTCCCTCCCAATTCCTAGGAAAGGAGGGCCCTGAGGCTCACAGAAGGCGAGTGTGCAAGGAAGAACCAGGACTGATCCAACATCAGATCCCTGTACTCAGTCCTCGCTTGCTGATCCAACCTTAACCACGACAGCCACGCTCATCCCTCTGGCCTGTGCTAGCCAGCTGCCCAAAGGCACACAAAGGTTCAGTCAGGTCTTGCCCACCAGGATGGCCTGGTTCAAAATGGACTTGTGGGGACTGAAGTGGTCCCAGTCATCCCTAGACTAAAGACCTCATAGAGTTTAGCCTCTTTCTCTTGGGCCTTGAGACACAGAACTAACCTGTCAGCACCCACCATGCACAGAGCACTCTTCAAGATGCCCTGGTGAGTTGCAAAGAACCATTCAATTCTTTCTTTTTAAAATTTACCTTTTAATTAAGAAGATCAGAGAGCTAAGCATGCAGCACATGAGAAGGGCATTGTACACAAAGCCTCGCCCAGCAGAAAGGTGGCAGAGAGCAGAAGAGCTCAAGGTCCGGGTCCCACTTTCGACAAGACTGAGCGACTAAACACAGTATGTGAAACGTGTGGCAGGTCCCTACCTTTCTAAAACTCCACTGCGTCATCATTAGAAAAGGCCAACAACAGCATCTGCTAGTCATGATATCATTATTAACTAGGGTCGTTGTATTAAACCAAATGATATGAGTAACAACTCGGGCCCAGCAGCAGGCGTGCTGTGAGGGCACAGTCAATGCCAGCCTTTATCATCAGAACCAACTGAACTAGCTAAAGCCTCCTCTGGCGAAAAATCAAATTCCCTGGCCCTGCTGGCATTTTACCTGCACTCTAGGTGCACTTAAAAGCCTTTGTCTTCTTTTAAAGGAAAGTATATTACAACATTATCAAGAGTAACAAAAAGCTTTACTATTACATAAGACTACTGAGATAAAAAAATATTCTGTTAAATAGACATTTTAGAACCTTTACTCAGAGGTGGGTTCCACGAGGATGGGTTTCAGCTAAGATTCAGCTCAACAAGAGGTGGAGCCACCAGAAAAAGCTAATAAGACCTTGGGATGCTCTATCAAGATCACAATACGGAGAATAAGGAAAGAGGTTATATCTGAAGAAACTAGGAATTCACAGTCTACAGAGAAAAGCTTGGGCAATAAGAGGGAAGATAGCTGTCTTCAAGTACTTAAAAGGTTGAATATGCTGTATGTTGCGGAAAAAGACTAAGTAAATCCAGAGGGTCAGACACTGTAGCTTCCTGTGTGGAAGAATGTCCTCAAGCTAACAGAGGATCCCGCACATAAGAGGGGGAGCTGGCCTGTGCGCCTGGAGCCTGTGCTGTGCAGCCAGAGAAGTCACTGCAGTGAGAAGCCCATGCACCTCAGTGAGGAGCAGATCCTGCTGGCCGCCACCAGAGAAAGTCTGCTGAGCAATAAAGACCCAGCACAGCCATAAATACATAAATCAAATCATACAAAAGAGAAAAGAAAAGAAGGGGTCTTGGCATCTCACTAGTGGCCACACTGGAAAACTCTGCGTCCTTTCCCATCTGAGTATCTGTAACCCTATTGTCTTCTTTGGACACCAGAAATAAACATAAGTGGGAATCAATGGAGTGGGGCTCATGTGTGAAAGCATTTCTCATCCTGATAACAACGAAGTCTCGAGAGAGTAATACGGGGGCCACGACTCAGTCCACTATTACACACACTTAGGCAGTCTTAATTCATCTGAGAGGTATCTAAAATTAAAAATAAATAACGGTCTCATAGTTCGTTTTTCTTTTAGAAAATAATCAGCCCAATACTACATTCAAAAAGACTACGTAAAACCTGCAGCATTGTTTTGAGTAACAAAGCTAAGAGTTCCATTTAGTCAAAGGCACCTCTACTTTTTGCTCTGTTAAGCTCAGGAAACTAAACACAGGGGGAAAAAAATCAAAAAAGATTCTAAAAATCAAGCCACTGAGAAGAAAGTGATTCAACATTTTCTTGTCTTTGTTTCACCTGCCAAAAAAGATAAAGTGGATTTGGAACTGAGAGAAAAGACAAAAAGAAAGAATTCAAAAGGGTAGAAAAAGACATCAGAAAGTGAAGCATGAGAGTTTAGTGACATTAACCGCCCAAACCTTACTGAAATTCTAGAAGCAAGCTGTGTATGCTTTGCTGTCTCTGCCGACCTCTTCTTTTTCACTCCAGGTCAGTGGGAAAAAGGGCTCAGTGGCAAAGAATTTGCCTGCAACGTAGGAGACATGGGTTCAGTCCTTGGGTTGGGAGATCCCCTGGAGAAGGAAAGGGCAGTCCACTCCAGGATGTTCCATGGGAAATCCCGTGGACAGAGGAGCCTGGCAGACTACAGCCCATAGGGTCACAAAAGAGTTGTACGTGACAAAGCGACTAAATGACAGCAGCAGGAGAAAGGGATGCAAAGGCAGAGGCTTGTCTTCCATTCAGCCCATTTGCTGCCTCCAAGGGCACACACAGCTGAGCCCAGGAGAACGTTGCTGCGCTTCATCATGAGGTGGTTGTAATGTCAAACCCGGAATTCTGGAATCACAAAATGTGAGGCACAGGGAACAGGTTTAGGGACAAAGGAGTGGAGAACCAAGTTACCAGGCAATGCAGGTCTTCAGAAGCTCTTCTGAAGCAATTCATATTCTTAAGTTCTCAGATGTTTTTCCTTTCAAAAGATGGAGACAATTACTAATTCTTTACAGTTATATGAATTCCTTCTGTTCACAGAAGACACTATACCAGACTTCACAGCCCTTAGACCCAGTGAGAAATGAATGATCTACTAAAAGACTCACAATCAGGGGGAAGTACCTTCATTACGGAGCGTGGCTTTCACCTGAACTGGAGAAAGCAATCTTTGTCCTAGATCACAGGGTACTTTGTCATAACCCTGTCCTTCCAGCACTGTTAGGCTGAGGAGACCGGTAAATACGTAGGGTGCTAAGTGCCACCATGCCCACAATAAGCTCCAGGAGAAACAGAGGAGAAGCGGACCCCTGACCCCTGACCCCTGAGGGGTCAGGGAAGGCTCCCTGGAGGAGGGGGTACCTGAAATGAAGCAGAAAGGCAATGCACTGTCTTGATGAAAGAGGGGAGGCCTCCTCCTTTTCTAAGAGACACAGAGGGAATCCAGGAAGACTAAGGTCAGAAGCCTGGGTAATGTTATCATTTCTGGACTGGCCTAAGGACTTGGGAACAACAGAGGGACCAGAGAGACAGGGGGCTAAGGAGCCATTAAAGGCAGGGATGGCTCACAGTGTGACTGGATGCAAGTCAAGCCAGGCAAGGGTCAAAGGCCTGGACTTGGCTAATCATAAAGGGCCTTGAGTGCCCTTTGCCCGAGACATTTCAGGGAAGTGGCAGGGACAGAGGCCAGAGTGCAGAGGGTTGAGCTGAGGAGGTAAGGAAGTGGAGACTATGGATAAAGCTACTCAGAGGAAGTCTGACTGAGAATAGGGAGGGAGCCAACAGGAAATACAGCATCAAATTTTCTTTGCCAGCTTGAACCTCTGTCCTGAGCTCCAGACTCACTTCTGTCCTAAAGTCCTCCTTTTCCCTCACCCACCGCATCCAGCATACACTGCGACCTCCCTTCCACCCATTCTCCATACAACAGCCTGAGTGGTCTTTTTAAACTATAAATCAGACCACTGTGATTTGCCACTCAAAGCCCTGAGAAGAAACCCTCGCCTCCCTGCCACGGCCTGTCCACACTGTGTGGCCCGGGCCCTCCTGCCGGCCTCCTTTCAGCCCCTAAACCCTCTAAGCACTTCTCTGCCTCAGGAGCTTTACTCCGCCTGCATCACTCCTCTCTTCCTCCCTGCTCCAACCCAAGCAGCAAAGGGTGAATCACCTGTGAAGGAACCGCCACCGCAGAGGCCCTCCCCGCCGCCCCCGCCCCCCAACCTTCACACCTCTAGCCATCTTCAGAGTCCAAATTCTCCAGTTCTCCGGGTGGGATGTTTCCTGGCTCTCACCGCCAGGGGCTTGGACCTCAAATCCCTCAAATCCTAGCTCATTTCTCTCCTGCGTGTTGATTGTCTCTGGTCAAGTCACCACCTCACCAGTTTTCTCATCCTGAAAAAGATGAACAGGGTCTGCCTCCCCAGCTCTGGGAAGCTCGTTTCAGAAGCTGTGTGCACACCCTGGTTTTCGCCTCCATCTCCCCTGACCCAGGGGCCTCTGTGCTGCCTTCCTGGCACCTCCTGTCACTGGGAACCAGTCCCGGGCCCCTGGGCCCTTCCCCTTCCCAGGCTCTGTCCCTCGCGGCTGGAGGAGGGGCCCGTCTGTTCCGGCTCAGGCTCCACTGGTCCTGCCTCCCTGTCTCAGGCCCCGCCACCCTTCCGTGCGTGCTAAATCCCACACACCCCACGTTCATCTCCCATCCAGTAAACGCCTCCTCTCAATTATCTCTCCTCTGGCCTTAGGCACCAGCCGCCATGCGAGGATTGAAGCATCAAAGCCTCCAGATCAACTTTCTCTTTCCCCACCTTGCTGCGGGAATGTCAACGCACCCCAGGAACCATGGAAACCATGGTTTGAAGATGGCAGAGCATCAGTCTGGGTCCCCCCATCCCCATGGTTGACTGGATTTAAAACGAACATGCTGCTGCTACCGATGCTAAGTCGCTTCAAAAATGTTTTAAGCCACTGAGATTTCAGCAGGGTTTATCTGTTACAGGAATTAGCATTTCTTTAGATAATACAGGCTGAATTTAGATAGTTGGAGAGCAAGCGGGAGGATTCTAGTGGTAATGAAGAAAATTTATACAGAAGCCTGAATCTAGGATCACTCATGATCTGATGAAACCAGCTTCATTTACATACTTCTTATCCTCCTTGGGCTCCAAAATCACTGCAGACCATGAAATTAAAAGATGCTTGCTCCTCAGAAGAAAAGCTAAGACAAACTTAGACAGCATATGAAAAACCAGAGACATCAATTTGCTGACAAAGGTCCCTATAATCAAAGCTATGGTTTTTCCAGTAGTCATGTATGGATATGAGAGCTGGACCATAAAGAAGGCTGAACACCAAAGAATTGATGCTTTCGAGCTGTGGTGCTGGACAAGAAGACTCTTGAGAGTCCCTTGAACAGCAAAGAGATCAAACCAGTCAATCCTAAAGGAAATCAACACTAAATATTCATTGGAAAGACTGATGCTGAAGCTGAAGCCCCAGTACCTTGACCACCTGATGTGAAGAGCTGACTCATTGGAAAAGACCCTGATGCTGGGAAAGACTGAGGGCAGGAGGAGAAGAGGGCAGCAGAGGATGAGATGGTTGGATGGCACTGCTGACTCAATGGACATGAGTTTGAGGAAACTCCAAGAGATGGTGAAGGACAGGGAAGCTGGCGTGCTGTGATTCATGGGGTCACAAAGAGTCGGACACAACTTAATGACTGAACAACAACAATTCTCTTCAGATTACTTTGAAACATGTTTTCTCATCTGACACAACCATCATCATCATCACGAATCATCAGTGCTGTTATAATTAACAGTTTGCAAACAAAAAAACAGACTTAGAGCAGTTAAGGTGGGTCCAAGGTCCCATTGCTAGTAAATGGAGGAGCCAGGATTGGACCACAGGACTCCCGACTCACAGTCCACTGGCGTCTCCCCTGCAGCATCCAGCCTCTCAGAGCCACATGCCAGGGCTACAACTGAAGTACACAAGGGTGTTGGAATAAAACAAAGGAAGAGAGGGAGGGAGTCTGGCAGAATTGGCTAAAGGCAGACTGTGGAGGACTTTATAAACATCAGGCTGTGGAGTTTAACTTTCATACAATAGACAAGGGGGAACAATAATCATCCTTTCTTCGAGCTCTGTCTCTTCAGCCTCTGAACATGCTAGAATCCCTCGCATCCTACAATCACCCCTTCCTCAGGAAGCCCACAGCCCCTCTTCTCCTCATACCTCATCACTGATCTCCTTTAAGAGGCAGACCCAAATCTCCACTTCATCACCTGGTCCTCTATCCATCAGTCCCCCACCTTTTTGGCACCAGGGACCCATTTTGTGGAAGGCAGTCTTCCCACCAGCTGGGAGGGGAAAGAGTTTCGGGATGCTTCAAGGACATTACATTTATCGTGCGCTTTACTTCTGTTATTATTACATCAGCTCCACCTCAGATCACCAGGCATGGGATCCAGGAGGTTGGGGACCCCTGCTCTATTCCACCGGCTCTAATGAATTATGACACTGCAACAGTCACCTCTAGTGATACCTCCTAAGAGCTGGGTTCAATGGACGGACAGCAACATTTCCTTTGACCTTTTTAGGGCACTTGCCAGTGCTGCACTCTTGAAATTTCTCTGCCTTGATTTCCACACCCACACTCTCTTCACCTTCCTCGTCTCTGTCTGCTCCTCCTTGGTTCTGGCTTCTTTTCCTCTGCCTCTACCCTAAATGTCCTTGTTTCCTATGGCTCCATTTTGATCCTCCTCTTACCTTACTCCGCTCTCTCTCTGAAATCACCCCACACACAGCTTCAACTGACAGCTACATACTTCCAATTGGTAGGGAAGTATCTTCCAATCTTCCATCTCTGCAGTCCAGATCTCTCATGTGAGCTCTCCACATCCTGGCTACATTTCCCTGCTGGTATCTCCCTGGAGGCTTCTCAGGTGGCACAGTTGGTAAAGAACCTGCCTGACAATGCAGGAGACTCAAGAGACTCAGGTTTGATCCCTAGATCAGGAAGATCCCCTGGAGGAGGAAATGGCAACCCACTCCAATATTCTTGCCTGGAGAATTCCATGGACTGAGAAGGCTGGCAGGCCAGAGTCCCCAGGGCTGCAGAGCTGGACATGACTGAGCACGCATGTGTGCACATCTCCCTATGGATTCCATGGGCCCCTCAAATTCAACATGGCTAAAATCACACTTAGCACCTTGCTTACCACACTTGTTCCTACTCTTTCTGCATCGATAATGACAATATCTGTTGAGTACTGTAGCAATCTGGATTCTCCAGAGAAACAGAACCAACAGAATACGTGTGTGTGTGTGTGTGTACACACACATACAAATTAAGAGATTTACTTTAAGGAACCAGCTCACATGATGGTAAGGGACTGGCAAGTCTGAAATCTACAGGGAAGACCAGCAGGCTGGAAATGCAGCCTGAGTGGATGTGCAGTCCTGGACTCAAACAGGCTCTCTGGAGTCAGGGAAATGGCAACTCACTCCAGTATTCTCACCGGGATAATCCCATGGACAGAGGAGCCTGGCGGGCTACAGTCCATGGGGTCACAAAGAGTCAGACACGACTAAGTGTTCATACATGTAGGGGTGACTAAGTAGTCCATGTTAACTTCAGGCACCAACAAATAGCTGGTTGTCTTATAAACATTAGAATTAGTGAAATATTAATAATATATAGTCCAAATATTGTATTTGGTCATTTTCTGAAGCCAAGGAGTTGTGGAAACTCTCTATTAGCTATTCCTACTGAACAAGACAGAGGCTGATTTCCTCTACCTAAATGTGCATATATGTAACTTGACCTTTTCAAATTCTTATTTATGTACTGTCATTTAAGTTTTAAAAGACTTTTATAAACGTTTTTAAAATGTGTTTTATTCCATCTGACAGGAAAGAGGGGCAAATGCCTAGGATCACGTAACTGGTAAAAGGCAAAAGTGAGACTAGCCAGGCCTCTCTGCCCCCACCTATCATTACTCCACAAACCTATTCTGGCTTCCTGGCCATGGAGCCTCCAGACTCTCAGTGGCGTGAGGCCACAGAGAGACCACGTCTGACTTGCTCCCCCAAGGGGTCTAGCACAGCACCTGACACACAGCAGACAAAAAGTACATCATTGGTGAACAACGGAATTCATTCTCAGGTTGCTTTAGTCACCTTGATGGTAGGATGGGGCATAGAGCACTGCCAAATCTCTTGGCTTTTAAAATGCTATTGGCATCATGAGGAATAAAGGAAAAAGAAAATAGTATCTTTTCAAAACCCTATGTGTTTATTCCCAAGGGATCAGAATTCTGAGCCAGGGCCCCATTTCAGCACATAAAGTAGCAAGGAGTATGTTTTTCAGCTTCCTAGAAAATTAAGTGTTGGTCTGATGGAGCAAGTGGAAGACTGAAAATACAGCCTTCTCATGGGAAAGGAAAAACTGCAAGGTCTCTGGCATAGTAGAACCATTTGCACGTCTGGTACAATGATCCAGCTGTCACTAACTTACCATGGCAAAAAATGGGCTTAGTAAAGAAGCAACAATTTATTCAGAGGGACGCACAGCAATACGACAGAGGATGAGATGACTGGATGGCATCACTGACTCGATGGACGAGAGTCTCAGTGAACTCCGGGAGTTGGTGATGGACAGGGAAGCCTGGCGTGCTGCGATTCATGGGGTCGCAAAGAGTCGGACACGACTGAGCGACTGATCTGATCTGATCTGTAGCATGAAGATGCAGGTCTGAGGCAGAACAAGCAACAAGGAACACAGAGGCTTAGGGCAGGAAGAGAAATTCTGGGCATGGCTTCACAGCCTTTCTATAAAACCCCATGTGCTCAGTCCCACTAGTGCAAGGGAGAAGAAGGAGCTGGCCACCTTCAGTTGATCACGGTATTCAAGAGGCCTCAAGGGCTTCCCTGGTGGTCCAGTGGTTAAGGGTCCACCTGTCAATGCAAGGGACACATATTCAATCCCTGATGCGGGAAGATCTAACACGCTGCGGGGTGACTAAGCCCATGCGCCACAACTACCGAAGCCCGCACGCTCCAGAGCCTGTGCTCTGCAACAAGAGAAGCCACCGACCGCAGCGAGAAGCCTGAGCGCCCAACGGAGAGTAGTCCCCGCTCTCTGCACCAGAGAAAACCCGCACGCAGCAATGAGACCCAGCGAGGACAAAAATGAAAATATAAATGACTCTTTAAAAAGTCATTAAAACAGAAAGAGGCCTCCTAACCCAGCAGACATGCCTTCCCTATCGGGTCTTCACCAACGTCCCCAAGAGTGCCAGCTTCCCCCAGTTCCTAAATGACACACCCAAACACATGCCCTCCAATGCCTTCTGATTTCCTGCTCACCACCACGGCACAATGTTTCCGTTTCTTCAGGGACTTGAGATATCCACTATGATCCCAAGATTATCTTTAAGGGCTTCCATAAAAGCCTTTTGCCATCACACATTCCTTAATACTTTATATGTTACTTAGGGAGACAAGTTATGCAAAGTAATTAAGGCGTGAGGCATGCTGGATGAGTCATTTAGATAACTGAAAGCTAATTCATTAAGCACCAAAATATTTCTATAGTCTTGCTAAAATAAACAATGCCTTAGTAAACACAGAATATCGAGAAGAGTTCAAAATTCTCCCCAACCTTCAAGATCTAGTCTGATGACAAATATTCCCTGAAAGTATCCCGCAACCCCCTCTTGCCACCTCCACCCACCACCAGAAATAACCTCTCTTTTGTCTGCGAACCCACATTTTGATTATACCTCCTTTGCAGCACAGTGCTCGATCTACTTTAGGTTAGAGACTTAAATGCACCTTGTCTAACTTAAAAAAAAAAGTTCCTGGAGACCAGAGACTTTTTTTTTTAACCCCAAAGTGCCTAGTTCAACAGGCATACAAACACTTCACAAACTGAAATACTCTTTAAAGTGATTCAGATGCTGTCAAGGGCACCATAACACAGCAGAGCCTTTGGGGGTCCTGAGCTCTGGAAGACAGGAAAAGTATGATATTAGAGACCACATTTAGTATCACTAACCCTCTTTGGCCTCTGCTCAGTATTTCTCAGCTTTAGAAGACAATGTTTTTCTACAAGGAAAAAATATTCTAAATTCCTGTTTGGTTTTTCTTTTTTTTCCCTAAAAAGGAATTACTTTTTAAAAATTTCAACTTGCAAACAGAAAATTCTGGCGGCGCTGGCATTGTTAAGCCTCGATTGCCACATTTTCTGGGTCTCAAAATGTGCATGCAGATGGCTGCCGGCAGCTCAGCAGGGAGACGGAGCAGCACGCGGAAGACATGCAAAGTGATGGGAATATAGCCGAGACACTGCACCACGTTTGGTGCCCAGTTCATCAAGTTTGAAAGCCAGGCCCCTCAGTACCGACAGTGCTACGAGGAAATAAGAAACAGAGCGTACCATCCGGCAAGCTAAGTTTCAAGCTCAAGGTCCAAAGCAACTACTTCTGTCTGGCAGGGCCAACAACATTGTTTTCCCGAAGCTTTTAGTGTTTGGCTATGACGAACCAGGCGCTAAGTATAGTTTAATATTCTAAACACGCAGCTCAAACTCACACCCTCCTCACCAGCAGTAGGGGATTCTAAGCGGTCAGCCCAGGATGGTCAGAATCAACAGAATGATTATAAATCCCAAGCCAAGGAGTTAATTTCCTGATCATTTTTATAAACAAAACAGGAGTCAGTGAAACAAGCACTGTTAGTTATGGTCTTTCATTCTTAACCAAACCCTAATTTGTTGACGGGGCTAAAGGTCGTCTTTTTTTTCTATATAACATTAATAGCTAACATTGGTTTTTTGAGTGCAATTATGCTACTCACAGTGACCCTGTGAGGTAAGAAATATTATCTTGAATGGTGAACCCCAAGTTCCCTCTCTAGCAGCTATTCTCCTGTAGGATTCCCTGTCCTTATCATGGAAAAAAACAGAATTTTCTTCATAAAAGCTGGCAGCATGGGGTGGCAGGCCTTCTGGGATCACGATACTATCTAGTTGTGTATGCAGCCCCTAGGGGATAATAACTGCTCTTGTCTTTGGCCTTTCGTTGAGTAAAGGGTTTTTAAATCCAGTGTCCTCAGAGATAGAACTGTGTCACATGAGTTAATATTACTGGTAACTGAAGTACTAAAACATGCAAGATTAGGATGGAAGCTTTCTAAATTAAACTGCATTACTTCCTTCTCAACCTTTCTGAACTAATCAAACCATAATTTGACCTATTCCTGCTGAACAGGATAGCAATTATGATTGATTAATGTATTCAGAGACCACGGAGGCAAACAAGATTGTTTCCTCTCAGAGTGTCCCCAAACTGCTATGCTTTGGATGACTTCATAGAGGGAGTTTTGTCTCTGTCATCACCAGCTGTCTCTTCTTGCTTTAGCCAGGGTGACAGACTTTAATGGAGGGTCTCTTAATTCAGAGCCTCTGCCATCAGCTAAACCTGGAAAGGCAAGCTATTAAGAGTCATGGGCTAAGGCTCGCCCTCACCTGCCTCCCTTCAGACCCAAGCAGTTGGCCTCCCGTGTTCTATCCACTGCAGCCGCCTTTCCCAATCCTGCCTAATTATGAAGAATTATAAGAGGAGACAGTGGAGCAAATTGAGCGAGTAGCACTAAACTATACACATTACCACATGTGACATACACAGCTAGTGGGAAGTTGGTGTAGAGCACAGGGAGCTCAAGCAGGTGCTCTGTGACGACCTAGAGGGGTGGGGTGGGGTGAGCAGTGGGAGGCAGGTTCAAGAAGGAGACATATGTATATTTATGGCTAATTCACGCCAATGTATGGCAGAAACCAACACAACACTGTCAAGCAATTATCCAATTAAATTTAAAAAAAAAAGAATTACCAGGTATGTGTGTGGAGAGTAGAGTGTTAAAATATACAATCTCAGTCCTCTCTCCTAGAAATTCTAATTCAGTGGGCCTGGAGTGGAGCCCTGGAAGCTGAATTTTTAACGCAGACCCTCAGATGATTTCCACGCCAGGTACAGAAATACAATACTACATGTCACCATGCTGCTCACTTGGAATCAGGATGCCTTCAGAAGCACAGTGAACCTGAGCCAAGGCTGACTGCTTCCAGAGAGACCCACAACCAACAAAGCTTTCAGGTCACTGCTCTGCCACTGCTCTCAGGAAAAATACCCCAGTCTTCTGAGGCTCCTCCAGGGTGGCCATCAACCCTCTTCTCATTTGCTGGAACGCCATTCACCCAAGACGTGGCATGCCTTCCTTCTCTGTACCTCAAACGTCCTGCCATCCTTTTGATGGCTTGGATAACCACAGGGATGACCCAAACAACTCTCAAGCCTCAGTTACTTGGCCTCCTTCACTGAGTTCACTTCACTTGGGCTATGTATGTCCGTGGCAAAACCCGGGTGCCTGTTCTGTCCAGTAATTAATTGCTCCAACTCTGAAATCTTCCACTCACATGTCCTTCTCCACTCCAGGGCTCCAATACACCCAGTGCTTGGTTTTATCCACACCTCTGGCCCTTTTCTCCTCCAGGTCCAGCTGGGACCCCCTTTCCTGCTTATGCTGATCACTCCCTGCTCGGAGGACAGTGTAGTTCCTCCGCTACACTGTCCTACCGCGGCTCACTGCAGCCGGCCTCGACCCTGGCCCAGTCCAAATGGATGTCTTGTTTGCTCCTGACACCAGCCAGCTGTGTGCTACTGGTGTCCTGATCAATCCACAGCCTCCTACCTCAACAGAGCCCTGCACACTGCCGAGAGGTCACGGGCATCGGCCCAAGTTCACTCTTCCTCTTCCTGACCTTGACTCTTTGTCAAGTCTCCTTGCTTTTCCTCTGACTTCTTCTCACTTATTCTTAGCAAAACTCTATTTCACAGAAATGATGGAAGTCATCAGACTAGCACTTGCTCATAAGCTGTCCCACCAGAAAATACAGCTATGTCCAGATATTCCATCATAAGGGCTGCCAAGCCCATCTGTGCCTGTGCGGGGCCTACTGTTTGCTTGGTTATTTAAAGCAAGCTCCCTGGTGATAATCATTACTGAAGTAAGCTGTAACAGTCGTGAATGGGGGGGAAAAATCCACCCTCTCAAAGGATCCCTCTACCCTGAGAATCTTAAGATTGGGAAGAGTCTAAAAAGAAAAAGAAGAAAACAAAACCCTCTTACCTACAAGCATTTAACTAAATACAAACAAAAGCTGCATACAGAATGATTATAAATTCTAAGCCGAAGAGTTAATTCCCTGATAATTTTTATAAACTCAAAACCAGAGTCAGTGAAACAATACTGTTAATTATGGTCTGTCTCTCACTCTCAACCCAAATCTAGTTTGTTAATGAGGCTAAAAGTCTTTTCCTAACTTTTTTTCTCCATATAATATTAATTGCTAACATTAATTGCTTTTTGTGTATAATTATGCTACTTATAATGACCCTGTGAGATAAGATATTATTTTTCTTCATTTACAGCTGAAAAACAAAAAAACAGACTTAAGCTGTTATGGAATTTGCCCAAGGGCTTGCAGCTAGTAAGTGGCAGAGGGAAAATTAAAATACAGAGCCTGGGACTTCCCTGGTGGTCTAGTGGCTAAGACTCTGCACTCCCAGTGCAGGGGTCTTGGGTCTGATCCCTGGTCAGGGAATTAGATCCTGCATGCTGCAACTAAGACCCAGCATGGCCAAATAAATAAATAAATATATTTTAAATCTTTATTAAAAAAAAAAAAAAAACAGCCTGAACACAAACTATATGTTTCAGCATAGGGCTTGTTGACACTAAGTTTCCAGGAAATGCACAATCCTAACACAAGCACTGTTTTTTATGCTCCAATGAAGAATCACCCAATATTAATCTCACAGAATGTTGAATGTTTATTTATTCATTCCTACATTCTTCTCAGAGGGCAGCAAAGAGTAAGAGAAAAGATTCTACAGTCAGACCATACAGATCCAAATTCTAGCTCCAACACTTTCTTAGCTTTGTAACTTCAAAAGTTACTTATCTAAGCTCAGTTGTTTCAAAACAACAATAAAAAATAGGTCATAACCATTACTACCTTAGTAGCCTCTCCCAGAGGTTGAGAGATAATGTGTGAACACACTTAACCATGGACCTGACACATAATTTCAAAAAAGGTTGGCTGTTACAATCATTTTATCGTTCAAAAGGTATCCGGGACCTGTAGCTAGTGGAATCTACACAGAGACGGGGCCAAGACTGGACCATAAATAAGCCAAGGCTGTCCCTGCCCTCTTGGTCTTGCAGTCTACTGGGGGAATGGACCATAAAGAAGAAAACAAACATCTGGGTTAAATACCTGGAATTCTGGTGACATGCTAAGCAGGAAATGCATGTGTACTGAGAGGGGGACAATGAGGAGGCAGCTGCTGTAAAAGGGTGATCAGGGAAGGGACTCCTCTGAGAAGGGACATTTTCGCTGAGCCCAGATGTCAGAGAAGGCCCTTCCCCTAGAAGAGTCTGGGGACCAGTGCCAGGCAGAGGGAAGTGCTACACGGAAGAGAAGAACTTGGCTCTGAGCAGATCCGACAGTACTTCCACCTTACAGGAGCATGGCTAGCGAGGAGTGGAGGGTGGAGAAGAGGCAGAGGCTGGCACCCGAGTGTGGACGTGGATCTCAGGGCGGTGAGAGGCCTCAAAATGGGCAGAGGACGCTCGAGGGGACAAGGTCTGATAGGCTCGCTGGCTGCAGGGGGAGAATGGGTTAGAGAAGGCAGGAGTGGAAGCTGGGAGACCAGGCGGCAGGCAGGGGCAGTCACCCAGATGAAAGAGGACGGTAGCCGGACGAGGAGGACGGAGGGGAGGGCGGGCAGGCCCACGGCCCACACTGATAGACTAGACGTCGGCTGAGGAATGGGGGAAAATCCAGGTCGACTCTCGGAGGGCTAAACAGTGAATGGATGGACAGTGCTGACTAAAGGGAGGTTGGGGGCAGGAGAAGGCAGGAGAAGAGAGGGCACAGGGATCGAGAATGAGGAATACAAATCTGGAAGCTTGAAAGGGAGAGACTGAGTGATCAATTGTGGGCATGTGAAGTTTGAGATCATTGTGAGTCTGCAAGGAGAGAGAGAGAAGGGAGGCAGGAGTTAAAACTGTAAATCTAGAACCAAAGAAAGGTCTGGGCGGGAGGTGTAACTGAGGCAGTCATCTGCATCCAGAGGGTAATAAAGTCCTGGGAACGGATGAGATCACTTAGGAAGAGAATCTGATGAGAGAAGGGAGGTAGCCGAGTGAAAGAAGGGAATAAATAATAACAAATCAGGCAGGTAATCTAAAACTAAACGTGGTAATGCAGCCCATACAATGTACTTGTACGGCTGCCCCAAAGATGTGCTTAATAAACGCCTGTGGAACAAATACAAATAAATTCTTAACACATTCCCTTCAGGCCTTCCTTTAAAAGAACAAAATTTTTCATTTACGATTTCTTCCCCCAAATATATCTGAAGCATCAGAAAAAAACCTTTTTGACGGTTTGGATTGTGTTCAAAGGAATTCTTTTCCTTTAGAGGAAAAGCAAGGATTCTTTTCAAAAACTCATTAAAATTAAAGATTGCCTGCTTGAAATTCAAGGCCTTAAAAACCTTACACTGACGCTCTGTAAAAATTCTGCCTCAATATACGAATTTCCCCTTCCTTATAATGCAAATGCAACTGTATGTGTTACTGCAGATGTCATTTTGTCCTGAAAGATGAAAC